>NC_049252.1:31487087-32103678 GCF_011100685.1 Canis lupus familiaris | reverse complement strand
GGGAGGCAGGTGGGAGACTCCATCCCCAGGACCCCGGGTCACGCCCGGAGCCGAAGGCAGATGCTCAACCACTGAGCCACCTGGGGAGCCCCTTACAGCAAATTTCCAATATAACCCTAAAAGTGATGCATTTTAAAAAACAGACCTCAGAACTAAGGAATTTGTTTTTATTTTTTTTAATTGGAGCTCAAGAACTAAGGAATTTAAAAACATAAAAGCACTTCTTCGCTGCACTACCGGTTACCAAAATTACGAAACGTCAGCCTTCTGCGTGGTGGCAAAGCCCTGGTTTAAAACCCCTACAAGGAGCCTGATGACGCTCGAGGCAGTGCGTTCCCTAACTGCGCGGCTGCCCTGCCTGCAGGCACCTGCCCCCCGAGGCCAAGCCCCGACCGTCGGCGCCGGCGGGGAAGCACAAGGACACCCGGCAGCTCCGCGCGCCGCCGGCCTTCTGCGCCTGCGCGCCGCGCCAGCCCGCAGCCTGCGCTCCCTCATGAATATTCAGCACCCGCTCCAGGGCGCGCGCCGGGGGAGTACCCACAAGCCTCCGCGGCCCCGCCGCTCCGAGCCGGGCGAGGTCACCCGGCGCTCCCCGAGTCCTGGGCCCTCGGCCCGGCGGCGGCAGCGCGGGGCCCGGGGAGGGGACGCCGGCCCTCAGAAGCCCCGGAAGAGACTGGGGAGATGGCGAGAGGAAGGAGTGCTGGGGCGGGAACGCGGCCCCCCAGTTACCGCCGCCTCCTCACCAACTCCTTCGCGCGCTGCCTGACGGGAGCCTCCCCTTCCCGGCACAGGCAGGGCCCGCGCGACGCGGCCTCGGCCCCGCCCCCCGCCGCGGGGCACGCCGGGAGAGAGCCGTTTTCCGCCCCCCCCCCTCAGTAAACAAGAAAGGGGAGGGTATTTCCGGTGTTAAGACAGTCTTCGCGGAAAGGGTGGGGCCGGCGTGGCCCCGCCCCTCACGCCCGGCAGGGGCGGGGCGAAGAGTGACAGCGTCTCGCTCCGCGCGGAGGCCCGCCCCGGCACCGGAAGAAGGAAGGCGGAGGGTGGGGGGCGGGGAGGAGGAGGCGGGGCCCGGCTCGGAGGGGCGGGGCGAGTCGCCGTCCCCGCGGGTCACGCGCGGCCGGAAGTGGCGCCCGCCGCGGAGTGATCGAAATGGGCACGTCCCTGGACATTAAGATTAAGAGAGCGAACAAGGTGTATCACGCCGGGGTAAGTAGGGAGGGCGGGCCTGCAGGTGCGTCTTGGGGACACTCGGGGGGGGGGGGGTCGGGGGGCGGGGCAGAGCGCTCCGCCAGGTGCGGCCGCGCCAGGTGCGCCCCGCTGCGCAGACGAGGGAGGGCCGAGGGCCGAGGGCCGAGGGGCGGGCGCCTGAGCCGCACCGTCCACCGTCCGGCCCCTCGAGCCCCCGCCCGGCCCCGGCCCCGGGCCCCCGGCCTGACTGTCCGCTGAGGGCGGAGGAGCGCGGCGCCCACAAGCCCACCTCCGGCCTGACTGCCGAGGCCTCCAGGAACCCGCCTGGGCCCCGGTCAGCTCTGACACCACGCGAAACTCAACTCCTTCCTCCGGTTTCATTCTCTTGAGCGATCGGCAGAAGTGATCGTATTAAAAAATGCAAGTACAAAAAAAAAATAAATAAAACTCTTAACGGCATCAGCAAGTTTTGGGCCCCTCGCCAGTCAGTTACCCTCCTCCGGCCTCAGTTTCCTTGTTTGCAAAACGAGGATGATTTGAGGTTCCTGTAGCTCAGCCCTACTGTGTATCAGAATCAAGCCCCCTGGGAATTTTAAAGTATGATTGCACACTGGGGGATAAAGTTGAGGGTGGTGGTTGGTCCCATAAATGCAGAGCAGTGTCAAAAGGGATTGAATAGGGAGGGCAGACCGGGTGGCTCAGTGGTTTAGCAGCTGCCTTGACCCATGTTTCATTTACCCATTTGTCTGTTGATGGACAAATGAATTGTTTTCACTTTTTGGCTTAAATGGATAAGGCTACTGTGAACCTTCTAGTGCAAGTTTTTGTGTGAACATAGGTTTTCATTTCTCTTGGATATATACAGAGGAATGGAATCGCTGGGTGATATACTTTTATGTTTAACTTTTTTTTTTTTTTTTTTTTTGAGAGACAACGCAGGTATAGGAGCTGGGGTGGGAGATGGGAAGGGCAAAGGGAGAGAGAGAATCTTAAGCAAGCTTCTTGCCCAGTGCAGACAGCCTGACTTGGGGCTCTTTCTCACCACCCTGAGATCATGAACTGAGGTGAAATCAGGAGTCAGACACTTAACCAACTGAGTCACCTAGGCACCCCACTATGTTTAACTTTTTGAAGACCCACCAAACCGTTTTCCAAAGCACCTGCCCCGCTCTACATTCCACCAGCAGTGTACAAGGATTCTAGCTTCCTTTCTACTTTGTATTCTCCTAACTTTTCTATAGCTTGGACATTGAAAATAAGAATTGGGGGAGGCAGTGATAGGAGACTATATACATTTTGCTTTAGTAATTACTTTTTTTTTTTTTTTTTTTAAGATTTTATTCATGAGAGATAGAGAGGCAGAGACCCAGGCAGAGGGAGAAGCAGGGTCCATGCAGGGAGCCTGATGTGGGATTAGATCCCAGGACTCCAGGATCACGCCCTGGGCCGAAGGCAGGTCCTAAACCGCTGAGCCACCCAGGGATCCCTCTTTTTTTTTTTTTTTTAAATAAAGATTTTATTTATTCATGAGAGACATGGAGAGAAGCAGAGACACAGGCAGAGGGAGAAGCAGGCTCCATGCTGGAACCTGATGTGGGACTTGATCCCAGGGACTCCAGGATCATGCCTAAAACTGCTGAGCCACCCAGGCGTCCCAATAATTACTATTTTATCAAAAGGTCAACACGTTCCATTCAGAGATGTTGTTCCAGCTGAGATGTTTTCTGTGGTTTTAAATAATTGGTACAAGGAATGAAAAGTACATTTAGAAAAGCTGCAAGAACGGAAATGGAAATGGTAACATTGGCCCAGCTGGAAGACTTACACATAGAGGACCAGTCCTCGTGGTCGGCAGAGTTGAAGGTGCTGTCAACTTTGCCCAAGCAGTACACATCCCTTGGTGCCATTAACGGGAACAGAATCTGCAGTTGCTGGCTTATGGCAGTGTTTCTTAATCTCGTGTTGGGAGACCTTAGGTGATGATTATAAAAGAAAAATCAGGGTAACTTCTAAACAGATGGTTGCTATGTATTTTCTTTAGAAGCCAAAAAAAAAAAAAAAAGTCACAAAACCAATAAGTAATCAACAAAATTATATATTTGGACATATATGCCTGTGACTCAGGTGTTAGTCTCTGATCTGTGATTCAGGATAGAGGGAGTAGGTGGCCAGCGCTGGCACAGTGACAGGACCCTTGCCGTCCAGTTGCTTGATGGCTCAGTGCCCGTGGACGGAGTGTGTTTCAAGCATAGTTTGCACCATGGTTGTGTGAGGGGTGGCCTGTTTTTCCCAGTCTCCCCACTCTTACTGGCTGCAAGTGGAACTAATAACATACAAGTTAGCAGTTTTCTCTGTACATCTCAGCAGCATTGGTAAAGATTCCGTTACTAGGGACCTGACTTCTCAGTGGGTTGCCAGAGCGCAGGACCTGTAATTGTCATAGTTCGTTCAACGTGGGGCTGCCACCCACGTTAGCCTGATCCTTGGTCACAAGTGAGTGTCGTTCACGCAAACATGTTTGCCTCTGTAGCTCCATAAAGCATCCTTTCTTGTGCTCAGAAGTACTTGGGAAGCACTGGGGTAGAGTTTCATCAGCCAGGCTATATCACTCTGTTGTACTAAAGAGAAACTGAGGCTTGAGCAGGTTGTGGAATTTGCTCAAGGCTTCCCAACTCACGACTGTCTGGACTCCGGCTCCAGCCGGTCAGTTTTGCCCTTCCAACAGTCTGTTATACTGTGTCCCTAAGAATAGCCATTTTTGTGCAAAATGGAGGAATTTATAATGTAGAAATAGTTACCAATTTCCTGGGAGTCCTGTCAATGGTGCGGTAATAGTTCCATTTAAAAAACTATGACTTCGACTTGGAAAATGTCCTGATTCTGTTTCTGTGCTGTTCAGTGCTTGGTTTGTCATGAAAGCATTTCAAAGTGGTTTTGATTCTGTGCATACCAGAGAACCTGAGTTATAGTTGGGCTTAAAATTGGCATTTGGGTTTTTTCCCTAGGGGAAAAAAAGGTTTATTGACAAAATTATGGACTTAAAAAAAAAATCACTGTTGAGTCATTTAAAAAAATAAAAATGTAGTATATGCTGTATGAACGACTTAACATTTTACAGAAGGCTGGAAAGTAAAAAGTAATTCTTTTTCCCCCTTTTCTGTCCCTGGAGGTGGCTGCTGACAGTTCATGCACTTTCTAGGCATTTCCTGTGAGGAATGGTGTCCATGTGCATGTGTGTACACACACACATGCATGCACGCATACACACATGCACACAACTTGTTCTTTCTTCTTTTCTTTTTATTTTTATTTTATTTTATTTTATTTTATTTTTTGTTCTTCTTAACAGTGTCCTTAGCTTGGACATCTGTCAATCTTTTTTAGGTTTTTATTAAATCCAAACAGATTTATGCAGCCATTGTCTGTCGATCTCATGAGGCTTGCAGGTCGTAGAGAGAGACAGGTAAATACATAAACCAAAGGTGATCAAGCACTCCAATAGGAGCACCTGTGATACCTGATGAGCACAAAATAGGGCATTGACCTTTTGAGGGAGGGGGATAGAGATAGGGGTCACTGGAGCCTCAGTGAGTTGGCCATGCTTGAGCCTAGTTTTGAAATGTGAGTATCAGGCTGGGGTCTCCCTCCCTTGACACCAGATACCAGAGATGCCCCTGTTCGTTCCCATCCAGGGGAGCAGACAGTGCAGCAGAGTGAACGAGAACTCACGGATCTATGCCAAGGAGTCCGAGTCCAGTGAAAAGTTTCGTTTCCTCTATTCTCCAAGCTTTTCCAGTCGCTTCTACAGTCTGATTTGGCAGCAGTTTTTAAAAGGGGTTTCACTTTATCATCTTTCCAGAGATTTCTTCTCTTTTCCTTGAATTTATTTGGCTCTTTTCCTGTTGTTGTGCTCTACCTTCCTAAGTTGGCCATTTGGGTTATTCGGTTGTAGCCTCCACTTAAAAAGGCAGGCATTTCCCTCTAAGGACTGCTTTAGTTGCATCCCACTGGTCTTTTGTTTATTACTGTAAAGCAGCACCCACATTACCCCACCCAGCTCCTGCCAGAGAGGGGCATGGCCAGGCATGGGAGAGAGATGGGAAGAAGTAGAACCGCTCTGCCTACCTGCTGCCGAGGATGCTGCTCCGAAGGACACTGCTGTGGCTGCCTGGCGCAGCAACCTTCCATTCTGTGGACACAGGAAGACACCCAAATACCACTCTACTGCTGTGTCCCACGAGATGTGATTTGTGGCCTTTTTTGAATTGTACTAAAATATCTTCCAGGTCCGTGTTTTGTTTGTTTTTTTTTGACACATGAGTTCTTTAGAAGTGTGTGTTTTCATTTCTGTTACAAAAACAACTCTTGGCTTCTGGGTGGCCCAGTCAGTAAAGCGACTGACTTGATTTCAGCTAGGTCATGATCTCAGGGTGGTGAGATCGGGCCCCCTTCCCCCACAAGCCCAGCAGGGAGTCTGCCTGAGATTCTTTCTCTCCCTCTCCCCCAGCTTGTGCACTTGCTCTCTCACACATGCTTTCTCTCTCCCAAATAAGTAAATAAATCTTTAAAAAAATTAACAACTGTTACTCATAGACTTACAATAATCTGTAAATTTAAATTTTAGAAAATTCCTTATGAGAAGAGTACCTTGGACTGGAATGTGAGATCATGGTGTGCTGAGCAGAGAAGCAGCGGGTCCAGTGGTTAGGAATAGACTTAGTATCACGGAATGTTTTCGGTAATTTAGTAGTAACCTGTTATACGTTAGTAGTAACCTGTAATATGTTTATATACCTCTGTCATTGCATTGATTAAACTTGTAATTAATTGGTTCTTTGAGTCAGCCTAACTAAAATACTATTTTGTTTATATTTATGTACCTAGGCCTGTCAGTACCTGCCCGCTTGGTAGGCACTCAAAAGCTTTATTAAATGATAGGTGAAGAGTTAAAACATTTACACAAAATTCATAAAGCTAGTAGTTTTATAAATACATTGATCAGGAGGGAAAGCTATGGTCTTATAGGTATACTGTAGATTTTCCTTTGTAAATACAAATAATATTCTAGGCATAAATTCCAGAGAGATGTTGGTGAGATTCTTATTTTGGCATAGCCCCAGAACTACACATGAACACATGAACCTCCCATTACTTGTGTTTGCTCTAGAACATCATTTTTAAGAGAATGATCCAAATGCATATGAGAATGGGGACTTCTAATGGGGACTGTCAGTGTGATTCCCTTCAAATTCAGATATAGAAAATAATAGAAAACTGTCCAAAATTTGATTTCCTGGTATCTTCATCATAATTTACACAGCTCAGAGTGAATAGATCTTCCTCAGCTTGCAGCATCCTTGCCATTCCACTTCGATAGTCCTCACTGAGTCTAGAAACTTGACTTGTGTTTCCAAAGCCCCATATATGGTACAAGATCATCAGGAATATATGATTAATAAAAAATCCCTAATTCCTTATTTCTAGTGAATGGTCTAATATCCCATGACAGCACCTAGCTAATCCTGTTTTATAATAACATATACTAACTAGTATGGCCCTTTCCAACTCACGGACTGCTGTAATTCCCACTAACACTGAAGGGTCATCTCATTTTATGGTTCAGAAGCTTGAGGATCAGGGAACTCAGTGACCTGCCAAGGGCACTGGTAAGAGTAAATATTTAAAATCATGCCTCTGTGTGCCTTCTCCAGGTCTTAATTTTTTGTCATCCGTAGGATGGAGCTGGTACTTGCTCGAAGGTTTTGTTGTGAGATTAAATAAGATAATGTTTTAAGACATTTTATTATGGGTTTTGACCCTTAGCAGAGGCTCACGTGGTGAGGGTAGGTATCGGTAGGCTTGCTGGTGTAATGTCTGTTCACACAATTGCTGTGTCTGCCACGATGCTGATCATAGGGTTAGTATACCATCCAAGTGGCGTCCAGGTAAGTGCATATCAGATGCTTCTCAGATTGTCGGAGGTCTCTCCACGGTGGGCTTGGAGGAGGGAGAGCCAGTGCCCTAGGAGCCCTGCCTGAGAGGGAGCTCAGCGGGTTTTGGCACTGAAAGTTGAGTGTGGTTTGGGTTCCTGTATGCCGCTTGTGTGCTGCAGTAGAGGTGCCCCCGATCCAAAAAATTGACTCAGGGGAACCCTGGGTGGCTCAGTGGTTTAGCACCTGCCTTCGGCCCAGGGCGTGATCCTAGAGTCCTGGGATCAAGTCCCACATCGGGCTCCCCTGCATGGACCCTGCTTCTCCCTCTGCCTGTGTCTCTGCCTCTCTCTGTGTCTCTCATGAATAAATAAAAATCATTAAAAAAAAAAAAGTTTGACTCAACTGCATTGTAAGTTAGGCTATGTTTACAGTGTATCGGAAGCGCTTATTGGTTGAGAGAACTCTGCAGTAAATCTTTTTGTAATATAAACATGATTCATTTGTTTGTACAAATTCGGAACGTTTTACATTCTAAAATCCTGGCACACGTACTCATGAAAGTGACACTGTTAAGGGTTGTGGTTGTGAAAAGCCTAAGTAAGAGCTTTGCTGTTCAGCATAACCAGGTTGCAGTGATAAGGGATCTGTGCACAGCGGGCTGGTTACTGTGACCACAAGAACCTCTAGATTTCCATTTTGTTTTATTTGGCTTGCATGTAATTTCCTGTTAAAAAAATTAAAGAGGAGGGGCGCCTGCGTGGCTCAGTCGGTTAAACGGCTGCCTTCAGCTCAGGTCATGATCCCAGGGTCAAGCCCCACACCGGGCTCCCCGCTCAGCAGGGAGTCTGCTTCTCCTCCCCTCTGTGCCTCCCCCTGCTCACTCGCGCTCTCTCTCTCTCTCTCTCTCTCAAATAAATAAATCTTTAAAACAAATTTAAAGAGGTAAAATCCTATATGTAACAGTTCATTATTATGAAGAAAAGTTGTCAGACTAGAAAGGTATGGAATAAAAAGCGTAACTGTTGTACTTTGTATTACCGGATTCTTGATACATGAATGGTCAATCCTGGTGGATACGGTTGCAAGTACTTAGGGTACAGAAATGTAAATCGTTGAGCCAGGGGGGATCCCAAGATAACTTGGGGGAGCCACGAACCTCTCAGGAATCGCTGTCATCTAAACTTTGAGTGGATCTGTTCTCCCCTTGAATAATCAGATGCCCCTGCAAAGCCCTGTCTCCTAAATCATAACCTAACCCTTATGCAACACAAGAGAGGCATTTTCACGATTATCCAAACCTATTTGAAGCCCGGGTACAGTAAGATGATTCATGTCGCTCTCCGTTTGGTGTTTGTCACAGCAGGTCTTGTACTGGCCTGAGCATTAGTAAAGGCCGCCTGACCACTGCGGGTGTGCTGGTTTCTAGACCCTGCAGCAGGGGGACCGGGCTCAGCACCGCAGGGACACCCCTGACTTCCGGCAGGCTGCTCTGACTCCAGCGGGTGGTTGGGTTTCCTCTGCCTTCCTCTTGATGCCAGTGCGCAGCTAGGGCCTCCTGACCTCACATCGTCCTGGGTTTGCTGGTGGAGTTTGCTGGTGGAGCCGTCATGCCCTCCCCGAGGGCTCAGCTACTGCCGGTGGGCGATTGCCTCCCAGCGCTGACCTCCCCCAGCGGTGAAGCTCCCAGTCTGGAGAGCCAGTGGCAGGGGCAGGTTTCGGGGGGATGGCCCCTCTCTCCTCCTCTTGTTCCCCCTCTTGACCCCTTCCCCACTACTGCCCCACCCGGAGCTGGGCAGTGCCCCACTGGTCTGTTCTGCAGACTCCCAGCCGTGCTGACCCTCCATCTAGACTCCCCCTGCGTGTCTCCCTTACTCCGCCTCCTGGTCCTCCTGCTTCTGGGACCCATGCGTCCCAGAAGAGCATTATTAACAAATCAGCAAAACTGAGAGTATCATGCCCACAAGGAGAGCACAGTGTTCTGAAGCTCAGAAATAAACTTTGCCCCATCTGGATGGCTGGTTTAAGGAGAGGTCAGTTAATGCAGCGGCTTGCTTCAGAGCTGCCGTGATTCCCACATGTGCTTGCAGATCCAGGGTGATGGGCTCTGTGGTGTGTTGGGCACAGCTGCACTCTGGCCGTGGGGTTCCAGGTCCTTTCGGATGCTTTCCGTACAGACACAAACAGCTAAAGGTCCAACTATTGTAAATTACAGAATTCCTATCAATTTCAGTTGCTGACCTCTACTTGCGCACAAGACTTTCTGGACACATTTATATGGTGAGCAACTCTGAAAAAAACTGTTTTGGTCTTTTATTGTCTATATTGAAGAGAAAGTCTACTTTCTCACTCACAGGTAGAGGAAAATTCAGGCTCAGAGCAATGGTGCCTTTCTCAAGGTGATGGAAAATATATATTACCTTTCATCTCAAACACTCAAGTGAGTTTTTCCTTATAAACAACTCAAGAAGATGAACAGCATTGTTCAGGATAAAGATCTTCCAAAGAAATTTAAGCAGTGAAACTCTTTTATTAAATGAAATATTTTTTTTTTAAATTTTTATTTATTCATGAGAAAGAGAGAGAGAGAGAGAGAGGCAGAGACATAGGCAGAGAGAGAAGCAGCCTCCATGCAGGGAGCCTGGTGTGGGACTCGATCCAGGGACTCCGGGATCACGCCCTGAGCCAAAGGCAGACACCCAAGTGCTGAGCCACCCAGGCATCCCTATTAAATGAAATCTTATACAGATTTCTAAGATAGCAGTTCTTGTAATACCTATTTAAAATAGTTTGCTTTATAAGCCTATAAAATCAGAGCTTTTCCATGTGAAATGATTCCCCACCCCCCTTCCCAACTCATCTTCAAATCCCAAAGTGCCTGCTGAGGCATCTGCACAGGCCTGGGGCCTAGAGGCTCACAGCTGAAAAATACTGGTTGTATGATGTAGTCACCAGCCAGAGCCAACAAGGTTGAAGTTTTTCATACCATCCCATTTTATTTTGTCTTATGCCAAAACTTAAGAGCTCTGTTAACTTTCAGATATCATGCAGTGCATGCCACCAGGCTGCAAACATTTTGCTTTTTTTTTTTTTCTCCCCACTTGAGGATTTAAATAAAAAAAACATAGCCCTCTACTCCACGCAGATGACAGACCCACCAGTGTCGGTTCGTCTTCTCGGTTTCCTCCTTGACAACCTGCTCGCCTGGGGTTCTCTGGCCAGGAGTCCCAGCAGCAGCTGGTGGGGTGAGGCCACCTTCACTGTTGTTCTTCCTCGTGTTTAAATTTGCCCTGGGAAGGGCAGTGCAATTCCTTGTCTCTGGTCTGGGTCGAATGCAACTAGCAACCAAGTCACCAGGCTTCTGCTCACAGGAGTTTCATCTGGGCCTCAGCTCATGGGAAATGAAAGCCCAGCCACTCTTGTCATTTATAGGATTTGCAGAAAATTGAAATTGTCAGCGGCCTTTGGTTCTTGCTGGGAACCCATACCTGTCCATTCTCTTCTGACCCTGGATGCTGATGTTCAACAAGAGCATGCCTCTGAGAAACCAAGGGCTTACGCCAGCTGTCCTCCTGGCTATTGGGCAAGATCTCCTGGTGTATGACGTTGGCACGTGTGCTTTCTGATGATGGCTGGGTTCCACTCATCCTCACCACCCTGTCTTCTGTGCCACATTCTTCTTTATGCTCCTGGTTTTCTGTCATACGCCTGGCATGATGATAGCCAAAAATTGGCCTGCTCTTTGTTTTATTAGAAAAGATCGTTTAAGGGCCTGAGTGGCTCCTTGGTGGAGCATCCACCTTTGGCTCAGAGCATGATCCGGGGGTCTTAGGATCGTGTCCTGCATCAGGTGCCCCGCAGGGATCCTGCTTCTCCCTCTGCCTATGTCTCTGCCTTTCTGTGTGTCTCATGAATAAATAAATAAAATCTTTAAAAAAAAATAAAGTTAGGGCAGCCCAGGTGGCTCAGCGGTTTAGCGCCGCCTTCAGCCCAGGGCATGATCCTGGAGACCCAGGATCGAGTCCCACGTCAGGCTCCCTGTATGGAGCCTGCTTCTCCCTCTGCATGTGTCTCTGCCTCTCTCAGTATCTCATGAATAAATAAATAAAATCTTAAAAAAAAAGTTAAAAAATAAATAAGAATCAAAAAATAAAGTCAATCATACTTTTCAGATTTGTTCTGTAAACTTAAAAATTTTCCATGTTTTCACTCGCTAAGAAAATTCAAGTGATAGGAAGGAGAATCAAATGAGAAGTAACATTCCCCGTGCTCCTCCTTCACTGCTCCCGTAAGCACGCTGGAGAATTAGCACTTGACGTTGCCAGCCTCTGCAGCGTGGTCCTGCAGTCGCCGTGGGCAGGGTGTCCGGGAGCCCCTGGGCCACCTGGAGCAGAGGCTGCTGCTGTGCCAGGGAGCAGGTCGGCCCCGTGCTCTGTGGTCCCGCAGCGACCTGTCGGCAGCCCCGTGGGCCGTGCTTCGCTCAGCTCTGGCCCTCTGCTCCTGGGCCCAGGCCCTGCCGTGGATTTGATGCTACACTGTTCCCATTCACATGTGAGTTCCCTCTGACTGGGGTCCAGTTTGGTGGCTGTTGGAGTTGTTCATTGTGTAACTCCAGGCATTTTCTTTGGCCAGCTCTCTGTGTTCCACGGTCATTACTTTGGCACATAATTAGGCCAGCCCCCAGCCTCCTGAAATCGGAGCTCTCCGAAACTCCTGGCTTACAGGCTGCAGTCTTTACATTCACTTATGTCAGTAGCTCAAACAAATGTCAGCCTTCCAAACTTCCCACGAGAGTTTTACTGTTACTGAAATCTGAAATCCAGTAATCTCAATTAACTCATAATTTTGCTAATATGTAGTATTCAACCCCTGAAACCACACCGCACACCAGGATTCTAATGTAACACTCCTGCACTGGAGACTCCCTATTTACTCACTTTTTAAATTTTTACCTTTTTGTGACTACTATCGGCAATCTTATTTTGCCCCTTCTGAATGAACTTTTACTCAGGGGCTCAGATTTCTTTTCCAGACTCTCAAGAAAGTTTCAGAACTGGAAATGTCAGAGAGATCTCCACTGGACAAGTGCCGTGAGTTTTGTCAGCTCCTTTTACTTAGTATTTACACCCGTACTTCTACTGCACTGTACTGAGAAGAAACCTGGGGTCTTTCACCGTAGTCGTACAGCAGCAGAATGCAGTACTGAAATCTGAGCGCCCGGGGGCCTCAAGCATCTGATTCTTGGTTTCAGTTCAGGTCGTGATCTCAGGGTTGTGAGATCGAGCTCCACGCTGAGCCTGGATCCTACTTGGGATTCTCTCTCCCTCTCTCCCTCCCTCTGCCTGCCCTCCATCACTCACGCTCTCTCTCTCAAAAAAAAAAATTAATTAAAAATAAATAAAATAAAATGTAAGGCTCTGAGAGCAGGGACTTTGTCCCTTCTGTCCCTTGCCCTGTCCTGAGTGCCTGGGACAGTGTCTGACTTATGGGAAGTGTGCCAAAAATATTTGTTGAATACATGATGATATTATTTCCATTATTTCTGTTGTTTTGTGTGTATGTGTAAGCCAAACTAATTAGTACCTCAGTATTTTGTTGCAGTTCCATTGCTAGTGAACTGATTGTTTTTCATAGATTTTTTTGTTGTTTTTCATAGATTTTTACTTAGTTATTAACCACTTTCAGACTATGACTCTGTTGTCAAGAAAGTAAGATGAGGGGGGGCGTAGAAAAAAAAAAAAGAAAGTAAGATGACTATTTCCTTCTATACTTTATTATCTTTGTGGGTTTCTTTTTTTTTTTTTTTTAAGACTTTATTTATTCATGAGACACAGAGAGAGAGGCAGAGACACAGGCAGAGGGAGAAGCAGGCTCCCTGCAGGGAGCCCGACATGGGACTTGATTCCGGGACCCCGGGATCACGCCCTGGGCCGAAGGCAGATGCTCAACCACTGAGCCACCCAGGCATCCCTCTCTGTGGGTTTGTCAGTTGAGGCTCTCACATACAGTAGATTACTCTCCAGCATAGAGTTCTTTCGAAACCATAACCACCACCACAGTCAAGCTGTGGGACAGTTCTGTCACTTTCCAAAATTCCCTGTGTCCTCTGTAGTCCCCTCTTCTCCTTTTGCCCTCACTGCCCCCCCCCCAGGCCCGCACAGCCCCAGGCAAGTTCCTTTTTTTTTAAAGATTGTATTTATTCATGAGAGACTCAGAGAGAAAGGCAGAGAGAGACACAGGCAGAGAGAGAAGCAGGCTCCATGCAGGGAGCCTGGCGTGGGACTCCAGGATCACATCCTGGGCTGAAGGCGGCGCCAAACTGCTGAGCCACCCGCGCTGCCCTCCAGGCAAGTTCTGATCCACTTTCAGTCCCTCTGGTTGCCTTTTTCCAGAATATCCTGTAAGTGGCATAAGTGTGATGACATGATACATAGCTTTTTGAATCTGGCCTTATCACGTGGCATAATGCCTTTGAGACCCTTTCAGTTGTGCGTATCAGTGGTTGGTTCCATTCTGTCGCTGCGTTGCCTTCCCTGGTGTGGATGTACCACTGTGTGTTCAGCCATGTGCCCACTGAAGGACTTTCGGGTGACTTGGAATAAAGGCACTAGAAACATTTGTGCACAGATTTTCGTGTGGACATAAGCTTTCATTCACTTGAGTACAGTCTAGGAATGGGATTGTTAAGGAGCATTATGGGTTTTAATGACAGATTAGAGATGACAGTCTCCTTTCTAGAACTTCACTAAACACCACATAACATTGGCCATTACTGACTATGTGGAGAAATATCTGGTGGTCATTTGTTCTCTTTTCCAAACAAGAAGGAAAACAGTTGTGATACAGAATCGTGGAGAAGGGGGTACCTAACAAGTTGAAATGTCCCTAATGTTTCTGATTTCTGTTTTCCAACCGAAAGGGGTCTCTGAGTGCTACGAAGAAAGACAGTCAGTGGTTATCCTAGCACTTAATTGTCTAACTTGTGTTTGCCCACCCAGCTCACTGGTTTACCTTGTGATTTTGTTGAGCGTTTGATTCTCTTTGTCAGTAAGTGAAGGAGCAGCCCACTCTTGGCGTACACCATCTCCAGGCCACATGTGGTGGGAGGATCCCCGGTGGTTCTGAGCACTGTTAGGAAGGAAGGATGTGTTTGGGTACGCGGAGGACTCTTGGGAACAATGATGGCTCCTCATGCTGCTGGGACCATCAGAAAGGGAAGACATTGGAGAGAGGAGGGCTGAGGCATTAAGTAAGAGGCTTTGGCTTCTCTGGCAGTTGTGTTCAAGTCCAAAGCAAGAGATAATCCCCAGAACTGTGACTTTCTGGCACACAGCCTTTAGATCTTCTCTCCGGGCAAGCAGTGTGCCCTTGGGTTATGAGAATTTATTAAAGAGCTTAAATCTTTGTACATTTAGGTCCAGAGGCCACCCATTCTGGGATTGATCTTCCTTTAAAATTGATTTGTTTTTTATGTTAATAGTTAATCAATTCACATGGTTTAAAATTCATGAGTTTCAAGATGGACGCATCTACTCCTCATCATCCATCAGGGCTCTCAATTTCTTGTGATCCTGCCAAAGATATTTTATGCATATATAACTAGATATGTACAAATGGCAATATTTTTTTTCTCACACTGGTGAGGTATGCGGCCTTAAAAAAAAAAACAAAACACATGTATCTATTAATGTGAATGATCTTCAGGATATTGTTCAAGGAAAAGACCACCATTTTCCTATTGTTGGAATTTAGATTGTTTACAGTCTTTTTTTAATATAAACAGTGTTGCCTTGAGGAACTATGTTCATAAGTCATTTCACTCATACCCGTGTATCTGAGGAAAATCCCTAAAATGGAATTGCCAGGCCCAGGTGTTTGAAGATATCTTTGGTATTGTCAGATGCTCTTTACGAGATCACACTATTCCAGACTCCCACCAGAAACATCTAAGAGTACCCGTTACTGCCTCCCCTAACACAGTGTGCTCAAATATTTTGGCCTTTGGTAATTTGATAGGTGGAAAATTGCACTTAGGATAGTTTTAATTGTTGTTTCTCATATTATTGTTGAGATTGGGCATATTTTCTTGGGCTTCAGAGCAATTTGCATTCTTTTTCTGCAAACTTTTTGTTTGTATCGTTTGCCCACATCTTAATTTTTCTTCTAAGTTGTTTATCTTTTCCATCTATTATTTAGGAGTTTTTTCGCTTTTTGGTTTTTGTTTTAGATTTTATTTATTTGAGGGAGGTGGTGAACACAAGTGAAAGGATGAGCAGAGGGAGAAGCAGCTCCCAGTTGAGCGGGGAGCCCAATGCTGGGTTCTGTCCCAGGACCCTGGGATCATGACCTGAGCCAAAGGCAGACGCTTCACCGACTGAGCCACCCAGGCACCCTATTTTTTAGAAGTTCTTAATTAGAGAAATCAACCCTTTGCCTGTTACCCTGAGTTGCATTATTTCCCTAGTTTATGATTTATGTAAGTGATACTGCTCCTAATTACTTACAAAACAAACTTTATATTTTGGGTTGCATTCGTAGTGGTATTTATTCAGAGTTTTGAGTCACTTTAATTTGATAAAAATCATCCCGTATAGTTTCTTCTAACATTTTGGTGGTTTGCATTTTTACATTCAAGATGCATTGTGGACTTTCCATGTATGAAGATTTACAGTATGGCTCCAAGTTAAAATTTTCTTTCCAGTTCTGTGGCCAGTTTTCTAGTGTCACATAGTGACTATTCCTTTTCCTCTGGATTTAAAATGCTACCTTTATCATCTATTAAATTTCCCTACTATCTGGGTCTATTTCTGGACTCCTCCATTATGTTCTACTGATCTCTCAGGCGGCACATACCATGCATCACAGGTTGTAAATTATCATGGTGATGTAACATCTCATAGAACTAGTCTCCTTTTTCTTTTCTTCAACATCTGTTGACTATGCTATTAGAATTTTCAAATCTGCCTATCTGGTTTATATCACCTCATCACACACCCCCAAAAGGAATTATTTTCTTTAGGATTCTGTTATCTCTATAGACTTGACTTTGGGAAAGTAGACACATCGAGGGTGTTAAAACTTCGGGTCATGTGGGTGGCTCAGTCAGTTAAATGTCTGCCTTTGGCTCAGGTCATGATCCCTGGGTCCAGGAATCAAGCCCCACATCAGGTTCCCTGCTCAGTGGGGAGCCTGTGTTTCACTCCCCCGCACTGTGCTTTCTCATACTATCTCTTTCTCTCTCTCTCTCTCTCTCTCTCTCTCTCAAAATCTAAAACAGAAAAAACCCACTTTGTATCCAAAAACATGGTGTGGCTTTCCATTTGTTCTGTGCTCCTCAGCTGTGTTTTAAGTTTTTGTCTTATCAGTGTTTTGATCATTTCCTGTTAAATTGATTTATAACATTTTAACTTATAGTTGCTTTTGAAAAGAAAGACTTTTCTTGGGACGCCCGGGTGGCTCAGTGGTTGAGCATCTGCCTTCGGCTCAGGGCGTGATCCCAGGGTCCTGGGATCGATTCCTGCATTGGAATCCCTGCAGGGAGCCTGCTTCTCCCTCTCCCTCTGCCTCTCTTTCTGTGTCTCATGAATAAATAAATCAATAAATATTTTTTAAAAAAGAAAGAAAGAAAAGACTTTTCTTCTAGCATATTTTCTCATTGGTTTTTGTTTTGTACATGATGCCTTACTAATTTCTGCACATTAATTTTGTATCCAACTGTCTTCCTGAAATTCTCTTCATGCTGATAGTTTTCAGTGAATTGTCATGGATTCTTTCAGGCATACGGTCATATTATCTGCGAGTAATGACCGTTTTACTTTCTCCTTTTCAATTTTCATATTATTTCTCTAGTTTCATTACATTAACTAATACTTTCAGCCCATTAATAGTGGTGGCTGTTTCATCCTTGCTTTATTCGTGATTTAAATGCAGTGTATCTCATTTCCCATCAAGTATGATGCTGGCTTTTGGGAAAGATAGATCTATTTTGTCAAGTTGAGGAAGTATCCTTTTTTTTTTTTTTTTTTAAGATTTTAATTATTTATTCATGAGAGACACAGAGAGAGGCAGAGACAAAGACAGAGGGGCAGGCTCCTCGCAGGGAACCCTATGCGGGACTCAATCCCGGGACTCGAAGATCACGACCTGAGCCAAGGCAGATGCTCAACCACTGAGCCATGCAGGCGTCCCAAGGAAGTAACCTTCTTATGTTACTAAGAATTTTACCATGAATGGATATTACATTTTAAGAAGTGACCTTTCAGCATCTCTAGAGATAAATATGATTTTTCTCTGGAGAGCTATCAATATAGTGAGTTGAATTAGTATTTTTTCTCAATAATTGAGCTATCCATTCATTCCCAGACTAAATACCATGGGATTAATGGGATTATGGTGTAATATTCCTTTAAGTTGCTCCTGGATTGTATTTGCTAATATATGTAGGACTTTTGCATTGATACTCACAAGTGAGAAAAATCTAGTTTTCTGTGGGAATGGGTATATGCATGTGTATAGATTTTGTCTTATTTTGGTGTCATTATTAGCTTTATTTTACTTAAAAGAAGTTCCTAACTTCTGTTTTGGAGTAGTTTAATATTGGAATTTTCTGTTCTTTATACATTTGGGAATGATCTCTGAAACTCTCCGGGCCTGGTGCTTTGAGTGGGGGCTTATTTATAACTTTCTCTACTTTTCCTGCGGTGACCATTTTGCTTAGGCTTCATGTCTCCTTTATAGTTTGGGTTAATAATATTTTCCGAAAAGAATAACTCATTTTATCAGCTTTTCAAATTGACTCATATGCAGTTGAACAGTGTGTTCTCTTAGTATTCTTTATATTACCTCTATATCTCTCATATTTTCCTTTTATTTTAGAAATTGTGTTTGCTTTCCTCTTTTTTTTCTTGATTAGTTGAATAATTTGATATAGATATTTTTTTCCCTAAAAAAAGAACCGTTGAACTTATTTACAGGCCAGTTTTGCCAGTTTTTGTGAATGAACCATGAACACAACAAAGAGCATTGGCTCCATGTCCAGGGTGCAGCATTCCACATGTGCCGATTAGTCATACCTTATTGATGTATCACGTAGCTCCTTTATGTCTTTTTTTCTTCTGGCCTTTTTTCTGTCGTGAGTGAAGGGGGTGAATTAACAGGTCCAACACCTGATGTGTCCTCAATTTTCCCTGTGGCCACCGTAGTTTCTGCATTAGGAGCAGATGCCGTGTTACCTGATCGCAGAGCGTCCTGCCCCGGGTCCTCCCTGCAACCTGCGTGGCGCCCACCTGCATAGGGTCCTCCTTTGTCCCATTCGGTCCTTGCCGCTCTGAGCTCAGCCTTGTCTGATGTGAAGATTACAGGCCCTGATTGATCTCTTCGCTCTTGCTTCATAGCCCTTTGCTTAGCCTTTCCTCCTCTTGTAGGTGCGTCCCTGTCATACAACAGAAAATTGGGTTTTGCTTTGAGATATAATCTGAGCGTCTGTTTTTAATAGACGTTAATTTAACCCATTTATTAACATGACATGTGTTTGGCATTAGTTCTGTCACTGCTGCTTTGGTGTCACTTGAGGGGATGGTTTTTCTAAGGGGCTTTTAAAACTTCTTCCTCTCTGCAGCCTCTTTGCTTTATGTTGTTTGCGTGATTTTTCTAATACTTGGGAGTTTTGTTATAATTGTTACCCTTGCAATTTTTTACTGTGCTCTACATCTGCTATGTTTTAGCCGTTATTTAATCATTCCGTCTTGTGAGCAATGATGAAAATACTGTATCTCCTCTCCTTTCCTTCCTCCTTTCTTCTACCAATTGGTCTCAGTTATTTACAGATCTCACCTTTACTGGTTGGCGTTTACCTTTGGGAAGCTTATTTGTACTCTGTGATTTGGTTTGTTAACTTGAGATCAGCACTGTCTACGAGAAATCGTGGTGATGTGCCTGTCCTGTCTGTCCCATCCGTTATGACAGCCTCTGGCCATAAATTGGCTTATAAGCACTTGAATATGTGTCTAGTATGACTGAGAGGCTGAACTGAAATTTTATTTAATATTAATCAGTATAAATTTGAGTTTTAGTAGCCACATATGGCTTGGGGCTGCTATCTTGGAGGAGCATTTTTTTTAAGTGTATTTATTTATTTAAGCAATCTCTAGACCCAGTGTGGGGCTCAGACTCAAAACCCCAAGATTGAGAGCCACCTACTTTTCCAACTGAGCCAGCCAGGAGCCCCAGAGAGCATGGTTTTCATGAAGTATTTGTAAGCCCCAGCTGTGAGAGTCAGGGGCGGGAGAAGCACAGACAGTATGCTTACCTCTCAGATTTTCGCTCCCTTCCTGTCCCAGCTGGTGTTACTTAAGTCACCTCTACACTGTCAGGTCTTGTATTTTGCATTCTTTCCGTCTACCATCATCATCATTATCTTGTCTTACTAGAGTTAAATGGATTCAGTCTTCACAAACCGTTTTTTTGACTCAGTTTTTCTAGCCATGCTGTGGATGCTTGTATATGTAGTAAATTCCTCAAGGAGGATTTTCACACAGCACTCCTTGGGTTTTGTTTGTTTCTGCACATTTAAAACTCCTTTATACTGGAGTGACTATTTAGGTGGGTATAAAATTCTGTGATCACGCTTTGTTCTTCGAGTGCTGTAATAGACATGGCCGTACCTTCGTTTTGAATTGCATCTTGCTATGGAGAAGTCTGGTTTTTCTCCCCTCTTATGAGTGACTTGATCTTTCTGCCTGACTCCTGAAGGATTCTTTGTTTTTTGAAGTAGAATAATTTTACTAAAATCTGTCCTTTTCTTGACTATTTCTGATTCATTTGCCCTTTCAGTATATTTATTAAGATCTTATTTGAGGGATCCCTGGGTGGCGCAGTGGTTTGGCGCCTGCCTTTGGCCCAGGGCGTGATCCTGGGGACCCGGGATCAAATCCCATGTCGGGCTCCCAGTGCATGGAGCCTGCTTCTCCCTCTGCCTATGTCTCTGCCTCTCTTTCTCTCACTGTGTGCCTATCATAAAAAAAAAAAAAAAATTAAAAAAAATCTTATTTGAGAGAAGAGAGAGCATGAGTTGGAGGGAGGGGCCGAGGGAGAAGGAGAAGCAGACTCCCCACTGAGCAGGGAGCCCCACACAGGAGGCTGGATCCCAGGACCCCAAGATCATGACCTGAGCTGAAGGCATATGCTTCACCAACTTACGTACCCAGACTCTTCAGTATTTTTAAATGATATCAGTACCATTCCTTCAGTATTTTAAAATTTTATCAGTAAATATGTATTCTCTTCCATTCTTTCAGTTTTCTCATTTGGGGATTTCATTATGCACGTGTTGGGTTGGATGTTCCTCACTACCCCTCATTTTGTCACTTTCTTGGCGATTCTTTTTAATACTTAAATTTTTATTTAATTTGAATTTTCTCACTTCTGCCTATATGTACTTTTTGCCTCTTTGAGTTTCACCTCCCTTTCTGTAGTGTTTTTATTTTTTTCTTCCACTTCTTTCCTGAGTTTTTCTTCTATTTTTCTTTCTGTGACCTCATCACTTCATCATTCCTGAGCTTTCACAGCTGTTTTGTGTCCATCTTTTATAGAAACAACTTAGGAAATTCATGGCAAAACGCATGTTGATGATTTTCATCTGCTTCATGATACTTTTTTTTTTTTCTGGTGAATGGTCATTTATGAATATTGAATATTGTATAATGAATATTCAGTAAGCATTCCTCAAGGGCCTGTTTTCACTTGCCCCTTGTGGAGTTTACACTCCAGGAGTACAGATAATAACTAAGGGATTATAACTTATGTATATGTATCTATATATATTTTTTAAGATTTTATTTATTTATTCATGAGACACACAGAGGGAGACATAGGCAAAGGGAGAAGTGGGCTCCCTGGGGGGAGCCCAATGTGGGACTGAATCCCAGGACTCTGGCATCATGCCCTGAGCTGAAGGCAGATGCTCAACCACTGAACTACCTAGGGGTTCCACTTATGTATATTTTAGAAGGTGACAAGTGCTCCAGAGCAGAGTTGAGGGAGTGGTGGGGAGGGGGCAGTTTTAAATAGGATGGTCAGGGAAATCCTCACTAAAATGGTGTTATTTGCACAATGACTTGATGGAAATGAGGGAGTGTGAGTTAAAAATGATCTGTGATGCTTGTTAAAGACAATCAGGCAGGCTTTTTCAAGGGGAACTGTCTTGGTGGGTGCGGGGACCACTGCAGTGGAGCATTGTGGTAGGAGAGAGAACAGACTCCACTCCGAGTACAGTGCCGGCAAGGAGCAGGGGTCTGGGACATCAGTGGATGGGAAATTCCAGTAGACACTGGGGACAGAGTCTAAGAGTGGACTCTGGCTAAACCAACCTGACAGGATTCTTGCTGAAGGCAGGCCAGGGTTACTGAGCTTGTCTGGGGCGCTTGGGGAGGGTAAAACCCAAGCAAAGGTCATCAGTTATGGGGGATGATGGCTAGAGCCATTAGGAGAATTCTTGCCGCTGTGACAATGCCCAGATGAACGTGGAAGTCTGGACGTCGAGGCCTGGTTGAGAAGAGCTCTAGGAAGGCTGAGTAGAGTTTGGTCAAGGAGAGGATTTTAGTCACAAGCCATATGAGGAGCATCTGGGTGGTGCAAAGAACATGTGCAAATGCCCTGAGGCTAGAATTTGCAGGCACCTAAGACTAGCAAGGAGGCGGGGAGGGAAGAGTGAAGGGGGAGGTGACTGGGAGGGGGTATGAGAGACCCCCCCTTTATAGGCCATCGAAATGACTTTAGCCTTTACCCCAAGTGAGATGGGGAGCTGCCACAAAGTTCTTTTAAGCAGAAGAGTGGTGTGATCCATCTAGTATTCATCACCTGCCACTTGGATTTCCCTCTTGTCCCTCTTTCCCTCATGTTTACATCGATTCCGTCTCTTTGCGGGAGGTGAGTGTCGCTAGGCCAGGCTGGCCGAGGGTGGATATGTGAGCTCCTTTATCCTTTCCTCTTCCACCTGGGGAGCAGCAGGGGAGGTTTTCACGGCGGGGCTCCCAGGATGTCCCCCGGCCCCAGGGCCTGGCTCCCAGGGTGCCCCCTGCTGGAATCACTGTCCCCCAACTCCAGGGCTTGGCTCCCATGGGTGCCCCCTGCTGGAAGCACTGTCCCCCGACCCCGGGGCTTGGCCCCCATGGGTGCCCCCCGCTGGAAGTACTGCCCCCCAACCCCGGGGCTTGGCTCCCATGGGTGCCCCCCGCTGGAATCCCTGTCCCCCAGCCCCGGGGCCTGCTCCCATGGGTGCCCCTGCTGGAATCACTGTCCCCAGACCCCGGGGCCTGCTCCCATGGGTGCCCCCTGCTGGAGTCACTGCCCCCCCGGCACAGGGCCTGGCTCCTGCCCCTTTGCATGGTGTGACCCCCGGCCCTTGCTCTTAGCAGCTCCGTCGCGCCTTCCTGGCTCCCACCTGTGTGCTCGCTGCACCACCAGCAGGGTCTGTGCCTTATTTCTCTTGTTCTTGTGGGTGATTTCCAGAAGGCAGGGAGCGGGGATGCTCACCGGACCCCCAGAGTCCAAATTGCGAGTTCAGTATTTAATTCTGGGGATCAAAAGAGGCAAAGGTGGTGGTGGTTCGAGAAGACCGAGGCCTCGGAGCGGACCGGGTGAGGCTTCCGCCTGAGACCCCGTGCGACTGGTACCTTCTCGGTGCTTCTTCCTGCCTGAGCTTGGCTGCACGGCCGGCGGCGGGGGGTGTCAGCTCCGGTGGCCCAGCCTGGAGTCCCCGCCAGGGATGGTGGCGCCGCAGCGGGTACCCCCGCCCCCGAGTCTCCAGCGGGCAGGTGTGGGGCCCGCGTGGCTCTCGGCTGCACTTCTCGGCCTTGCGCAGCCCGGGGCCCCTGTGATGCTGTGCCGGCCGCCGCCCTTCCCCCGAGGATCACCGCCGGAGCCGTGGCTTCTGTGCATCATTTCTGGGGTTTGCTCCCCTCCTTGAGTCCCTGAGTGACCTTTGCTTATGAGGTTGGCTGGCCTCCCAGCACCATCCAGAGCCACATCTTACCTCCTCCCTGCTGAGAATTCTGGACGAAAGTTGGTGAGGCCTTGAGTTTTCCCTTGGTTTTAGTTATTCAGGTTCATCTGTGCTCCTGGACCAGAATTACTCAAGCATCATCCGGAGTGACTAAAACTAGTGAGGTCTTACATGTCAGTTGTCTTGGAATGGAAAAAAAAAAAAATCTTCCAATGAAAAAGCAACAAAGGATTGGTTCCTCATTACCATGGGCCTTACCCATTTGTTGAACTGTCTTCTGTTTCTAAAGTTCTGTTTCTTAAAAATAAACAAGTCATAATAAAACATACAATTCTGTTTCTTGGCTCCTTGGGAAACACTTGGACAAATTCTCTATCCCTCTTTCATTGGTGTTGATTGAATAGACCTGCCAAACTTACCTACAAATATTTTATTAATTTTGTATTTCTCTCTACTATGTTCTTTTTTTCCTTTTTTTTTTTTTAATTTTATTTTTTCATGAGAGACACAGAGAGAGAGAGGCAGAGACACAGGCAGAAAGAGAAGCAGGCTCCCTGTGGGGAGCCCGATGTGGGACTTGATCCCAGGATCTTGGCATCACGACCTGAGCCAAAGGCAGAGATGCTCAACACTGAGCCACCCAAGCATCTATCTATCTATCTTTCTTTCTTTCTTTCTTTCTTTCTTTCTTTCTTTCTTTCTTTCTTTCTTTCTTTCTTTCTTTCTTTCTTTCTTTTTTTCTTCTTTTTTTTGTAAGATTTTATTTGTTTATTGGACAGACGGAGAGCACAGGCAGGGGAAGGGGCAGACAGAGGGATAGGGAGAAGCTGGGGCTGGATCCCAGGACCCTGAGATCATGACCAGAGCCACCCAGGTGCCCCTCTACTATATTCTTTCTTAATTAAATCAAAGTGACAAAAGAGTCCCTTGGGTCATCAAATATTTACTCTGCTTCCTTCCAAGAACTTTACTTCCTTTTCCTTCTTGAGCTATAGGGATCAGGGAAGGAAAGGTTCTATTGATGTCACGACTATAATATGCCAATCAGTGGTCAGTCCAGATCCTGTTCCCATGAGATTAACAGAAAATGTGATTAGATAGGAGCAGAATGTCCCAAGTGCTCCTGTATTATATTAAGTGATAAAGGTCATGCAATTATTTTGGCTCACTTTATTTCTGAGACTCACTTGTCAAGTAAATTTTTAAAAATGTACTTGTGGATTTAAACTTTTAAAAATTAGATTTCTACTTAATTTCAGTTGTACAAGAAGTAATAGAATTAATTTTAATTGAATTTAAATTATTTCAGAGGAATTTTCATTTAAATTTGCTTATGCACTTTTTATGGGAAAGGAGGACACAAACACAAAATATTAGCACATTTAAGGGACATCAAATATTCCCTGCTCCCCAAATTTCTCATGCTCTGAGAACTTGGTAAAAGTTTTTTTCACCAGATGACCAGAGGAAATAAGATTTAAACACCAGTAGGACAGATGGTTTTTAATGCTTTGATCTGCAGGCCCATTTTAATTTTGCTGGTTTTCCTCTCTTTGTAATTTTTTGCCATTGTATGACCATCGTATTAGCATTTGACAGCAGTCGTGCCACATTTTCTGCAGTCATATTACCATTTGACAGCAGTCGTGCTCCATTTCTGATGGTCGTTTCACCAACATGTTGTTTGAATTTATTGTGGATTCTCTTTCCGCTCCAGTGGATGCTGTGTAATCTCCTGAACTTCCTTTTCCACACAAAACCCCCATAGCAAATTGAGACTGTCGGGTTCTTTGGTGACGGGAAGGAACTGCCATCCAGGAGAGAGTATAATGTCCATATTTTGTTACTCTGCAATTATCTTCAGATAGATGAATAGATGATCTGTTGTGAAATCTTTCTTAAATGATTTATGATCCAGGGAAATCTAGGCTCGAATGTCTACCGAGTGACCCGGGCAGGGGAAAGATTGGGGAAGACTTCGCAAAAACAGTGAGGTGCCCCCTGTGTTCTGTGGATGAGCTCGAGACCCTCCGTGAGGCTGCCTGGGCAGAAAGAGCACCGGGCCAATGGTTGTGTTAAATTGTGCATTTGAAAACGTGTAGTCATTTTAGCATAACTGAGAAAGAACCCAAAGAAAAGGGTTTTATCTTACCGTCTTTTTCCTGAAAAGGTTGTTTATACATGGTTGTGGGTAATGTGGCCATGAACCTGCCCCTTGCCTCTGACCCTTCTCTTTGCCCTTTGGAGTCAGACATTTGTTGGGATTCTCCCAGCGGGGAGTGCGGAAGCATCTGGAAGGCTGTGATGGCCTGAGATCTGTTGCCCACTTCAGTGCTCCCAGCAGTGCTCCCAAGCACTGTGCATCGGCCCTGCCCCGTCATCCTTCCTGGCTCTCCAGCCCCTACCCAAGGCTTTGCCTTCTCCATCCCAGCATCCAGGTCTCTGGTCTGCAATAAGTGCTCACTGAATATCTTAGAACAAATTGATTGCTAAGGAGATCTACCTCTGCTAATAAACAAGGTGGATGCAAAGACATGTTAGTGTGACCGGTGGCTGTCTCTTCTCCTAGGAAGTGCTCTCAGGCGTGGTGGTCATATCTGGTAAGGATTCAATCCAACACCAGGGAGTGTCTTTGACGGTGGAAGGAAGCGTGAACCTCCAGCTCAGTGCCAAGAGTGTGGGTGTGTTTGAGGCTTTCTACAATTCCGTTAAGGTAAGAACGCTTAGGTTGCACATTTTTAGTTCATTATCCCAATGTGTATGGTGGTGGTTTTTTTTTTTTTTAAGATTTTATTTATTTATTTGAGAGAGAGAGTGTGTGCGCACACGGCAGTGGGGATGGGCAGAGGGAGAGGGAGAAGCAGACCCCTCGCTGAGCAGGAAGCCCAATGGGATGCGAGACTGGATCCCAGACCCCTGAGATTGTGACCCGAGCCAAAGGCAGGCAGACTGAGACTTAACCGACTGAGCCACCCAGGTGTCCCATGTGGTGGTTTTTAATTTGCTCTCTGGCTTTACTGTTGTTAACCTGTCGGTATTTTGCAAGGTATAGCAGTGGTCCTACTTTTAATACTTACTAATCAAACTGAAAAAGCATTCACATGTTCTGATTCTGAATATATCCTGCTCTTGTAAGTCTGCCTGTTTTTATTCCAATAAGGTAGGATTAGGAGAAGTAGAAGTGCACTAAATTCAGCTTTTAAAGAGACCAGAGCTCTTCTGAGAAGTGCCTGTGGCTTCTGGCACTTACCTTCCTCAAACAAAACTGTTATTTTGACTGTGTACACGGCAGCTCTTGGATTTGATACTCGGGTAAGATGCAGATAGAACAGTGGCCATTCTTCCCTTTTTGTCATTTTGGGTAGAGGTGTATGTTCCAGAATATAAACTCCTTTTCTATACTTATAGTTTCCTTTTCCTGAAGGACATAATAAGGCTGAGTTTTGAGGGGGCAGGAGGTGAGAGGAAGGACGGACGGGTTCTAGTTGGCCACATTCAGATCCAGGGCCTCCCTGTCATCTTCCACAATCTCCTTATTTTCCTCCGGAAGCACTTAGAGACTCACTTCAAAAGTTGTAGATTTTCCGAGTGATGCAAAACCAAAGCTTAGAATATGTGAACTAAGGAAGGTGTGATGGCTGCCTTTGGGCAAGTCCCAGTGTAACGCTGAGGTGCGCAGGGCTGAGGACGGGCCTGCTCCTCCCCGCGCGGTGGGTGGTGGGAAGGCTCCCAGGAGGCTGGCGTCCAAGGCGGGCACAGGGTGGTGAGGAGCCCTGGGTTCAAGTGGCAGCCCACCTGGCCCTCCTACCTTGACTGAAGGTAGGAATGCCTGTCAGGACAGTTGTTAGGACAGTTAACTGAGCTTTTGGGGGATAGGAGAGGAAATATGGCTTCAGATGTGCCCCAGACATGGAAGCATCCAGAACTGTGGATGAACCGTAATTGTGCCAGAGACTTGAACCACCTGGCCACTCCCCTGCAGACACAGCACGGTGCTGCCCAGGACGCAGGGAGGGTAGCCCCCGAGGGCTCAGGGCCTGAGGCTTTCGAGAGATCATTAACAGACACGGTAATTTAAAAGTGCATCCAAAAGTGCGCGTTGAGAGATTCGGTTGCTTTTCCTTTACAGCCTATCCAGATTATCAACAGTACCATCGAAATGGTGAAGCCAGGCAAGTTTCCCAGTGGCAAGACAGAAATTCCTTTTGAATTTCCTCTGCACGTGAAGGGCAACAAAGTTCTGTATGAGACTTACCACGGCGTGTTCGTCAACATTCAGGTGAGAGTTTCCTAATCCCGTGCAGGTGGCTTCCTGGCTTTTCTTCTGCAAAATGGCTCCGTCTTTCTTTCACTGAAAGTTACCAGATGGACCCAAGAGTTTAATACTGTAATCATGCCAAGACCACCCATCTATGTTCTATTTTGATTTCTCATTTTGCTGTGCAGAACACATTTTATGTGTGGCCATGATTTTTGATAGGAATCCCGGAGAGACCCCTGCTCTAGCTTCTTTTTAAAAAATTCTGTTGTTTCTGTTGGGCCCTATTCAGGCCACATTGACACCGTGAGGGGTGCTGGTAGTGTTTGGTGACAGATATGCCCTCCTCTCTGGCACCCGCACTAATTGTCTGTTCTATACGCATAAATATCTCTTTGTTAGATATCCAAAGGCTACTACTCTAACATAGGCTTGTATTCTTTATTGAACAAACCTTGTAAATGAGGGGAAGTGAATTTATGACTTCCTGTCTACCTCCGCTGGCCCAGGACGCCTTTCACAGCCACTATTGTCTCCGGCACAGTTCGGAGTCATGACTCAGAGCGAGCGGGTGAGAGAGAGCCTTTCCTTTATTCAGCGGAAAGAAAGGTACTTTTGTGATATCAGCCTTGCAGGGTTCCCCTTGCTACATGAGACAAAACCATTTTGTCTTGCATACGTGCAACAGGGCGGAAAGTTAGGAAGTTTCTTGATTTATTAAGTTGTAGCTGATAATTTGGTCTCAGTCAGAGACCATTCCCCTGCCTAAAACATACCACTTTAAAAATACAGATCCTCAAAACACTCGTGAGAGTGTCACCTCAAGGTTTGTCTGCGTGCGAGTTCGATGAAGTGCTCGAAAGATGGGTTGAGAAGCAGGTGCCAAGTGACATCCTGCCCTGCAGTCACTACCTTTCCGTCCAGAAAAGCTGCGTCTCGTCCTTCATTATTGGTGCACCTGTTTCAGTGTGCAATCTGTATTCTAGAGGCTCTGGCCAGCCCATGGGAAGTGACCGTAATGACAGGGAAGTGTCCAGATTCACAGGAAGTTGGCTGTGTAGACGTGCGAATTGCCCGAGCACAGCAGTGCAAGCGCTCTGACCAGCTTCCTAGGTCGGGAGTCCTTTCACCGCCAAAGGCAGTCCATGCACAATGCCTTCTTAGCAAGACTGACAAAATCCCAAACGTGTCATTTGAACATCACAGTTATTCTCTTTCCAGAATCAGCGTTGCCTTGCTTGCTCGACACAGTAGCTCTTTAACACTGTTGATTTAATAACATAAGCGCTCGTTCATGAGAAACCAAAGAGAATAACATTCAGGTTTCACTGATCATGCTTCTTGTCACTTCCTCCTGTGTTCATTGTTCTTGTTAGATTAGTTTGTTTAAAATCAAATCGGAGCGGTGCCTGGTGACTCAGTCAGCGGAGCATATGACTCTTGATCTCTCGGGGTTGTGGGTTCAAGCCTCACGATGGGTGTAGAAATTACTGTAAAAAATAAAGTCTTATAAAAAAAATCAAATTGGAAATCTCATCCTTTTCCAAATATTGCCAAGAAGGGCATGCAGATGTATATAGTTGACCTTTGAACAACATGGGTTTGAACCTTGTGGGTCCCCTTTACATGGATTTTTTTTTTTTCCGTAAATACAGTAGAGTGCAAATGTATTTTCTCTTCTTTATAGTTTTCTTTCTCTAGCTTAGTTTATTGTAAGAATACGGTATACGGTACATATAACTTACAAAATAACTGTTAACCAACTGTTGATGTTATTAGTGAGGCTTCTGGTCAACAGTAGGCTCTCAGTAGTTCTGTTTTTGGGAAGTCACAAGTTATCCATGGAGTTTTGACTGTGCGGGGATTGGTACGCCTCAACCCCGTGTTGTTCAAAAGTCAACTGCATATAAAAATCTTGAGTATTTGTGTCCTGCATGGCTGTGTGTAAGTTGGAAACTCTTTAAAATACAATCGGAGGGGCAGCCCAGGTAGCTCAGCGGTTTAGTGCTGCCTCCAGTCCAGGGCCTGATCCTGGAGACCCAGGGTCGAGTCCCACGTCGGGCTCCCTACATGGAGCCTGCTTCTCCCTCTGCCTGTGTCTCTGCCTCTCTCTCTGTGTCTCTCATGAATAAATAAATAAAATCTTTAAAATATATATATAAAATAAAATAAAATGCAATTGGAGGAGGATGCCTGAGTGACTCAAAAGTTGAGTGTCTGCCTTTGGTTCAGGTCATGATCCCAGGGTCCTGGGATCGAGTTCTGCATCAGGCTCTCCACAGGGAACCTGCTTCTCCCTCTGCCTGTGTCTCTGCCTCTCTTTGTGTGTCTCTCTCATGAATAAATGAAATCTTTTAAAAAATGCAATTGGAGGATTAGTGTGTGGTGAATTCTTCAGTAAGGTGTATGGTCACCCTGACCCAACCTTTTTTCATCAGATTTTACCCCGTGAGGGTTAACTTCAGAATGCTACAACTTAGAATTCCCTACCTCCCCAAATATCTCACAGGTTTCTAAAAATGAAGAGATTTCTTCTCATCCTAACCTCCAATGTAGAAGAGCTTATCACCTAGATTCAACATTTATTAGAATTTTGCCATTTTTGTTTCATCTGTGTTTATCTTTCCTGAGTCATTTCAAAGTTAGTTACAGAATCACGACACTTCATCTTGAGCTACTTCAATATCCATCTCCAGAAAATAGGGATGCTCTCCTACATAATCACAGCCGGCATCTTCACACCTATCAAAATTAACAAAAATTCTCAAATATCATCTCATTCCCAATTCATACTCATTTTATTTTAAAGATTTTATTTATTTATTTGACAAAGAGAACAAACAGGAAAAACAGTAGAGGGAGAGGGAGAAGCAGACTCTCGCTGAGTAGGAAGCCTGATGGAAGACTCAATCCCAAGGTCCTGGGATCATGACTTGAGACAGACACTTAACTGACTGAGCCATCAAGGCGCCCCCTCAATTCATATCCAAATTTGTTATTGCTCCTTTTGAGAAAATATGCTGCTGCTTTTTTAAAGATTTTATTTTTAAGTCATCTCTACACCCAGCATGGAACTCGAACTCACAACCCTGAGACCAAGAGTCGTGTGCTCCCCCGACTCAGCCAGCCCAGGTGCCCCATGAGAGTACACTTCTTGAGAGAAACTGGGATGTTGGGTTTTTAAAATCAGTTTTTCATTCATTGATCATTCATTCAGTTTCTAGAGGGGTCTTTTGTTAGCCTCTGTGTTTTATAGCAGAGCAAGTGCCACCCAGGGCAGATGGCAACCACTCGTGGGCACAGGGTTGGCCTCAGCGTGGGTCCCATGGGGGCCCTCGCTTGCCGTGCTTACCCTGAAGATTTATAGGTGCATTCCTCTGCAAAGAAAGTGTTGTTGAACCTAGTAACATCCTCTCTCTCAAATGATGTGGGCACAAAGGCATTTCACATTTAGAATTTGAATTGTGTTATGGTAACGTAATGTAAAAATAGTAAGAACCATAAGACAGAACAAAGGGTTTAAGGTGTAGCAAGTATTACATTTCCAGCTTGCAGGGTCCAGGTTTCCTCTTTACTCGGTCGACAGAGGCTGCTGGGTGGCGTTTGCCCTTGTTCCTCTCCTCAGGCAGGCTGGGTTTGTTCCTCCCCTTTGTGATCAGATCGTGCGTATGAGAACCTGTCCGCTTTCCCCAGTTGTCCTTTGTGCGGCTGCCTTTTCTTTGGAAAGTCATGTAAATCACAGGCAAATTTTATTATGTTTGTTCTACTCTCGTGGCCGTACTAGCAAAGCTTTATGCTGTAGCCCAGCATCACGGCAGTACCAGCATGTCTGCAAAACTGTCACAGAATTAATTTATCCAGATGCTGGTCATCCTTTCTCACAGTTAAGAATATCCTTTCCAGGAGTCGGCCTCAAGTCATTTGACCCATGTCTTCTTTCTTCTTTCCTTTGGCCTCATGTTAACTAACGGTCATAGAAGATCCAATCTTGGGGGCACCCGGGTGGCTCAGCGGTTGAGCATCATCCTTCGGTTCAGGTCGTGATCCCGGGGTCCTAGGTTCGAGTTCTGCACCAGGCTACCCGCAGGGAGCCTGCTTTTCCCTCTGCCTGTGTCTCTGCCTCTCTCTGTGTCTCTCATGAATAAATAAATAAAACCTTAAAAGAAGAAGAAGAAGAAGAAGAAGAAGGAGAAGAAGGAGAAGAAGGAGAAGAAGGAGAAGAAGGAAGAAGGAAGAAGAAGAAGAAGAAGATCCAGTCTTAGACCTCCTGGCACCCTGCTCGTGGTCTGACCCGCCTGACCCCCTCTGACCCGCAGTGGCTCCTACCACCTGGACCACTCCTTAGCAGTTGGGCAAGACAGATCTGGGCTTGAGTCACAGCATTGCGTAAGGGTTCAGAGCATGGGTTTTGGCAAGCGGCAGGTGTAAATTCAAATCCCACCTCTGTGACCCTGGGCAGCCTCCACGACCTCTCCTCCTAGGAGATTAATGAGGCCTTGGCACGAAGTGCTTAGTTAGCACGGGGCCGGGCACAGAGAATGCTCCAAGCATGTATTTGCTGAGTGGCTGAATGAAGGAGTTATTTGGTGACTGTCCTTATAATCCACCGAGATGGTACATGTGAAGGAATCAACGTGATTCCCAGAACAGAACATCACCGTGTTCCTCTTTTCTCCACCTTTCTCCCCGCATGCACTTAGCAGCTGCCCCATGTTACTAATTATTGCTTTCATGCTTAAAAACATTTCGTGACCAGAAGTTGATGCCTGTTGTTCTGATTCCTTTGCAAGTTATAGAAATCCAGCTCGAAGTGACTTAGCCTAGAAAGAGATATAGATCGTCGAGCCGGCCGTTCCAGGGAAGCCAGCTGTGACTGGCTTGGCCTTCCGCACACACCTCCCTCTCAGGCTCTTCCCTGGCCGTGGCCAGGCTGGTTGTTGGCAAGCGGCTGCAGCCTCCCATCTACTGGGTTGGCATCCCCGGCCAAAAGAATTCTTTCCAGCGTTCCCAGTAGCAGCCCTGGCTTACCGGTCCCTTCTGCGCCCAGGAGGGCTGTGGGGAGGTCCGCCCCGCCAAACCCCTGAGACTAAAGATGGGAAAAGAATCCGAGCCAGCAGGCAAGCCTGAACAAAATGTTGCCCATGCTAGACAGGGTGTGGGCTGTACAGGAGAAAGATGAAAACACATACAGGCATACACGCGTGCATAGATGTACGTGTGCACACACACCTATATGAATCTGACAGCACCAGGCCTCTTGGAGCTTATCGGGTCGGGGAGACTAGATTGATATCTCAAAAGAATCTCATACATATATGTACCTGAAAAGGTCCTTCCTTGCAGACAAGGGGTGTTTTGTTTTTTTTTAAGTGTTTTAATCTCCCAGTGTTACCTTAAATGTAGTGACTTCCTGTGTAATGCGGATAGAGCGTTCATAATGATGCAGCTTCTTGATTCACCCAGCACATAGTCCCAGTTATACAAATCATTTTTAACATGATCCTTAAGACAACTGCTAACTTTCTTCCGTATGGATTCTGTGATTTTGTTTTTATTTATTTTTATTTTTTAAAGATTTTTAAAAATTATTTTTATTTTTATTTTTTAAAGATTTATTCATAGAGACAGAGAGAGAGGCAGAGACACAGGCAGAGGGAGAAGCAGGCTCCACGCAGGGAGCCCCACGTGGGACTCGATCCCAGGTCTCTAGGATCACACCCCAGGCTGCAGGCAGCGCTAAACCACTGTGCCACAGGGGCCGCCCAAAATTTATTTATTTATGAGAGACACAGGCAGAGGGAGAAGCAGGCTCCATGCAGGGAACCCAATACAAGACTCGATCCCTGGACTCCGGATCCTGCTCTGAGCCAAAGGCAGATGCTCAACCGCTGAGCCACCCAGGTGCCCCTATTTTTTTTTTTTTTTTTAATGAGCCTGAAGACAGCGATCATGCTGTAGAATGCTGTAGAATGCTGTAGAATGTTGTTACCAGTCAGCCTGTCAGCCCACAGACGGGTGTGAGGAAGCGGTCTGGGGTCAGAGCTCGTGGCTGGGGCACCAGCTGTGCAGAGGGGCTGGCTCTCCCTCGGGGACAACAGGGCCTGTCCTGCAGGAGGTAACTGGGAGTGGCTGGTGCTGAAAAGTAGCAGAGGGACAGCAGAGGAACTGAACGCAGCTGAGAGCTAGAGCGATGCCCGCTGCCTCGCCTGTCCACTTCGGTTTGCACACGGGATCCGTGTGCGGGCAGCCGGGGAGAATGGTCAAGTGAGGCGAGCCATGCATCGACCACTCTGGAAGCTGCCTCGTGGACGTGGGGGACGTCTCTCTTCTCTTTACTTTTGCATATGTTGGAATTTTCCAAAATAAACTTCTAAAAGGGGTTTCCTTTCTTTATTCCTCCATAAGGTTAAAGTACAGAGAGCCGGTGTTGAGCTGCCCTAGGGTCCTGGCTCCTTGAGCACCGCTGCTCTTCCGTAACTGCAGGTCCTGTGCGGGGTCTCATACCGGCCCCCGGTGCAGTGACCGCCGCGCAGGTGCGCTCAGCCCTGTGTCCCCAGGTGCTCTGTGCCATGCGAGATGCTGTCTGGGGCTTCCAGGCCCTTCTGTGTGCTTCCCAATCCTTACTACAAAATAGCGGCCGTTGCACAGGAGAGCTGCCCTGTGCCTGACCGTGTGCCAGTACCCTGCACACACACCCACACACCCACACCCACGGTCCCGCTGGCTCTTGCTGCAAGCAGATCCTCATGCCCATATTTCATGGAGCAGGAAGCCGAAGCTCAGAGCAGTTGTCTGACTGGCAGCGCTCACCCAGCAACGCGGACAGCTGGATTTGAGCTAGCTCTTGCTTCGGAGTGCACGCTCTCTTCTGTCACCCTGGTCTTCCCCTGTCTTGCAGCTGAGCCCCTGTGCCTTGGGATGGCTGTGGGCATAGGCCGAGGAATTTTGTTTTGAGCAGTTGGCTCCCCGTTTTGAGCGTTGGCTCCCCGTTAGGTATATTAATTTCAGATAACACGGTAATTGGACCCAGTTTCCCTAAGAATGTTGACTTGTCTCTTTGAATGTAATTCCGCGATGAAAGTGAGTCACACGAACATAACCTTGTCTTCTCCGACTTCTCCCTCCAGTATACCCTGCGCTGTGACATGAGGCGGTCTCTGTTGGCCAAGGACTTGACAAAGACCTGCGAATTCATCGTTCACTCTGCTGTAAGCTATATTCGGGGGCCCCGGGCTTAATAATGGGGACCCTCTGTAGGGTCTGGTGTTTTATCCCATTTGCAGGCTGGTAAGTCAGCCTGGTGCCGTGTCCTGGCTGCTGGGGAAAGACTCCTGGGTCGGAGACGAGGGACCCGGTTTCTCCTGGCAGGGTCAGAGCACCAACAGTGGCTTGTGCCCTCTTCACTGGGACCCAGAATCCCACAGGGCAATGCCATGGCCCAGATGCCACTGAGGTGCCCCTGAGGAGCACCAGTCTGGGAGCCCACCTGTGTTAGAGCAAGCAGTGAGCAAGGCCGTTTCGGAGAGAGACATCCTTCCCCGAGGTGGCTGTGGCGAACACAACCCAGAGAAATGGCCCGACCCAGATAAGGGACAGTCAGGGCCTTACATTCTTGGTCTGCCCAGCAAGGACATGTGGGGACACTCTGGGCCAGAGCAGGTTGCCTCTCCCAACACCTTCTGCTAATATTTTGCAGTGACGACATGTTCTTCAAACTTTCCTCTCAAGGGGATCCCTGGGTGGCTCAGCGGTTTGGTGCCTGCCATTGGCCTAGGGTGTGATCCTGGAGTCCCGGGATCAAGTCCTGCGTCGGGCTCCCGGCATGGAGCCTGCTTCTCCCTCTGCTTGTGTCTCTGCCTCTCTCTCTCTCTCTCTCTCTCTCTATGTCTATCATGAATAAATAAATAAAATCTTTAAAAAAAAAATCTTTTTTAAAAAAAACAAAACTTTCCCTCTCACGTGCCAAGTTAGGGAACTGGAGCGCCCTCCCTTTGGCTGTAGGTGACTCTGGGTGACTTCAAAGCAGAGTCCTCTGCAGCCCATCCCTGCTAGTCCTTGGTCATCATGCAACACTTAGCAGTGACTGACAGCGCCTGCCCTAGGTGTGGTCCATCTGCCTTTGCTTTTATTCTGAGCAGTTTAGGGAGAGGAGAGAGCCAGACCGGGGTTCCTAGAGGCGCCCAGGTGAACAGAGCCCGGCTGTGCGGGAGCACGTCTCTCTGGGCCACCTCGGAAACACCGCTTCTGAGCTCGCCAGGCTAGAAGAGACCCATGCTCCTGAGGGCACGGACTCTTGGGGCTGCAGGCCACGTCGAGGGGCCACCCCACCTGGACAGACACTAGAGCCACGAGCCTTCCTTGGCTCATTCACCCAGCGTGGCCTATAGCTTCGTTGGCATGAGCGGGACTCAGCATTCTGGGGACCCCACACGTATCCCACGATCTTTGCCACGTGCCTTAGTAAATGGGGCTTCGATGGAGCTCTGAGGTGAGGCAGTTGGTGTTTGTGGAAAATTTGCAATTCCATCTCTTTTACACTGTTTGGAAATATCCACAGGTGTCTTTTAGTCATGGTTAAGCAAAAGTGTAATATTGTAAAATCTCCTGTGTATAAAATTGGTAGTCACTGATGTCCTTTATTTGCATCGTTCTTACAACTTTTTAGGACTTCTGACATTTATAGTTTCCCTCTTAATTTTAGTGGTTACTGTGTTTAACTGACTCTTTCAGTGAGAAGTATGTTATAGAAAATATTTAAAATAGTTATTATTTTTTTAAGATTTTATTTATTCATGAGAGACACAGAGAGAGAGAGAGGCAGAGGGAGAAACAGGCTCTATACAGGGAGCCCGATGATGCAGGACTCGATCCTGGGACCCCAGGACCACACCGCAGACCAAAGGCAGGCGCTAAACCACTGAGCCACCCAGGGATCCCCCAGATAGTTATCTTTTTTGGGAATGATATGATTGAGATGTTTTCCTTTTTTCTATCAAACTGAAACAACAAAAAGAAATTTTTTTTTTAATGTGGTTTATTCCCTAAAAGAGACATATACCCTTTTATGTCTTCTGCAAAAAGAGCCTCCACCTTTGTGAAGGAGAATGAGCCCAAATTCAGTTCCCTGCCCAGAGCTGGGCTCCAGGCCAGGACCCCCTCGGCCCCCGACCCAGGGCCCACGGCCCGCTCATGGCTGCAGAGCCCCCACGGAGGCCAGCTCGGGGCGGGCAGCGGGGGCTGAGCTCTCCGGGCCTCCTCCCTGCTCCCAGTAGTTTACCAGCTCACAGCCTCCAAGAAGCCTGCTCTTTGGGACTGATTTCACGAGGCCAAACCACGTGTGATCTCTGGTTGACAAGTCCGATAGTCCTTTAAAGGCTGTGAGGAAGAAGAATTTATTCGCCAAAGAGGATGTTCACAAACGTATTAATAAGAGTAATTAATATTCCTTAGAATATTCCTTAGAATTCCAGTTCTGGAACTGACCGGAAGTCCGTTGTACTGCTTTGGCAGATGAGTAACCTTGGCAGGGTGGCCGGTGTCCCCTCTGCAGCATGGGGAGAAGCAGGCCAGGCCGGCCCTGACGCAGCCGGGCCATCCGGGCGCGTCCTGTGGTTGTGTGACGGGGAGATGACCGCCGTTAGTGATTGCGGTAACGTGCAGAGGTCGGAGGGAGTCTTCCAGGTGGCAGCCGAGTGGTCACGGCGCTGGCGTCGGAGCCAGATCACCTGGGCTTGAATCTCGGCTCTGCCACTTGAGAAAGCCATGTGCGCGCGCTGTGCCTCAGTGTCCGCTTCTGTGACGTGGGACAGTGACAGTAACAGCACCGCCTCGGGTCACCGTGCTGACTCAGGAGCACGTCGGTGGATACGCAGTGTCCCCTCGTTCCGAGAGAGAAGTTTAAAATAAACACCTTCTAATGACACTACTCTCAGCTCGTAGGTCTAATTTTGTAATTTCTGGACCTGAGAGATTGAGAAAGCAGTTCCCTCGTTTTACAGATGAGGAAACCGAGTCATGGGAGGTGGAGAAATGTGACAAAGAACGGAGCACAGTGTTTTGGCAGAGTGTTTTTAGACCCCCTGCCTGCCTCAGGAGTACCGAGTCCTCCCCGGTTCATTAGGCTGCCCTTCGTTTCCTTGAAAGGGGGACGGGGACCGTGGCCTGCGGAACTCTTGGCTTCCAGCAGCTGATTCTGGTTTTACCTCCCGTTTTAGCCTCAGAAGGGGAAGCTGACCCCGAGTCCCGTGGACTTCACCATCACGCCTGAAACCTTGCAGAACGTCAAAGAGGTACGGCGCTCCTCACGCTTGCCACCTGGGGTGTTTGCTTAGGGACCGCATCCCACGGACACGCTCTGTGTCTGTGCATCAAGTCGCAGCAAGACGAAATTTCTGATTATTGTCCGTACCCAGAACAGTCTGGATTTTCTTTGTTTCTTTGTTTTTTTAAAGATTTTATTAAAAAAAAAAAAAAAAGATTTTATTCATGAGAGGCACAGAGAGAGAGAGGCAGAGACACAGACACAGGCAGGGGGAGAAGCAGGCTCCCTGCGGGGAGCCCAGTGCAGGATTTGATCCCAGGACCCCGGGGTCACACCCTGAGCCAAAGGCAGATGCTCGACCACTGAGCCACCCAGGGATCCCCAGACTGGATTTTCAATTTTGATATCTTTCTTTCTTTCTTCTTTCGTCTTTTTCTTTATTTCTTACATTACCGTCCAGTGCGGCCGGCGAACGGGAGGCAAGGGCGGAAAGGAGGAAGGGAGCGGGCGAAGGGGGACTGCAGGGAGCCAGCGGCAAGGGAGGAAATGGGAAAGGGAGGACATGTAGGCAATGCGGTTTGGTGCGTTATGTGGTTGCGGGGTTGAGGGCGGGCTGTGCTTCGTGAAGTCTTCATGTCTTTCCTTTCTTATTTTCTTTCTTCTTTCCTTTATTTCTTTTTTTCTCTTTCCTTTCTTTCTTTCTTTCTTTTTCGCTTTCTTTTTTTCTTTCTTTCTTCTTTCGTTCTTTCTTTCTTTCTTTGTCTTTTCTTTCTTTCTTTCTTTCTTTCTTTCTTTCTTTCTTTCTTTTTTCTTTTTAAACTCAGTAAGTACTTAGAAGAAGAATGCTTCATAAAAGCTGCTCGGGGGGGCTGACTGCCCACTGTGCTCCCCCCCACCTCCTGTCTACCTCGTAGGGCCCAGAGCCCCACTTCCTTGAGCCCCGGCCACCCCCTGCCACCCAGCCTGGGAGCCACACCCCTTTACTTCTTATTTGGCCACCTGCTCTCTGTCATCCAAGGGCATGGCTTTCCCCCCTGCTCTACTGCCGCTTTCTGCTCTGGATCCTGCTAATCAGCAAGTGTGGGAGGTCCGAGGCCCAGGAGTCATTATCGGCCTCCCTGGGGAGGCCCCACTGAGGTAGGTGTGCATCCTGGGGGCCTCTCTGAAAATCCATTTACCATCTCCCCCCTCTCCAGTTTCTGGAGAGGATGAGTCCCCCATGGGCCCGTCAGCATGTTCCTTCAAAAGGATTTGAACGTGATTGGGAGCATGCAGGGAGCATGGGTGGTCGCCACAGGTCTCGGCTTGCCGGCTGGGATCTCGCTGCCCCGCTTGTCCCCAGCTTTGGCCGTTAGCCTAACAGCTACCCAGGAGTGCCCCAGGTAGCGCCCATGCTCTTAGGTGGGTTTGTGTTTCTTCCTGCCAAGAACCTAAATAATATAAAACTTAGTGATAGGACTGGAGTGAGGAAGAGGAGCGGAAACCAGTGCATCTCATAAGGAGTTCCTGGCCGGATCTTGGGAAATACAGTTTGTGGTGTTCCTTACATCGTGTCCTGTACTCTCCTCTTTGCTTTATTGCTTTTCTTTTTCTTTTTACTTGTCCTTACTCTCCTTGGTTAAGGTCATAAGGGTTGTTTTTGTTTTTTTTTTTTCTGTTTTTATACCGTTGCTTGCTCCTTTTTCCTCTAACATCCTATCTCTGTTTTCCTAATAGTCCACCCCCAAATGTTCAGACATACAGAGACAATCATGAGTTTAAGGAACAGCACTGAGAACAAGAACCTTCTGCCAGAGGGTTTGTAACATTTTTGCATTTTCCTCCCACATATACCCTTTATTTGTTGGAATGGTCAGAAATCCATGCTCCAGTTTATCTGTTTTATTTTTCCCAGTATTGAGCCTCTGTCGACTAAGAAACCATTTCTAATAGTTGCCCGAAGTATCCCAGTGATGACTTATCCGTCACTAATTACTGGAAGTTTCACCATGTCCTTGCTCACCACTACTTCCTCTCAGCCTTTTCTTTCTTGTATTTGTAGTGTATTTTTTGTGCTGCTGGAGTACATCCTAGTGCTGTTCTTTCAGAAAGGGTAGGAGTAGACTTACATCCTTGAATGGAGGTCAGACACCTGACTTTGCTCTCACACTGACCTCTATTGTCTTGGTAGATGGAAGCTTCTGGCTTCAATTTCATTTGCCCTTAAACTTGGAGAGTAGCTCCCTGGTTTTCTCGTGCCTGGTGATACTGATGATCTGGTCCCCAAATTCGTGTGAGCTCATCTGTTTCTCCTCTCTCTCCCTTCCCCCCAGCCCCGAGAACGTCCAGCTTCTCCCCATCCTTAGTATTCTGGAATTTCGAAGCCTTTGTTGGATTTTGGTGTTAATTAGTCAGTCTGCCAGCTGCCTTTCCTTCAGCTCTGTGAACTTCTCTTGGATGTGTCATGGGAGAGTCTGGGCACAGTCTTTCAGCTCACTCATTTGCTCTTCGGTTGGTTTGTAGCCCAACTGCTGACATGTTTGCCTCCACAGCAGTGTGATTCATCTCCAAGCCCATTTCTTTTCCAAGATAGCCCCTTCTTCTACTGCAGGTACACGGCCCTTCCCCTCTGTTTCCTAGTGGCTGGTCATTCTGTTTGCTGAATGTGTGACTCTTTTTTTTTTTTTTTTTTGCTTTTATTTTCCTCAAAGGTTTGTTGATTCTTGGATGTCAGCTTATCTTGATAGATGAGATCAAATACATGCGGCCTTGTTAACGAGACTGTCCTCAACCCTAATGACAATCTGTCCTTCTGGTTGTAAACGTGCACTCCAACAGAGGAGCTGCTGAGGAAAAGGCCTCCGGCCCTGTGGGCTCTCTGTTAGGGTGCACAGGTAGCTTGTCGTCTGGGGCAAGAGCATTGTTGTCCTGCGTGGTGGCTGTAAATGACTAGGAGCATTGCCCTGCCTCGCCCGGCCTGCACTGGGAGCATGCTGGGTGGGAAGTCCCCCTCGAGGGAAGCTGTGGTGCCAGCCTGGGCACGTGCTGACTCCAGAGACCACTCATGGGCATCACCAACTACGCCTTCCCTGGTTGGGCACCGCCTCTGATATCAGGGCTGCCCAGGGGACGCCCATGTGCAGAGCTCTTGCCGCCAACCTCAGGACACGGCCCCCTGAGCTCTCGGGAGCCTCACTGGGCACTTCTAGGCACAGAAACATGTCACTGGGGTTGTGTCCGAGTGGCGCTCCGCATAGCCTTTCTTGGGGTCGTCTGTGTATGTTAACACCATGCCCCTCGGAAGAGAGGGTAAAACGAATGGTCAGTCAGGATCTTATGCTGGATGTCGAGATCTTTTCCATCAATTGCCTGAAAGAATTTTAATGTAGATTGTTGCTGCTTTTTTATTTTTCTAAACAAATAGCTTCTTTACTTGTAGTTGTTGCTAGAGCTTTGGAATCAAGACTCTCCTCGAGCTCTGCACCTCCGGGGCTGTCGGCTTCCTGCGCTGCGCCGCGTGCCCCGTGAGCTCCAGCCAGTGACCACCAGCCCTGCAGGGGGCTGGTCGGCGCTGGGCTGCAGGGGTGAGGTGCTGGCTGGATTTCAAACAGAAAGACACCATGAACGTTATTTTTTAATATTGATCATATGTGGAAGTGATACTTAGGGCATATTGGTTGATTTTAGCTGTTTCCTTTTACTTTTTAACATAGAGCTACTAGAAAATTGTAAGTTACATACGTGGCTCACGTTTGCGGCTGCATTTCTGTTTCTGTGAGACGTGGTGTTCTAAACTCCGACTTAGCTCTAGAACCCGGGACCAGTGAGGCGAAGCTGCTAGAACCGTTGCCTCTGACTCTTCAGATCCTCTTCCCACAAACACAGCGTCATCCACCCGTGACCAGGTTCCTACGACTACAGGGCAAAGGTCCAGGAGATTTTATTTAGTCAAACATTGATGAAAACTGTTCTCTTCGTGTGTCCTTGAAATGAAACAAGTACCTTGGCTTTTCAAAGTTGCGTAATTGGGAGCATTTTCAGGTTCTCCTTTTAAAACCTTTTAGGGGAGCCTGACTGGTTCCCCGTAAACAGTCCTGGCAACTTCCTCAGGCGTTGTTACGTCGTGTTGCTTGGCGAGAAGGAGCGTTCCAGACCTGACCGAGGATCGGCCGACCCTGGTTGCTGGCCGTTCTGTCCAGGCGGTGTCGGCCGCCCGGTGGCTGCAGGCCGTTGTTGAATAATTCAGCCTGTTAATGACCTTGACAGAAGAAGGAAGTAAGTAAAACAGGGCCTCCCATTTTGTAAAACAGGGTCCCAGCAGGTTTTATAGAAATGGTCCAATTCCGTTTTCAGTTTTTACTTGCACCAAGTGACTGACTGTGGAGCGATTTCCCTTGACCCCTCCATCCCTCTGTCTTCTGTTGTGTTCCAGAGAGCCTTGCTCCCCAAATTCCTCATCCGGGGACATCTCAACTCTACCAACTGCGTCATCACGCAGCCGCTGACAGGGGAGCTGGTGGTCGAGAGCTCGGAGGCCGCCATCAAGAGCATAGAGCTGCAGCTGGTCCGCGTGGAGACCTGCGGTAAGGGCCTCGCCGCCCCGGTTGCCCTCTGCCCAGCAGCTGGCCCGTGGGTGGAAGCAGAAGTGAGAGCACCCCCCCCCCCACCCTTACGAGAACTGTGTGTTTGAGAAAGTGAGACCTGGGGCGGGGGGGTTGGGGGGGAGCGAACTCCAGGTCCTACAGAGCCAATGGCAGGGGTGCTGAGTGTGCGGACCCAGGCTCGCGGAGTCCCCAAGGGTCGGTGGATCGCTTGTTTCTGACCGCGCGGTGCCCTCCCTGCAGGGTGCGCCGAAGGATACGCCCGAGACGCCACGGAGATCCAGAACATCCAGATCGCCGACGGTGATGTTTGTCGGGGCCTCTCGGTCCCCATCCACATGGTCTTCCCGCGGCTGTTCACCTGCCCCACACTGGAGACCACCAACTTCAAAGTGGGTAAGTGCACCAGCTCCCCGCCCCGGGGGCCTGCCCGAGTCCCCTGCGCAGGCTGGTTGGCCCCCACGGTGCACCCATGGGTGTGGGCCCCGGGCGGGATGGCAGGCGCAGGAGGGACGCCAGCAGGGAGCATGCAGAGGCCAGGGAGGCTCCTCTGACAGGTGGCGTCTGAGCGGGGACCTGCCTGTGACAGCCCAGCATTAGCCTTCATCATTGCGGAGGCCTCCGCGCCCCCAGCTTGGGATGTCGTGGTCTCTGAGGGCTTTTGTCGGCAGCGTGGTGGCCTAGTGAGCGCAGAAGGGGTCAGGACACCGCGTCCGGAGTGGAGAGGGTCACAGACTCAGCTGTTTGTCGAATACCGGCCAGGCCGGCCACCTGCCGCAAGACAGCCCGGGCTCAGGTGTGGCCCCGGCTAGGCTGCCAGGACTTCCCTTGGGACCTGTGAGTGTGGTTATTGTGGAACAGGTGGTATAAGCCTGTGGCACCGGGAACGGGGCGCAGGGTGAGTGCCCTCGGCACCCCCAGACCCCCAGCCCAGCGCCCCCCGCCCATCCTGCCTCGTACCCTCCCGGAGGCGCGCTGCCAAGGTGTCTTGGTCAGAGTACTCGGAGTCCAAGCTAGAGGGTCGAGCTCATCTGTTCAGTCCTCACTTAGTTCCTCCCGTAAACTTGAAGAGGCCTAAACTTCTTTCTCCTCCCTGCTGTACTTGAAGCACCTAAATTTTTGCCTGCTCTGTCTGTCAGATTTAGGAGGCGTCCCTGTAACGTTCACGCATGCCCTGGGATCCTTCCCCAGAATCTCGCCGCCTGCCCTCAGCAGGGGTGGCCGCGAGGCCCTTTGTGCCCGACGCCCAGTGTTGGCCTTCACCCTTGCTGGGCTGACCACACGGCCTTCAGTGGGAACCCGCTCTGCGTGCAGGGCGCCTGGGCAGGAACGTGAGCACAAAAGTGGGACGTGCTGCTTGCGCCCAGCTCCTGTCGTGGCTGATGCGTGGCGAAGGCCACCAGCCCCACGACGGGGACGTCATCCTCGGGACTCCGCCCTGGGGCCTCAGACGAGGCGACCGCAGAGCCCCTTCCATGGGGCCGAGCTGCTCGGTGCTCGGCCTCCTGCCTTTGGCACGAAGCTCCCTGCTCTCTTGGCAGCAAGAGGTGGCTCTTTAAACAGGTGCCTCGGGTGGATTCGCAGCCCCCCCCCCCAAGAACAGCAGTTAGGCTGCGCGCTGTCGCTGGACGCGGTCTCTGTTGGCTGGGAGACCTGCGCCGGCAGCTGGGCCGGTCTGCGCGTGCTCTCTCCCATTAAGGGCTGTCAGGAGTGTACAAATGAGCACGAGTATGAGTGAACAGCAAGGACTACGGCAGGTTCCCCCTGGTAAAGACCGAGGACGAGGGCAGTGTGCTTGGGAAGCAGACACCGTCCCCGGGCGAGGGGACACTGACGTGGGGCAAGCGCGCCAGAGGCGGGCAGAGGCTGTGCAGCCGCCGTGGCCGCTTCTCCTGGAGGCTCGGGGCGACGTCCGTCCGTGGGACGCGGGTACAGAGCCCCCAGGGCACCCGCCTGCCCCCCCCCCCCCCCCGAGCCTGCGAGCCTGCGGCGCGGTTGGCCTGTGGTTCCTGCCGCGGGGCCCGGTGAGCACCAAGCCCCTTCTTTCTCTCCCCAGAATTTGAGGTGAACGTCGTCGTGCTGCTCCACGCGGATCACCTCATCACGGAGAACTTCCCGCTGAAGCTCTGCAGGACGTAGCGCGGGCGGGGAGGCCTCGGGAGCCGCAGGCGCGGCTCGTGTTCCTGAGGATTCTGTATCAGAAACGAACCCGACCCCTCAGATTACGGCCACTGCTGTCCCTCGTTTCCTTGAGGCGTCTGCGTCCAGGGGGCTCCTCTCATCAGACCTCTCCTGGAAAGTTCCGCAGGACTTGTCAACCGTTTTTGGCCAGATCGTGCCGCGGCCAGCAGAAGTCCCCGGCTCCCGACCTCCCGGGCCGCTCCGGGGAGCAGTGGGACTGGAACGGCCGCGGGAGCTTGGCCGGGCAGCGGGGTCCTGGGGGCGACGGAACCCTCGCCGCCCGAGGTGGCCGAGCCCGCGGCAGCACAGCGGCCTCCGGGCCGCGTACGGGGTTGGCAGGTCCCACCGACGGCCGCAGAGCGCAGCCGCTGGAGCCCTGGGGCGTTTTTTCCGCTCTGGTCTGTCCTTTTATAACACGCTTCATGATGACTTCAGAACTCGGAGGAACGGGACCAAGGCGTCCCTGCTGTCACAGGAGGGCCCAGCGGCCGTCCGCACCCGTCGCCGTCGGATGGCCTGCATGGCGGGCGGCGGGGCCCGGGCGGGAGGTGGAGGCCCGCCCGCGCCGGGTGGTGCCGGGAAGACGCCCGGACCTGATCCTGATGCACTGGGCCTGCGCCGTGTGTCAGGTGAAGCCCTGGGTTCGGTGGATGCGGAGCCTGCGGCAGCGCGTTTCTGCGGGGCCACAGCTAATGAGGCGTCGGCCCTGGCGGCCCCGCCTTCCCTGACAGCCCCTGCCCCTGGGCGGCCCGAGCCAGGCGGCCCCTGGCCCCACTGGGCCGCCACCGTCCTGGGACAGCGCCCGGTGACGTCACCAGCCATCAGACCGACTGGACTCGGGCACGGCTCTATCCCGCGGCCTCGCCCCTGGGACCGATACAGCTTATTCACCGAGTCGTTTCCAGTTTGGTTCCCGGAGACTGCATTTGTGGCTTAGGAACCTCCTCTTAGGTTCACCTGACATTAATCATGATCTGCCTTTGATAACGTGTTTAGACGTCGGGAAACAAAGAGGCCGTACTTTTCTGGGAGATTTCAAAGGTAGGAATCATTTTTAATGAAATAAAAAACAACACCTAAATGAGAATTTTGAGAAAAGGTTTGGGATGTCTATTGCTATATAATTTCTTCAGTAAACTGCTTTTGTGGATATAAATACGACGAGTGCTCCTCTGCGGGAATAACCGAGGACCTGCCGGGCCCCCGGCTGCCTTCATTTTCATTTCATTCGATCCTGAGCGGCGCCAAGGGCCCAGGCTGGCCATTTCCTTCCAGGGAAGGAACACCTCCCGCCCGTTAGGAAGGAGAGCGCGGCTGCCCTGCCTGGCCGGAGGTGGGGGTGTCAGATCCACCCATTAGAGCAGGGGGAGGAGGGGGGCGGGGAGGAGATGGGTGGGGGAAGGAGAGGAGGGGAGGGGGGAGTCTGGACCGTGAGTCCCTAACAGTGTATTGTTTGGGAAATGCCCACTTAGGCAGGAACACCTTTTGGCCGGCAGAGCTCCCCAGAAATGGGGCCTGGTTCCGTTCTCAGCCACCTAAGAGGTAAATCAGAAATAAGACTGAGAGCGCCAACGCGTTAGTGCCTGAATTCTCCAGTCGGCGTCGGCGTCGGAGCCGGCCTGCCTGGCGGCTGGTGGGAGGTGGAGCCCTGGCCACGCTTCTGCCTCCATCACTGGAGCCTCTGATTCCGGATCCCCGGGCCCGAACTCTCCTAAGACTTTGGGGGATAGGATCACCTCCACGCGCGGGCAGAGGTTTGGGCTGCGGCAGATGGCTGCAATCTGGGGTCCCACGGCCCCTTTCGGGTCCCCCCTTACTTGTCCGGACCAAGGCTGCCGTGAAGCGTGGCCGCTGGCTGGGGTCTTCCTTCCGACTCCTTTGCTGCTGGGTGCGGTCGTGTGACCAGGACCCGGGCCCCTTCCCACAGCCGGGCAGGAACAGGCCTGCGACCCGGCCCAGCCCGTGCCGGAGCTCGACGCCGTCGGGGAGGGCAGAGAAGGGGGACACCCGCCCCCAAATGTGTCGGCGGAAGGCTCACCTCCCCACCCCGTGTCACCGCAGGAGAGAGACAGGGAGGGACGCGTCTCCAGGGCACCGACTGCTGGGCCCTTGGCAGCCCGGCCCCCCAGAGCTCATGAGCAGGAGGGCAGGAGCCCCGGCCAGGGCCTAGTGGCTTCCAGAGCCTGACACGTGCCCGAAGGACGGAAGTACTGCGCCCACCTCCATGACCTCCTCTGAGCCGAGAGGCGACCTGGAGACACTCAGGTCCAGGACCTGGCTGGGGCCCGCTGGGCCCGCCCCAGGGCAGTGTGGCCTGGCGCTCCCTGCAGCCACCGCTGCCACCTGTGCAGCGGCCGCAGGACCCCGCTGGACCCAGCCCTACCCGGAATTCCTGACCTGAGAGGCCGGAAGATGGGCGGGTTTTCACTCTTCCTAGTCAGGCAGTTACGCAGACGCAAGTTCCCGGTGTCCCCAGAGGCAGGTACCCGTCCTAAATTCCGAGAAGACTGCGGTGCCTCCCCCTCGGTCCCGTTGGCCGGGACAGCTGCGCCGGGCTCGTGGGCCGTGCTCGGGGAGGGACGGGCCGCACGCTGCCCTGCCCGGGGGCCGCAGCCCTGGCGCTCCGAGGTGCCGCCTGTTAGGAGACACCAGCCCGGCTCCGGGCGCAGGGAGAGCGGGGGCTCCTTACTCTGCTCCGGTGCTGCACCCCGTAACCCGGAGTCCCACGAGGAGGGAGCCGCTGCCCCCCTTCTCCTGAACCGGCTGTCGCCGATGGAAGGCATCTGTCCGGGTTTCCGCACACCTGCCCACCTCCGGGGGGGCTTGCCTCACCTGGCCCAGGTTTCACTGGCCCCCAAGCCCAGGCCACCGTCGCCTCGCTTCATTTGGGCTTCTCTTACCGCGTCAACGACATGCTTTTCCTCCTGTTTCCTCCTGTTCCCCATCACGCGTGGGCCAGGCCACCGTATCTGCTGGAGGAGCCGAGGGCTCTGCTGACCTTTGTTCACAGTGATTGCCTCGGTTTTGGCGAAGTGAATTAAAGGAAGATGAGATCAGGAGACAGGAAATCGTTTGCAGCTGGATGCAGCTTAGGGATGAGATGAGTGATGAAAGGCCCAAAAGTCCAAGGTAAATCACATTCTAATCCTGACTTCCTTTATGGGAAGTGAAAATATCAGAGAGTTCTAGACCACTCCCGACCACTATGATGTCCTTTAGTAATGACCTCACAACAGCCTTCCGGGGGGGCGGGTATCCCCCTTTCACAGCTAAGCAAGCTGAGGCACAGAGGGGCTGGGAACTGCCCAGGCTTCCTCGCTCTGCCCATCTCCTGGCCCACACCCCCCAAACAGCCCCAACTTCCCACACTAAGAGAGCATTAGAGTGGAGAGCCATTGCCGAAGGTGCAGGTGCTCTTGTTCGCAGGGGGCAGCCATGCATTCTTCATGGACCGTTGCCGTCAGAGCCACTTCGTCCTTCCCGCTGAGTGTCAGAGGTCAGAGAGCCATTTTCTGTGAAGAAATCCCTTTCCACGGTAAGGCTTCTCCAAGGTAATGGATAGGAGTGGAGGTGGAAAGTCACAAAGCAGATCAGCTGCTCGGGAAATTGCTCTGTGTATAAACAATTCTGTAACCCCAAGGAAGTCAAAACTGGACCCGCGGGTGGGAAAAAACTTATGCACGGAGGTTTAAGGGGTGGAGGTGAGAATAAGTCTCCTGGGTCAGTATCTTCTCCACTCTGACCACCAAAAGCTTGTTTATATTCGAGACTGTCAGAGGGGCTGGGATATTCAGAGAATGTGACTTCACTAAGAAACCTAAGGCCACCCAATTTGGAGACCCAAGCTGATCCAACTACACTTAACACAAAATGCAGTCAAGTGATGGAGTAAAGGCAAAACAGAATGAAAACTCGGTGAGGACCCCTGATGCCCTACTATGCTTTCCTGTGAATATCACCGGTAAAATGGGGACACCTTGCACCCCCGTCGGGGTAGGCAGGATTCTAAGTGCTGTGAGGTTTTTCATATCCAAACCGAGCTTGTCCCTCTGAAACCTTGCGTGTCACATATAAGACACATACTCTAGGTTTTAAGAAGTTAGAGAAGTACAAAGGTATAATTTGTGCCTGTGTCTGCAAGACCCTTGTCAGATTTAGGGGAGCACCTGCTTGATCAAGACCAGGGGGTAAAAAACACCAAAATGTTTGGTTTGCCTATAATCAATATCAACTGTCATTTCCCCCAGTGATGAGTTTGTTCGGTGAGGGCTCTGGGAAGTGTGATATGGTTACCTCCTTTCTTGGGGGTTGCCCATCTAGGGGACAAAGGCAAGAGCTTCAAAACCATCACCTTTGAGTCTTAAGTGACAGAATGGAACAGCTTTCCTGTTTCAGATTTTGGTTTTGAAGTAGTATGTATTAAAACCAAAATTTAAAACCCAATACACAAAAATATGTGTTTAAGAGATGAGCATTTACTTCCTAAAGTGTTTACCACCATCTTTCTTTATATCTTACAGAAAACACATGTATTTTTTGAATCCGTGGAAAATTTGCAAAAATCAGTTATATATTCTTCCAAAAAAGAAAGATAATCTCAATAAAATTTAAAAAGTAGAAATTGCCCAAGGCTTATAGTCTATCATATTAAAATCAAATGAGAAGTTCATACCAAAGGGAAAATCCAATTCAGTATAACTACTTGTAAATGTGTAATATTCTTCAAAAAGGAACCCAAAGCTTCATTTGCAGAACTTTTAAAATTTAATGAAAATAAATATACCATATGGCAAAGAGCTCTGCGCTCTGGCCAGTGCTGCAGCCAGAGGATAATTCATAGCCTTGCGTGTTTTCATTATTATATTGGAGAGAATGAAAACTAATGAGTTAGGTACCCAAAAGTCTAGAAAAGCAAGAACAACCTGAGAATAACAACAAAAGCAGGAATTAACTGATATGAAAGCCAAACGATTGGGAAATTTATTAATAAGTCCATGAGTTGGTACTTTGAAAAGACTGATTCAATTGGCACGTCTTTAATAGAACAAACGAAACACCCCCCATAGAGACCTGTCTCTCGATGTGTATCTCATAAACAAAATCTTTCAAAAATAAAGTTTTATTTATTCATGACAGAGACAGAGAGAGAGAGAGAGGCAGAGACACAGGCAGAGGGAGAAGCAGGCTCCATGCAGGGAGCCCGACGTGGGACTCGATCCCACGTCCTGGGCTGAAGGAGGCTCCAAACCGCTGAGCCACCCAGGCGGCCCAGTTGGACGGCTTCTATAAAAGCTTCAAGGGTCAAATAGTTCCGCTATTTAAACAACTGCAGGCTGTAGAGAAAGTTGAAAACCTCCCAGTTTATTGTATGAAGTGAGTGTAGCCCTAATATCAAAATCTGACCTATCAGGTGAGTGAGGCGGTCCCACGGTTGGGGTGACCTAAACAAGACTCACATACACATCCAGGGTAGGGAGTCCAGAGCCCGCACGTCAGCACAGAGCCACGATGGCCTCACGATCCAGGCTACTTCTGGTTCACACGTGCCACCTCGTCTTCACGGTGGAAGACAGTAACAGCTAGCTCCAGGCCTTACGCCTGTATGCCAGCAAGCAGGACGGTGGGCAAAGGCAAAGGCCAGGTGCCAGCTCCATTGAGGATGGCTTCTAAAACCATATAGGACACTTCTGCCTAGATCTTATAATCAGAAACTCACATGGCCGCAGATGGCTGCAGAGAAGCAAGAAATAAACAGTATTCTGTGTGGTCATGTGCCGAACTGAAAAGTATCAGGTCTCACAAGGGACAACTGAACGTTGACAAAGCAGGAAAAACCCCACGAACCTATTGCACTTATCAATACAGATCCAAAGATCCTAAATAAAATACAAGTTGATTTTTCCATGTATTGAAAAACCAGTATATCAGGACCAGAAAGCAGGGGTGTGTGTGTGGAGGGGGGGGTTCCGGTATGAAGAGGCAGTTCAACCCTAGGAAATCTACCAGCATAATGTATCACGTTAGTGTGTTGAAAGAAACCATCTTGATGGATCCCACGGGGTGTATATCCTTTTAACTTTTTATTTTGGAAGTTTCCAACATCTGCAAAAGGAGAGAATCCTATAGATTATGTCATACCCCAAAAATATGTATTCTTTTTGTTAATGTCCTTACTGAGCTAGGACTCGGCCCGTTCAGTGTACGGTCTCACAGTATACTTACTCCCAGAGTAGCGGAACCATCACGATTTAAATTTAGAACATTTCAAAAAAAAAAAAAATTAGAACATTTCTCCACCCCAAATAGAAACCGCGAACCTATCAGTAGTCAGTCACTTCCTGTCTTCCACCCCGAGAAACCAGTCATTTCCTTTCTGTCTCCATACGCTTTGCCTGTCCTGGACGTTTCGTCTACGCAGAAGCCTGGGTTATGTGGCCTTGTGTGACCTTTCTCTGCCTTGGCGTCCCGTGTCCGAGGTTCACCCGCATGGCAGCGTGGATCGGGAGCTCGTTACTTCTTACGGCCAAGTAGCATTCCATCGCATAGCCATACCGTATGGCGTTGTCATCAGTTGACAGCCATTCGAACCCCGCTTTCTGGCAATCGAGAGAAACGCTGCCACCAACACTCATAAACACACACGCTTTTACGTGGACATGTGTTTTCACTCTTCTTGGATCGTCTAGGGATTGAAGTTCAGGATCATAGGAGGCCGTTTAATCTTTTGAGGAACTGCCAGACTGTGTGCCAGAGCAGCTGCACCACCTTACGTTCCCGCCAGGAATCCAGCAGGGCCCGGTTTCTCCACGTCCTCCGCGCCACCTACCGTGGTCCATCTTTTGTTACTGTAGCCGCCCCCGTGGGTGTGAAGTTGTATCTCATTGTGATTTGGGTTTTCGTCTCTCTGAAGACTAATGACACTGAGCATCTTTTCATCTGCTTATTGGCCATCTGTATGTCATCTTTGGAGCAATGTCTATTCAGATCCTTTGCCCATTACTTAATTGGATTATTTTCCTTTTTATTATTGAGTTATGAGAGTTCTTTGTACATTCTGTTTGCAAATCTCTTTTTGGATCTATGATTTCCAAGTATTTTCCCCTATTCTGTGGGTTGCCTTTTCACCATCTTTATACATAATTTGCAGCATAAGTTTTAAAATTTGATGTAGTCCGGTTTTTCTTCTTTTCTTTCTTGAGCTTCTGGTGTCATATCTAAGAACCTACTGCCTAATCCAAAATCCATGAAGATTTACTCTAATGGCTTTTTTTCCAAGAGTCTTATAGTTTTAGCTGTTAGATTTATGTCTCTGAACAATTTTGAGTTAATTCTTTATATCATGTGAAGTAGAGATCTAACCTCATTCTTCTGCATCTGGATATATAGTTGTCCCAGCACCATTTGTCAAAATGCAATTTTTTCCTCAAGAATTGTCTTTGGCACCCTGGTAAAAAATCAGTTGACCATAAATGTATGGGTTTCTGGACCCTGGATTCTTTTCCATTAATCTATATCTCTATTTTTTATGTCAGTACCATACTGTCTTGGTTACTATAGCTTTGTAGTAAGTCTTGAAATTGTGAGGTGTTAGTTCTGTAACGTTTATTTTCATTTTTAAAATTGGGGTGTTTTGCATTTCCAAATGAATCTGAGGATCAGCTTGTCAATTTCTGCAAGAAAGTTACCTAGGGTTTTGATAAGAATTACGCTGAATTATAATTAAAAACTATAAAAATTATAAAAATTATATTGCCAATAATCACCTCAAAAGGAAGTAAATTCCAGGATATCCGTGGGTGGCTCAGCATGCTGAAGCATCTGCCTTCGGCCCAGGGCGTGATCCTGGAGTCCTGGGATCGAGTCCCATGTCGGGCTCCCTGAGTGGAGCCTGCTTCTCCCTCTGCCTGTGTCTCTGTCTCTCTCTCCCTCTCTCTGTGTATCTCATGAATAAATAAATAAAATCTTTAAAAAAAAGGAAGTAAATTCCAAAGGTATAAAAAATGTGAAAGTAAATAATGAAATAATAATACCAGAAGAGGATACTGTAAGTGAATAATCACCAAATTCCACACATGAAACTAATATCACCCTGTATGTTAACTAACTGGAATTTTTTTAAATTTTTTTTAAAATTTATTTATGATAGTCACAGAGAGAGAGAGAAAGAGGCAGAGACATAGGCAGAGGGAGAAGCAGGCTCCATGCACTGGGAGCCCGACGTGGGATTCGATCCCGGGTCTCCAGGATCACGCCCTGGGCCAAAGGCAGGCGCTAAACCGCTGTGCCACCCAGGGATTCCCTAACTGGAATTTAAATAAAAACCTTTAAAAGAAGAAGATATAGATAATATATAATTTATAGGGTGAAACTTTTACAATATGACAGCAAAGACAAAAGTCATCAGGAAAAGTATTGATGGTAAAGACCTTCAGTACATAAAAGAGTTCTGTGAGTCAAGAAAGAAAAGACAGATTAGGAAAAACATTTATCATAATGACTTGAAAGGGATTAATGTCGTTAATATATAGGAATACTCTTACAGAGCAGTAAGAAAAATAGGAGCACCCCAAAAGAAAACAGGTCAAGAAAGGAAAAGACAATTCATCAAAGGGAAAAAAGCGTGTAGCCAATAAACTCATGAAAACAAAGGGTCAACCTCATGAATTTCCTCATTTATGCAACATATTTATTAAGCAATACTATTTGTCAGCCGTTGTTCTAAGATACCTAGCGGAAGGGATAAAAAGCATGGTGTCTGTGAGAGCTAAAGGTTCATAAGTTCTCTGTATTAAGAGAAATGTGGGAACAAAATTATATTAGCCCTTTCTTTGATTCAGAAATGTATGAAATCAGATATGTGAGAATCTTCATTTAAAGAAAAGTGGTAATGCCAATCACATGGCCTAATAATCCTTGGCTGGTTCAGGCTCTGTGTAACAAATTTCTGTTCTTTCCTCACAATAGAAACTAAGTACAAAATATTTATGACTCAGGGAGATAAACAAAGACCTTGTTGTGATGAATCAGGTTGAAACAAGCAAGGAACACTAAATAAGCCTAAAACCTGGCTTGGCTCCATCATAACTACATTTTCTGTGCTGTGCCTTTTTGCTAAGCAGTATTGCAAAATAATAAGTGATCTTTAAACACCCGCCATGTATTCTTTAACCTCTTAGCTTAAATCAATTGCTTGATATATAGTATCGGGTTTTTTTTCAAATTTTAAATTTTAAAAAATGTAAGTAAGGTAGTGCTCATTCATGAATTATATGTTTGTTATTTCCCATTTTTTTAAGATTTTATTTATTGAGAGGGAGAGCGGGAGAGAGACCAAGCAGGGGGGAGGGGGAGGGGGAGAGGGAGAAGCAGACTCCCCACGGAGCAGGGAGCCCAATATAGGACTCGATCCCAGGACTCTGGGATCATGACCTGAGGGGAAGGCAGAGGCTTAACTGAGCACCCAGGTGCCCCTGTATGTCTGTCATTTTCACCTAAATTATAAATGAAATCACATCTTCTTTCTTGCTTTCTTTGTTCTCCATTAAGCTTCCATTTTTCTGTGATAGTTTCCATGATTTATTATCTCCCTTTTTCAAAAGTATAATAGACCTGTTATAAAGAAATTAAAGTGTTTTAGGGGTGCCTCTGCCCCTCCCCCAATCATGCTCTCTCTCTCTCTCAAATAATCTTTAAAAAAATTTTTTTTTTTTTTTTTTTTTTTTTTTATGATAGTCACACACAGAGAGAGAGAGAGAGAGAGGCAGAGACACAGGCAGAGGGAGAAGCAGGCTCCATGCACCGGGAGCCCGATGTGGGATTCGATCCCAGGTCTCCAGGATCGCGCCCTGGGCCAAAGGCAGGCGCCAAACCGCTGCGCCATCCAGGGATCCCCGTCAAATAATCTTTAAAAAAATTAAAGTGTTTTACACACTAAGCCTAAATATCTACCAGATCTTTGTTTAGAGATCAACATGTATGTCCTCATGGAGTTTATAATTACAGATAATGAAAGATGTGAATTTCTAAAATAGTGTTTAGGAACTTCTGCTTCTACACCATGAAGGGGCAACTGGTACCAGACTTACCTTCATTTCATAAACAAAAGTTGGACAAAATATAGAAAACACCAGTGTTTAGACATTAGAATAGTCAGTGCAGGACTGAGATCCCTGAGAAATGAGAAACACACAAAGTGAGTCCTAGGAATACCGAGGCTTGGCACATGGAGGGGGGACCTGCAGATTTGAGGAGTTGGAGATCGGAGTTTAGGCAGACTGAAGTGGCTGGAATTTGAGATTCAGAATACTGGAGAGGAGAAAGATACATAGAGAAAAAACTTTAGAAATCCGAAAGGAATCCTCTTGAACCTGTTGCTTAAAATTTAGTCATATACATGTACAGTGAAACTCCAAAAGGCAAGGAAATACGAGGTATCTATAAGTCAGAAGGTTTCCAGAGCTGACACAGTGCTGAGAGCATTTGGATTCCAACTAGCCAGAGAGAAGATTCCAGAATGATCACACATAATTAGCAAGGTTACTCTAAATCCATCCCAAAAAAGCTTAAAAACAAGCCTTAATGGGCTCAAGCTAATCTTCAAGCAGTTTAACTATCAGGCAAAACAAACTCAGCACTCTCCAAAGGAAGCCACAGACTCCAGACCCTCAGTGGTATGACACACAATATCTAGTATCCAATCAAAATTACTGTAGACACTCCAAGAAGTGAAGAACGTAATCCATAAACAGGAGAAAATTCAGTCAAAATCCAGAGATCCAGAATTGGCAGAGAAAGCAAATTAGCAAACAAGGAATTTAAAATATTTATTTAAAATACGCTGAAGGATTTATGAAAAACCAGGGCATGATGAGAAAAGAAGCTGAAGACATAAAAAAGAATCAGATGCTGAGCACCTATTTACTAGAAGGGATGCTACTGATTTGTGGATCATTGAATAAGGCCAATTGGATCTTCAGGAAAAAAAGAAAAAGGAAGAAACAGAGGGAAAGGAAATGAAGAAAGATCCTCATGACCTGTGGGATGATGTCAAGCGGTCTATCACTTATCCCGGAAGTTCTAGAAAAAAGTGTTGAGTGGAAGCAGAAATATATTTATGTGAATAATGACTGAAAAATTTCCAAACTTGGTGAAAATTGAAATAGTCAAATAGATTTTGTTACATCAACATTGATCTAATATAATACTTAGAAAGTTGCTAAATTGGATAAGGTAGATTTGTATGTATTTATATATGGAAAAATCATATATTTTAAAGAAAAGCAAGGTATGCAATCATAGGTACAGAATCGTCCCATTTGTGTAACTTTGAAAAGGACTATCGTATATGAAATGAATGTAGGAGTATCCACACTAAACTTGTGGAAGTCGATTCCTTTGGAACAGGGGATCAGGGTAGAGGCACAGAACAGATTCGTATTTATTTTTAGTTTGCTTATTTTCTGTAGTATTTGAATGTTTCTCCTATCCATATATATTTTTTTAATTTTTAAAACAAACACAATTTAAAAATATAAAATCTATCATGTGTTCTTATATACTGCTGGTGGGCCTGTAAATTGGTACATATATGTACACATGTATATACACAAATACAAATACATATGTGACACAGATTAAGAAAAAATACAAAGAATCTACAAAGAAAATTTTAAGGTAAAGAGAGTATGCTACGATAATTTTCATATTACAGAGGACATAAAATCCTTGTCAACATACATAGTTTATCCGGGGATGTATATAAACCTGAAACACAAGAAAATGGAGTAGAGGCGCCTGGGTAGCGCTGTTAAAGTGTCTGACTCATGGTTTTGGCTCAGGTCATGATCTCAGGGTCGTGGGATCAAGCCCCATGTCGGGCTTATTGGTCAGCATGGCGTCTGCTTGTGCCTCTCCCTCTGCTCCTCCCCTGACTTGCACTTTCTTTGTTGAAAAATAATCTTAAAAAATAAGAAAATCGAGCAAAGAGCTGGAGAAATGAGTGAGACCCAAGAAGAAATTATTCACCCCTGAGAGCCCTTGGTGGGGACTCCAGGATAGCTGTCCAATGGCTAGGCCCCTGCCATTACACCTAAATCCGCAACCACTGGTCCAGTCCACACCAGGCAGGAGGGCCTATGTCCACACGAAGCCTCTCAGGGTAGCAGGGAGGACAGGTAAGGAGGGTTGTATCTTTTGCTTTGCTTGAAAGCGTCTGAAGGTAAGAGAGGTAGACTCTCTTGTCTTACTCATTGCCTGTAACAAAACAGCTGACACTTATCTTGGCCTTACCACGTGCCAGGCACCATTCTAGGTGCCTCACATTAGTTCTTAATTCTCACAAACCTGTGAAGAGATTACTCTGTCTCCATCTTACAGATGAGGAAACAAGCATGGAGAGATCAGTGTAATTTGCCCAAGGTTACCCAGTGAGGAGTGTTGGAGCCGATACCCTCAGCCACTGCTATCCCCATTAGGGCCCTGACAGCAGGGTGGGAGGCAACGAGATCCCTTTCCAAAGGGAAGCTCTTCCCAGGCCCAATTGGCATATGATTGACTCAGTTGTCCAACTGGCTGACATCTGTTAATTCGTTACCTCCAGGTACCCTGGTAGTCCGCCTTGACTGCATCTTTGGAAGTACCCGGATGGGGCTTTTAAGAGCCCCAGAGGCCACAATTTGACTACTTATCCCAGTTACTGAGAAGAAAGCCCAAGCTGTGACTCCCATGTGCAGCAGATGGAGGGCCACAGCTTCACTCACTGAGAGCGGTGCTTTCCGAGAGCTCTGTAACTTCACCCTTCCTGAGGGAAACAAGATTTTCCTACCCTGCCCCTGGGCCCACCTCACACTGCAGAATATGAACGGCTTCTGTAAGCTTCCGGGGGTCTTGCTTGGAGCAGGTATGCAACAAATGTTGGTTGACTAAGGAAGGAGAATGCAAAGCGGGGCCTGGAGAAAAGCTGATGAGATCACCAACCTGCGGTTAGGACAGTTGAATCGGCCATTGTTTTGAAAAACAGATGAGGTTAAAACCTAAATTAGCTCAACCCATATTTAGTTAGTAATTGCATGTAAATCCCCAGGCCTGCCTCCGAAGCAAATAGAAAGATAAATCTTTCATCTGTAAAATATGGACAGTAACTCCTACTGTGAAGGATTCAAACACTTGGCACAGGGCCCGGCCCATAAAAAGAGCTGGGTAAATGTGGCCATTATTGTTCCCTCAAAATGTGCAATGAGGAGGCAGGTATGAATAGAGCAACTTCATCAGCAGTTTTGCATTCACTGGCTGTGGGCACGCCCTGTGCTGGGGGCTCCCTGGCCAAGCAGCCGGCGCCTGTCTTCACGGCCCATGAAATCAGCTCTGGAGTTAGACTAGAAATCAGGTTCAGGGCCTGAGAATTTTCTAATTTGTTGTAATCCTAAAAATAAATCATTTTGTCTTGCTAGTTACTACACACATACGCACATGCGGTGTATTTTATGTTTACTGCCATTGAGAAAAAAGTGAAAGCGTAAAATGTACTTTCCTATGCAGCGCCTAACGAGAGACTGTTTTGTCGTAGAATTTCCTGGGTCTTCAGAGGAACCGCTGACAGCTCTGCCCAATGTTAAGAGCTCTAGAGGGAAGTTCTCAACAGAGGAAACTCATCAGATGTGGTGGATGTAATTAAATTAAGACCAGGAAATAGATTCCAAGATGAGAGGATGAAAGGAGGTCCTGATATTTTAAAGTAAACATATAATATGAAAAACTGGCTTTTAAAAGGTCATTTTACATCACAGGAGATAATATTTTGGGGGAGAGCTTTACTTTATAAAATAATCTGAAGGCATCATCGAGTTTTCTATAATCAGAGAACTTTGGTGCATGTTTCATATAAAAAAATGAATAAAGCAAATTATCAGTGCTTTTTTATCTATCCCTATAATTCATACCAGTTTTAGTTTGTGTTCTGCTTCTAGATGGAGAGAGATTTAAAGCCTACATCGGGACCCCTTCTCTGCTACAGGGACCTAACATTCCTTTTTATAACTAGCATTTTTTTATATTCGTATTTACAGCCAATATTTTCATGATTAGCAGTAGTTTAATATTAGTCAAATATGTTTAAATAGCTCCTATGGTAACCTGATAAGAAATATATATATATATGCTACTATACACATAATTTTTTTAAAAACCAATATAATGCTCAGATCTAATATAAAGAAGAAATAAAAGTGATATATTGTAAAATAATACATATTTCTTTTTTTTTTTTAATGATAGTCACAGAGAGAGAGAGAGAGGCAGAGACATAGGCAGAGGGAGAAGCAGGCTCCATGCACCGGGAGCCCGACGTGGGACTCGATCCCGGGTCTCCAGGATCGTGCCCTGGGCCAAAGGCAGGCGCTAAACTGCTGCGCCACCCAGGGATCCCCCAAAATAATACATATTTCAACAAGTAGTTGCTTAGGTGCAGATAAAGAAGACACCTAGAGGGATCCCTGGGTGGTGCAGTGGCTTAGCGCCTGCCTGTGGCCCAGGGCGCGATCCTGGAGACCCGGGATCGAGTCCCACATCGGGCTCCCGGTGCATGGAGCCTGCTTCTCCCTCTGCCTATGTCTCTGCCTCTCCCCCTCTCTCTCTCTCTGTGTGTGACTATCATAAATAAATAAAAATAAAAAAAAAGATTTATTTAAAAAAAAAAAAGACACCTAGATAATACTGAAGTACTCAGTGCCCGTACGCCCAGAATCACCATGAACGTGACAGCTACAAATGTGCTGTTCTGGGGACTGAACCACAGAACGGTGCCGTTGGAGGATATCACTTTCCAAAATGGTAAACAACTCTTGAAAAAATTCTGAGAAAAGAAAAATACAGTCAAACCTCAAACCTCTATTTGCACAGTAATTGCATTCCTAGGAAATTCAAGTACATTAAAATTCAAAAGTACATTAAAACACCAATACTTTCTGAAAAAAAAATTTAAAAATAAGAACTAAAACACCAATGCTTGGTGTCGTACACAAAGTTAGGGTCTCAATCTGTACTGTCCAACTCAGTGACCACAAGCCACTCGCTATGTGTGACTACGGGGCATTTGAAATGTGATTACTCTGGATATTGTAGACTAGTAGACTTGGAATAATTTTTTTTAAAAAAAGGGGGGTACCTGGGTGGCTCAATTAAGCATCTAACTCTTGATTTAAGCTCAGGTCATAAGCTCAGCGTCATGTGATCAAACCCCACATCAGACTCTGCACTGGGCATGGAGCCTACTTAAGATTCTCTTTCTTCAGGGACGCCTGGGTGGCTCAGTGGTTGAGCTCTGCCCTTGTTCTGTTTTTTGGGGTTTTTTTTTTTTTAAGATTTCATTTATTTATTCATGAGAGACACAGAGAGAGAGAGAGAGGCAGAGACACAGGCAGAGGGAGAAGCAGGCTCCATGCAGGGAGCCCGATGTGGGACTCGATCCCAGGACTCCAGGATTGCATCCTGCGCCGAAGTGGCGCTATCCCGCTGAGCCACCCGGGCTGCCCGAGCATCTGCCTTTGGCTCAGGGTGTGATCCTAGGGTTGTGGGATCGAGTCCCACATCTGGCTCCCTGCAGGGAGCCTGCTTCTCCCTTTGCCTATGTCTCTGTGTCTCTCATAAATAAATAAATAAACAAAATCTTTTTAAAAATAAAATAAATAATAATGTAATATATCTCCATGTTAATGTTTATATTGACTATATGTTAAAATAATATTTTGGATAAATGTAAAAATTTAAAAAATATACAATAAGATTAGTGCCAACATTAATTTTACTTGTTTCTTTTTACTTTTTTAAACATAGCTATTAGAACATTTAAAATATAATATGTGACTTGTAATATTGGACAGCAGCAGTTTTGTGTAGAGTGGGTTTGGTGGATCTTTGAAAAATCTTACTGGGAGAGGGGCCAATCCTCACTCTGTGGGATTATCTGGCTCACAGCACAATATCTCGCATTCCAGGCCCTCCCTACCTGACTTCTAGTCGTCGTGACAACCGCACATATCTCCAAAATACTTACCTTGGGGCCACAGGGTGTGGACCACTCTCCCTACAGGATGAAGTTCCCAGCTACTCTCTCCAGGCTCCTCACACAGCTTTGGCCGCATACTCTATGCCTCAGCAGCCCCGAACTCCATGGACACCCCAAGTTTGCTTCTAAATTCCATCTGGATAATATTTCAAATCGCTTGCTGGTCACACAGACTCAAGGCACCTAGTACATTTAAGTATACTTAGTATGTTCACCGAGGTAATTCATAAACTGTGCCAATGAAACAAATCTCAAACTATTTTAAAGGATTCAAATAATATACAGTTATGTTTTCAGATCACAACAGAGTTGTGTTAGATCACAATAATTTCAATATAATTAGATTATGTTGAAGTAAGATATTTAGAAAAACTTCAAGTAGTGGAATCTAAACACACTACGGCATAGTTCATGGATCAAAGCATCATTGGGGAATTTAGAAGATACTTTGAGCTGAATGAAAAGGGAAACAACACATCACAATTTATAAGATGCAGGTAAAGCACTCTTTGGAGGGAAATTCATAATTCTATATGCATATAATAGAAAAGATGGTACATTTAAAACCAATAATCTGGGCACCTGGATGGCTCAGTGGTTGAGCACGGCTCAAGTCGTGACCCCGGGGTCCTGGGATCGAGTCCCACATCAGGTTCCCCGCAAGGAGCCTGCTTCTCCCACTGCCTATGTTTCTGCCTCTCTCTGTGTGTCTCTCATGAATAAATAAAATCTAAGAAAAAAAAAAAAAAACCTTTTCCACAGAGAAAATTCCAAATTATTCAACATCTAACAGAGAAATAGTACCCAAATTACACAAACTCTTGCAGAAACCAGAACACTCTGCTGTTCATTTCATGAGGTCAGCCTTGACACCACATCCTGAAGGAGACATTCCAAGTACAGATTTGCAAACTGATACGACCTCATAAACATAGAGGTAAAAATCTTCAGGGTATTATCCAGTATAATGCAGCAATATAGAAATACAGCATGAATTAACAGGGTTTATCAGATGTGATTCACCACATTAACAGTAGAAGAGAAATCATGTGATCACTAAAAAAATGGACAAAAATTCTACATCTATTAACGATTTTTAAAACTCTCAACACCACCACCACCACCACCAAGAAAACTCTCAACAAACTAAGAATATGGAGGAAATTTCCTTAACTGGATAAAGGGCATCTATGGAAAATCCATAGCTAACATCATACTTAATGATGAAAAACTAAATTTTTTCCTCCTGAAACTTGGAACAAATAATGTTTTATACTGGAGGTCCTGGCCAATGCAGTTTAAGTAAAAAACAATACAAAGCATAAGATTGGAAGAGAAAGAGTGAAAATGCCTCTATTTGCAGCCATAATTGTCTACACGAAAGATCTAAGGAGTAAAAAAAAATACTATGAGAATTAATAAGATCATTAATCAAGGGGACAGAACACAAGGTCAATATACAGAAATTATGTTTCTGTGCGCCAGCAAAAATCTCCTGGAAAATGAAGTTTAGAAATGGCATTTCCAGAGGCACATCTGTGGCTCGGTCGGTGAAGCATCTGCCTTCAGCTCAGGTCATGATCTCAGGATCCTGGGATTGAACCCAGCCTAGGCGTAGGAATCTCTGCTCAGCAGGGAGCCTGCTTCTCCCTCTCCCTCTGCCTGCCACTTCCCCTGCTTGTGTTTTCTCTCTCTGTCAAATAAATAAATAAAATCTTTTTTTTAAATTGCATTTCCAGGGGTATCAAAATGTGCAGCATAGTTAGGAATGTATTTAATGAAAAATACGAAAGACCAGAGTGAAAACTATAAAACATTAATGAGAGAAAATGTAAAAGATCTAAATAAATGGAGAGATATATCATGTTTACAAGTTGGAATCATCAATGCTGTTAACGTATTTGTTCTTCAAAAATTGATCTGTAGATTCAGGGCAATCGCAAAACCCCCAGGAGGGCCTTATGTATAAAATGATAACCTGCGTCTAAAGTGTACTTGGAAATGCAAAAGAGCTAGAATAGCCAAAGTTATTTTGAAAAAGGAAAATGCTGATGCTGGACTATACTCACTTGCTCAGGCTGCCATAACAAAATACCACAGGCTGGCTGGCTTAAACAACAGAGATTTATTTTCTCACCGTTCTGGAATCTGGAGGTCCCAGGTCCTTGATGACGGTGTCGGCAGGCTTCATTTCTCCTGAGGCCTCTCTGCTCAGCTTGCAAACAGCCACCTTCTCACTCTGTCCTCACATGGTCTTTTCTCTCCATGTGTATCCCAGGGGTCTCTCCTTTTCTCATAAGGACACAACAGTTTTGGATAAGGGCTCCACCCTTATGACCTCCTTTAACCTTAGTTACATCTGTGGCTTGGTCGGCTGAAAGGTTCTATTTCCAAATAAAGTCATGTTAGGGGTTAAGGCTTCAACATGTGAATTTGGGGGAGACACACAATTCAGTCTATAACACGGATCTCGCCCATAAAGAGTCTGATTCAGTTGTGCTGGGGATCCTGGTTATAGGATGCTTACATGAGTCGCCACAGCTGATAACCACTAAGTGAGGACTAGGGTCTCACCCCACAAAGGGGCGGAAGTCACGGAGGCTCTCTTGGGCCATGTGAACTCTGATTGAGGACATCAACTAGACACCTGCACAGATACCCTGTGAATAAGTGCCTGCTGGGAAAGAGTTCTATTTCAGACACGTCCCCCACCTCGTGTGGTCCTGGGATCGGCTGTGTAACATACTCAGCCCAATGTCAGGCACAGAATGAGGCTCACTAAATAGAAGTCATTGGCCAGGCACTAAATTTCACATTTGCTCCACTCGAAGATCCAGATTTTTCCCACTCTACCCTAGTGATTTCCATGATGTGAGGAAGCCTAGCAGTAAAAGAGAGGGGGGGAGCAATAATATTCTCATATTATGTAGTCAGAAGCCCCAGTGTTTAGGTGCTAGTGGATTTTTTTTTTTTCACTTTAAAGTTCCTGTGTTTGTATGCTGTCATTTTGGGGGGTGTGCTAACCAGAGCCATTTAGTGGCAGATGGTCTAGCCACCTCTTGCTACTTCCACTGCATGGACAGATAAAGATTTGTCAGCAAGGACCATGGGGCACCCCACAGCCAATCTAACATATGTGAAAGCCTTAGAAACAAACATAGTCCATTTCTCCTCTATTTGCTTCCTCAGGGTTAAGGGGACTATTTTTAGGATTGGTGAGGTGACAACTGGCAAGGGACTTGGAAGGAGTTTCCAGCATTTGCATCTACTTTATCTGAGCCCAGCCTCACCTCATGCCTTGTTGTTGATATCATCAGGGTGGTGGCTTGCAGGCTCCTCCCTCCTGCCCCCACCCCAGCTCTGTCTCAGTCTGGCTCTGACCCCTCTACCCAGCAAACTTTGGGCTGCTCCCTCCACAGGCTCCGCCACTGCCCACAGCTCCTATTCTGGAGTCCTAAGGCAGGAGGGGGAGAAGGATGCTGAGAAGCCAATGAGAAAGTCAATGAGAAGAAAGGAAACCAGGGCAGGCCACCAAGCAGGAGGGCCAGTATCCCAGCCACAAGTTCCCCACTTCGCCTCTTTCTTCACTCTCTTCAGCTCCAGTCTCTGAGGCTGCTCACAGCAGAGATGGGCATGCCATTTTCACAGAGCTAGGTCCCCAGGCTGGCAGAGCCTGACAGGCTTGGTTCATACCAGCAGAAAGTTGGAGACAAGTAGTAGATTCCATTCTGCATAGTCATTTTCCTTGCCTTATCTCCCTGCCATTTGAGGTGCTTTTCCACCAGCTGCCCGGCCAAGAGAAGGCATGCTGGAATATCTCTGGCCTGTCAGGAGCAGCTGCTCTAGAATGCTTAATGGCCTGTCTCTGGGTGGTCAGGCTGCCCTGACATGCAGTGAGACAGAGAAGGTCCACCTCTTTCAAAGTGTGGCATAGGGAAAAAGTGAGATATAAGAGAGTTTGACATTAGAACTTAAAACAAGTCTAAAATCCTTTGACCATTGGGGAAAAAATTGCAGATACACATAGGAAACTATTCTCTTTGCCTTTGAAGAACATAAACCTCATTCATTTATTCATTATGTTTCTATGATAGCTTGTTATCATCTTCTAAGTAAGGTGCCTTTTTAGGTGCTGTGAGCAATATAAGTATAACCCAGGTGTCAGCAGGAGTTCTCAGATCTCTGAGTCGGGAAAGGTTAAGTTGAATCCATCTCTTCTTTGCCCTGTCCTGTGAAAGTCTAAATTTCCCTTAAATATACTATCAAGTTCCAGAGGGCTTCTTCTTTAGACCAGCTCATTATCCAAGTTTCTGCTGCTCTGTTCCACAACTCATGGAATCATAAAACCCTTCTTCAATATGTACTTTCCATAGAGTTCAACTAACACAGAATCTATAACTATAATAAAAGTGGAGGGTTGAGAAGGAGGCACTTATATTACAAAAATGCAAACAACTTCAAATGGTGTATTAGACACCTTTTTTTTAAAATACCTTCCAGGACTTTCAGGTCTGCTCAGAACTGAAGAACAGGTATTGGACTTGTTCTATCACAAAAAAATAAAACCGGACAAAGGTAAAGCAACTGCTTTAAGACATCGGATAAAAGCCATTAGAGGACTATGGTCCCTGAGGAAAGTGAAACATTAGTTAAGTGCCACATTCATCCTAGCTTTCTGCCTGGGGACACTTCGCTTAGCATCCTATTCATTTAGTTGAGATCCTAGAAAGGGTTGCTCCAGCGTAAAGCCACTCTAAGCATTTCTTCACAAAGCCTATTATTAAGACTTGGAAGGTTAAGATCTATCAACAAATTAGCTGCCTTTCAGAATAAAATGATGCATTATTTAAGGGAAGACAACTAAATACAGACTCTCAACAAAGAAGCATCCACAATATCTGACATATAATCCAAAGGAGATAGTGTTTAATGAGTACAGAGTTTCAGTTTGGGAAGATGAAAAAGTTCTGGAGAAGGATCGTGGTGATGGTTGCACAACAATGTGGATGTACTTAACACCACTGAACCATACAGTTGAAAATAATTAAGATAGTAAATTTTATTTTATGTTTATTTTACTACAATATTTAAAAATACCCTCTAAGACTGCTGCTTCCAGGAAGAACAAGGGCAAAACGTACCCTCTTGAAACACTAAAAAACACCAGAAAAATGACATGCAAACAGTGGGCATCAGGCAGCACAGAACAGTAATCCCTCAGAAAGGGAAAACAAACGAGCCCTACAATGTCCCCAATTTACTACAATGTCCCCAGAGTTTCCAGACTATAGCACTGGGAGGGGAAAACCTGATGGAGGCAGTAGTCTCCCTGAATTGAGAAAATGCAGCTGGGAGTCAAAGAGGCCAAGGTAGCCAGAGTGAAGAAGGCAGAGTACATGGAGAGAAGAGAATCATATAGAGAGGGTCCCAGAGACTTGTGGAGAGTCCCCTTGAGTCTTCAGCTGATTACTGATCAACACGTGCATATGATGACACCAACAGAGGCTGGAGAAAGAATCACTCAAAAGGACTGGAGGGAGGGGTGCGTGGTGGCTCAGTCAGTGGAGCATGTGACTCTTGATCTTGGGATTGTAGGTTTGAACCACATGTTGGGTGTAGAGATTACTTAAAAATAAAATATTTTCTAAAAAAGGACCAGAGGGGTGGGGCACCTGGGTGGCTCAGTGGTTGAGCATCCGCCTTCAGCTCAAGTGGTGATCCCAGGGTTCTGGGATCAAGTCCCACATCAGGCTCCCTGCAAGGGAGCCTGCTTCTCCCTCTGCCTATGTCTCTGCCTCTCTTTGTCTCTCTCGTGAATAAATAAAATCTTTTTTTTTTTAAAAGGAGCAATAATGATTCCAAATATCTAGAATACAAAGGTTCATAATTTACAAAGTATCATCATATAGAATATCCAGAAGCAATGGAGAAATAAAAGCCCCAGTTCAAATCTACTCAAGTCTCAACTAACAAAGTTTAAAATAAAAAAAAAGTATCAAACTTTTTCCAAGAAGCTTAATTGTACTATGGAACAAAGCTCAAGAATATTCATAGAAAATTACCTGCCACATACAATAAAATTTATACTGTCTAGCCTTTAACCAAAAATCACCAGACATGCCAAGAAGTAGAGAAATATGATCCATAGTAATGAGAAAAATCAATCAACAAAAACAGAAAAAAGAGGGAGACAGATGATAGAATTAGTAGACAAGAACATTAAAATAGTCCTCATAACCATATACTTTATGTTTGAGAAGGTAGAGGAAATGGTAAGCATGTTAAATAGAGACACAGAAATATTGAAAAGACCTAAGATGAACTTCTGGACTTGAAAATTACAATGTCTGGGGATCCCTGGGTGGCTCAGCGGTTTGGCACATGCCTTTGGCCCAGGGTGCAGTCCTGGAGTCCCGGGATCGAGTCCTGCGTCGGGCTCCCGGCATGGAGCCTGCTTCTCCCTCTGCCTGTGTCTCTGCCTCTCTCTCTCTATCATAAATAAATAAATAAATCTTTAAAAAAAAAGAAAATTACAATGTCTGAGATGAAAAATATGCTTGGTGGGATTACTAACAGATCAGACACTGTAGGGATAAAAAAAAATCAGTGAATTAAAAAATATAAAAATACTACCCAAAATGAAGCATGGGGGATCCCTGGGTGGCGCAGCAGTTTGGCGCCTGCCTTTGGCCCAGGGCACGATCCTGGAGACCCGGGATCGAATCCCACGTCGGGCTCCCTGCATGGAGCCTGCTTCTCCCTCTGCCTGTGTCTCTGCCTCTCTGTCTCTCTCTCTGTGTGACTATCATGAATAAATAAATAAAATCTTTAAAAAAAAAAAAAAAAAAAAACAAAACAAAACAAAATGAAGCATGGTGGGGGGAACTGGAAAAAAAGGTGAATAGAATATCATTGAGCTGTATAAGATAACTTCAAGCAGCCTAACATATCTGTAATTGGACACCACTGGAAAAGTGGGAGGACAAGGAAAAGATCTGAATAAATAACAGCTGAGAATTTTCTAAGTTTGATGAAACAAACTTAGGCCCACAAACCCAAGAAATTCAAGGAACTTAGGCCCACAAACCCAAGAAATTCAAGGAACTATAAGCACAAAAATCATGAATAAACTACATCAAGGCACATCATAATCAAATTGCTCAAAAACATTGATAAAGAGAAAATCTTGAAAAGCAACCAGGAAAAAAAGCACATTACATTCAGAGAAACAAAGATAAGAATGACATGAGATGTCATATTGGAAACAATGTGAGCCCAAAGACAATGGAACAAATATTGATAACATTGAAAGTACAAAGCTATCAACCTGGACTCTATGGTCATGAAATATATCTTTCACAAAAAAGTAAAATAGCTTTTCAGACACTGAAAAGGTGAATTAATTCATCACTAGGAGACTTGATCCTTAAAAACTGGTCATTTCATAGTAATATAAAATCAATTCATCAAGAGGACATATTCTAAATATTTATGCACTTGATAACTCAGCTTCAAAATACACAAAGTAAAATCTGTTGGAACTCTAAGAGACGAATCCACAATTATAGTCAGAAGTTTCACACTGTAATTAGGAGAATGAATTGACAGATAATCAGAAAGTATATAAAAGGCTTGATTTTTCCCAACCATTTTAATTTGTTGATTGACATTTCACTGACCAACAGCAGAATACATATTCTTTTTTAAGTGTTCATGGAACATTTGCCATGGCAGACCATGTTGTGGGACATAAAAAACTCTTAATATTTTTGGGGCAACTGGGTGGCTCAGTTGATTAAGTATCTGACTCTTGGTTTTGGCTCAGGTTGGGATCTCAGGGTCCTGGGTTCAAGACCTGTGTCTGGCTCGGAGCTCAATGGGGGAGTCTGCTTGAGGATTATCTTCCTGTCTTCCCCCTCTCCCTGTCTCTCTCAAGTAAATGAATATTTTTTTAAAAACTCAGCATTTTCAAAGGATTCAAAACACACAAAGTTTATTCTCTGACTCTTGGAATTAAATTAGAAATCATAACGGAGTGTGCTTGCTTCTGTAGCACATATGCTAAAATTGGAACGATACGGAGATTAGCATGGCCCCTGAGCAAGGATGACACACAAATTCATGAAGTGTTCCATATTTTGGGGGGGGGGGGGTAACTGGGTGACAGGCACTGAGTAGGGCACTTGATGGGATGAGCACTGGGTGTTATACTATATGTTGGCAAATTGAATTTAATTTTTTAAAAATGCAAAAAAAATCAATAACAGAAAGATATCTTTTAAAAACCCAAATAATTGGAAACTAAATAATATATATACTTAAGATTTTGTTTATTCATTCATGAGAGACACAGAAAGAGGCAGAGACACAGGGAGAGGGCTTCCCTCTTCCCGCAGGAAGCCCGATGGAGGACTTGATCCCAGGACTCTGGGATCACGACCTGAGCCAAAGGCAGACACTCAACCACTGAGCCACTCAGGTACCCCAATAATATAACCCATAGGTAAAAGAGAAAATCAAAATCAAAATGAAAAAATATTTTGAACTGAATCAAAATGAAAACGGTACATTACAGGGCTTCATGAGGAATTTTACCAACCATTTATGAAAGAAATAGTACTGGTTCTACATAAAGCCTTCCAGTAAATCAAAGAGAGAGTACTTCTAAACTGATTATATGAGGCCAAATATTTATTCCATTATCACAACTAGGGAAAGACATTATAAAAAAGATATTACATACTAATATTCCTCATAGACATAGATGCAAAAATTCTAAAACAAATTGGAAAGTTGAATTCAACAATAATACAAAAAGGATGGCCAAATGAGATTTATCCCAGGGAAGTAAGATTGACATAACATTTGAAAACCAATCAATATAATTTACCATATTAACAGACTAAAAAGGGAAAATAACATAATCATCCAAACTGATGCAGGAAAAAAAAAATTGACAAATCCAACACTGATTTCTTTAATTTAAATTGAAATATAACTGACATATAATATCTTATTAATTTCAGGTGTACATCATAGTGATTAAAGATCTTCATATCTTACTAAATGATCCCTATGATAAATCTAGTTACCATCTGTCACTATACAAAGTTATTACAATATTACTGACTCTATTCCTTATGTTGTACATTACATCCTCATGACTTATTTTTTTAACTGGAAGATTTTACCTCCAAATCTTCTTCACATAGTTTGCCTTCCCTCCAACCCCTATCCCCTCTGGTAACTAAAGGCTTTTTCCTTCTAACTATGAGTCTGTTTCTGTTTTGTTTGTTCATTTGTTTTTTTAGATTCCATATGTAAGTGAAATCATAGTATTTGTCTTTTTTTGACTTACTTCACTTAGCATAATACCCTCTAGGTCCCTTCATTTTGTCACAAATGGCAAGGTTTCATTCTTCTTTTTAAAAAGATTTTATTTGTTTATTCATGAGAGACACACAGAAAGAGGCAGAGACACAGGCAGAGGGAGAAGCAGGCTCCGTGCGGGAAGCCCTACATGGGACCTGATCCTGTGACTCCGGGATCACGCCCTGAGCCGAAGGCAGACACACTTAACCACTGAGCCACCCAGGGGTCTCATTCTTCTTTATGGCTGAGTATATTCCATTGCATATGTTTATACCACATCATCTTTATTTATTCAACTCATTAATGGACACTTAGGTTGCTTCCATAGCTTGGCTATTAAAATAATGCTGCAAAGAACATAAGGGTTCCAATCAGTGTTTTCATTTTCTTTAGATAAATATCCAGAAGTGGAATTCTTGGATCATATGGTAGTCCTCTCTTTAATATTTTGAGGAACCTCCATTCTGTCTTCCATAGTGGCTGCACCAATTTACATTCCCACCAACAAGGTAAAAGGGTCTCCTTTTCTCCACATTCTCCAACACTCGTTTTGTCTTTTTGATAAAGCCAATCTGATAGGTGTGAGGTGGTAACTCATTGTGGCTGTGGCTCCCTTTGATTTGCATTTGCCTGATAATTAGTGATGATCTTTTTATGTGCCTATTAGCTATCTGCATATATTTGTGGGTAAAAATGTCTATTCAGAAGTATCTGCCCATTTAAAAAAATTTTAATATTAGGTTGTGTAAATTCATTATGTATTTTGGATATTAATCCCTTACCAGATGTATGATTTGCAAATATCATCTCCTATTCAGTAGGTTGCCTTTTCATTTTTTTGATGGTTTTCTTGGTTGTGCAAAAGCTTTTTTAGTTCGATGTAGTCCCGTTTGTTTTAGTTTTTGTTTCCCTTGCCTGAGACTGGTCCAAAAAATATTGCTAAGATTGATGTTGAAGAGCTTACTGCCTATGCTTCTTTCTAGAAGTTTTATGGGTTTATGTAAGTCTTTAATTCACTTTTGTATCTAGTGTAAGATAGTGGGTCCAGTTTCCCTAACACCATTAATTGAAGAAACTGTCTTTTCCTGATTGTATATTCTTGCTTCCTTTGTCATAAGTTAATTGAGTGTATATGTAAAGTTTCTTTCTGGGCTCTCTATTCTATTCCATTAATATGTATGTCTGTTTTTGTGCCAGTACCGTACTATTTTGACTACTATAGCTTTATTGCATATTTTGAAGCCAGGAGCATAACAGCTCTAGCTTTGTTCTTCCTTCTGTTTTGTGTATTCAGGGTCTTTGAGGCTCCATACAAATTTTAGGATTCTTTGTTCTACTTTTGTGAAAAATGCCATTGGCAGTTTGATTGGGATTGCATTGAATCTATAGATTGCTTTGGATAGTATGGATATTAATATCAACAATATTAATCCTTCCAATCCGTAAGGAAAGTGTATCTTCTCACTTATTTACATCATTTTCAATTTCTTTCCATTAGTATCATTGTTTCCAGAGTACAGGTCTTTCACCTCCTTGGTTATATTTATTCCTAGGTATTTTATTCTTTTCTGATGTAACTGCAAATGGAATTGTTTTCTTAATTTCTCTTCCTGATAGCTCGTTATTAGTGTATAGAAATGCAACCAACTTCTGTATGCTAACTTTGTACCTTCTGATTTTTACTGAATTCATTTATAGTTCTAATAGTTTTTGGTGGAGTCTTTAGGGTTTTCTATATACAGTATTATGTCATCTGTAAATAGTGAGTTTCACTTCTTCCTTTCCAATTAGGATGCCGTTTATTGCTTTTTCTTGTGTAATTTTCTTGCCTAATTTCTTGCTTGTCTAAGTGGCAAGGATTTCTACTACTTTATTAAATGCAAGTGGCAAGAGCAGGCAAACTCGTCTTGTTCCTGATCTTAGAAGAAAAGTTTTCAGTTTTTCCCCATTGAGTATGATGTTGGCTATGGGTCTGTCATATACTGCCTTCATTATGTTGAGGTACATTCCTTCTATACCCACTTTATTCATTTTTTTTATCATAAATGAATGTTGAATTTTGTCACATGCTTTTTCTGCAGCTATTGAGATAATCATATGATTTTGATCTTTCATTTTGTTAATTTGGTGTATCACATTGATTGATATCCAGTATTGGACCATCCTTGCTGCCTCGAGTAAATCCCATTTAATCATGGTGCATAGTCCTTTTAATGTATTGTTGAGTTTTGTTTACTAATATTTTGTTCAAGATTTTTGCATCTACCTTCATCAGGGATATTGGCCTGTAATTTTATTTTTATGTGGTGTGTTTGTTTGACTTTGATATTTCTGATTTAAAACAACATGCACGGGGATCCCTGGGTGGCGCAGCGGTTTAGCACCTGCCTTTGGCCCAAGGCGCGATCCTGGAGACCCGGGATCGAATCCCACGTCGGGCTCCTGGTGCATGGAGCCTGCTTCTCCCTCTGCCTGTGTCTCTGCCTCTCTCTCTGTGTGTGACTATCATAAATAAATAAAAATTAAAAAAAAACATACATGCACACACACAAACCTCAACAAACCAAGAATACAAATGAATTTCCTCAATATAATAAAGGGCATCTCTGAAAAACCTACAGTTAGCATTATAAACATGGAAAAATACTTAGTCCTTTCAGCATAAGATGAGGAATAGGTAAAACTGCCTGCTCTCACTGCTTCTATTCAGTATTTTATACAGTTCAGTAAGACAAAACATTAAAGAAATCCAGGTAGAAGGGAAGAATTAAAACTGTCTTTATTGTCTAATGATATGATTATCAATGAAAATTCTTTAGTCTAGGGCAGCCTGGGTAGCTCAGTGGTTTAGCGCCGCCTTCAGCCCAGGGTGTGATCCTGGAGACTCGGGATCAAGTCCCATGTCGGGATCCCTGCATGGAGCCTGCTTCTCCCTCTGCCTGTGTCTCTGCCTCTCTCTCTCTCTCTCTCTGGTCTCTCATGAATAAATAAATAAAATCTTAAAAAAAAAAAAAGAAAATTCTTCAGTCTATAAAAAAGCTACTAGTGTAAGTTGGTTTATCAAGTTTGTACATTGTAAAATAAATATACAAATATCACTTGCATTTCAATATCCTAGTTATGAACAATCAGAAATTGACATTAAAACAAAAATCATTACCAACAGCATCAAAAAAAGAAAATACTTGTATAAACTTGACATAATATGTGTAAGATCTCTCTCTCTGAAAACTGCAAAACATTCCTGAGAGAAACTAAAGAAGACTTGAATAGAGAGATGTACCATGTTCATAGAGTGGAAGATTGAATATTGTGAAGATGTCAAGTCTCCTCATATTGATATATGGGTTTAATTAAATCCATGTTAAAATCCAAGCAGGCTATTTTTGTAGAAATTAACACATTGATCCTAAAAAGAGTTGTAAACCAACTAAGAGAAAAACATGCACTGAGGAAGGTATGGGTCCAACCCAAGATAGTAATAAAGGTAATTCTAAGATGGAAGCTGGGGATGCCTGGGTGGCTCAGCAGTTTAGAGCTTGCCTTCGGCCCAGGGTATAATCCTGGAGTCCTGGGATCAAGTCCCACATCAGGCTCCCTGCATGGAGCCTACTTCTCCCTCTGCCTGTGTCTCTGCCTCTCTGTCTCTCACGAATAAATAAATAAATAAATCTTCAAAAAAAATAAGATGGAAGCTGGACAAAAGGCTGAGAAAATAGGCTAAAGGCACATAATGGAATAAGAGAGGACCAAAGAAAGAGGGAAAGAAAGGCAACCAAAATTTTCAGAAAAAAAGAAAGAGACTGGTCTAATTAGAAGTCATTGGGCTCCAAGCAAAAACAGAGTTGTCTCCCATCTACAGATAAGAAGAAAATAGAATAAGAAGGTATGGAAGACTCTGTGAAGTTCTCTTCCTGACAACATGAGTGACACATGGGTTGTAGCACTGTAACCATGGAGAAAGCCACGTAACCATGAGATACCACTTGTGTGGCCTCATGGGGTAATACAAAGGGGATCCACTGCAGCTGTGCTGAAGGTGCATGCAGCAGGTGAACTGAGAATTCCAAGGATTTTGTAGTCTACACAGTCGGATGTTTTGTTGGGGTGTGGGAGGCTAAACTGTTCGGGCTGAAGGGAAAGTGGCCAACTGATGAATGGCTTGAGCAGAATCATGGCCTAGAGGTATAAATCCTGACTCATTTTTGAGCCTTGTGATCTTAGTGAAGTTAATTTAACCCTTTAGATTGGTTTCCTTTTCTGGAAAATGGGGGTAGAAGTGATTTCTACTTTTTAGAATACTTGGAGAAATTAAAGGCTGTAATGTTTGTGATCACTTGCAGTAGCCAGAACATTTTATTACACTTGAGAAATGGTTATTTGAAAAAGGAATATTGGGAGACAGTGAAGGGCAGAGCCTGTGATGGGGATTGTGAGGAAGGAGAGATGGAGGTTGGGGGCATCAGACATGGCAGCCACCACAGCCAGTTTGGAGTGTGTGGCTCTTATCCTATGGCTGCAGTGGTTTTTAAAAAAATGTTTATTGAGCAGCTACTATGTGCATGGCACACTCTCAATAATCCTGGTTGTGTGAATGTGAAAACCAAGGTTCTAAGAGGTTGAACAATTTACCAAGGCCACACTAATAACATTCAGGGAGCGAAGTGCAGCGGGATGAAAGGGGAGGTCTGGGTGTCTTAGCTGGCAGTGGGAGCACTGGGAGCTGGCGGCTTCAGGTCAGGGGCTGGGTTTGGGTTATAGGTGTGAGAAGAAAGAATGAAGCTGATGACCTGAGGTTGGGGGTGGGGGTTTTGATTTAAAACATACACGCACACACACAAACCTCAACAAACCTCAGCAAACCAAGAATACAAATGAATTTCCTCAATATAATAAAGGTGAAGGGGCTCAGGATTCATGAGCCCACTGGTATACCTGCAGTCCTGCTGGGCAGATCCACTGGAGGTCTGTGGGGTCTGAGTCCAGAACGTCAGATGACTAGAGAAGAAAGGGAGTGGGGCCGGGGTGTCGAGGTGGAAGCAGACCCTCAGTTAGGACCCTGATAGAATACAGTCCAAATTGCATCAGAAATGCCCGCTGGCTGCCCCAGGGCAAGTCCCTTGTTAGGCCAAGCCCACACTTAGGACTGATATTTAATGAGGGCCCATCAGCTGTATTGCCTGCCAGATGTTGAAATACCCCCACCCCAAGCCCCAACTCCACCCCTTGCTCCCCATCTCTGCCCTGGGGACCTCCTGTCCCTGCACCATCCACCAGAATAAGGGGAACACTGACCTTGCTCTCCCTAAACATCCAGCAGGTCCTCTCTTGGCCTAGCTTTTGTCCTGCCTGCCTGGGCTGCCCAGTCCTCCCTCACCTCCACAGGTCTTTGCCTGGCTCCTCCAGGGCTCCACTCAGACGTTCCCTTCCCTGGTCCCTCTAAGTCTGTGACCCCTAGCCTCCCAGACACACTGCCCCATCCCTTTCCTGGCTCTATTCTTCTCTGGTCAGTCATCGACATACCATGTAATTTACTATCCTAGTTAATGTCAGCCTCCCCTACGGAACGTTGGAAGACTTGAGGACAGGCCTCTCGTGTCTTCTGTTCCCTGGAACATCTCCTGCACTCACAACAATGCCTGCACATGCTAGGCATTCAATGAAGATTTGATGAGTGACTGAATGCATGAATGAATAGTGGACGTGCTGTGGTTCAGCAGCTCATCAGTGACGAGAGCCACGTGGCGTATTTCCAGAAAGCACAGTGAGGATGCACTGAAACTTCTTAGAGAAGTGAAGGTGGAAAGGGAGACAAAGCCCTTGGCCTCTGGGAGAGGGCCCTTATGGTACAAGAGAGAAGGAATGGAGACATGGGCTCCGCCGTCTCACAAAGGCCCAAGAAGCAGGTCTTGATGGTCGTGTCTGTCACGGGGAAGGCTTGTAGCAAGTGCTGTGCCCCGGCTTTCAGAAGTCTGGCCAATTTAGAGGTTGTGGTGGTTTTGGAACTGGAAGCAACAGCAATGTGGCCTCCAATGAGGCCCCAATCAAAGCTGGAGTCCCGCTGGCGCTGGGGCAGCGTCCAGCGTCTGGATGCACAATGTCGATCTGTTCAATTGCTTTCTTTTTTCGGAGGCTGTTGGCTCACCCCGCTGGAATGGGGTGGCACTTCAGGACACGAAGCTTGGAGCTGGTGGCGGATTTCTTGGAACTGGTAGCAGGGAGATCTAAATTAAGACCTTTATATCACACCAAATAAATAGAAGCTGAAATAGAAGGCTGAAGGAATTAGGCAGAATGCCTTTCTATGTAACTTTTGAAAAACGGAGGGGGAAAAAGGTTAGAAAACAGAATGGTATTTATTCACTGGAGTCCCAAGGTATTTGCTGAAAACAATGACACCTCTGTCCGACACAAAAGCACATGTTAGAAAGAGCAAGCCTTCCTCTTTGAAGTGTCCTGCCACAGAAGCCTGGGTAATAAATACCAACCGCTTTGTTGTGAAGGCTCTCCTGGTAAGATTTGAGGGCTGGCCCGATTTCAAGCCACCTCCTGCTTCCAGGGAGGTAAGATGAGTTGCTCTGGCTTGGGGTCGTCCGATGCTTGTTTGGCAGCCCTGAAGCACACCTGCTGAGGATTTACCTGTAAGCTCCTGAGACAGGGCCTCAGCAGAGGCAGAAGGGTAGCTTCCTGGGTTTTCTCTGTAGAGGAGGACCCACAGCAGGGCCAGGTGTGACGGGAACAGTGGCTGCTGGGAGGTGCTGAGAAGGGGCAGGGGCGACTCCAGCACAGACTCTGGCCTTTGTCTCCGGGCCTGTGTGTCGCAGTGGCGGCACTGTGGCGAGCTATCTTCCCGGGATGGCAGTGACAGTGAGGAGCTCACCACACAGAGCAGTGGGAAGGAGCTCACTCAGCAGAAATCATCTCAAAGGGCTTACGTATTAAAACCCCCAATCACCGTGTCAAATGTGAAATGAGAAAGACATAAAGGGCACCTTTGGCGCCGTCAGACCAGCTGTCTCTTGGGGTGGAGGGCAGCAGGGAGGGGAATTCTTGACATGTAGCATTTACCAATTTCTATGGTGTAAATACTCCCAGCATTGAACAGAGTTGGAAAGAGATACATAGGATCCCACTATACATATTTGCACTATACAAATTCTACATTCATCAGTAACCCCAAAAGCATAAACTTACAGCAATCAGGAATTACCTTTGCTTTTTTATATAATTTAATGGGAAGTCTATACAATTTTCAACAGTTGTGCTGAATAGCCAGCTCACAAAAATTCCTGAAAATTTACAACTGGTGCTTGCTATCTGGGCCAGTAGAAACCGACACCAGCATCCCAGACCTCCTGCAGGCCAAGGAAGGTGGCAAAGCTGGTCCTTGCAAAGAGAATGGTCTCACTTGCCAGTACCTGGCAACTCCAAGACAACTTGCACTACCTTCCTATCAAGGTGTGCTCTTTGGCTTCTTCTTTTGATTCAGCAGCAGTTACAAGCTTGGAATCAGGCTCACATTCTTTACTATCCTGCAGAGCAGCTTCCTGAAGAACCGCTGGCTGGCTGTGGTCGTAGCTGGGAGGTGGCAGGAGCCGCAACCCAAGAAGGGAGTTGTTTTGTGGTGGGGCGAGTAGATCAGCCCCAGGCCTCTGGTGGGAATTTAGTTTAACAGTAACGAGGGCCCTGGTACAGGTGCGTGATGAGCCATTCCAGGAGCTCTGCCCAGAGACCAGAGTAATCACTAGGCCTCCTGGGCCCAGGCTGATTATCTTGTTTTTCTTGCGCTCGTTTAGTTTTATTGAAAAGAACTACAGAAAAGGACACAATTTTAAACATACCACTCCATGAATTTTCCAAATGATCTATTCAGGTAAGAGTAACTCAGCGGAAGATACCCATTTCTAGAACCAGGTGGACAAGCCCCTTCCCTGTTGGCAGCAACGCCCCAGAGGTCACTGTGACTCTGACCTCTCCCACTTTGGTTTCTTGTTCTTGAAATTCACATATATGGAATTCTGTTTTGGCTGCTTTTGCCCAGTATTTTTTAAAAAATATTTTATTTATTCCTGTGAGACACACAGAAAGAGGCAAAGAGAGAAGCAGGCTTCCTGCGGGCAGCCCGACGTGGGACTCGATCCCAGGACCCCAGGGATCACGATCTGAGCCAAAGGCAAACACTCAACCACTGAGCCACCCAGGTGCCCCTTTATTCAGTATCCTGTGAGTCATCAGTGTTGTGTATAGTGCTAATTCCTTCATTTCTAAGATGTAACATTGTATAGATAGACCACAATTTGTTCATTTCTGGGTTGTTTCTGGTTTGAGGCTATTATGAACAAAGACAGTATAAAAATACTCGTACTATTGCATGCATTTCTGTTAAGCGTATGTGTGGGAGTGGAATTGTGTCCATGAGTACTATAGTGCTAGCTTTAGTAAATATGGTTATTGCGGGCGTGCCAATTTACACTCCCAACTGCGGCCTGGGAGAGTTCCAGTAGCTCGTCTTTGCTAACATTTTGTAGTGTCAGTCCTCTTCATTTTAGCCATCCTGGTGGGTATCCAGCAGTATTTCATTCCAATTTTTACACTTCTCTGGTGATGGATATTGAACAAATTTGGCTATTAAAATGCTTATTAACCATCTGGATATTTGTGAAATGGCCACATTATTTGCTCATTTTTAATAATATTGTCTTTTTTATTGATATGTAACATTTATATGTCTGGGTCTTTTGAATTTTTTCCACTTTATGGCTTGACTTTTCTCTCAAGGGTAATTTGATAATGAGTTAACTGTAATGACATCCAATTTTTCATATTTTTACCCTCATGGTGTTTTTTTGTGTCCTAATAAATCTTTTTGCCTAGTCCAAGGCCAGAAAGATCATCTGTTTCCTTCAGAAACTTTATTATTATTTTACTTTCCATGCTTTAGGATCATGATCCATTTGGAGTTCATATTTATGTATGGCGTGATATCAAGGTTCACTTTTTTCCATATGTATATCCAAAATTACCTTTTCTGATTATTGATGGTTGTTTCATTAGGATTTTCCAGTTTCCAAGTGCTAATTTCTGCATTTTTGCAAAATAGTATTTTACATTTTTCCCTTTTCTTTTTTTTAGAGCAAGCATGGACACATGTGGGTTGGGGGATCAGAGGGAGAGTAGGAGAGAGAATCTTAAGCAGGCTCCAAGCCCAGTGTGGAGCCTGTTGTGGAGTCTATCTCATGACTCTGAGATCATGACCTGAGCTGAAATCGAGTCAGGTACTTCCAGGTGCCCTTTTCTTTCACTCTTGAAGGGGAAATAAGGAGAGACAGTATGACCTAGAGGCAGTGAGAGCATGAATGAGCACAGTTCTCACCCCAAACCAGGGAGTCAAGATCACACACCTTCAAATTAGCCTCACCTTGACCCCTCCTATGCTACAGCACAAATACCCTAAGTGAGCCAGCCCTACAGCTCTGGCCCTCAATCTCAACTGACTGGAAAGGCTGCCTCAAAACTGCTTGTCCAGGTAATCTGTGGTGAAAGCCACAGGTTGAACTTTCCTTTGCTGTATCACGACATTATCCACAGTTACCTTAGAGAGATTTCAGCAACAAAGCTGTATTTTTCAAATGACTTTGAGGTGATTTGGTTTTCTTCTGTTCTCTTATCCACTTGATCACATTCCAGAGTCTGGACTACACTAGAAATTCTACTTCCTAATCTAACAAAGCCCTTCTTACATAGGACCACAAAATTCTCTGTATAATTTCCAAGCCCTAATCTCTTTTTAAAAAATGATTGTATTTGAGAGAGCATGCACGAGAGAGAACCAGGAGGGGAAGCAGAGGGAGAGGAAGAAGCAAACTTCCAGCTGAGCAGGAAGCCCAATATGGGGCTTGATCATAGGACCCTGAGATCATGACCTGAGCCAAAGGTAGAAGCTCAACCAACTGAGCCACTTGGGTGCCCCTTCAGGCTCTAATCTTAGTTACTACTTTCCTTTTATCAAGGATTTATGTTAGGCACTAGGCTAAACACTTTATGAGATTATTAATATTACTATTAGTCTATATACCTACTTCTTCAAAGCCCTTAACACCAGGAATCATACCATATATTGTCTATTCAAAGTCCTGATTTCTTGTTTATTGCTATATCAAAACATCTAGCCCAGTGCCCAGCACGTCGTATGTACTCAATACACATTCATTTTCACTGGTTTCCAGACCTTGCCCATCCCATCCTTCTCAGCAAATCACTTCAGGTATATGGCTATATGAAGGCAGACCAACTGCTCTTCTCAGATCCTTGGCAGAGTGGAGAGGAGAAAATAAACAAGAGATTACACATGACTGATCAACTCTTTCTACAATTATTCTTTTAATAGAGTTTTTAAGATTTAGAACACCTATATGCATTTCCTATTTCTTTCATGAAGGATCATATTAGAGATAATGTTTGGTCCTTGTACTGATAGACTTTACTGTCTGCCTTTCATCAGCCTCATCACAAGTACCTCTTGTGGTAAGAGGAGAGCTTCTACCTTGGCTACTGTCTCTTCTGCCTGTTTCTTTAATCCAGGTCTTCCGAGAGGGTCAACCGATTTAAAAACTGCCTGAGTTTCAATGTCTCTGGGCTTTGGTGTGAACACTTTGCCCACCTGCCTCCACTATACAGTCTTAGAATTTACCTTAAAAATGTAATAACATTTTGCATTGCCAGGGTACCATTTCAAATTTATATTGGATGATCCATTATAGACTAAGCTGCTCAGCAGAGAAAATAAACTCCTAGAATAGTTATTGTTTTAGTTATACATGTTTTGAATTAAATGCTATCAGATTAAAAACATACGCTGAGGGATCCCTGAGTGGCGCAGTGGGTTAGTGCCTGCCTTTGGCCCAGGGCACGATCCTGGAGACTCGGGATCAAGTCCCACGTCGGGCTCCCGGTGCATGGAGCCTGCTTCTCCCTCTGCCTATGTCTCTGCCTCTCTCTCTCTCTCTCTCTCTGTGTGACTATCATAAATAAATAAAAATTAAAAAAAAAAAAAACATACGCTGATAATATTGGCTTTCTTCAATCATCGCAGAACTCACCAGAAGATTCTCTAGAAGAGAAACCCTACTGCTCAGCCTCAGTTGTCCACAGAATCCACAAGTGCCTCAAAGGAAAACAGATACTGAGGAATGTAACTTGATTAACTTCAACATTCTTCTATGTATTCACATGAGCTAATTAGCCAAATCTTACATTAGCTAAAATAGTAAACTATAATCTGTGTATAAACTTTCTATTCATAAATTAAATAGCTAAGCATATGAACTTGAGTTTAGCAACCTTTATTTAGGTACAGAGGGATGTTTTGATCCAGGCTCTAAAATTTCCCAAGATTCTTGGTTAGAATCCTACAATTCTTTGGACAAATCATGGCTCTTCTTTTCCAAATTAAGATAAAATATGTGTCTTGACTTTTCTAGTAGAATCCTTTTTAAAATTTACTTGAGAAAAATGGACAAGCACAACGGTAAACTATTTTAGAATGCTCTTTATTTTGAAACTTACACCAGGACATGTGTAAGGCATGTTCACAAGTATTTGATGCACAAAACACATTTTCTCACTCTCCAGCTGCTCTTTTCCTTTGTACCTGCTGCTACAAGCTGGTCCCTACATATCTTCCTACCTACAGTTCTCAGTTATTATGAACATGTAGACAATGTTTCAGGGACCTGCAAGGAGAATCTGCTTCAAAATACAGAGTGAGCATCCTATGGACTAAGTCACTAAGACATCAAAACTCACAAGGAACCAAGGCTGAGGAAGGCAACCAAATTAACTCACGAACTTGGGACTGTGAACTTCCAGGGGAACAAAGAACACGATGAAAAACATTTTTTGATGTCTGAGAGACTATGGAATGTGTTCAGAATTCATGTTTCTATATTTGCCACAGTCTACAAGTCACTAAAGATATCTAATATTTTAACAGATTCTAATGCAGTTAGTTTTGTTCTCACACCACAGTACAAGAGTGCATGCATTACTTCACACAAATGTCAAACACGGAACCAGTGAAACAAGGACACCTCAAGATTGTCTACACAAGTGCCTCTTCCTGGTGTCAGGATAGGGAGGGGAATGATGGTGAATGTTTCTCCCTATGGTGCCCACTATGTGTTAGAGACACCCCAACATTAGTCATCTCTCATGAAGAGGGACAAATGCTCCTAATAAGAGTATGATATTCAAAGAAAGAATTCCAAATGTAGGATTCGGGTGATAAATATGTAGCCTCAATTTTCAAGGCAAAAAAAGGTCTTGGCTGACACTAATAAAGTATTTGTAATTGATTTTCAAAAATCAAATAATATTTTAGGTGATAAAAAATAAGCTCTCTATAAATCTACTGGGGGGAATAAAATAATGAAATGAAAAAGCAAAAATCACATGGTATTTTCTAAAAAGAAGATTTGAATCTTTTGGTTTATATCAGTCAGTATGTTACCCTTTAGTACAGATTATTAAAATGTGTTTGCTTAAACCCATTTAAATGCAGAATCTTTGAAGAAAAATGTAGGCATATTTTAAGGAATACTGACTTGTAAAAATTTTAACCTGGGGCACTGTAAGAGATCAGAATACTTACAATTGAAGTACTGCTTTGAGGTGCTCACAATACTTTCAAAAGAAGCCTTCCATCTCAGAAAGCATCTCTGTAAGCAGCCTCAACAATTTAGGGATGTGGTTACACATAATTTTATTAGCCACTATTTGCTATTATCGAAGTGTTTAATAAGAGCAGGGAAATTACTATCAACTGTATTAAAGATCTCCATTTATTAGCGCTGTGACACACAGTGCAAAGAATCTTCAAATGTTTGCCTTTTATACCAGAAGTAATATAATTGTTATTCTTCCAATCCAACAAACCAGTAAATTACTCTCCAGTGAACCTGTGACTACCTAGAAAAGCAGGCTGGCCTCTTCCAGAAGGTGCCGCTACTCTTCTTACAGGAGATCCTGATCGAGGCAGGCCGGGCAAGTGCTCTGCCCCTTCAGCCACTGCTTAAAGCACTGAAAATGAGAAAATGAAACCAGTCAGTCTCTTCAGGATCACGTGGAGCCTTCGCTCTCCTGTGCTGCTCAATAGACATCACCTCCAAGTCTGGTGGGGCCTGAAGCTGCCCAACACTCAGGAACACTGAATGTTACTCAAGCTAGGAGTGTGCCCCAAGCCCTAGGAATAAATCATCTCACCTCAGAATGTGACCCAAGAACTCTGGGCCTCTGACCTCATCTTAGGGGGGACAGCTTTGCCCCTCCACTTTCCCTACACTCCAACTTCAGTCTTGGCATTTCATTCCAGGGGTCAGCATTTCCTCGGTCCTGGGATTCACTCAATTTTTAACCAATCTTCTCTCATCCTGGTCTTGGTTCTTGTACATCCCACCAGCCTGCACACCAGAGCCTTGACTGGAGCCTGCCTACCCACTGTGGTCCCAAGTTGCATGTGGGTGGCCTGCTGCTGCTACAGAGCGGTGTTAAGTCTGAGAGCCAAGGCACAACAGCCCTATACCTGCAGGAGACCGGCCATGCAAGAGACTGCAAGCTGTCTTGACTTCTCCTAGTAAGTATATTATATTTATTCCCCTTTTCAAGGGATTAATAAACTGACATGGCAGAGACTTGATCTATTCCAACAAGAAGCAGGGGTGTAGAATGAATGCCCACAGCAACCAAAATATTCACCCACAGATCTTGGAAAGGGTACAAACCCAGATCTCCCAGGATAAGGCACAATGGACCCAGATAGGTTTAGCTTTCCTACTCTAAAATGTTAAACTTACTTCATATACTGCACTAAATTGACAAAATGTTGTATCGTGCATCTATTCAGCCATGTAAGAAATTACTTTTTAAGAAACAAATACTGTTTTGAATTTCAGCACCAACACAGTTGATGGAGACGACTAGGGCTATGTTGCTCTACCCATGATGTGATGGATGGGAAGGCCAGTGTGCAGAGCTGCACACCCAGAGCCTAGAGGCTTCTCCCCCTTTCCACAGCAGCAATCTTTGGAAAGGGAGACAATGAACACTGGCACAAGAAAGCTTATAAGGAAAATGCTTTGAAAACACAAGAAGTATTGACGCCTATGAAAAAAAGTCCCTTTTTATTTTCAAAATACTTCATAGTCAAAATTCATGATATGAGAACGGCCAAAGAGAATTCTTACCCCTTTGTGAAACTTGTGCCCACATTTTAGTACACGCACGTTTTTGGATTTGAATATCTCATGGCACAGTTCACAGGAAGCTGCACCCGATGCCTGTGGGAAGAAACATGTCCCAATTAATAAAGAGCTACATTCCTTTTTGCCACATGAGCTCTTCTACAAGTGGCCTTTAAACACTTTGTCATTAAAGTGGCAAATTACTCCCAGCTAAGCAGGCTGCGAGAACAACTTATTTTTGAATAGCATGTCTTAAGAGAAACTATAAACATACGAAAGAAAAAATATACTTTTAAAGTTCTAATTTACTCACAGAAAAAAACCCTGTTTTATATGGTTAATAGGTTCCCGGGAAATTATTACAAATTTCTATTTATCCCATCCCACACCTAAACTACGGTATGAATTATTATAAATTAATCCTTTATCTAATTACCTAACAGTTGGGGACAGAAACATAAATTATGACACATCCACACCATGGAAGTGGGGCTGACTGAAATCGTGGTGGAAGTCCACAAAAGCTGGTGGCAACAACCTCTGAATAAAAGCAGATTACAAAACAGTATGTATCACAGTCATGGAATTCATTTTTTTTTTTTTTTTAAATAAAGAGAATGCGTGTAGAGAGAGAAACCTAGTAAAGAGCCTGGAAAAACATAAAATGTGAATTGCAGTTACTTTCAGTTAAGAGAGATTTAATTATTTTATTTGCTAAAGTTTCTATGAATGTGGATTACGTGTGCTAATCAAAACAAAACAAATTGATGGCTCATTCAGCAAACATCCGTGGTCAGGGATTGTGCAGGGCGCGAGGGCACAGAGCTGAATGGGAGTTTCCGGCTCAAGCAGCACACAGTCTGGTGAGCACAGACAGCACTTTCTGTGAAAGCAGAGCCGCCGTGCCACTCAGGACACCAGGCACAAGTTCCCCCTACAGCTTACAGCACCTACACACACTGCACCATTATTTCCCACTCCTCCTCCCCAACAAACTCTGAGCACCCTGAAGTTAAGGAAGGAGCCCTGTTCATCTATATCCTTAGCAACTGCAAGGAACCTGGCCCCAACAGGATTCTTCATAAACTGTCAGGCGAGTGAATGAAAGCAGCCCTGGCTGTGGGATTAAGGTCAGGGATGCAGATGGAGACAGTGCCTAAAGGCTCTGAAGACCCTGAACTGCTGAATGGGGTTTTCTGTCTCCCCTGGCCCTGATGCAGTAGATGCAGTAGGATGAGGCGTTCTAGCTCCACTCTGTGGCCCCTGATGGGAGGGTCAGGGGAGCAATGGGAGTGTCAGTCCCAGGGAAGGGCAGGTGAAGGCCACTGCAAAGCTCAGAACTAAGTTTGGCTTGAAAAACCCACAGTGAACTTATTTCCTAGCATGAAAAGAAGGTACATACATTTCTAAGTGGAAAAAAAGGACACAATTTTAACTAAATTCACATATACACACACATATAAAAGAGTTTAAGAAAAATATATACCAATATCATAATACTGGTTACCTTAGGGGGTGGGTCTCTGGGGTTCTTCAAAGGCTTTTTATTTGTATTTCCTACTATGAACACATACTGTTTTTGTAATTTGAAAAGATAAAGCAAACTACTTTTATTTTTTAAAAAACTACCTATAATTATCAAATTAAGTCCCAATTTGAATACATATTTTTCTTATAAGTCAGCTTTTACAACTTTTTTATTATCAACAAAAATTGAAGAGAAAGTAATCTCCCCCTGCTGAAGGTGACTGCAGTCTATCTTGGGGTGAGGTGGTCAGTGAGGATGTTCTGAGAATTCAGCCTGGTTGGTGGATCACATAGCATGCGTGGCCAGTCAGCAGCCTGGGGAAAGAGGCAAAAACCCAGCGAGGCTTTGCAGGAATGCTCTACAAGCTCATATGCTCTCTCATTGGAGTTAGATGCTCTGGAAACTGAAGTATATGGTTTGGAAAATCTCCAAAAAACAGTGAAAAATGAAAATGTACAGGAGGAATGAAAACATAAGTTTACACAAAGATTTACTGCTTAGTTAAGTCAGCAAACTAGTACTCTATAAATCATCCATCACTGACTACTATGGGGCCAGAAACTTCTAATTTTCATTTAATCTAAACTCTGATACCATAGTTGGACAAAAGAGAAAGACATGCATTACATCAGAATTCAAACTGGAGCCTAAGACCCTGAGCCACACAGGTGACAGCCAATTTCAACCATATTTGGTTCCTACTACACAGTCCTGAGCATCGGCTGGGCCTGGGTGGTGAGGATTGAGGAATTACATGCCATACACCCAGATCAAATAAAGGAATGCTGGCAAGCTCTAATGAATCATCTGTGCCTCGGTTTCTTCATTATAAAATAAAGACCATTATAATGCCTTATCAAGTGAGATAAAAAAATACCATAGTATTTTATCAAAAAGATCTATGTAAACCTAACATTCTTAATAGAACAAAAAGCATTTTAAATCCATATATCAGGGATCCCTGGGTGGCGCAGCGGTTTGGCGCCTGCCTTTGGCCCAGGGCGCGATCCTGGAGACCCAGGATCGAATCCCACATCGGGCTCCCTGCATGGAGCCCGCTTCTCTCTCTGCCTGTGTCTCTGCCTCTCTCTCTCTCTCTCTCTCTGTGACTATCATGAATAAATAAATAAAATCTTTAAAAAAAAAAAAAATAAATCCATATATCAAATTAAAGGCAATATTAGCCCATTCTAGTGTCCCCACCCCCCACACACACCTCTCTTCCAGACCCTCAAGGCGAGAGGGCAGGGAAACCACCAGACCTTCCTGAACACAGAGCTTGACCTGATCATTCTATTCTAGCACTTCATGCAGACAACAACCTGAACAAGCAGTTATGATCTGAGCTCACAGTGTTACTAAGTGACAGAACCACGTCTGTGTGATTCCAAAGCCCGTGGTGACATATGGAATAAAATGATCCAAAAATCATTTTCCCTAACTATTCAAAATAATCACACTTGATATTAAAAAAATTAAGTTGTATTTGACTGTTTGCAGGCCCAGTTCCCATAGTGTGGCCAGAGCTCTCCCAGTCTCCCTAGTGCAGGGGTTTCTCCCGACAGGGGTCACAGGCACCCACAAAAGCAGAGGTGACCTGACTATTCAAATGGACACTCAAGTAGATCTAAATTTGGTCTCTAATTTTTAAAAAAGACTGATTATTTATGTATTTGAGAAAGATTGAGAGAGCACGAGTTGGGGTGGGGCAGGAGAGGGAGAGAGAATCTCAAGCAGACTCCTTGCTGAGCAACCACGTGCCCCTAATTAGTTTTTTAAGTAGGCTCCACACCCAACATGTGGCTCAAACTCACAACTACAAGATCATGAGTTGCATAGTCCACAGCCTGAGCCAGCCAGGGGCCCCTGGTTTCTCATTTTAAGATCAAATAAATTAGGTCTAGAAATGAAAAGAATCTAAATCATGGATTAACTATTTTGTCTCTTTCTTCTTCATTAAAAAAACAAAACTGACTCCACCGTCACACATACAACACTCACAGGGGCATCTTCTGTCTTTTGTCCCTTGGTTTTGGGCGATGGTCCAGCAGTCACGGAGGGTGGACCCTGGGAGGCCCTGTTCACAGAAGCAGTGGAGCTGGGCTCAGACAACCTCTTGTCCTTTGCTGAATTTGAATTTGGCTACAGAGATAATGCAGGCAGAGAAAGGGAAGCAAGTTTAGTAACCCAAAAGCTTGCTCATCTTCTGTCATTACTGAAGTGCTCTCCACATTATGGCTGGATGCAGTTTTTTGCTTTTTACAATTCTCAAATTTTGTAAATAAAGTGAACCACTTTTTTTTTTAATTGGAGTTCAATTTACCAACATACAGCATATCACCCAGTGCTCATCCCGTCAAGTGCCCCCCTCAGTGCCCGTCACCCAGTCCCCCAACCCCCCACCCACCTCCCTTTAAAGTGGACTGTTTTATTGTATCTGGATGAAATGCCGACCTTTTTCTTTTTCTGTTCATCTAGAATGTGTTCTGTCACTCTTTGGACAATTTCATCAATACTCAATCCTGAGAGCGAGTTTTTGTTCTTGTTTCGCACTTTTTTAATAAAACCAGCAAGCTCAGTGCTAAAAAGAAGTGGAGATAAATGACAAGAGAAAGTCAAAGTTTTCCACTGTGAAAGAAGTATGTGCCAATATTAACCCAACAGCTGTAAGAAAGAAACCAAATACACACAAATTTAAACAATAGCAACTATATATAAAAGCAGGAGAACCATTCCAAGCAGTTATGAAAATTTCAATACTATTTCTAAATACTTGTTTCACTAGAATTTCAAAGTAACAGTATATCTACTAGATCCACTTGGGATATCTACCTCTACTTAGAAACCAGATTTCCTACAGGCTGGATATCTTATAGCATTATGCTCAATCACTCATCAGGCAACACTGGTCCTGACCTGAAATCAATAAAATCTCTTTCTACTTAAGGGGAAACTCGGTTTATTGACTGCCTCCCTTAAAAAAACCTGACAAGGGGTTTTCAAAGCCTGAATGTTTCAGAAGTACCAGTGGATAGAATTAAAGCATCAATCAGCAGGAATTTGATATTTGAAGCACTAATATCTCAAATGTTTTAACTTCCAGAAAATTAGGATACATTGCTATTCGGTTGTTTAAACTCTCCCAAATTTAGTCAGGATTGCCAACCATTTTAAGGTACTTTTGGTAATTCTAACTTGAGCATTTACAACTGGCATGGGAACTGCTATGGAGAGAACTTAAAATGTTTCTCAAACTTAGGCAGGGCTAAATATGCCCCTGGGCATACACTTATTTTCAAACAAGCAGGGCTCCACCAACAGAACCAAAACATTAATTCCGGCCAATCATAATTTTATCACTACTTTGTTTCAAAAGTATAATTTCAAAACTTGTAACTAGTACCATATCAAAGAGAGAAATAACATAGGACAGGGTACAGAGAGTCATTCTGGGATATGGATTCCTCTCTTCCTAGCTGTATCCCTGAGACACTGCCTTCACTGCTTCTCTCCTTGGCTGAGATAAGGAGCACTTCTTGCTCCCACAGACCAACCTGGAGATCGAGGTCAGAGGTTGAGGTGCGGACACCGGCACACCTGCAGCCCTGATCCACTATCAAATCACACCTCACAGCTCCAACAAATCCGAGGTGCTCTCTAGCAAGGTCTAGGTTGCTGCTGTCTTCCTTGGTAGGTGGTACTTCGTCCCCCAAATATGAAACTAGTGTTTTGCAGTTTTGTTGTTCATTTAGGAATTCCACAACTAGGACTGGAGCATGTTATTGATCTCATCAAAATCTTAGCAAACTGCCCCGGGTTCTGACAAGTGTGGATAACCAGTAATCAGTGTTTTCAATCTAGATACGCACATCAAAAAGTTGGTTTGAAAATGCTCACCTCCATGTTTAGTAGCACCTGTCTTTTCTGAGTAGAACTATGGAGTCATTTTCACTTTGGCCCCTAACTGGCCATAGTGTTATCTGCTCAGGAGACCTCAGCTCAATAAAGTATTTAACAGAGTCACAAACATTTTATGTCCATACCTGTTGTAACATGGGAATACCACTGACAGGTGCTCAATAATACTGTTGAACGGCTTTTTTGGAGACTGGCTTGAGCGGGTAGCACGTCCTGGAAGAACAGGTAGTTTCTGATCAGCCACAAGGCTTTGTTTTGGCGGAGTTTCCTGGCCTGTGCTCTTACACTCTGGCAGCTGGGTGACTTCAGGGCTGACAGGAGAGCGATCCTGTCAATGGTGGAGAGGAAGCCCCCACTGGGCCGTCACTGGCAGAGACCAGACTTGAGTCCTTAGGAACTGCTGTTTGGTTTCCAGCCTCATGACTTGTAGAAATGGAGGCTCTGTGATCTTCATGGCCTGAAGACTCAGGAAGTGATGTAGGAAGAATCTGGGGAGAATATACCATAGTTGCTGGATCACTAAGAGCAACGTCTATGGACAAAGCTGACAATTAAGTATGGCTATAATCACATCTGGGTGCTCCAGTGCACAGGAAACTTGAATACAATAAGTTAAATAGTTTTGTTTTTAAAAAACTGCTGGTCATCTTCACTTTGAAATGAGCTCTTCTGGACTCCACACTGCTGGCCTCCTCTCCTACCTCTCTGCAGCCCCTTCCCAGGCTCTCCCTGCAGTTCTTAATGCTTGTCTGTGCCTTAATGTGGATGTTCCTTAGGATGCTGTTGGAGGTTGAATCTCAATCTCCTGCTACACCCTCTCCCCCAGGACATTGCACATTCTTTCCTGCCTCAGTGACTGTGTGCTTGGTGCTGATAATGTCCACTTTTTAAAAGATCCTAGTTTTGAATGTTTTCCGGAGATCCAAACCTGCAAATCCAAACTTCTGCAAATACAAGGCCACTTAAACCCAGTGTCTTCAAAATCAGGCTTGGCTCAGTCTTTGATCCTGCTCTTCCTTGGGTGCCCACCTCACAGACAGAAACCCAAGTTTGTCTCGACTCCCCTAAACGCTGTGTCCCCAATCTCATAGGCAGTTCTTTCCACTGTTCATCCTAAATCTTCTCATATCTGCTGTCTTCCTCTAGCTCCACTGCCATGCTCTTATCCAGGACACAGCTGCCGACAGTGAGCTCCTCTCCCACTTCTCCACATGGCAGGCAAGCCAACAGGAATAGAGCTGTTGGCCTCCCCTTAAGTGAAACCTATATTGGCTTCTTAGTGACCTCAGGAAAAGTCAAACTGCTGAACACATATTTACAGAATAAGGCTCCCTTCACTCTGGCCACTGGGTACTTCTATGATATTTCTCACCAAAGCCCCCCTCTGCCATACTGAACATCTTTCATATCCATGAAAGGAGTGTTTTCTATTTTTCTAGCCTCCAAATATGCTGTTTCTTCCATTTGAAACACTCTGACCCTCCAAATATCACACCATCATCCTTTCTCAAATACACACACCCATGTCCTCCTGTTGCCTGGTTAATTCCTATTCCAGATCACTCATTCACTGAGACCTCCAACAGGGAATCTTCTGCTGAGGCCTAGACCTCTAGGTTAGGTTAATGTCTCCTAATTTATGCTGCTATAGCATTTTATGCTCCTATGAAAAACCTTGGCACACTTTACTTATAATTATGGGCTTACCATGTCTTTTCCCAAACCCATATGCCTTTTGAGGGAACAGACCACATCTAATCTTGATCACCACTAAATACCCAATGAATTAATGAGGGTGAAATGACACACAAAGCTAATGGTTTTTAGGGATATTTATTACTTAAGTTTCTGGCACCCTAATAGTTCCCAACATGTGGATATTAAAATCCTTTTGTGTATTTATAAAATTACATAAGCTACAACTAAAAATAGCAGATATTCTAATGAGATCTCACATTTTTTCCCTTCCATGTCTGCCGTAAAAACTTAGGAATGCACACTCTCTCTAAAAAAGAAAAGAAAAAGAAAAAAAAAGAAGGGGCTGTGTCTGGGTGAGACAGTTGATTGAGCATCTGACTGTTGGTTTCAGCTCAGTTCATGATCTCAGTTGTGAGACAGAGCCCCGAATCAGGCTCTGCATTCACTGCAGAGTTTGCTTGTGATTCTTGCTCCCTCTGTTCCTCCCCACCACATTCTCTCTCACAAATAAATAAATCTTTAAAAAAAGAACTTAGAAACATTATAAATGATAAGTGATCTTTAATTCTACATAAAACTCTACTTGTTACTCAGTTCAATGGAGAGAAAAATGTTTTTCTATGGAGAGAAGAAACTGGATCTCAATAGAATTATTTTACTCAGTTCAAGTTCAACTTTTTAATGTTTTAAAAACATTTTTTGGCAGCTGAAACCACTGTAAGTTTGCATGTTTATTGTGCTGGTACTGGTTAGAAACAGACTTTCAAGATGAGGTTCCTGACTGCACTCATCCACATTAAGGAGACGGAACGCACATGATAGAAGGGTTACAGAGTGCGGGGCGAATGTGGGCAGCCTCGACTGGGCTTTCAGGGAAAGGCAGAATGTGGAGTGAGGATGGTGCTGCAGGCTGGGGAACAGCCCAGGCAAAGGCCTGGCAGTAGCAGGAGGCACAAATCAGGAGCGAAGGAAAACAGTCTCCTTAGAGCAGACGATTTCACAACCAGAAAGTTTTAATATTGTGCCAAAAATATTCTGAAACCCACCTCAAATCAATTCTTGAGTGGACTCCTTTAAATTCTTACAGTCCTGATCTCCTTTGGGCTTAATTCTTTTCAATTTAGTTTTGGCTGACAATCTGCTCTGTGTCCAAATAAGAAATATGTACCCCAGAATACAATAAAGTGATACTAGGTATAGTCATATTTTCAAGTCTACAGTATAGAAGTAATGTTCTTCTTTACTGTGCTGCATATGTTAAAATATAAAGCCAGGCTTGGCAATCACTACTAATCACTACTATTCAAAAGATTCAGCAAATATCTCAAACTAGCAGTAAAATATGACAGATCATATCAACAAAACATTTGTATATCTCAGGTATAGCACCTTTTACTCTGTATTTGATCAAGAAACAAATCTTTTTTTTTTTTTTTTTTTTTTTAAGAAACAAATCTTAATTTTGGTCTTATGCCTCCCAAGTATCTAGAAATAAGACTATATCTGAGGTGGTATTTGTAGAGAGAGCTGGTTTAAAATCATAGGCACCTGCTCCTCTTGGATTATTCATTCACATGTAGCACACACCACCATCCAGAAAAGAAAGCAGACATACCAGCCCTGTGTTTACTTCAGTCCTGTCCTCAGACACTGATGTGGAAAGACTCATCTTCCACTTACAGAAAAGAATTTTATTATGGGATGCCTGGGTGGCTCAGTCGGTTAACCACCTGCCTTTGGCTCAGGTCACGATCCTAGGGTCCTGGGATCCAGCCCCACACTGGTTCTCCCTCTCCCTCTGCCCCTCCCCCTTGCTTGTGCTCTCTTTCTCTCAAATAAATAAAAATCTTTAAAAAATGCTTATTATAAAGCTTAAAGGTTAATCAGAAGCACCAATAATGAAAACATTAAAGACAACTTATTAATCCAGCTCATCCCACTCCCAGAATACAAACAATAAAAATCTACTCTAGCCAAATAAGAAACTGTGATTTACTATTCTTTGTTTTCTTCATACACACAAAAAGAAAAAAGTAAAAAACAAAGAAGGTATGATAGACTTACTGTGCTACAGACAGGAAATGAAAGCTCAGGAACTTGCACTTTAGAAAGTTCACTGAGTCGAGAGCCATTTTTAATTGCTTGAATTTGTTCTTCATACTGAGACTGTAGGTAGAAGTAAAAGTGTTAAGTTTTTCTAATAAATTCCCAGGGAAAATCACAATTGCTAATTAATACTTTTTTTCTTATTATATATTTACAAATGGTCAACAATTTTCCAGGAAATGTAACAGAGATGCAAAGTATTAGAACAATTATTTCTTGGAAGGAAAGAAGTTCAAAATAAGACCTCATTAATTGGAATGCTGTACCGCCTTATCAAATATAACTTCTCGGGATCCCTAGGTGGCGCAGCGGTTTGGCGCCTGCCTTCGGCCTAGGGCGCGATCCTGGAGACCCGGGATCGAATCCCACATTGGGCTCCCAGTGCATGGAGCCTGCTTCTCCCTCTGCCTGTGTCTCTGCCTCTCTCTCTCTCTCTCTCTCTCTGTGACTATCATAAATAAATAAAAATTAAAAAAAAAAATATAACTTCTCTAATTTTATCAATTAGGGGCAAAATTTAAGATAGCCAATTAAGGAAACAGCATTACTTTCAGAAAACACTCTTCTTAATAATTACAACAAAAAACATATATTGCCTTTAACAGCTCAAAAAAAGAAAGTTTCAGTGACACTAACCTTTCCTGAGAACTATAATCATCATACAGGTTTTGACAGAATTACAAAATATTTTATAACTTACCTTTGCTTTTTCAATTTCTTTTTTAACCTTAGAAAGAAATGATTCCCATGAATGTATATCAGATTCCTTATCAGGGTAAGTTGCAGAATCACTGAAAAAAAAATGGAAAAACACGGAGGTGCTTAATGTCTACTTTAGAAATGTTTTCAAAAGTTAGAACCACTAACGTGCAAATGAAAACATTTACACATGAGAGACATATTTAACATGATCATACACACAATACTATTTTTTAAAAGATTTATCTATTTTAGAGAGTGCATGAGAACACTCATAGGAAGGGACAAAGGGAAAGAATCTTCCAATAGACTTGCTACTGAGTGTGGAGCTTGACTGGGGGCTCGAGCTCCATTCTCATGTCCTTGAGATCATGACCTAAGAAGAAATCAAGAGTCGGCGGCTTAACCCACTGAGCTACCCAGCTCCACCCCCACAACTATTTTTAAAGAATTATATATCCTACAGACTCACCACTAGAAACATTTGAGGAAATCTTAATTATTGGTCAACCAAACCTCCCAAACTGGTGGGCAGAGAGCAAATATTCTCCTGCATTTTAATTTTTGCCCTAAATGTGAAGATCTGACCATTCAGCATTTAACATCCTCGTGTTTAACATCAAAGGCTGTTTTTACAGTTAAAAAAAAAAAAAAAAAAAGGGCAACCTGGAACACTTAAAACATTCCAGTAAAACCTCATCCTCGCCTTACAGTAAAATAAAGGGTGGGGCCCGGCAGACTAGGTTAAGCTTATACTTCAGCGCCTCTACTGAAAGTGACAAAGAAGCTTTTCCCTTCCTAATTGGGAAGTTCAATCCGTGATTGTGTCAGTTCTCATTATGTATCTTAAAGAAAAATCAGAACATTCCTTTTATGTCTTTTCTCTTTTGCTATCTTTTGGTGGAATGGGAGAGTTAGCATAGAATCCCTAAAAAAGAAGCTATGTGTACCATGAGGCTTAATGAGGAAGTGGACACTATCAAATGAAGGTCTGAGAGCTCCGTTTCCCAGAAGGGCCATAACGTGCAGCCTGTGGCAAGATGGAACCCTGGCCTTTCAGACCACTGGCCTCTATTTCAGCTGCACCAGTCTTGTAATCCGAATGAGCTTTAGTTTTCATTAGTAAAGTTTTCTCATGTGAAAAATGAAGAAATAAAAACAGTACATTAGAATTTTTCCCATGACCCATAGAGGGTCAACACCAAGGGTCTGAACTGTAAAACAAAAGCACAGGGAAGGATAGAAAAATCTGACTGTGGAATATGATAAAAAGACCAGGTGAAAAGTAATCCCTTGTGTGAAAATCCACACAGAAAAGAGGCTAGACTGAAGAAGGCCCTCTGAAATTCCCAGGTAAACCTTATTCCAAAAATGAGGCCAAACAAAAACAGGTAAAGATTATGGAGTAGAAAAAATGACCATAGGTGAATGGTTTTATTTTAATTCAATTAGCCAACATATGGTACATCATTAGTCTCAGATGTAGTGTTCAGTAATTTATCAGTTACGTATAACACCCAGTGCTCATCCCATCACACATGCCCTCCTTCATGCCCTTCACCCAGTTACTCCATCCCTCCACTCCCCCCCCACCCCCAACTCCAGCAACTCTCAGTTTCATAGAGTTGTTGTTTCATAGAGTTAAGAGACTCTCATGGCTTTTCTTGGAACTGGAGGGCATTATGCGGAGCAAAATAAGTCCACCAGAGAAAGACAATTATCATATGGCTTCACTCATATGTGGAATATAAGAAACAGCATGGAGGATCATAGGAGAAGGCAGGGAAAACTGAATGGGACGTCATACGTGAATATCTTTTGAAGTCACATTCCATTCTTAGTCTACCACTAAAAGTGTTAAGTGACTGTTCTTACAGAAGGTAATTTTTTAAAAGCTTGAAAATGAGCTCTTCATTCCAGAAATTTATTGCATGGAAATGATTAATAGTGTGCAAAAAATTTAGCTACAAGGAAAACTTACTGAAGTACAGCTTTTATGAACAGAATGTGCAAATAACCTAACTATATCATCCCAATGTTGTTTAATAAATCACAACACATTTATATGCCGAACACTATTCAACTCTGCAAAATTAAGTTAGAGAAATGTAATTATTTTTTTAAAGATTTTATTTATTTATTCATGAGAGACACAGAGAAAGAGAGAGGCAGAGACACAGGCAGAGGGAGAAGCAGGCTCCAAGCAGGGAGCCCGACGTGGGACTCAATCCCGGGTCTCCAGGATCCTACCCTGGGTGGAAAGTGGCGCTAAACCACTGAGCCACCCGGGCTGCCTGAGAATGTAATTATTGATAAGAAACTAAGTTTCATATATATTACTTTATGAAAAAAAAATATATAATTTTTTCCCCAAGTACACAATGATTTATTCCAAAAAATTAGTTACACATCAATTTAGAATTATGGATCATCTTTATCAGTTTTATTTGTATACTTGGATTTTTCTACAATTGAACATGTATTGAATGTATAACTATTAAAAATAAAAATGGTCTTGAGGGACGCCTGGGTGGCTCAGCAGTTGGGCATCTGCCTTTGGCTCAGGGCGTGATCCCAGGTCCTGGGATCGAGTCCCACATCGGGCTCCCTGCATGGAGCCTACTTCTCCCTCTGCCTGTGTCTCTGTCTCTCTCTCTCATGAATAAATGAATATAATCTGTAAAAAAAATAAAATAAATAAAATAAAATAAAATAAAAATAAAAAATAAAATAAAAATAAAAAAATTTAAAAAATTAAAAAATAAAATAAAATAAATAAGTAAAATAAAATAAAATTATAAAATAAAATAAAATAAAATAAATAAAATAAAATAAAATAGTCTTGGGCTTGAGCCACCTGGTGGCTCAATCAGTTAAGTGTCTGACTCTTGATTTCGACTCAGGTCTTGAGCTCAGGTCATGAGTTCAAACTCCTCACTGGGAGGCTCCCAGCATGAAGCCTACTTGAAAAAAACCAAAAAGGTCCTGCCTAATATAAACATTTTCCTCAAATCAGCTCTAACTTGATTTACTAAATGACAAGCCAGAAAGAACATCTGAGATGCCACACAGTACCTGCTCAGTAGCCTCAGGTTCTTAAGATACCCTTCTGCTTGTGATTCCATGATCTGTAATTTGTACACTTCAATGTCCTTCCAGTTTTCAAGCACAGATACCTACCATTAGATTAGAGAATGTTTAAGGATTTTAAGACAGTGAAACTATTTTAAGGTTGTTAAAACATTCCAAGCAGATTGCAAAGTTTGGTGTATACTATGAGTACAGCTATGTAACACAATGTAAGCTTAAGGGTAAAAAACATTAGAAAGTGTTAAGTAAGGAAAAAGTAGCTATTTCTGGGAGGCAAGATTATGAGTGACAGAATATCCCCTAGACTCCACACTTTTCGGCAATGCTGTTATGCCTCATATATAATTAAACACAAAGTAAATGTATGTTGCCTTATCTGCATCTTGCCTTATCCAAGTGTCCTGGACTCACCTCTGCAGCCACAGCTCTTTGAAGACTCTCTTCATAATTCTCCTTCCCTTTCTTTATACATTCTTCTACTTTCATTTTCTCATTTGTAAACGTATTACTGCAAATATTAATGACAAAAAACTTTTTGGAAAAATAAAGACCAGTGAGATAACCAAAGGCTCAGCTTTGAATCATGCCATGCAAAGACTTACATAATATCCTCTCAAGTAAATTCTTGCCTATTATTTGACTATTTAATACAGAGACTTGTATGTGCTTTCTGCACTTCACAAAAAACTGATCAAATAAAATTAAAGAGTGCTTGGTGGAAATACTGAGAAACCTGTTCATCATTTTTATGAGGGTAGGTGGAGTACAATTGGGCTATATTAATAAACTTCATAGAACACTGTTCATCCTTTTCAGTCAAAATTTTATTTTGACATATATTAGAAAGAAATAACCCAAAGTAAAAAAGTGATCTATACAGAGCTATTCATGGCAATACATTCAAAAGAGCTAAAAAAAGAGGCCATGAATCATGACATGAATGGAAATGTATATGTGAAATAATATTCAATGAGAAATGTGGAACACAACTGCTTAACTACTGAATATATTGGCTACCAGTATGTAAAAACATTATTTCCATTAATAAAGGTTAAAAGGAAACTTTTTATAGGTTCATAATAAAAATCATTAGTAAACTTATAATTGTAGAGCAATAAACTACCATAATAAGGTTGAGAATGCTGTTTTAAGTAACACAAAAGTTTTAAAAACACACTTAGTTTCAGAATTCAAAACAAAAAATGAGTAATCAACAGACTAAATTCAAGATTTTTATATTGACAAGATGAAACAAAGTAGTAGGAACATCATAAAATAAAAATACTCAAAGAATACATTTATTTAAATATTAAAGAATAAAATAAAAACAGAAAAAAAAACAGAGACACATAACTATTTTTAAAAAATAGACAAGTCCCAACAACAGATTTAGAAGCCTAAAAAAAAAAAAAAAAAGAAGAAGCCTAGAGTGCTGGTGCCCCTGGTATTAAAAGTATAAGATAGTAAAAATAAATTTAAGCTTAATTTGCCTGATTTCAAGGGACTGATCCAGAAGTAATTCATGTTCCTTTTCCTTTCCATCATTTTTCTGGGCATATCTATATGAAAGAAAATCATGAAATTTTAATTAATTTTCAATGATTTTTTTAAAATTTTCAATGATTTTTAAAGACGTGGTCCCACACAGTAAATCCTACCTATATCTATGCAAACATTTCTTTTTTTTTTTAAAGTATTTTTTAAAATTTTTATTTATTTATGATAGCCTCAGAGAGAGAGAGAGAAAGAGAGAGAGGCAGAGGGAGAAGCAGGCTCTATGCACCTGGAGCTCGACGTGGGATTTGATCCCGGGTCTCCAGGATCGCGCCCTGGGCCAAAGGCAGGCGCCAAACCGCTGCGCCACCCAGGGATCCCTATGCAAACATTTCTTAAATTCTTTGTAAATTTCTACACTTTTATTCCATTTCTAGTATCTTTTAAATAGGCAAAGAATCTGGGTTGTTTTCCTTTCACATCTGGAGAGCAGAAACCTCTTCTTCACCCTTGGTCATATGCTTGCAGTGTAGACCATCCTATCTCAGTTCACTTCAAGCAGTGCCCCCAGGTGGTTCAATATGAACCAGAAGAATTCAGGTATTGTGGATCATCATCAGTATAACCAGTGGTTCTCATTCAAAATGAAAACAAATTTCTAGTCTTTAAAACAGGTCTTAAAGTCCACTTAACACACACATCTAGTCTGATAATCCTACAAAACAAAGTGTCTAAATCTTTGATTTTAAAGCAAAACTCTGCACGAGTTGGGCTGACTCTTCTTTCATGCTCTCTCACACTTTTCAGCCCTCTCTACTTGCTAAAAATCCCACGTTTCCATTAAGAAGCAGTTTAAATACCATTTTCACTTCTTCTGTACTTCCCTAAGAGATCCAAAAGGTTTTAAGATTTTACTTTAAAATCTAAATATAGGGACACCCGGGTGGCTCAGTAGTTGAGCATCTGCCTTTGGCTCAGGGTGTGATCCCAGAGTCCTGGGATAGAGTCCCAAATCAGGTTCCCCACAAGAAGCCTACTTCTCCCTCTGCCTATGTCTCTGCCTCTCTCTCCCTCTGTCTCTTATGAATAAATAAAAAGATAAATAAATAAATCTTTAATAAATAAATGAAATCTAAAAATAAAAATTTAGATTTAAATCATTTAACTTGTAAAGTCCAAATACCAACACACATAAAGAAGCCTGTAGCTTTAAACGGGACAGAAAAAAGCATAAAAAACATATTAATAAAGTGAAAAAAATCAATAAAAATTTTATTCAACAGAAACCATTAATTTTTATGCTAGTATAGAAAATTTTTGTAATAGCCTCATTTACTTTGTCTAGTTCAATAGTAAATCTGAACTGAGCATACAGAAATATATATTAAATATAAATATTCCTGAATTTTTTAATAACCTACCTACTGCTCAAATATTAAGAAGCATAGCAGTTTCACTTTATCCATGGAGGGATACGTTCCAAGACTACCCCCGCCAAGGATGTCTGAAACCACAGACTGTACCAAACCTAAGTTTCCTCCTATACATACATACCTATGATAGAGTTCAGGTTGTAAATTAGACACAGTAAGAGATTAACAACAATAATTCATAATCAGAACAGTTATAATGATATGCTGTAATGAAAGTTATGTGAACGTGGTCTTTCTCAAAATATCTTACTGCACTTGTACTCACCCTTCTTGTGATGACGTGAGATACAAAACGCCTATGTGGTGAGGTGTGGTGAGGTATATGACATAGTGTTAGGCTACTACTGACTCCCTAACAATATGTCAGGAGGGGCATCATCTGAGCTTCTGGATTGTGGGTGACTGAAACCACGGAAAGTGAAAACTATAGGGGGAGAGGAGGATACTGTAAAGAGCTTTACAGAAATGATCATTTCCATAAATGTGTTCTGATGGAAATACTCTACTCTGAGCATGCTAAAATGACATGCACAGGCAGTGTTTTATGTGTCATCATTCTTTTAAGGATTACCTAAAAACTGCCCAAATGTAAGGCTAGCAAGACTCATAATGAAAGTCGTCTGATCACATGGCATGACAAATGGAAAAAGCACAAATGTTCTGAATGGTGAGTATTGTAGTGCAGCCCCAAGTGAACCATGCCTCCCATTCTTCATGCCCTTAAATCTAAACAAAACCTACCATTTGCTTTAAACGGAAAGTGGTAGAAGTGATGCTCTGACAGTTCTGGGTCTGAACCTTCAGAAGATACGGCAGCTTCTGCCCCTGTACCCTTGAAGCCCTTTGGTACCACTAAGAAGGCTACCATGGTGGAGACCACATGCCACATGGAGAGACCATACAAATAAAAGTCACATGGAAAAAGAGCAGCCCGGCTACTACATGGAGAGAAAAGGCCAGGACACCCTGGCATCCTAGCTGAGCCTAGCCCCCCAGCCGATTCCCAGCCACAGGAGGAACCACTGGCAACACCGGCATAACAGCCCAGCAGAACTTAGCACAAGTTCCAAGATCAGGATCAAATAAAACGGCTGTTAATTTAAGCCACCACGTATGCGTGTTTGTTACACAGTGGTAGGTAACAATTAAGCTGAGGAATCATGGGACATATCACTTTTTAGGGAAGAGACGGGTTACGAATGGATCATAGAGAATCTTAAAACAAATGTGGCCCATCTGACAATTGCATTATCTGTATGCATTACCAAATCCTTCATACCACAAGGCTGAGTTTTAATAATTTAAAGATTCAAGATGAAAGTAATGATAATCATCAGAGAATCCTAGGGCAGGAAAGAAGCTTTATTTTTTTTATTTATTTATTTTTTTTTTTAGGAAAGAAGCTTTAGATCTAGACCAAGTCCCTCACTTTACAGACAAGGAAGAAATGGGTCAGAGGTAATGTTCACAGTAAGGGATGGTGTCCTGACTTGGAAGGAAGTCAGTTCTTTGCTGATTCATAATCCCACTTTATCTGCCAACACGGTAGGTTTAGAAAAAGTTTTACGTAAGATAATTCCCCACTGAATGGTCTCTAAAATGAGATGAAAACAATATTTAAATTTGTATTTTACCTGACATACTCTGAAACTGAGTTATCAAAAATGTTGAAATAACAACAAAAAAACCCCAATAAAATAAAAAGCAATAAAAATCATTGCCTTTCAGTTGTTACTTACATCTCGTTGGCATTTAAAACCTTTCTCATTTTCTTTGTTAGCGCTTTCAGACTTTCTTGGATTTCTTTTTTCTCCTGTTGCCATTTCTTGATTTCCTTTTCCAAGTCTTCAAGGAACCAATCTAATTCTGTCTTTGAGATCTAAAAACATATTTAGAAAGTACTTAAATAAATAGAAAGATCTACTTTAAAAAAAGGGAAGATTTACTAAAAAAAAAAAAAAAAAAAAAAAAGAGTTCTAAAGCCCAGAACTGTGGTGGTGTATTAGCTTAATCAATGACTCCAGTTTATCAGAACACACACAGCCCCAGCCCTCACCCACTCTCACGCAATCAAACTGGGGGAGGCTGTCAAACAAAAAGGCAGGCAGGCATGACAAAACTATCTAGTACTGGGGAAGACCTTCTCAAAATCAGTGATTTCTCATTTATGTCTTTAAAGAGGAGATGCCAAGGGCACCTGGGTGGCTCAGTCGGTTAAGCATCTGACTCTTGATTTCAGCTCTGGTCCACTTTCAGGGTTGGGAAATCAAGCCCTGAGTTGGGCTCTGTGCTCAGCAGTGAGTCTGCTTGAGCTTCTCTCTCTCTCTGCTCCTCTCTCCTGCTCTCTCTCTCTCTAATACATAAATAAGTCTAAAAAAAAAAAAGAATAAAAAAATAAAAAGATGAGCTGCAATGTGGAGATTCCAAGCAGTGGGAATGGCAAGGTAGAAGGATAAAAGAGTATAGCACATCTGAACAAAAGCAAGAGGCACTACACGGCTGGGATATGAGGTGGACATATGGAGGGCAGGGCAGGGAGAAAGGTACTCGAGATGCCTTGGGTTCAAATTATGAAAGGTCTTGGAAGCCATGCTAAAGAAGGCAGACTTTGTCCTGTAGACCACAGGGAGCCAGTGAAGACTCTTAACCAGGGCAGTGAGATGATGAGATAAATAGTTCTGAAAGACAGAGATGGATTAGGAGCATCTGAGAAGGCATGTGAAAGTGTTAGACCAAAACAATGGCCTTTCACATGTTCTTGAATGTGACCCCAAATAACAAATACATTTTAATAATGATCCATAGCATATGTATGTAACACATGTATACACACACACACACAACTGAAAGAGAATTGCCTTACTTTCTGAGAGGCTTTCGGATATTTCTATTCTATTCAATTATTAAAAACAATTCCTAGGACACCTGGGTGGCTCAGTGGTTGAGTGCCTGCCTTCAGCCCAGGGCATGATCTTAACCAACTGAGTCACTCAGGTGCTCTCAATATAAAATCTCTTAAGATCTCACTGTAATAGCTGAAGTGAGAGACAATAAGGATGGTGGTGGTAACAGTAGGGATGATAAAAAGAAATAAAGGAAACTTTAGAGGAAGAGGACAGATAAGAGACCATGTGTCTAAATGGGATATAAAACAGAAGTTGACTGAGTTAAAGATAGGTTTCTACTTTCAATGAATAGCTAAAAAATCCCATTAACAAAAAAGGAGAGCACAGAAGATATACTTGTTTAGGATATGAAAACAGAGATGTTAACCTAGATTTGGATGTTTAAATAAATCTATGAATAAACAATAAAAGATGTGAGAACTCCATAGTTTTGACCCTGAAGTCATTCTGCTGGAACAGAGCAGAAATTTACAAGTGTTTGACAGAGACAAGAAATCAAAGGAATAAAAATACTGAATTCAAATAGCTTCCAACATAACCAGTTAAAAAGGAACAACAAGTCTGATTTCTCCATACAACAGGCACTTGGATTCTAACAGGCTATGCTAGCACAGATTCGCACATGATCAAATCAGGTGTGCTTTGCTCTTCAAGAGTCCCAATATGAGCAACTCCCACCCCATTCCAAAAGTCCGCTGACCACCTGGTTGGTTGTAACTTAGAATGCATTTCCCTATGAAAAGCCATGTTAGAAACAGCAGTTAAATGTCCACCACAGCTCCTTCCAGGAAGCTCCTGGTTACAGAGGTAAAGTGGATACAAGGAGGACTACAGAGTTTACAGGGCAAGTCCCCAGACCATGAGAGTCTATATGACTGTGTAAGATGCAGTCTTACCCGGGTGCTGGGGACAGAGATCTGGTACAGGAAAGACAAAGAGGAAAGCTAAGAATTTCCTCTGAAACCTGCTTGAAAAGATTCCTGTCTGCAGCAGTCTCCCTCTTCCTTTTGGCATTCACTCCATCCTCCAAGGACCCTTCTTCTGCAACACTCTCAAGTTTCACTGGACCCCTGATTTAAGCACCCCCAACCCAGGGCATGCCCACCTTCCAAGCGCATACTTTAAACATCTTTCCTTTTTTTTTTTTTTTAATTTTTATTTATTTATGATAGTCACACAGAGAGAGAGAGAGAGAGAGAGAGAGGCAGAGACACAGGCAGAGGGAGAAGCAGGCTCCATGCACTGGGAGCCCGACGTGGGATTCGATCCCGCATCTCCAGGATCGTGCCCTGGGCCAAAGGCAGGCGCTAAACCGCTGCGCCACCCAGGGATCCCTCTTTCCTCTCCTTCATGTCTCTCGGCATTCAGAAGACCTGACTGCACTAAGGTATGCTGAAGAACCCGCACAGCTTGCCTACAAGTGTTTGCATTTCACTCTTCAGCCTAAATGATTTCCTAATCCAGAGGTAGTCTGCATATGTGCTTTATTTGGCAAGTCCAATAGTTTCTGTTCACTTTTTAGAATATAAATGTGTTGTTTCTGATCTGGTCACAGGGGCATCTGGGTTGAGATACCCATCAGATTCTCAGGCAGTGTAACAAACAGAAGTGAAAACCTATATTTTGAAGCAGGGGTAGTTACTTTCCCCCAGTTTGGTTAAACACCACCTGAGACCCAGCCTTCCCTGTCAGCTTTCTTTATTTTTTTTTATTTTTTATTTATGATAGGCACACAGTGAGAGAGAGAGGCAGAGACACAGGCAGAGGGAGAAGCAGGCTCCATGCACTGGGAGCCCGACATGGGATTCGATCCCAGGTCCCCAGGATTGCGCCCTGGGCCAAAGGCAGGCGCCAAATCGCTGCGCCACCCAGGGATTCCCCCCTATCAGCTTTCTTATGCAGGTGTTGCTCTCTCAAACTTCTCCTGAATCTATAAATTCTCTAAAAGTTTTATGTCTGGGCAGCCCTGGTGGCTCAGAGGTTTAGCGCCACCTTCCACCCAGGGCGTGATCCTAGAGACCCGGGATCGAGTCCCATGTCGGGCTCCGTGCATGGAGCCTGCTTCTCCCTCTGCCTGTGTGTCTGATTCTCTCTCTGTGTCTCTATGAATACATTTAAAAAATAAATAAATAAACGTTTTATGTCATTTTTCAAAGTGTCATCCATTCAATGCTGGCAGAGGTATAGGTGGGGCACATGCTTATAAATACATGTCATTAACTGGGTGATGGCCACTAAGGAGGGCACTTGACCGGATGAGCATTGAGTGTTATACTATATGTTGGCAAACTGAATTTAAATAAAATATTTTTAAAAATTAAAAAAAAATAGTCACAAAAAATACATATCATTTATAAGTAAAATATTCTGTGTATTCACATTTCTAGTAACATGTGAATCAGGGAACAGAACAATATTTATAAGAAACAAGTTTAGATTTAAGTATTTAAATTCTACTAATATCAACAACTGCTTAGAATGTGACCAGGTTACTGAGGGCATTGGCTCAGATAAAGAAATGGGCCTCCTCCATCAAAGAGAATGGCATACCTGAAGCCACCTACACAGACTCCATGGGAAGTGATGGTCTTCTAGTCAAAGGCAACACTTAACTTAGAGGAAGGACATTTCCCCCTCTTTTTTTTTTTTTTAATATTTTATTTATTTATTCATGAGAGACACATACAGAGAGAGGCAGAGACACAGGCAGAGGGAGAAGCAGGCTGCATGCAGGGAACTTGATGTGGGACTTGATCCCAGGACTCCAGGATCATTCCCTGGGCGGAAGGCAGATGCTTAACTGCTGAGCTACCCAGGCATCCCATATATTTCTCCCTCTTAAGCCTTAGACACCAAGGCTTGTTATGTGCTTGGGTGAAAGATTTGCTAATAGTCTAGGTCCTACCACAAAGCAGGGTTGATTTCACTGGCACTGAGATGCATAAAACTAACGGTTTTTAGGCAGCAGAGGTTCAATGTCATTTCAATGACATTCCTTCTAGCATGGGGACAGTTTTACTCACATTCTTCCTTGCTGCTACACTGTGAATCCTGAATTCACCGAATCATTACTGTGACTGAAATGACGTCTACTCTACTTAAAATCATGTGTTCCACCTGCTTCACTTCTACCATGACCTATGTCCACACACAAGCCTTTCTGCTATTAGCCAAGTCAACCTTCTTTGTTTCTCACCTATTCCATGCTTTCATTCTGAGCCAAATTTCACCTCAGGCTAAGCCCCTTGGCCAGGAGACCACGTGTAACCATAAGTTTATAGGGGGGCATAAGAATCCACTTGGTAACAAGTACCAACAGGAGTTATCAAAACGCACAAAGTATTTTTTTTTAAAGATTTTATTTATTCATTCATGAAAGACAGACAGAGAGAGAGAGAAAGGCAGAAACACAGGCAGAGGGAGAAGCAGGCTCCATGCAGGGAGCCTGATATGGGACTCGATCCCAGGCCTCCAGGATCACGCTCTGGACCGAAGGCAGCGCTAAACCGCTAGGCCACCCGGGCTGCCCAAAAGGCACAAAGTATTAAACATACACACACACACACACACACACACAGCTCAGCCATAGAAGATGCTACATGAGTTTATCTGCTGTTTAAACTAACCACCCTTTAATAACATAGCTACCTCACAATGCTAACTAGGTCAGCTATCATGAGCCTGACTACATTAAACACCTAAAAGGAAAGAAAAAAAGACTATATACAACTGCATTCTTTATATGTACAGCTTACTGACATAATTATAAACATTTCCTGATAGTTTTTTTTTCCTCTACTGGAAAAGATTTGGTTTCCATACTTCTTTTTCTTAAATTTAAACTTTGTTCCAAAATAAACAACTGAGGCACCCTTGACTACATATATATGGGGAACCTGGGTGGCTCAGTTGGTTGGGTGGCCCACTGTGGGTCTTGTTCAGGTCATTATCTTGGGTTTGTGGGATTGAGCCCCAAGTTGGGCTCCACACTAAGTGTGGAGTCTGCTCAAGATTTTCTCTCCCTCTCCCACTGCTCATGTGTGTAAACTCTCTCTCTCTTTAAAGTAAGTAAAAATCGGGCAGCCCGGGTGGCTCAGTGGCTTAGCGCCACCTTCGGCCCAGGACGTGATCCTGGAGACCAGGGATTGAGTCCCGTGTCGGGCTCCCTGCATGGAGCCTGCTTCTCCCTCTGCCTGTGTCTCGGCCTCTCTCTCTCTGTGTCTCTCATGAATGGATAAATAAAATCTTTTAAAAAATCTTAAAAAATCTTTTAAAAAATCTTAAAAAATAAATAAATAAAAATAAAAATAAAATCAGTAAAAATCTTTAAAAAAAAATGAATGGCATGAGGTCCTAACCATTCTTTAGAAACAGCATTAAAACTTTTCTAGCAGCAAAGTCAGAGGAAATACAGTGAGCTATATCTACAGAAAAAAAAAAAATCTGCTGCACTAAAGAAACCTAGGTAGTGAAAGTGGAGGAAAGAGGATGCTGCATAAAAGTCCCAGAAGACCAGCACAGAGCTTGGCTTATCTTTTTTTTTTTTTTTAATTCTTTATTTCAATTCAATTTAGTTAACATTTACTGTATTAGTTTCAGAGGTAGAATTTAGTGACGCATCACATACAACATCCACTGCTCATTGCATCACGTGTCCTCTGTCATGCCCATCACTCAGTTACCCCATCTTTCCTCACACCTCTCCTCCAGCAACCCTGTTTCTTTCCCATAGTTCAGAGTCTCTCATGGTTTATCTCCTCTGATTTTGTTATTTTATTTTTCCTTCCCTTCCCCTACGTTATCTGTTTTGTTTCTTAAACTCCATGAGTGAGATCATATGATAATTGTCTTTCTCGGACTTATTTCACTTAGCATAATACCCCCTAGTTCCATTCACATTGTTGCAAATGCAAGATTTCATTCTTTTTTTATGGCTGAGAAACATTCCATTATTATACATATATACCACATCTTTATCCATTCATCTGTCCATGGACATCTGGGCTCTTTCCAAATTTTGGTTGTTGTGGACACTGCTGCTATAAACATTGGGGTGTATGCTATAAACATTGGGGTGTATCCTTTAGATAATTATCCACTAGTGCAATTGCTGGGTCATGGGGTAGCTCTATTTTTAACTTTTTGAGGAACCTCCACACTGTTTTTCAAGTGGCTGCACCGGTTTGCATTCCCACCAACACGTAAGAGGGTTCCCCTTTCTCCTCATCCTCACCAACATTTGTTGTTTCCTGAGTTGTTCATTTTAGCCATTCTGATCGATGTGGGGTAGTATCTCATTGTGATTTTGATTTGTACTTCCCTGACACCGAGTGATGTTGAACATTTTTTTTCATGTGTCTGTTGGCCACTTGTATGTCTTCTTTGGAGGGAGCATCCAATAAATTTTGTCAAGTGAAATGAAATAATGGATAATATCCTCAACAACACACTAGCAAAAAATCAAGCAACAATCTTCACAGAATGTGCAGGCCTGATGTCCTCGGATGCAGGCGGACACAGAATGTGGTGACCACACATATGTGAGCAAGCACAGCCAAGAACAGAGCCCTACCTGATCCAAAGGGGAAACAGTCCAGCCAAGCCCAAGTGGGATAAGCTAACCCACAGGCTCACACACTGGATGTATACTATCCTCTGTCACTGACGTTTTGTGGGTGGTTGTTACTCAGCATTACTATATGGCATAAATTAACTGATACATCTATGCTGCTCATGAAGTGCTAAATGTTTTTTAACTGTTTGAGGAATTGACATTCCCTTAAGGGAGGACAAAGGCAAGGGATCTAGAGCCTGACACTATCTGTTCTGCCACTTAGTACTGGTGTGAGTGACTATGAGAAAGTTGCATTAGTGGCTCCTCCCTCCATTTCCTTAACAATAAGATGGAGACAATACTGGTGTACTATACTATAGCACTAGTATACTACAATTGAGATTAAATAAAACAATTAATGTAAAAAATTTACAACTGAGTATGGCACATAATGACTCCATAAATGTTAGATTTAAAAAGGCTGAACTTGGCAAAGATTGTGATTGAATAGGATAACTCCACTTCTACAAAGATGTGGGCTAAGAAATTTTTGGCAGGCAGGGCCCAGGATTCTGTTTTAATACAAAAATAGGACAAAGTTCCAAAATTCTACTCCATAAATTATTCTAGGCCAAAATTATTTTGACTGTGTTTTAAGAGCCAAAGTCAACTTAAATACCCATCTTAGCTATAAGAAAATCTCATTAAAGCACCTTGAGAACACACATCCTAGGGGAGATGAGTGATTGCTTAGTGGGTACAGGGTTTCTTTTTGGCGCTATGAAATGGTTCTGGAACAAGACAGGGGTAATGGTCATACAACATTATGAGTCTACTGAAAACCACTGAATTACAGACTTTATAATGGTTCAAGTGATGAATTCTATCTTAATAAACTAAGAACATATGCCCTCAAGCAATACTGCAATTACAAACTGACAGTTGCAAGTTAGAGGTACATTAAAAACAACAGGAGACTCTGGCTTTACAATAGGTACTCTCCTCTGAAAATACATAACTGGCCCAATTATCTATTAAGGCCATTCCTAGCTCATGATAATAAAACCCCATTAGCTATATGAAATAGCTAGCTCAGATTATTATTGATGCTTTTTAAGTGCTAAGCACTCTTTAACTGCTTTGTAAACAGTTTTTCTCAGTAGGGGCATGAGTGGCATTTTAAGTGGGACAATTCTTCCTTCTACTAGACTTAGTATCTCCAGGCAACCACCCCACCCCTGTCCAAATACCCTGTGAGAGTCCTCACAAACCTACAAAGTAGAGATTGTACTACTAATGAGGAAACTGAGGGTCGAAGAGATTGAGTGAACTAAGGTCACAAAGGTATGAGATGGGAGTGCTGAGTTCCACCCAGGTAGTCTGAAAGGTTGTTGCATCTAATACATCCATTACCTGGTATTAAGCAACTTTCAAGTAAAAGTATTAGCTGAAACCTCAGTGACTAGAAGGTCTAAGGCCATGGGAAAGATCAATAAAAGCCAAAAAAGTCTTTTTATGTTTATATAAAAGATTTCTCCATAAGCTAATTATGAACATACTCCTGACTAATGAAGAAATGGCCACAGCTACATCTTATCTGCTCCTGTGTGGACAACTATCTAAAAACTAAGACGAACAACTTATCCTGATAGGAAACAGGTCTACAATTGATATGGGAAGTCAGTCTAACAACCTACCAGACCTGAAATTTGGGGACTCAATAATGGCTCTTTTAACACAGACTGACTACATTCTTAAGAGCCACCACTTGAAAGCAGACCCAGAGCCTCAGTGAAGGTAAAAAAAAAAAAAAAGGTGTATCAGGAACTCAGCCCCAGTCAGAGCTACTGCTGTCTTGCAGCCCTCCTGCCTGTGGGCCAGATTAACTGCCCATTTCTTCGTCAAACATACAAAAATGCCTTGATAAACGGCACAAATACAGAACCCAGTCAGACCAGCAGTTTATAAAGCTGGACAAGCCTGTCAGAACAAAACCTCATTCACCAGATGCCCACTTTAAGTGGCCGTCTGAAAATCTGCTCTCCTCATTTAATCGGGGAGGCCACAAGCATTCCTTTTTTTTTTTTTTTAAAACTTTTATTTATTTATGGTAGTCACACACAGAGAGAGAGAGAGAGAGAGAGAGAGAGAGGCAGAGACACAGGCAGAGGGAGAAGCAGGCTCCATGCACCAGGAGCCCGACGTGGGATTCGATCCTGGGTCTCCAGGATTGTGCCCTGGGCCAAAGGCAGGCGCCAAACCGCTGCGCCACCCAGGGATCCCGGCCACAAGCATTCTTATACAAACTTAGTAAAACTGAATTTTACTGAGGTAATAGTTTATAAAAATATTTTATTTTGTTAAGCCCCCCCAAGCAGTTTATTCAAATTAGTGTTCTATGAGTCACCATGCAGAGTTTTATTTTTGCTCATTTCCTCCTCTCCCAATTAGGAAGATCTCATTCAACCAGACAACTGACCAGAAAGTGTAGTTCCTTCTAATTCTTCTCATTCTTCAAGTTTCCTCAGTCCCATCCCAAGTGAAAATAAGTTGTAACAGGAATGTTATAACTGTTATAATAGGAATGTTATAACAGTTACCTTTACAAACTGACTCTTTTCTGCCAAGTGTACTTGAATCTCAATAAATCAATTTGTGGGATTAAGGTCCCACGAAGCTAACTTTCTTCTGTTGAATATGGTACCCCAGTACTGATCCAGACTCCTGGAGCAAATTCTTCCTTTTTTATTTTTTTAACTGAAGTGTTGTTGACACACAATGTTACATTAGTTTCAGGTGTGTAAGATAGTGAATCAACAATTCTACCTGTTACATAATACTCGTAATACTCCCCAGTAAGTGTAAATCCTTCCTTTCTTAAATTAACTAATATCCCTTTGTTACACCTATACAGAAGACCTCAGTTTTAAAAAAGAAACAGACTATGATACCCTTACATCTACAATTCCATTTCCCCACCAATTCACATCTGGCCTTGCCAATAATTAGTGTTACTCTAATAATCAGTTACACATTACTGTAATCTATCTTAGCTAATGGAATTCAAGATCAATAGACTCAAGATGTTCTAAGTCATGTTACAGATCTACTATGCCTAAGCTCCATGTGTTATTCTTATACTTTCTTAACAGTGAGATGAAGACAGTAGTAGGAGTGGCAGGCAATACTCACAGAGCCCTTGCTATGCACCAAGCAGTTTTAAGTACTTCACAAGTATTACTCTAACCCCAAGAAATGGGAGCTATTACCACCAAATTTTCCAGATCAGAAACAAGCACAAAGAAGTTAAATAACTTGCTCAGAATGAGAACTAGTATGGAGCCCAGCTTACATCTGAACCTAGTCGGTCTGACCCCAAGGCTCACACTGTGAACCGCTAATGCTACACTGCTTCTCAATATAAATAAGGATTAACTCAAAACTTAGTCTTCAGAAAAGAAGTTTAGTTAATGAAGTAAACTATTAAGGAAGTAAACTGAAGTATAAAAAATGAAAACCCAAATTCATAACCCTTTACTTAGATGGCAACATGTAGAGGTTCTAAAACATGTAAAAACACTGCCACTTTAGTATGTCACAGAGAAATTTAAGTAGGCATTATTTTAGAAATCCTTTTTTTTTTTTACATTTTTATTTATGATAGGCACAGTGAGAGAGAGAGAGGCAGAGACACAGGCAGAGGGAGAAGCAGGCTCCATGCACCAGGAGCCCGACGTGGGATTCGATCCCGGGTCTCCAGGATTGCACCCTGGGCCAAAGGCAGGCGCTAAACCGCTGCGCCACCCAGGGATCCCTATTTTAGAAATCCTTTGCTCAGCCAATGTGGTGTGGCTTAGCTGAGGTTACCAAAGTACAGACCTTCTGATCATAACATATACTACTAACTTTCAGACAGGATTACCTTGTTTTCTTCTAAGTTCCTTTTCAATTTTTCTTCCAGATCCCTGGTCTCTTCTGAGCCCTTGAGTTTTCTCTGCTCATAATTTTCACATGCCTCGTTAAGCTGCTCTTGTAAAACCTGGAACTCCTTCTCAATCTGTGAAATATCTCCCTAAAGGCAAATTACAAAATTAACTATTAAAAATAGTTTAAAATGTCTATTTCTGATCTGGTTCTGAACAGTCTCTTAAAATAGAGAGGAATAAAAGCCAGATGAAAATTTACAAGGGAAATGTCATGATAATTCATTTTGACTTACCTGTTGTGTCTCAAAAGGATCATATGGCTCAGTATTGACTTCTTGATGTGTTATATTCCAAGACACCTTTGGGGCAAAACAATACTCAAATTCAATTTACCTCAATTGCTCTAGTAAAATAAATAAATCCATCATTTAATGACATTTTAAGACATGCCCACAATTTTTTCAAGTTTTTTTTTTTTTTCAATTTCAGTAATGCTGTATGCTCTCTACAAACACTTGTGTAACGAAAGAGCTATCACGTAGAATTTATTATTTTATTATCATGTAATAAAAATGACTTTGGTTCATTATTTTTAACATGTTCTTTCAAAGCTTTCTAGAAAACAGGAAATGTAGTAAGGAGGGGGATAAGCCAACAAGGGTTTAATGAATTCATATTCTATAGCATAAACTATAGGAGAACATCAATTTATTATATGCTTGTTAGGTAGGAACTTTCATTTGCAGCTCTCGTTTCTCTCCACCTGATTGTCTTTTAACTCCCCCATTCCTCCCCTGTTTTGGTAGGAAAACTGGTCACATACAGCCCAGACTCTGCTTTTTGGGGGCCATCTGTGCAAAAAGTACATTTCCCTTCATTCTCCATGCACTGGGTCTTGTGGGGCAGCACTCCAAGTTGGGAGGCTTCCTAGTCCAGCACTGCTGTAACTAGGTGGGTAAGCTGGTGTGGCATAGGCTTCAAATACAGAAATAAACCACATCATCCTTATGATGCCATTATTCATTGTTAAGGTAATGTTTTGGCTCCATCTGCTGATTCCTTGATTTTATTTTCCAATTGGTACAAAACTTGGTTAGGGAAGAAGTACATTATTTACTAGACCCCAGAATTCTTTCTGGGTTGCCTATCATGCCCTACAAAAGGGTTCATATATTTTTAACACATTTTGGGACAAAAACTTCATAACCAATATTAAGCCAATAATTTGAAAGAATTTTAGTAAAACCTAAGGGCAATGAAAAGATGAGAGGGAAAATTTCAGTATTAGGATGACTTTTTTCTAATTCAAGTCTTACCTGTATGGCAACCATTTGTGTATGTGGAGTATTTGTTACTTCATTGTTTTTTTCTGGATTTACTTCCCACTTGTTGGCAGAATTTCCACAGTGACCATCATATCTGTTAGACTCACTAAGGGCTGTATCAGCACCATCTGTGCTGCACTCTGTCTTTACTGACACTTCCATAGAGTCCTGAAGGATCTGTGTTTTAGGGACAATCTGGTTCCCAGGGGCATTCTCAGCATTCAAATGATGACCCTCAAAGTACACAGTAGCACTTTCATCTAGTCTTTCACTGGGTATAAAAGACGGCACCACTGGCACTGATCTTTGCAGCTGATATTCAGAAGAAACATTGGGCAGAGGTGTGTAAATGTTAGTGTACTGGGGCAAAGTTGGTAACACATTTATGTATGTTGGTGGTGTCTGGGTAATGTCAAATCCCCGAAAAGGGAGGTATGTACAGTATCCTGTGACCAAATGGGGCTGAGTCCAGTAGGCTGGTTTCACATCCTCAGAAGCTGGTTTAGGAGAATTAGAGGATACTCGCTTGTGACTTGCATCCTCAGATACAGGTTGGGCAGAATCAGAAGAGACTTCTTTGGGCTTCTCATCTTCAGAAACTGATCTAGAAGAATTATCAGACACTGGTCTTGGCTTCATAACTTCACAGGTTGATTTGGGAGAATTAGCAGCTACAGGTTTGGGCTTCACATTCTCAGAAGCTGTTGCTGAAGATAAATCAGACATTGGTTTGGACTTTACATCTGGTTTAAATTCCCTAGCAGTTGGATTCAGTGGTAGTTTAACTCGTAAATACTCCCCTGTTTTTGAAATTTCTTCCACTTTTGTCTTAATGTTTTTCTTCTTTCTCTTTTTCTTGAGCCGTAAAGCAACTTTCTTCAAAGCAATACAGTTGTCAATCACAACAAAACGAGGACATCCCAGGAGGAAAGATTTCAAACCTCCAGCTTTTTCTAGTATCTGTCTAGTTTCTTCTGGGAAGAATTCATATTCTTCAGAGAACATTTTATTACTCATGTCCAAGGGACCATGCTCCTCCAACAACTGAGAGAAATAACTTGAAAAAAAATTATGTTCACATGTTATTATAAGGAAGTGCTCTTACATGTTCATTTGAAAAAAATTATTTTTCCCCACAATTCTCCCAAAGCAAAATACAATTTCACTTCCAACTGATTTCAACATCTCCCAAACAAACATATTACATTCATGTTAAATTTGACAAAAGCTAACTGCAATCAAGGATACTCTAAAAGCAACATTTTGAAAAAATAAATAAATAAATAAATAAATAAATGCAAAATTTTGTTCACTTCTCAGAAAATAATCCTTAAAAATGTTTTTGAAAAAAAAAAACAAAAAAGGGTTTAAAAAGTTCTTTTATAAATTTCAATTACATCATTACACAATCTACTTTAAAAGGAATGAAAAGAAAATTAATTAAACATAACAAGAATGCCAGATGAGAAGAGATGAAATTTCATTAAAATCTAACTGGAATTTGCATGTAGTAAGTCTCTTAATATTTTTCTGTTTAAGAATATGCAATAATTAAAAAAAAAAGAATATGCAATAATTTAGAGGTACTGAAATTAATCCTGTCTGATCAATAAACCAATACAGTACAGGATCAGACACACAGTAATGGGGCAATCCTTTAATCTACTACCAGTTCTGGATTGGGGCTCACTCCAGTTCTGGGGCTATTTTCTGTTCCCATTCTGTGTCTGCCTCAAAGAGCCTTACTTCTCCATTTGAATTTGATATTCAGTCTGTAACAGTGGTATAACTAGCAAGAAAGACATATACCACACACCACCAAAAAGATTTGCTTTTTCCACAGCAAAAATATCCAAAGGGATTTTCTTAGTAAATTGAGACTAGCCAAGAAGACAATTTATTTAGAGGAAGGTAAAAACATTTCTTTGAAACAAAAGAAACCACTTTACGTGCAGATGTGGCTGGAGATAAAGGCATAGGACTATTTTTGTTTAACCTCTATTCAAGGTAACTGATACTCTGAAGCTGGAAGACCAAATGCTACTACTTTTTTGTCAGCAATGCTGCTCTAAATACTTAAAGGGTTTTTTGATGACTATTTTCCACTTAGAATAATCTCTACAATTGGAACTTTATAACATAGATATTGTTTTGCAAGATAGCAGGTTGGATCTGTCTTTGCTTTGGGGCGCCTGGGTGGCTCAGCGGTTTAGTGCCTGCCTTCAGCTCAGGGCGTGATTCTGGAGTCCCAGGATCGAGTCCCACATTAGGCTCCCTGCATGGAGCCTGCTTCTCCCTCTGCCTGTGTGTCTGTCTCTCTCTCTGTGTCTCTCATGAATAAATAAAAAAAATCTTAAAAAAAAAAAAGATGTCTTTGCTTTAAGATTTCCATCACACTTCACTTTTATTTTTTAAAATATTTTATTTATTTATTTGAGAGAGAAAAACAGTATGAATGTGCAAGAGTGAACCGAAGGAGAAGGGCACAGGAAGAGAGAGAAAAATCCTCAAGCAGACTCCTCACTGAGCACAGAATCCAACACGGGGCTCAGTTTCAGGATCCTGAGATCATGACCTGAGCCGAAATTAAGAGATGGCTGCTTAACCAACTAAGCAGCCCAGGTGCCCCTCAAACTTCATTTTTTTATTTTATTTATTTTTCTTTTTTTAAAAAGATTTTTATTTATTCATCACACACACACACAGATTGAGATACAGAGAGAGAGAGAGAGACAGAGAGAGGGGCAGAGACACAGGTCTCTGTATCACTCCCTGGACTGAAGGCGGAGCTAAACCACTGAGCCACCGGGGCTGCCCCTCAAACTTCATTTTTAATGAGAAATCTAAAATCAGAGGCTTGAAGGAGAGTGAGGTAAAAAGAAACCATTGTAGTCTCAGAAACAGTAACCCTTGCTGAGGATTTTTTAGCTGACTGCTGTAACTCTGGCTCTACCATCTCTCTGAAGAGAGATCCTTCCATTTGGTGTTTACCTGCCATTAAGCAACAGCAGAATAATTCATGGATGGTGTACGCGTATTTACTTTTTGCTCTTCATGATGAATACTGAAGAGAATCATTGAAAAACAAAGCTTTTCCACCTGGATTAAAGCACTTAAATTGAAACGGGATAACTAAAGAGCAAAGACTACCTACAAGGAAACCACTCTAAGTAATTCAGCAATGAGCTTTTCAATAGCTGGCAATGTCAATGATAGTGCAAATCTGGTGATGATTACCAAGCAACTAATAAAAGTTGCACTCTTGAAAAACAGTCAAGGATATGAAAAGATGCTCACTATGCATTTTTAGTGAAAAAGGTTATGACAAAGCTGAGTGTATAGTAAAATCAGTTTATAAATGTTAAGACCTATGTTTTACATTCTAAAAGCCTGAATGAATATACACCAAAAATTAACTGTACTTATAACTGGATGATAGAATTATTCATAATTTTTTCCTTCATTTTAAAAAAATCCCATATTAATTTACATTACTTTTATAATCAGAAATATTTTTTCTCAAAGAGAGCCTCCACATTTTTTCCACTGGCTAAGTGGCAATGAATTTTTCTTTCTTTCTTTTTTTTGCAATGAATTTTTCAAGCACTGAAGTAGAACAAAATTTAACTTAACTTGGGTCCCTAGCCCAAAGGGAAACCATTTTATAACCATACTGCGAATAAAATTTTTATAGTCACTATTATTTGAAATGCAACACAAAATGAACTTTAACTCTATACATCTTTCTAGCCTTGAAAAATCATCTCTGTAAGATAAACACTGGGTCCAAACAGCATAAATAAAATTTCTTCATAATCCAGTGCTTCACAGGGGTTGGAGTCCCTCCATCAGTGCACTCTGAACATTGGTACTGGTGTGACTGCTTAGCAGACATGAAAGAGGCCAAAGCTCTGCTGAAAGATGGAGTTAGTCTACGGCCATACCACCCTGAACGCGCCCGATCTCGTCTGAAAGATGGAGTTACAACTGGAATGGTGAGACTGACTCAACTTCCACCCAGTTACACAAGATTCATCTTCGCTCTCATCATTGCTTGTTCTTGTTCAAAGTCTCAGACTATGTGCTTCAGAACCAGGGGTAAAAATGAGGCACACTGTGTGTGATAGGAGTTAAAACAAAAAAAAGCTAATTATACCAGAGATATTAATAGTTCTTATGTTATGTATGTATGTAGATATATTTTTGTCATTGGATGATGACCATTAGTGTCTGAAATGGTCATGGTTAGTCATACCAACCACAGTGCCATTACATGTCACTGCTGGCACACGGGCAAGGGATAAGGATGGAGAAAACATTTCAGAAGGCATCCCCAACCTAGTATTCTGGTTGTGGTCCTTTGAAAAATCACTGTTTTGTCCAAGTTCATGATTCTTATTTCACAAAGTAATTTTTTTTTTGCAATACACTGTGACCTGACCAATGATCAATTTAGCTCTCCTACTACTTGCAAGCTGCATGAAAGGATTGTATCTCCTAGTTTTTCTGAATCTTTCACAGTGCTTAACCCTAAGTGGTTAATGCTGGCCAAATACTTAACACCCCTAATGAGGTATTAGGAAAAGCTAAATGCAGAATACTACCCACTGAAATTTCATTTGCTTCAACTACCTAAAATCATAAAACGCTAGAACTAGAAGGATCAGGTCAATTAAACACCTATCAGTCTACTCCCCTACTTCACAGTGAAATACTTAATTCAAGATCAAGTTTATAGCAGTTATCCCAGTATTCCTAATTCCTTGTCTAATAATTGTTCTACTCCTCTACCTTCCTATCCATATAGAAAATTGTAGTTTCATTTTTATTTCTTCTGCCCACCGGCCACTAAAAGAAATCATTCTTTTTTCTTTTTAAAGTTTTTATTTATTTATTCATTTAAATAATCTCTATACCCAGGTTGGGGCTTGAACTCACAACCTTGAGATCAAGAGTCACACACTCCTTTGAGCCAACCAGGTGCCCCTAAAAGAAATCATTCTTGGAAAGCTTTGGTGGATCAGTGGTTGAGCATCTGCCTTTGGCTCAGGTTGTGATCCTGGGATCCTGGGATCAAGTCCCACAACAGGCTGCAGGAAGCCTGCTTCTCCCTCTGTCTCTGCCTCTCTCTCTCTGTCTCATGAATAAATAAATAAAATCTTAAAAAAAATCATTAAGCTCATTATCACATGTCTACTTTAAAAAATTCAAAGAAACAACCATTTTGATGTGTAACTTCCTGCAATTTGACTTGAAATTTTATCTCAAAATACAAATCAGCCTAAGTTTTTTCCTCATGAAGTTAATTTCCTCCCACTTATAATAGTAATAAATTCTTTAAGAAGCAAGGTCCTCAAAATGACACAGTTTAGCTTCAGTTTTAGATGCCAGAAGCAAAGCCCACCATATTTTAAGAAATACTAGTATAGTTTTATAGCTGTTTCCATATGGTCATCCAGGAGCGTTCTCTGGAAATAGAATTTGCTCAGCATTTCAACTCTAAAGAAAACTATAAAGAAGTACCTAGGAGTATAACTAGACTGAACAGGAATAATGCAACTGGGAAGGATAGAAGGAATGACCAAATTATGGATGAGTGACAGGTTTTCTGGGAGAATAGCTAGCTTTTAAATTAATTTTCTATTGTAGGTCTTAGCCCTCATTTCTTTTTTTTCTTTTTTAAAGATTTTATTTATTTATTCATGAGCAACAGAGAGAGAGAGACAGAGAGAGAGGCAGAGACACAGGCAGAGGGAGAAGCAGGCTCCATGCAGGGAGCCCGACGAGGAACTCGATCCTGGGTCTCCAGGATCATGCCCCAGGCTGCAGGCGGCGCCAAACCGCTGCGCCACCGGGGCTGCCCTTAGCCCTCATTTCTTAAGGAAGGTAGCAATACCTTAATAATATCAAGCTCAAAAAGCTTAACTGCTTCCTAGATTTTCCTGAACTCTTTACTCCATTATTTTATCCACCCCACTAAGACTTGTTAACTTATCACTGGACTTATAAGATGCTAAACATCCACATCCATCAACAAAGGAACAATAAGATCAAATAATTATACTACTCCTTGTCAAATGTTTAACTTCACCCTTATCCATGAGAGATACCAAGACCTCCGGGGATGCCTGAAACCACAGACAGTACTGAACCCTATATATACTGTTTTGTTCCTACACATACATACCTGTGATAAAGTTTAAGTTATAAATTAGGCATAATAAGAAATTAACAGCAACAATTAATAATAAAATAGAACAGTTATAACACTGTTACAAAAGTTATGCGACTGTGGTGTCTCTCTCAAAATATCTTATTGCACTGTACTCATCCTTCTTGTGATGATGTGATATGATAAAACACCTACATGATGAGATGAAGTGAGGTGAGTGACACAGGCATGTGATCTAATGTTAGGCTACTACTGACCTTCTGACAATATGTCAGAAGGAGGATCATGGGCTTCTAGACAGGGGTTGCTTGTGGGTAAAGTGAAACCCTGAAAAGCGAAACTAAGAATAAGGTAGGAGTACTGTATATCTTGGAAAAAGATAAAAGACTGGCTGAAAAAAAAGAAAAGAAAAAAAAAAAGACTGGGGGGCACCAGGGTGGCTCAGCTGGGTTAGGCGGCCAACTTTTGGTTTCAGCTCAGGCCATGGTCTCATTGGCCGTAAGATCAAGCTGGCATCAGTCTCCATGCTCAGCTTGAAGAGTTTTTCTTCCTCTGCCCTGCCTCCACTTGTGCACACACATGCATATGTGTGTATGTGTCTCTCTTTCTCTCTCTCAAATAAATAAATTAATCAAAAAAAAAAAAGATTATGGCTGGAAATTTTATAGGTCCTATTGGCATACACCAGGTCAGTTTTAGAAACAGAAAATATCTATATTAAGCAGCTCAAACTGACAAAACCAATAATAATTAGAATTCTAAATTTAATAATTAAAAACACTCAGTTAAACTTTGTGTAATACATGACAAAGGCTGTAAACCCAGGTTTGTGAGCCAATAAGTGATTCCTTTAATAAGCACAAGGGACACAAATTCAACAACTGAGATCTTTAACTGGCAGCTTCAGTATAAAATACTATTTGTAGGAATGTTAAACTACTTACTCATACAGAGTTGAACATTTTTGTTTTGGGTTAATGTCCCACAGCTTTTTATTACGGACAACATATTCACTACTGTGCTGCTCATAGATAGCTTCAAATTCTTCTACATCTTGCCGAAGGTGGTCAGGTACCACAAATGGCCCTGCAGAATTTGAATTGCGTCTGCTGATAAAAAAACAATTTTGTGAATCATAAACTTTTAAGGTGATCCAGAATATTTAAACTGAAATAAATATAAAGACAGTAACATATTACTTAGCTTTACAATGCAAAAAAATACGATCAGAAAATTATATGTAGAAAAGTTATCCTTCCACAATTACATATATACGTATTACGTATGTGTATATGCATGTGTGTATATGTGTGTGTGTACATATATATATATGCCTGACCACTGAGTAAGCACCTTTAATTAACTACCTATTCTTGCTCCCAAGAGCAAATTTTTTGAAACTCCTGATTTTAAAAGTATCAATGTTACATTAATTTATAACTTGTTACAGAGAAAAATGGAAGATTGTAACTGCTATTAAGTTAAAGTGAGATTGAGACACTTAATAAAAAGACTTTTTTTTCTAAAATATAAGATTCTAACATTCTAAAGAGATGTGGTAGTTCGAGTGTGAGTTCTAAAACCAGACTGCTGGGTTTAATTCCTTGGCTCTGCTATTTAGAAGCTTCAGATTTGGGGGCATATCATTCAACTATACTGTGCGTAAGAAGTCTCTTTATCTATAAAATGGGCATAATAACAGTAATTACCTCCTAGGGTGGAGGAGTGGATTCAATGAGTTTATATACGTAAAACCAATGGAATAGTAACTGACATATAAACGTTGTCTAAGAATAAGCTATTACTATTTTAACAAAATAATTCTTCCACTTAAAAGAATCCATGAAAATAACTGTGTAAAAGCAGTTGTTATGACAACTCCTTTAAAAAATGAGAAAAAAAATTTGTGGATTTCTAGTCTGCAAGGGAATTAGACATCAAAAAGTCACTGCTACTCACTACTTTTATTTCTTCCTATGCCTATTCATATCCTGAAAACTTAATTTCAACACCCAGACACCACTGAAAATCACTCATATCTAAGGTTAAACCACAATGTCATATACAGTTTCCAAAACATCTTCCTCTATTATTACAGCAAATATGCTAGTAATTGTCAATAGGACATTCTCTTCACTGAATATTTTAGGTACTATTTTCTAGGATTTTCCCACAGTATCTTGTGCATAGTAAGTTCCTAGACTTATCTAATGAATGCCGTTAGACCAATGATTTTAATTTGGTTTGTATGAATTCCTAATGAGGACAAGCTTTGCTATAAATTCAACCAAGATGGATCACATCAGGTTGTTATAACAGATGTACATCTTTAGAGAGTGAAATTAGGGAAATAAAATACAAGTTTAAATTACATTAAATTAGCACCACTTGCTAAGTTAACGCAGGAGTTAAAATGAAGCAAAAAATTTTAATTACACTTACTTATGTTCTTCACCCGAAGTGATAGTCTCATTATTTGGTGTTACAGAAGGTGTCCCAGACCCCACCAACATAGGCTAGTTTAAAAGACAGAAAAATGAAAATGATTTTCTATCTTAAAATCCCATGAAAAAAATTAGCATTAAAACAGATGAATGCTTATATAAATACACAAACTGACAATATATAAGACTTATCTAAATTTTTTTTGTAAACAGGAACACATAGTAATAAAAGTTTCAACAACTACAAATAGGCCCAAATTAACATTTAGGCCTCAAAAAAATTTTTTAATGTCAAAGATAAAAAGACCAGTTTTAGTGGAATTTACAAACAGCTGCTCTCATCCTCTAATATTTGTTTCCTGCCTCAACTCTTGCCCTCTTGTCTGATCCCCTACACATGTGAGAGCCAAGGAGAATCCACAGTAAGACAAACAGCACGATATTTATCTCATGGGCTTGGAACAAATCTTTAGATTAAATATTTAAAAAGTCTTGCTCTAAAAATGCTTCAAAATATCCTCCAAAGTTGGTTAATTCTAATTTATATATTCAATTATTTTATGCAAGAATATAGAAAATATACCTTTGAATCTTTTGGCTTCTTTTTCTTGCCTTTATTTTTTATCTTGGCGGAATTAAACTGGAAAAATGGTGGGGGAAAAACAATGAAAACTCAAATAACAGCAGTACAAAGCTCCAAATAAAAATATCATACTGGTTTCAGCCACAAGTTGAATATACATAACAAAAGTAACAAAATTGCTAAACAAAAGTAACATTTAGAATGTCAGCCCTGGTGTTATGACTTATAATAGAAAATAACAGCTCAATAACAAAGGTGTAATAACTAAAATTGCCCCAACATTTTAAAACTCATTTGTAAGGTTATGTTATTTCAAGTAATTAATCAGTCTTTTAGAGTAATTCCAGTTATATGCTACTAGTATTTTAATGACATTTCTTATTAAGCTAAATTGACCTTCTACACGTGGCCAAACTTTGAGGCATAGTGGACTGACGAGACATTTAACTTCCCATGGCTGTGTTACAGGTGTTTCCATACTTAGCTGGCAGTACTTAACAGCAGATTAAGACAAAATTTCAAGTACAGATGATCTGATCCTGAAGATCAGTAAATAAGCATCTGTTTGAAAACTGCCACAACCTACTAAGAAAAACTCTGGATTTATTTTAACTTTGGAGCTATTCAAAACAAAGTCTCTTTGTTTTCCTTACAGAACAAAACATAAAATTTTAATCATTACAGATAACTTTTCATTTTTATGCCAGGAGATGACTCAGCAACTCATTCCTTATTTCTGAGATTAACATTTATTAGTTACAAAACTTTATGGACACTGTCTAATTTAAGCCTCTGAATCTGCTGACTATTGCTCTAAGAGAAAGACTGGGCATTAACTTTCTAATAAATTAGCATACATTAGCCAGAAATCCTCATCATGCTAGCTGTGATGTAATAAACACTGGCCTGGGTACCCCTCTCTTCTTTGGCTAACACAGATTAGCACACTGAGGTTAAAGTGATCAAATAACTTACCGGCACATCGCCACTGTCTTGTTTCCTTAATACAGTACAGCGGCTATCTGTAGGAAAACACCAGTGATTTGTGAGATGATGATAATTTTACACTGCCAAACACACTAAACCCTTAAAGAGAACCACTCCAGATACTACAATCATCAACTATGTTCTATTCCTTATTAGGTTTTGACACAAATGACACAAATGGCCAATTAAATGAAAAACCACCACAGATAATCACAAAATGTAAATCCAATTCAGCACAATTTGAATGCTTTCTATGTGTCAAGCTCTATGCAAGGTGCCAAGAATACAGAAACGCATAGTACAATCCCTGCCATAGATAAACTTGTGTTCTTAACTTGTATTCTGCAAAATACTCAAACAGGCAAATACCTGCAACCCACTGTGCTACATGCCTCAATAAATACAACGGAAACAAAGCTGATGGAATAATAAAGTTTTCAAGGATAAAGGCCCAAGGAGAGGTCAGGGAGGGCTTGGTCTGGGGAAGCAATATTAAAGTAAGACTTTAAATAAACAAGCAAAGGAATAGGTCGTGGCTGGAGAAAATGCATGAGCAAAGTCACAAGGCAGAAAAGCACAAGGAAGGTTTTGACATCTTTAAGAAGTTAGATGTATACACGGAGGGCAGATGGGGAGAGTGATGATAAATTCAGGTAGATAGTGTGAATTTACAAGATCAGTGGATTTTGAAGAGTTTTAAGAACTATAATCATCAATTTAAATGAAAAGAGATAAAATTGAAAATATCTAGGAAAACGGTGAGAAGCAGAGCTACTACTGAAGGGAAAATCTGTTGAGATGGCTGGTCATTTGGTTGGTGGCTTCTGACTAAAAGGAACAGTCACAGCCAGATGGACTGCACAGTTGGGTTACAGAAAAAATTCACACTAAGAGGGTCTCCTTTTTAGTTATTTTGTTGTGTGATCCAAACATGCATCAGGCTTTATATTACCAGCAGCAGCAAACTGATGGCAATAAATTCAGGCTATCAAGTAGCACGTCACTTTCAGTCATGAAGCTGTCCTAGAAAAATAAAGCCATCTGTATTTGAATGTGCTCCTTCCTAAGAATCACAACAAGTTTTTCAGTCCCTTACACATATGAACTCTGTAATATGTGATAGCTTTGTATAAAGCCAGACCTTTTAATGTCCCCTTTCAAAAAAAGCATGAAATTTAAAAGTCTAGCTCTGGACAGTCTGTAAAGCAGATGCTGAGGAATGCTGAAGAAAAGGGGAGGGGGAGAGTTACCATAACACACACATGCAGTACCAAAGAGAAGTTAAAATTAATTTAGAATCTAAGAATATTAGAATTCTGAAGCAAAGTGGGACCACACAGACCACTGGCTCCAAATCCTATCATTTCAACAATGAAGAAACTAAGATCCAAAAGAAGCTAAAGAATTAACTACTAGTTATCCTATTCTGCCAAACCTATTCTGGGCTCCATGCTGCTACCCGAACAGGTGACCTAACTCCCCTCAACCCCGTCTCTAAGCCCAGATGTCAACCTGTCCAACTACCTCCACGTTCACAGCTTGGACTCTAGCCCTGCATCGAGGCTTTGTCTTCCCCAGGAAGAACACGAGAGCTTGATCCTCCATTTAAACCACCAGCACCCTTTCTGGACCTCTCTTACTGAGCTGATGCTCATAATAGTTACTGAATATTCACCTTATTCCCTTTTCTACAATATAAGATTCCTGAGGGCAGGGGCTAGCATACGCATTTCTGAGTTCCTGGTTAACACCCAGCTCTGGAGGGGACCTTGAAGCAGTAGTAAAAACAAAGTTTTTAGTGAGGTGAATTAGAGAAGAAGCTGGGCCACAGCCGACTTCCTGATCTCCCAATTCTAAGCTCTTCCCACCACAACAGATGTGCTATTTCTAGATTCTGCAAACATCACCTCCTCTGCAGGGCAATGTATTCTTGAAGGTTACAAATTAAACCATTTACTAATAAATTCTGTCCATTTAATATGCAATCTTTGCCATGATACTGTCAATGTATTTAAGATGAGAATATTAGGTGTGTAATCAGTGTAACACACCCCTATGAGCACCCTACCACTTAGCTCAACAGAGTAAAAACGTTTTATAACATCAAAAAAAAATAATCACTATTTTTAATCACTAACTTTTCCAAATAAGCTGGCTGTACCATAATAATTCTCACTATTTTGTCAAGTATTAAATAAGCCAGATCCTTCACAGATTTGTACCCCCCCCAGCCCAGATATAATATAAATTGAAATTCAGCCCACACACCCATTATGTCAAAGAACTCATCTAGAGCATTGTGTAGCGCTGGGAACTTGTCTCTATGCTCTTCTAGCAGCCATATTAAACACCGTGCTTCCTTCACTGATGTTGGCTCACAGAAATAATCAAGTTGCTTTCCTTCTATAGAGGCTAGTTTATGACCATATTTCTCATTCCAGAGAAAAGTCATGATGCTAAAATCAAGCTCCTTAAGAGAGGCTCCATAACGAGAAAAAAAAGGTCCTGTGGCATCTAAACCTGTAAATAAAAACAAAATCCAAATCAGAAAAAAGGAAAATCATTTACCATAAAACCACATTCAATCCTACATCTCTGAAAGCAGTTCAGTTATAGTTTGCTGACATTTTCAGTGAAAACACATACCTGATTACAAACTTGTTCAAGTTATTTTGCATTTTAGGAATACCACTTAATATCGACAGACTAATTACAACAGTTCTTATCTATTAGTTGAATAAGGGGCCAAAGTCTTCTTATATAATAGCTCATATATTATAAGCTTCTACAGTCATTTTTATTAGACTTAGGCAGTAAAAGCAAAGCATTAAATTCCTGTAAAAATGTAACAACTTTTTCACGAATTCAAAAAGATTGTCACTCTACTTAGTACAAGCTAGAAAGATTTTAGTGCTTTTCTACACATATTCCATAGTAACAAAACGTTAATAATATGCAAATGATTTCAAATGCCTTTAAAACAACACCTCCATTAATGGCTCCTTATCCCCCTCCAAAAATCAGGATGGTCACTATTCCCACTTTTATTCCAATTTCTAACAAACCAGAAAAAGAAGTAGCTGCAACCTCATACCACTGCTACTGAAGGGATGGCGAGCCCCTACCCTTACTAACATAGCCACCAAAAGACAAAGAAGACTATCTCTAGTCTATCTTCCCACCTGCCTCAAATATAGTACAGTAGCCTCTTATGCCAGTCACGGTTTCTCAGTCAGCATATGAAGCGGACTACTGAGTCAGAATTAACCTGGATGGCTGTTTCCTCCAGATGAAACAGTTACCTTGCAGAGGTCATGTTGCATGAAAAATGTGCTCATTGAAGGGAAGGCAAAAGATCACTTTCTAGTATTAAAATGATACTCTCTCCCCAATCCCTCATATAAACTGACGTCTCGTGTTAAATATGTACGTGATGTGACCCCATAGGACGACTTTTTTTTATTGAGAAGGAAGTAAAATTCCAGGAATTGGAAATTACTTGCCTTTAATAAATATGAGCTACACCAGGGACATAGCACAGCCTTAGTAATTAACATGCTTGAAGTCATTTTAAAACTTTAACTAGAAACTGCAACTTTAGGGACACCTGGGTGGCTCAGAGGTTGGGTGGCTGCCTTTGGCTCTGGTCATGACCCTGGGATTCAGGATCGAGTTCCGCATCAGGCTCCCTGTGGAGGGCCTTCTTCTCCCCCGGCCTATGTCTCTGCCTCTCTCTCTCTCTCTCTCCCCCCCTCTCTCAGCACAATTTGAACGTACGTACGTGTCTCTCATGAATAAATAAATGTCTTAAAAAAAAAAAAGAAACTGCAACTTTGAATAGTATGCATATACTTATTAAAAGAATACCAGAATACCTTTATCAGAAAGGTATATCATTTATAACAAAATGATCCATCAGTGAGCTACAAGGCTCAAATGCTACCCTTTACCTGAGAGAACAGTGACAGGCACTCTTGCCTGGGTAAGCATAACCAGAAAGCCTACTACTCCTGAGTCTATCTTCCAGAGCAGATTAAAATTAAGAATAACATAATAATTTACTCGGATTTTTAATAGACACTAATGACAACCTCAGCACTTAAGAGTGGTTTTCTGGGACCAGAAACCTGTGCAGATCTGTGCTTAAAGCAGCAACACTTAGTTATCAACTATGCCAAGCTTGCTACCACCTTACATGGTTTCTACTGACAGAAATTTATCAATATATTCTCTCAAATTCTAGAATTCTAAGAGCTCCATGTCCCTAAAAATTCCGGCAGGTTGGGGAGACTTTCAGAGGCCTGGCTGGCTCACTCTTTGGACTGCTCCGCTATTGCTCCTGCTGGCCTTGTGTACCACAACTACCAACTGAATCATCTACCTAGTCCAAGGCCAGTTACCACCGTGGTCACCAAGATAAACAATGCTCTGGTAGGTACTCAGAGAAATCTCAATCTAATGTTAGACAACAACTCTATCTGTGGCAGCTTTTACAGTCCCTGCATGGCCCTAGGCAAAGAGCCAGCTTGGGTCTTCCTCTACCACATTAGGAAAATTAGGAACAGTAGCAGAGTTCTATAATCTTGTGATTCAACCTCAAAGTATTTTCCTCATAGTCCTTAGATACAGATTTGCCTTCAGTGATCCTAAGCAGTTTGTTCCGTCCACTCTTCCCTCTATGTTTTCTAAGGATTCTGACTACAGAACTGCACAATCCCAGAGGGCAAACAACTGCCTCCAGAAGGTGTTATTTACTCATGACTCTGCCTTGTATTTACTTAGTTTACACATTTACAAATAGTTTAGCAAACTACAGGACTGGATTTTCTGATTAAACTTTTTCATGTTTATACTTTTTTGAAAAGTGTACTGTAACCTATCTATAAAATAGCCTAAGTTGTGAGTTGGGAGGAAATAGTATTTTTAACCATACAACTCTGTAGTCCTACTCTTTAAAAAATCATCAATGATAACAGAAAAACAAAATGGGGATCAGAGGCCAATGTCCGCCCTTCTACTGAGTTATATAGGCTCTAGAGTTCAGTGGCATACCAAAGCTGTTAAGTTTCTGGATCCAAGCGGCTAATTTTGGCTCCACTTCTTTAAGTTCGCTCAAAACATGCAGAAATATCCTAGTCTTTACTCTATTCTTTTCTTGAATCAAGTGACGAATGACGTAGTCCACCGCTTCATTTAGAAAATTTCTGCTAGAAAAACAGGTTGTGTAGTCTTCTGTGCTTAAAACCTTCCAAGAAAGCAATTCTTTGAGAAGCTTGGAAGTGTTCAGAATACCAGATTTTATCTTGTCAGCGTACTGCTTTATGCACTGCAGAATTCTGTCGTCAAGGAACTGGCAACTCTGAACACTGTCTACAGTTTCTAAGGATAAATAAAAATGGTTAAAGTCAGCAATGTACCAATTTGTGAAGATATAAACTGAGAAAGAATATGGTATTACATAATAATATAAAATATCGTTCAGAGGGATTCTTAATGTTTCAAATAAACTCAAGAAATTTTAAATTTGGAATATACTTAACAATACCTTTGACAAGATACAAAGTTCACATTAAATCAAACATCAAAAGTATCTTACCTCCTTCACTGTGTACCACTCATGCAATATCTAAAAACTTAGTTCCTCTAAAGTAAGGTTACTTTCCTCAATAACCCTAACCCAGCCTCATCACTACCTATACTTCATATTCAATAACTATGTTTAATCATTAAGAATGCAAAGCATTTTTTCTGGAGTTGAAGGGATCATTTATTAGTTACGAATTCAATTAATATTTGGTAGTTATTGTTATGTTATTTATCTAATTGTTGTATCCTAAACCAAAGGACCCCATGGTGTTGATTCCAAACTGGAAAATTTCTCCGAAGTTTATCTTTCCAACCCAGGCATCTCCCCTAATAGATGGCAAAGTTAAAACACAAACAAGAAGCATGCAAAGTTAAAAAACATTCACCAGAGACTTCTATAGTAGGAAAGATAATTGTGACTTATTTGTGAAACACTAATGGAATACTAAGTAAAAAATAAAAACAAGAGGAAGTATTTCATTTTGGGAACAGCCATCACAGTAGAAAATAAAAAAGAATAATTTCCTTCAACTGAAAACTAAAACCAGTCCTGGAGATGTAATGCACAGCATGGTGACTACAGCTAATACTACTACATTGTGGGGCGCCTGGGTGGCTCAGTTGGTTGGGTCAAGTGTCCGACTCTTAATCTTAGCTCAGGTCTTGATCTCAGGGTCATGAGTTCAAGCCCTGCATTGAGCTCCATGCTGGGTGTGGAGTTTACCTTAAAAAATAATACTATATTACAAATTTGAAAGTAGCTAAAAGAGTGGATCTTCAAAGTTCTTGTCATAAGAAAAAAAAATTCTGGGGGATGCCTGAGTCGCTCAGTGGTTGAGCATCTGCCTTCAGCACATGGCGTGATCCCGGAGTTCCGGGATCAAGTCCCACATAAGGCTCCCTGTGAGGAGCCTGCTTCTCCTTCTGCCTATGTCTCTGTCTTCTCTCTGTGTCTCTCATGAATAAATACAATCCTTTTTTTTTTAATAAATACAATCTTAAAAAAAATTCTGTAACTACGTATTGTGATAGATGTTAATTGGACTTACTATGGTGATTATTTTACAATATATACGAATATGCAATATATACATCACAGTGTACACCTGAAACTCATAAAATGTTATGTCCTTAAAAAAAAAAGACCTTAAGAAAAAAACCTGAAAGTAAATATACTCGGAACAGTATAATCACATACCCAGGGTGATCGGGGAATAATGACAAGATGAACATAAAACAGAAGGCTGGGCTAGGTAATCTCTACAGCTTCTTTATGAACTGTGTGCAGGACTGAATGCAGGACTATATCAGATAATTAGGAGCTAACTCAGGCTCAATGTCTTAGAACCTAAATCTGCACAATGGAGTTCATAGAGCACGATCAAATACACAATATGCATGTCAGCTATTATTTCCACCTTCACTTCTGTGATAAACAAACTGACGGAGAGCTTGCTCCAAGTTAGTGCACTGCTATCATTTGTGTACTGGGATTGTGAATCCCTGTGTACACACTGCTTCCAAACTTGATGCTCTTTACACCAATTTTTCCCATCTCAGAGCAACACAAAAAAGTGATGGTACTAAAATACTAATTGAAATCTAAACTTCAATTCAGTAACAACACAATATCCATTAAGAGAGGTATTTATGTTTATACTTTTAGGCTAAAATAGATTACTCTCATTGTGTCTTTAACTTCCACATACCTTTCTGCTCTTCAGTTTTGGGTGGATTACTTTCCCTTAGGTCCTCTTCCATTCTTTCTTGTGCTAATTTTTTTGCTTCTTTTTTTTGGATCTTTCTCTTCAATTTTTTGTCTTCTTTCAGTCTTAGCTTCTCTAGGCTGATAAGCATTTACAATTAGTGATAATCCACCTCTGTCATAAACTCAACTACCTTCTTTTGCCTATTACAGAAACCATTCTCTAAGTAGTAAACTAGAAAGTTTCCCTTTTAATTTAGAACTTGGCCTGCATCTTCTCTTTAATATCAAAACTGTTGATGCATGTTCAGTTAAAATTAGGATACTTATTTCATGAAAGCAAGAACTCAATGACTAACTTATAAATCAAGGGTGGCACACACATATTGTACAAATATTATTTCCATGTATATAAGTTACTGCTTAGGGTAAATAAAAATAGTAAAAATTACCCTGCAACATAATACATATGTACACTCATTTCAAAGAAAGATCCCATCGTAAAATATTATTTTCACATCTCAATAATGGCCCACAACACTGGAATTTGGTTGATATGGTTTACAGTAAATTCTCTTCAACAAATAATTCTGGCTCATCTTTTCTTGTTTTTTTCTTGGTCACAAATGATGAAAAAAATCACTTCTTGGAATAGAGGACAAGAAGCAGAACCAAAAAGAAGAGGGGCAGCCTGGGTGGCTCAGCAGTTTAGCACCTGCCTGCAGCCCAGGGCATGATCCTGGGGACCTGGGATCAAGTCCCACATCGGGTTCCCTGCGTGGAGCCTGCTTCTCCCTCCGCCTGTGTCTCTGCCTTGCTCTCTCTGTGTCTCTCATGAATAAATAAAGAATTTAAAAAAATTTTTTAAAGAAGAAGAAGAAGAAAAAAAGGATTGGGATTATTTGACCTAAACAATAATATATAAAAGTGAATAATTTTGACAGTATATTGAGTTTTTCAGGGTGAGAAATAGTCATTGGTTCAAAAAAATCTGAAGAGAGAGAAAAAAGAAAAATGCTTTTTGAATTAAAGTTTAAACAGCTGAGAGCTAAATATATAAATTTTATCTAAATGCCAAAGCTGGGCAGCCCGGGTGGCTCAGCGGTTTAGTGCTGCCTTCAGCCCAGGTTGTGATCCTGGAGACCTGGGATCGAGTCCCGTGTCGGGCTCCCTGCATGGAGCCTGCTTCTCCCTCTGCCTGTGTCTCTGCCTCTCTCTCTCTCTCTGTGTCTCTCATGAATAAATAAATAAAATCTTTAAAAAAATAAAAAATAAATGCCAAAGCTATCGGGCAGTCCAGTGGCGCAGTGGTTTAGCACCGCCTGCAGCCTGGGGTGTGATCCTGGAAACCCGGGATCGAGTCCCACGTCGGGTTCCCTGCATGGAGCCTGCCTGTGACTGTCTCGCTCGTTCTCTCTATGAATAAATAAAATCTTTTAAAAATAAATAAATAAATAAATAAATAAATAAATAAATAAATAAATGCCAAAGCTATTAATCAAACATGTCATTTCATAGCATCAAGTGTCATAATTTTACTAAAAATTCAACCACCAAATAATGCTTCTTATTCAAGCTTTTAGTAGTATTTAACATTCTAGGTTAGTTCTCTTTAAGTTTTAAATACCCGTAAAAGTCACTTAAACATCACTTATTTGGGTATGTGAATACAGCCAATTTTAAAAAAGTGTAATTCAGAAATCTGCATTTAATTGAATTATATTCCAGGAATAGACATCATTTAACTACTGATTGATTGTTAAAAATCTTACCTAGAACATTTCTGTTTCAGAATAGGTCTTGGAGGAACCTTTTCTTTTATGACCTTGTGTTCAAACTTTAAATAAAACAAAGACATCCAAAATTTGTCTCATACTCCCATGACATAAAGCACAAAACCACAAGTAACAAGCAGTCAGAAGCACATAGAGTCAAGGTTCAATTTGATAGAGAACAGGGATGATGTTCTGACCCAGACAAAAGCTCAGAAAATTTTAGCAAAGCAATTTACTAAAAAGAGGAACAAGAATAGACACACTTTAGGAAGCTCAAAACAAAAAAACAAACAAAACAAAACAAAAAAAACCCCTAAGAGTAAGCAGATCGAATAAACTACAAATACCATTAGAACAACCCACTCCTCACATCCCATATAGTAAAGTGAAAAGTAATCCTTCAAAACTGTCTTCCCCTTCCCTAGGAATTTCACCCTCATTAATACCCAAAAGTTTACTGGGGATTAAAAAAACAAGATTATAAAAAAGAGTACAAACAGTAAAACTAAAATGTAAAAAGTCTCCCCTTTTATGAAATAAAAGAATGTGAGAATCCTTCATTGCCAAGATACATTCTGACATTCTATATTTTCTGAAGTAACTTTTTTTTCAGGAAAACACAAGATCCAAATTATAAAACCTCTACCCATTTAAATCATACTTAAAAGTTACAAACATTTTGGTTAACAATTTGGTAATATTTTCCCTCTATTCAATACTTACTTCACATTTAACTTGACCACCACTGCTGAAAATGATAATCTTAGAAATGATTCCTTCACAGTCAGGGGTAAGACAAATTCCTTGTAGAAAATCCTATTTGATTAAAAAAACAAGTGCTATATCTCAGAATAGATCTATATATGTATACTGTTTAACCATCAGGAGCAGTTAAAATACATCTAAAACCTTCTTTATGGAGGCACTAAAAGTTCCTGCTCCTTGTCTTCTGACTTTCGGAGCCTCCCTTGTAGAATATACTTCCAGCTGTAAGGCTGACCAAGTGACTTGCTTAGGTCAATGCAGAGTGAGCTGACATAATGTAAACTGTGTCCATGCAAAAGCTTTAAGAAAACTGAATGGACTGGCCATTGCTCTTTACCCTCTGCCACAAGAACATGTTCCAGTCACTCTTGAGCCTCAATTCAGAAACAAAGAATACAGCTACACAGACTAGAGCTGCTATGGCCCAACCCTGGCCCACAGCTGCAGACCTCTAGGACAATTGATGTAAGCAAGAAATGAACTTTTCTTATTATAAATCACGAGATACTTCAGTTGTGTATTAGTTCAGTATATCCTAGTACAAACTAACTAATTTAGAGAGTATTTCAACCCACAAGAATGGTTAAAACCACTATGGGAGCATGTGTAAAGTAACTAGAGAAACTGAGTTAATGTAAGACAAAGACATAGCAAAAGTGACTGACTCAATGGCAACAATTACTTGGTCATATCATTGTATCTTTAGTTAACTATGTGAAAATGCATAAAATATGAGAATTTATTTCTACCAACCTTAAATAATTCCTCTGGCTAACAAACATCTAACACTAGCACATTACTCTTTTTTCCACACAAGAATAGGGGCTTATATGAGGCTAAGCAGTGTACAAAAAAATGTTTTTAAGTTCATAGCTTATAGCAATCAGAAACAAATGAATGCAAGTAAGATTATCAAGTTGAGCCTTCTTTCAAAGTAGATCTAGCTAGTGGTAATTAACGTTATTACCTTACTAATTAAGAAAAACCACAATGAGAATTGGCAGTACTAAATTTAACTTACTTTTTAGTATAAATTATTTCATCAAATTTGGTAGAAAATAAAAAATTTGAGACCCCAATTCTACATCAGAACGTTAACATCAGACATTTAAACTTTTATTTTGGGGGCACCTGGGTGGCTCAGTGGTTGAGTGTCTGCCTTTGGCTCAGATCATGATCCAGGATCCTGGTATAGAGTCTCACATCAGGGTACCTGAAGGGAGTCTGCTTCTCCTTCTGCCTGTGTCTCTGCTTCAAACTCTGTCTCTCTCATGAATAAATAAATAAAATCTTTACAAAAAATTAAACTTTTATTTTTGATCGTAAGATTCCCAATGTAAAAACTGGTTAAACAATTTATTAAAGGCCTCTATGGTTACTGCCCTTATGCCAATATAAAATAAAAACAAGAACTGATTTTCTACTTTATCATTAAAGTTTTAATTTAAAACATTTTAGTTATGCTTAGAATGCACAGAAACGAATTTATATTTACTTAAAACTTTTAAAATTAAAGATCCTCAAGGAAAAAAAAATCAGCATACAATAAGAATACTACAAAATTCAGACTATTTTGTGAACTTACCTTGTCAATTTTATCATTAAAAGTTGTTGTTTTCAACTTTTTCCAACAGTTCATGTGAAATTCTATTTTACAGTACTGGCAGCAGCTGATTCGTATAAAACCCTAGGGGGTTTAAAACAATGTTTAATAAACATTTAAAGGTGTCAACACATACATAATGTCTTTCACAATCACAACACACATATTAAGATGAAAGAGAACTGTCTGCATTCACCTGGCAAATGTAACTAGATGATATCACATTCTCTCTCCTAAGTAAGTACAATCCTTCTATAACCCTAAATGCTAGAGACAGAGAACTTGACTGACATGCTTATTTCCATAGTATACAGCTGCATTATCCTTTACAATATTAAATATTTTATACACATTATTCATCTGATCTACTAACCAGGGAGAGTAGGCAGTTACTGTCTTCTTGAATAAAGTAAGGCCCAGTAACTCAATTAAGTGGCAGACCTGGTGTTAGACTTAGGTTCCCAGAAGCTAATTCAGTAGTCAAAACAGCCTTTATATTCCTGGTCTCAAATTTTACAAAAAATTAGAATTGCAACCAATCAGAGATAGCAATCTCATTTTCTTTCCTGTACCTCTAAGAAACAGGGAAGTTATATAAACAGTGGCTAGAAAGGGGAAATAGAATTAGCTAGCCTGACATCTTAGGTCACTGTCCCTGCCCTCAGTGTTTAGTGACTCTGGGTCCCCACGTGAGATGATGCACCCCTACAGAAGTCCAGGGGATATGACAGACAAGAGGACATCAAACTCCTGACAGCAGAAAACTTGGGTACCTCCAATTAGAGAATTTGTTCTGAATCCACTTTAAGGCACAATTCTGCAAGTTACTGTCCTACTGTACATTCATTATGTACCTTAAAGTCTGGATCAGTTATATATATCTGGATTTTGGAATATCCACGGCACTTCTGATAGCAACAAATGGCATCTGGCACTGGAGGGAACCTGCATTCTTCAATAAACTTCTCTAACAGCATCTAAACAAAAATAAAAACATTACAACATTAATTTGTCAATAAAAATGCTTATGATTTCAATAACTTCTTGCCATCAAAATATTTTCAGCATAGGAATGATTAAATGTTTTTTTAGTGAAGAATAAACTACATATAACTTCTTTTTAGAAGGAGGCTGATACACGGGGCACCTGGGTGGTTCAGCTGGTTAAGTGCATGACTCTTGATTTTGGCTCAGGTCATGATCTCAGGGTCATGAGATTAAGCCCTACATTGGGCTCTGCACTGGGCACAAAGCCTGCTTGAGATTCTTTCTCTCTCTCAAAAAAAGGTTGATACAGAGACCTATCCAGAGATAAAGTCAGAAAAAAAAGACTGAACAAAAAAGTTTCAGAATTTCAGAGTCAGAATCAAAATCTTATCCCATGTTATTATCATCAAGCCTCATTTCATAAGGTGTCAATCTTAGAAGTGTCCTTTAGGCACTCAGAGAGTTAAATGAGGTAGCATAACCGTTAGGAATTTACTCTTCTCCTTCCCTATGTCACTTCACCTGGGATCCTACCACCTTCACTCATCTTGTACATTCCCTGGAGAATTATCTCACTACTACTGAAGCCCCCAAGACACTCGTGCCATGCTTCTAGTGCTGGCTTTTGTTATCAAGAGCTCCTCTGTCTCCAAAAGAGAACCTGCAGTGATTTTTTCGAAAATAGTTTTGTTGAGATATAATTCACATACCACTCAATCCACACATTTAAAATGTATATAGTTTAGTGGTTTTCAGTCTATTCACAATATTATACAACCAGTGCCTCAGTCCAAATTTAGAACAGTTTTATCACCCAACAAAAACTCATTTCCTCCCAATCCCCAAGCCCCTGAAAACCACTAATCTATTTTTCTCTAAATATAAACTTGCCTTTTCTGGAAATTTTAGATAAATACAATCATACAACATGTGGCCTTTTGTATCTGGCTTCTTTTAGCATGTTTTCAAGGTTCATCCATGCTGTAGTACTTGTCAGCACTTCATTACTCTTTATGGGCAAATAATATTCAATTGTATGGATAGGCCACTGTATGGTCTTATGAATAGTTTTAATTAACCATTCATCAGTTACTTGGACATGTGAGCTGTTCCCACTTTTTACCTGTTATGGATGATGTTGCTATAAACATTCACGTGCACTGTTTTGTGAGAACATTTTCCTTTCTCTGTGTGAATGAAACTGCTGGGTCATATGGTAACTACATCTTTAACCTATTGAGGGGCTGCCAGACCATTTTACATGTCCAACACCAACATATGGGGTTCTGATTTCTCCACATCTTATCAACACTTCTGATTATCTTCCTTCTTGAGTATAGCCAACCTAGTGTGTGAAGTAGTATCTCATTATGGTTTTAACTTGCATTTCTCTGATAGCTAATGTTGTTGAACATCTTTCATATGCTTATTGGCTATTTGTAGAAATTCTTGGCAGGTATGTCTATTCAGGTCCTTTGGCTACTTTTTCATTTATTTATTTATTTTTCTAATTCCAGTATAATGGCTACTTTTAATTAAATTGTCTTTTTATTACTGAGTTTTAAGAGTTGATGCCAGTGCTTTTAAAAGCTTTAGCTAAAAGCAAGTTCTGTATACATGCCAGGGTTCTCCAAAAGTAAAGGCCTATTCTAGTCAATCCACACATAATTTAGTTTTTCTAGAATTAGGAAAGCACCCTATGTCTCTGGATATGAGACCAAATTTATATGTTCCAGTCTTCAAGTGCCATCTTAATAATTATAGTCATTATGATGAAACAATAATGCTATACCTTTCTCTAAGTATAACCAGTAAGTCATACTGCTTAATAAGGCATGCTGTGAAGTCAGAATGCCTAGATTCAATTTTTACCTCCACTACTTCTAGCCGTTTAACCTTGAGCTCATCACTTAACCTCTCTAACTTAATCTTCCTCTTCAGTAAAATGAGAATAATCATGGTAATCATCCTGTAGTGTGCTGTAAAGATTAAAAGTATGATAAATGGAAACTGTGTGACTGACACACAGGAAATATTTAACAAATGTTAATGATTCTCACTTGTCTTTAAAGAGGAAACACGTGGGGATGCTGAGGCCGGAGTGCCCCTACCTCTTTATCTTCTGATACCTGAGTCATCAGTGCAGATGGGCTTTTATATTTAATAAGAAGCTCTTTGCAGAAATAAATCGTTACCTTTATTTTCCCCGGCTGAGTCTCTTCAATAATCACATTACTTGTGGGCCAAGTTAACACTCCAGGAAGACGACAAATCAAGGTTCTTGCTTTCTCAAAATGATTAAGAGCTTCTAGAAATCTAAAGTCATAATTATGAAGAAAGAAGGCATTAAAGCTATGATAAGAATTTTAATTCCCCACAATAAAGTTACAGAAATTTCAAGTTTACTAGTAAGAGTACATGTGATAAATCACTGTACAGAAATATTCTATGGAACCTGCAGTTTCTTTAAAAAAACAAAGGCAGGTTGAATCACTATACTGCCACCTGAAACTAATATAACAGTGTACATTAACTAACTGTAATTAAAATAAAAAAGAAAAAAAGAAGGCATTAATCACTGTTTGCTATAAAAATAATATAAATTAAACACAAATCTGCCTGGCCACCGACTTTATTATGGTAGGTGCATACTGGTCCTTTAAAGTTGTAATTTATTGCTTAAAGTTTCCAACAATTACAACAGAAAATTGAAAAATTTCGTTGTTCCATTTTTATGTTTCATTTACTAAGCTAATTAGAGTCCTATAGAGAAATAACAACCCTTCACACTAATTAATCAACTAATTAATCATAAATTCCTTTTTAAAAAAACTTTATTAGGACATCTGATCTGTAATAAAGATCATTCTGAAAAAAAAAAAAAGATCTTTTTGAAAAAATTCTAAAGAGATCATGTATACTAGACATAATTCTTCAACCATAAAGAAGTAAAGTATTTTAACAGAACAAATGGATATGTAAACTGTTTTAACTACATGAAATGTTTTGGTTCTGATTTATGTTTTAAAAAATGTCAACAGATTCCTAAAATCCAACAAAAGAATATTAATACACTGGATTATAAAGTTAAATAAGTCTTTGTTATTCTCTTCAGGCTAGAGAAGAAACGTTTCCTGCTTTCTCCAATCTTGAAATAATTTCCCAGTTTAAGAACTTTTTTTGCCAATGGATAAGAAAAACTCACCTGCTGAAAAGCTAGACCACCAACCACCATTAAGAGAACAGCAGGCCTTTACCAGAAACTGCGCATTGCAACAGCCAAAACCACCATTATCAGACACTGAACCCTACACCATATTATTTTGAAATTAAAATGTAAACTTTGGGATCCCTGGGTGGCGCAGCAGTTTAGCGCCTGCCTTTGGCCCAGGGCGCGATCCTAGAGACCCGGGATCGAATCCCACGTCAGGCTCCCGGTGCATGGAGCCTGCTTCTCCCTCTGCCTGTGTCTCTGCCTCTCTCTCTCTCTATCATGTAAAAAAAAAAGTAAACTTTTCAAAATGGCACTTTTTCATCTACCATAATTCCTATGATGTTCCATATTTATGATACATCCCTAGATCTTAAGAATAATTATATGTGACCACTACATTAAAAATGTGTATCTTGGGGGATCCCTAGGTGGCGCAGTGGTTTAGCGCTTGCCTTTGGCCCAGGGTGCGATCCTGGAGTCCCGGGATTGAGTCCTGGGTTGAGCTCCCAGCATGGAGCCTGCTTCTCCCTCCTCCTGTGCCTTGCCCACCCCCTTCTCTATCATAAATAAATAAATAAATCTTTAAAAAAATGTATATCTTAAACAAGTTATGTTAAGCTTGAAATTAAATTCATTTGTTATTACTATACAGATGATTGCTAAATCCTCATTACCGCTCCCTCTATCTAATTCTAAATATAATTCAGCCTGGTCACACAGTAACTTCAGGAAGTAAAAGAACTTTCTTTAATCACTAAAAAATCTATAAAGAAGTTCTAGGCACATTCCAAAACTGGGTTCCCAAGGAGTCCCAAAGGTCTGATAACATTTTCCTTAGGAACACCTAGCTGGCTCAGTCAAAAAACCATGCAACTCTTGATCTCAGGGTCATAAGTTTGAGACCCATGTTGGGTATAGAGATTATTTAAAAATAAAAATTAAAAAAAAACTTAAACAATTTTTTCTCTAAAAGGACAGACGAAAATTCAAGAATTAAAAGCTATAAAATGATACTCAATTAGTCAACAATTATTTCTTTATAAAGTAATCTACCACATCTACCACCATATTGGGTGTAAGTACAGGAAGAGGGAGATTTTTGGTTTTCTTTTTGTCACTACTGTTTTACAGTTAATGATACTGTTTTATCATGCCAAAAATACGGACTGCTTCACAAATTTGTGCGTAATCCTTGCACAAGGGGCATGCTAATCCTGTATCATTCTAATTTTAGTCTATGTGCTGCCCAAGCAAGCACAGAACAGGGGAGTTTTTTTTTTAAAGTTCAATGTATAACCCTATCCCCAAAGGGTCATACAGAAACTGGGAAGATAAGATATGAAACATTTGCAGAACAACCACATTCTAAACTTCGAGTAAGAATACCAACTATAGAAGAAGTTCAAAGAAGAGATTTTTATTTCTAATTCATGGTGTCTCTGAACAGATATGTATCCCATATTAAAACCATCTTCATATAAGTTTTGGAGGGAAATGAGTATTTTGGTAACCAAAAACATTATACAATCAGACTTGTAAAGCAGTAATTTATATCCATTCAGTCACCATTTATAAATGACATATACTAAGACTATACTTTCAGGGATCATTTCTATAGTTTGTTATAAATGACATATACTAACAGAAAAAATACAAAATCCTTTGTGTCAAATCACCTTATTTTAACTTTCTTATAAGATTCCAAATAAGGAAGTACTAGGAGCTGAACTGATTGGCCATATTTTAATAATTAATATTGATTTAGAAATGCTGGCCTCCAAGCAAACATGGAAATAATAGCATCCCACAGAGAAGATAACAATGTAATTCCAGAAAAGGGATCTCCACAACATTAGACTTCAATGAATTTCCCACCCTGAGTGTAAAAGAGTACAGATTCTACTAACCTGTTCTTTTTCAAATATACTTTTCCAATTCCACAGTAGGCCAAACAATCAAGTCCCTCATTGGGGTAGTGTTCAATCATCCTCTTAAACTGGTTTTCAGCTTCAGATAATTCCTTCAGTAGCAATAAAAATAATGATCACTTAAACTACAAAAGAAACACTAGAGCAGATTTTATCTGAAGGTTTTTTTTTTTGTGTAATATTACAAACAACTGTATATCCAAATATTTCTATGGCAAAATTAAACCTTCTGCATTTTATATTCTTAGCAAATATACAAATTTTGACGACAGGATATACAGAGACACAACCAAAGTGATCTGGCTTGAGAATGAAAACTTGGCATGGAACACATAAGACAACAAACCACACGAACATTTACTAATATACAGAGAGGGCCTGGTACGTGCTCATTAACACTAAAAGGTGTGAATTCATAGAAGACTGACTAGACGTAAACACATCATGACATGTATCCTTACTACTGCTTTAACGAAAGCTTTTCATAGCTTAGAGTACATTCTTTTGAATATTCTTGACAGTGGAAACTTCTGCACACTTTGAATGAATGGTTTTGGAAAAAAATCCAAAGACACTTAGCTCAAGGCAATCCTGGAAACCCCACTGTGGGTGAAAAAAGATGTATCACTACAAAATGGGAGTTTCTAAGAAGCTTTGAGGCCAGTTCCAAAGGGAGCGTTCAAAAAATGTTTTAAGCAAGAGCTGTAGTGGAGCAAATACATTGCTTACTTCTGGGGCTACTCTGAATGATGACATTCTTTTAAATGTCCAAGTTCTATCATACCTGTTTTTTCTTTTTTTAATCAGTCTCAGTAATTCAAAGTAAATTAAAAATTTAGTGAACTATTTCTTCTATTTTTTTTTTAAGATTTTATTTATTTATCAATGAAAGACATACAGAGAGAGAGGCAGAGACACAGGCAGAGGGAGAAGCAGGCTTCACGCAGGAAGCCCGATGTGGGACTCGATCCCAGGACTCCAGGATTGCACCCTGGGCCAAAGGCAGGAGCTCAACTGCTGAGTCACCCAGGCATCTCTATTTCTTCTATTTTGATAAAGCAAAGTATGATAAGATATTTATTATCACTCCGCCAAGAATAGAAGAATTGAGATCATGAAGTTCTGTTTCCAACAAATGCAAGACATTCATTCTGTCACAGCAAGAACGAGGAAAGAAGCATATAACAAAGAAAATGAACCTCAGACACTGTGGACCACACTGAGAGTAGAACCTAACAGATGACTGGATCCTTATTAGGTAACAGTTATGGTTACATCTTCATTTCCTCAAGGACACTTGAGCCCTAGTTGGCAGAAAGGATATATCATACCTGAGGTAATTCTAGAGCAATTTTAACTTTTATTAAAAACTAAAAGAAAACCATAGAAAGCAAAGTACAGCTGACTCTTGAACAATGCAGGGGTCATGCAACTAAAAATACAGGTATAACTTTTGATTTTCCAAAAACTTTACTACTAATAACCTACTTGACTGGAAGCCTTATCAATAACAGAGTGGATTAACACATATTTTATATGTGTATTATATACTGTATCCTTATAGTAAAGCAAGAGAAAAGAAAATCACAAAGAGAAAATACATTCACAGTACTGTACTATGTTTTTTTTTAAAAAAATCCATGTATAAGTAGTAAGTGGACCCATGCAATCAAACTCGTATTGTTCAAGGGTCAACTGTATAATACTGTGCAGTGCAGAAAAGCTCACTTTCCAGGAGAGCCCAAAGAATCATGAGTAATGGAAACCATGTGTGCTCACACCTATACACAGATTGTGGTTGTGGGAAGCCTGCACTCCAGAAGATAATAAAATACCAAAATACTTATCACCCAGAACTAACAGATCTTAACACAAAGTTGAAGTCTCCTTTCTTATCTCCCCAGGCCCATTCCTTCCATCACTAAACACAACCATTATCTTAAACTTGATGTTGGGCTAGCCTATGTTTTTTGTCACCTTTACAAGAGGCAGAGATAAGGGATGCCTGGGTGACTCAGTGGTTGAGCATCTGCCTCCGGCTCAGGTCGTGATCAAATGTCGCATTGGGCTCCCACAGGGACCCTGTTTCTCCCTCTGCCTATGTCTCTACCTCTCTCTGTGTGTCTCATGAATAAATAAATAAATCTTAAAAAAAAAGAGGCAGAGATAGTTATAAACAATATATGCTATTGTTCCATACGTTTTCCAAATTGTACATAGTGTTATCACAACGTCTATTATGTTCTGCAACTTGTCTTTTTCACTCAACCTATTTTCTTAAATCTATGATGCTACAATAGGCCTTTTACTTTTTATACAAGTAAAAAGATTCCTACTGCTCATCTGACACACCTTTTTTCCAATAGGATCACAAACTACATTTTCTTTTCAATAAAAACACCACAAATTAAACAGGTACTTCAGAAGAAATTATCAAGAAAATACAAAAAAGAATTAAGCCAAAGTGGCAAAATTTTTTTATGTATCTTCTAAAATTAATGGCACATTTTAACGATTTATTATCTTTCTTACAAATCTTACCTCAGGCTGTCCTATTCCAAGGAGAGAAATAGCAAGTCCGTAGACTACTAAGACATAGTTAATCATGGCCAGGTTCAATTGCTGTCAATAAAAATGGTCCAGTTAAAAATGTGAACATAATTTTGCCCAATTTACATCATATCAACTTGTTAGCCACAACAGGAGAAAAAAAAAATGTAATGAAATCTCTCTAATCACTATGACTGAAACAAAGGCCAAACAGAATTAGAAAATATATTTTGCAAAGCTACAGTTATAATGAAATCATGTATTTAAAACACAGAAACATTGTCTCAGTTCCTTGAAGGTGTGGTTCACAGCAGATCAGAGTAACTGAGTCATATTCTTTTCATTTTAAGTAGGTACTAGTGATGGATTAAGACATTTGCTCTCTTACAATCTAGCATAAATTATATATCTATCTAATTCTTTCTGGATGAAAAGATGGAACTAACGCAAGTCCAAAACCTTGATTCAGTACTTTTGTAGGAGAAGCTAGGTATTCTAATGAACACCAAGTAGAGAAGGAGAGTCTAAACCTGGGTAATATACTAAGTGAAACCATAAAGGCTGAATCCGACAGAGAGAGCATTACAGCTTCTCACAACCTGGAGCAGATACAGCCAATCTGAGGTAGGACTAAGGTATGTTCATACAATGAAGTTAAAGCCTTGGTTCTCTTCTACATTCACCTGAAATGTATATGCACTGATAAACAAGCTGCAAGGCAATTTTACCTTTATTTTTTGAGGATCTAAACCATTGAGCAATTCTGTGAAGGCCTGTGCAGCACTGCGGCAACGCTGCTCCAACAAAGCCGTGTAACCATCCTGGATTAAGCTTCTCAGCATTTTCATTATATTAGCAAAATCCTGCAAAAAAAAAAAAAAATTGTATTAAGTAATCCAGAGCTGTATGTGTTTAGCCTAAAACTTAAGATGCCAAAGTTCATCATAGGGCAGTTATATTTTATAACTGATTATAAAATATGTCAATAAATATCCAAAGCTGCTTTTTTGCATTATACTCCTTTCTCTACATGGCACCTTTTTTTTTTTTTAAACTTTATTTATTTATCCATGAGAGAGAGCGAGAGAGGGAGGCAGAGACACAGGCAGAGGGAGAAGCAGGCTCCATGCAGGGAGCCTGACGTGGGACTCGATCCCGGTCTCCAGGATCACACCCTGGGCCGAATGCGGTGCCAAACCGCTGAGCCACCCGGGCTGCCCATACATGGCATCTTTATAGTGAAAATCGAAAGGTACTGCTTCACCATCTTATTTCCAACACTCCTGCTGCTACTCATAACAAGAAAGGGTAGTTCATTTTACACTACATGGTTCTAAGCCTTGCTCACTTTTCATTGAACAGACAGCATTTAGAAGTTTTAACAGCACAGAAAACACCAGGCCACCACTGAAATAACTATCTGGCTGACTAGATTTAGACAAGTAAGAAAAAGCAATCAATTTACTGATCACTATCAGATTTTAACATCTGCCCTTGTGCTCTGGAACAAACCTTAATTCTCAGCAAGAAATGCGTATTTTAATCTTTGGCTCTACTTCTGCACAACATGTACTTGAACACAATAAAAGTATCAGGAGAGATACTATCAGGTTAAATGCAAAGGGAAAAGCATAAAAAATAAAAAACAAAATCAGGGACACTTGGGTGGCTCAGTGGTTGAGTGTCTGCTTTTGGCTCAGGTCACAATCCTGGGGTCCTAGGATCAAGTCCCGCATCAGGCTCCCCCAGAGGGAGCCTGCTTCTCTTTCTGCCTAGGTCTCTGCCTCTTTCTCTGTGTGTCTCTTGTGAATAAACAAATACAATCTTAAAAAAATCTCCAACTGTCAGAAATTCTAAAGATGCCTTTATGCAATGGATTAGAAATATGTTTTCAGGGCAGCCGGGGTGGCTCAGCAGTTTACTGCCACCTTCAGCCCAGGGCCTGATCCTGGACACCCGGGATCGAGTCCCACGTCAGGCTCCCTGCATGGACCCTGCTTCTCCCTCTGCCTGTGTCTCTGCCTCTCTCTCTCTCTCTCTCTGTGTGACTATCATAAATAAATTTTAAAAAAAAATTAAAAAAAAGAAATATGTTTTCATAAACTGCTTGAAACATGCTTCATTCCTACAGTCCTCTGTAAGATTGTCATATGTACCTAAATAGATGAATTTTAAAATGACCTCCATATTAAAATAAGTATTGTAGTCTAGGTTAATATACATTTTTTTTGGAGTTAAATTTAAATCCAATATTCTACTTTAGAAGAAAGAAAATTGTATTTACATAAAGGATGAGTTTTTCAAAGCAGACTATGAATCATGTTTACCCAAAAAAGACAATCTTTCACTTAGTACTACATAGTCTACAAATGTTCAATGACTAGAACAGAGATCAGTGTTGGTTCTGTAGATTCTGGATTTCATCAAGGTTTCTATTTCTTCTTGAATCAGTTTTTAGAAGTTGGGTTTTTCTAGGAATTCATCCATTTCATCTTTTCACATTTTGAAATTTCTTGGTATATCATTCATAATAGTATTTTGATGTATTTGTAATATTCAAGAATCTTCAGAAATGCATCCTTGTTCACTCTTGAAATTGTTTTATGTCTTCTTTCTTAATCAGTTACAACACCAGCATATAAATTTTATTTATAATGGCAAAGAATCAACTGTTAGCTCTGTGGATTCTTTCTTTTAGGTTTGTTTCTAGTTCATCATTTTCCAGTTTGATCTTTATTATTTCCTTCCTTCTACTTTCTTTGGGTTTATTTGCTATTTTTCTTTTTTTCTAGTTCCTAGGATAAATACTTCATTAATTTAAAAGGTTTTGTTCTTTTACCTCACATATTTAGCTTGATAAACTTCCTTCAAAGTAATCTTTTAGCTGTATCCATTGCATTTTTTAGAAGACTTTTTCTCTTAGTTTTAGGTTTACAACAAAATTGAAAAGGAGGTACAGAAATATCCATATACCCATTGCCTCCTTCCATGCAAACCCCACTATATCACTCCTCAGAACAGTATATGTAACTTTTTATTGAAGTACATTAACATACTATGTTATACTAATTCTAGGTATACAACTTAGTGATTAGACACTGCTGAACACTATACATTGCTCACCACAGTAAGTGTAGTTACCATCTGTCACCATCCAGAGTTATTGCAGTGTTAATGACTGTACTCTCTATGCTGTACTTTTCACCCCATGGTTATTTATTTCATAACTGGAAGTCTTCTCAATCCCTGTCACATATTTCATCGATTCTCTCATCCTCTGCCATCTGGCAAACACCAGTGTGTTCTCTATATTTGAGACTTTGTGTGTGTGTTCATTTTTGTTTTGTTTTTCAAATTTCACGTATTAGTAAAATCAGATGGTATTTGTCTTTCTCTAAGTTATTTCACCTAGTGAAATACTCCCTAGGTCCATCCATGTTGTCAAGAATGGCAATATTTTATTCGTTTTATGGCTAAGTAATACTCCAATGTGTATGTGTGTGTGTACACATTTTCTTTAACCCAGAATAGTATATTTCTTACCAAAGATCAACTACATGCACACATCCCAATCACTCAAAGTCTATAGTTTACCACAGGATACATTCTTGGTGTTGTACTTCTACGGCTTTGGATAAATGTTCAAGGACATATACCTGCCATTATAATATTATACATAGAATTTTCGCTGCCCTAAAAATCCTCTGTGCTTTGCCTAGTAATCTTTTTCCCCTTAGTGTATACTTTTTAATGACTTCCTAAATACTACAGAATTTTATATACAAAGTTATTTGATTACTCTTAAATCTTTCAAATCAAAGAATAAAGTTTGCTCTTTAACAGTTTTAAGGTAGGTATAATAAAACTGCGAGTGCTCAAACTTTTTAAAATAATTTAAATCTTCTTAAAATGCTTTTCTATTTTCGTTAGTATTTATTTTTAATAAAACTATACACCCAACATGGGGCGTGAACTCACAATTTGGAGATCAAGAGTCACAGGCTCTACCAAGTGAGTCAGCCAGGCACGCCTTAAAGTATATATCTTAAAAGTTAAAACTCTGGAAAGCAAAGAATCTCAAATTTTTAAATCTCCGGGAAGCAAACAATTCTGCAGTGTCAACCATTAGTTAAATTTCTGGTTAAACTGATTATCAAGTTAAAATTTATTCTCATGAATAAATAAAATCTTAAAAAAAATTTAAATTAGTGATAGTTTGGTTTCTTAGCAGTCATATATAAGATATGTCCATAACTTAAACTACAAAAAATAAATCTTAGAGATGTACATGATTAGCATTCATATGAAAAATGTTTTGTTCAAAGACTGCTTTTTTCATTAGGAATAAAGCCTTTTCAGGTCATGGTCTCTGGGTCCTGGGATTGAGCCCCACATGGGCTCCCTGCTCAGCGGGGATTCTGCTTCTCTTTCTCTCTCTCCTTTTTTTTTTTTTTAAGATTTTATTTATTTATTCATGACAGACACAGAGAAAGAGAGAGAGAAAGGCAGAGACACAGGCAGAGAGAGAAGCAGGCTCCATGCAGGGAGCCTGACGTGGGACTCGATTCTGGGGCTCCAAGATCACGCCCTGGGCTGAAGGCAGGCGCTAAACAGCTGAGCCACTGGGGCTGCCCTGCTTCTCTCTCTCTATCCCTCCCCATCACTCATTTTTTCTCTCTCTCTCTCTCTCTCAAATCAAATCTTTGGAGAAAATAAAAAAGAAAGAAAGAAAGAAAAAGAAATAAGCCTTTTCCTTTACCTGATGTGCAGCTCTGGAAGATTTAGAGAATTGTTTTTCCAAAATGTTCTTCAAATCTACTGGTAAACTCCCTTGTGAACTAGAACTAATAGAGAAAAATGTTTTGAGTTATCTTAAAATAGTTTTGCTTATATAAAGATAAGAATATATTTACAGAAGGCCATTTTTTTAAAAACTGTAGTTGACATACAATGTTACATTAGTTTCAAGCATACAATGCAATACTATACATTATACAAAGTTCACTATAATAAGTGTAGTCACCATGACCTGTCACCATACATTTTTACAGTATTTTTTACTACATTCCCTGTGCTGCAGGTGAAGGTCATTTTAAACACTGAATAAATGGAGTCACAAGTTCCTCCTTTGAAGTATTACCAAAAAGTCAATTCTCCTCAAATTAATCTCTTAATACAATGAAATCGCAATAAAATCTCTGTAAAATTAGAGATGGAGGGAGACCAGAATTATGAAGATAATATAGAAGAAAACTTAAAGAAAAATAGGAAATTGGGAAGATTTACGCTGATCATCAAGTTATTCCACATATGGTCATCAATAACACAGCCTTGAAACAAGAAATGTGCTCATTAAACACTGCAAGGATGCTCCATCTCTTAATGAAAATCTAATAATAAGATAGAACTGTTTCTGAAAGTCTGACTCCCAATGCTGGTGAGGATAATAAGCAAGATTCAGGAATTCTATGTGGTGTTTGCCTGACACCAAATAGTTGCCATTTTCCACATCAATTCTCAATTTGAAAACAGAATCAAAACATCAGAAAAATAAATTTATCTTTAGCAGAACAGTTCAGAATTATAACTATGCATGACCCTGTATGTTTTTGGTCTCCTCTGAGGGTTAAGTAGGGAGAAGGGGAAGACTTAGGATTTTCCTTCTGAATAATAGAACAATATAGTACCTATGCCCCTGCTTTAAATTTAATTTTCCTAGCAGCATCATTTTTTTTTTTAAATGAGGCTTAACTATTTCGCTTAGTGCTTTGCTATTCAAGCCCTTCTTGAAGCACCTACCAAGGAATCAGCCTTACACGAAGAAGAGAAAGCTGACAGCTGGTGTAACTATGGCAGAAATGATTTTGCAGGGCCTCCAGAGTCACTTTTCTTGACCTCATGATTTTCTGTATCCATTTTAAGATTTATAATCTCACTTTGCAATCCATATATGTCTTTGTAGGCAATGGGGGGCATTAATTATAAAGATAGGTGGCAAGAGTTCCTACTGTTAATTTGCAGGGGGAAAGGGATATTTGATAGAACTTTTAAGTGGTTGCTTCATTAGTGAACACGTTCCTTTAAGGAGAACTACTTTCTTAAAAGGGCCCCTAAAAACACACAAACCCATGCCTGTATGTGCAGAGTAAGCACCAGATGGCCAAGAACTTGTTAATGGAGAATTCCTAAAGGAAGCCTCTAGAGAAGCAACTGTGGGAGAGGTGAAGTAAGTAAATAGGGAGAAGACATAATTCTCACTTTATACTTCTCTGAATATTTTTTTCTTCTCATGAGCATGTATTTTGTGATTTTTAAGAATTAACGCTGATAGATCTCGTATTCTATGCCTTTCAGATATTGGCTAACATTCAGATTTAATAATCCTTTGGCTAAAACTGACACACTCCACAAGATACACCCTTGATATGTGAAAGGGATTTTAGTACTCATTATATAGCTACTACTTAAAAGATCCTTTGTTTTTCCCCTTTTACTTTTTTCTTAAGAGGAGGCTATGGGGGGGAGGGGCACAAATAAAAAACATACCTGAACTTCTCCAATTCATTGTTTCGAGATTTTTGTTTTCCTTTGTATTTTGGAGTCTGACCTGTGAATACAAAGTATTTGTTCCTGAAACCTGTTCATAAAAATCAACAAGCCTGAAAGCAAATTAATTGAAAATATGTAAATTGGAATAAGCAGCAAAGGAAACATTTTATGTAACTACAAACAGGTAAAAAAAAAACAGCTAAGATGACACAGATCTATGTATACTATAAAATTGTGAATGTAAATTACAATATTATTTAGATAGGTCATAGTTCCTATTTTCAGGTAGTCTATAATCAGATGGGGAAAAAAAGACAGTCACCAGTAATTACACAACAACCACCTTTAGGAAAAAGAGAAGATAGCATGCTGTTACTAACATATTAATTCCATAGTAACTGCTCTTATAAACTCACTGAGGTGGAAATCATTAAATTTGAGTGGCCAGGAAAAGTATTAGTGGGGATGCAGCATGTGTATTTAGCTTTAAGAAACAAGTAGAACTTGGGGCACCTGGTGGCTCAGTTGGCTAAGTATCTGATTTTGGCTCAGGTCATGACCTCAGAGTCCTGGGACAGAGCCCACAGCAGCTCTATGCTCAGCGGGGAGTCAGCTTGTGTCTCCCCCCGCCCTACTCCTCCCCCTGCTTGTGCTTGCTCTCTAATAAATAAATAAATACAATCTTAAAAAACGAAACAAACCCAAGAATGACATTCACTTTAAGAAACTCTAAGTAAACCTGTGTGATCTGGTGAGCTGGGTAAGAAGAGAAGGTTGGAAAAGGGCGGCAAAGGCCAGCTGAGGGGAGTGCTCGGAGGTCCTTTGCTTCTGATACTTCAGCTTTATGAGCCTAGCATTGGTCCCATGGGCAAGAGTTGGGGGAAACATGCACAAAGTTGAGTAGAAGGGAGCACAGGAATAGGGACAGGGTGTTTTTGATGGAAACTTTGGGGAGAGACAGCAGAGGCAAGTCAGAACCAATGTATTAAGAAGAGAATCAGAACCAAGCTGGTGGATGGCCTTAGAAAACAAAAGTGGCTTCTGGAAAGGCAAAAGAGTTTTAATTTGATTCCTGCAGTTTGATTTTGGGCAAAACTGTAGCTTTAACCCTGGGACCTCAATTTCTTTAACTGAATACAAATGCTGAAATGTGGGTGGTATTTATTTACTTAAATGTGCTATCCAATACTAACAGCCTAAGAAACATCAATAAATTATTTTTTTAAGATTTTATTTATTCATGAGACACAGAGAGAGAGAGAGAGACAGAGACAGAGACACAGGCAGAGAGAGCAAGCTCCCTGCAGGGAGCCCAATATGGGATTTGATCCCAGACCCTGGGGATCACGACCTGAGCCAAAGGCAGACACTCAACCACTGAGCCACTCATGTGCCCTGAAATATTAATAAATTAAAAGGTGTTTTCCAAAAGAAAAGTTTTATCTTCAAAGATATTTTCATGTGCTATTAGACTTACATCAGGTAAGACAATCACCTGAGTCTCCCTCTTTACAGTTTTCCAACATGCTAGCCAAATGGGAATGGCTAGGGGTAAATAGCTGGAAATGTGGCCCTGGAGCCTAAGAAAAGACAGAACTGAGGGAAGCAAAAGACAGAAATGGTTGCCAGAAACAGAAACACTGAAAAGAAAACAAAAGAGCCAACAAACAAGAAAAAGGAAAAGAGAGCGAGATGATCACTAACCAGGTCAGCAATCTCACCAAAATAAACCTGGGATGAGCACATGGAAGACTTAGACAAAATACTTGTATCTAACAGCAACCTTGAGTCATCAAGAAAATCCATATTTTTCTTAAACTCTGTTTTAAAAGCCAGGGAAGCATATAATCCACTTTAGGATGATTTTCAACAAAATCTGGCCATGTAAAGGGAAACTGAGAAATAAATGGAGCATGAATTTTTGCTTCTCTGGACCCTTAATTTCCCAATGATGCCAAGTAAACAAAGTCCCACTGTGTGTCTGTGTATTTACTAGATGCAGAAATAAACATATGCACTAAGCACATACAAGTTAAACTGGTATCAGCCTAAAGCATTTTCAACATCACCCCCAACAGGGTGAAAGTTAGTTCTTAACAGATGAAAAAAAAAAATCTAACTTTTTAAATATATAAAGCACAGGGATCCCTGGGTGGTGCAGCGGTTTAGCGCCTGCCTTTGGCCCAGGGCGCAATCCTGGAGACCCGGGATCAAATCCTACGTCGGGCTCCCGGTGCATGGAGCCTGCTTCTCCCTCTGCCTATGTCTCTGCCTCTCTCTCTCTCTCTGTATGACTATCATAAATAAATAAAAATTAAAAAAAAAATATATATATATAAAGCACAAATGTACGTACAGGACATAAATGGATAAACAGTTATTTGTGGTAGGAGGGCAAACAGGAAAAAAATATGTCTAAAAAGCCACCTGGGACATGGACAGGGTCAACTAATGAAATTAAAGCTGAAAAATACTGGCCTTGGGCACCTGGGTGGCTCACTTGATTGAGCATCTGCTTCAGCTCAGGTCATGATCCCTGGGACCTGGGATCAAGCCCCGAGTCAGGCTCCCTGCTCAGCAAGGAGTCTGCTTCTCCCTCTCCCTCTGCAGATCCCCCTACTTGAGCTCTCTCTCTCTCTCTAGTGCTCCCTCTCTTTCTCACTCTCTCTCAGATAAATAAAATCTTTAAAAATTAAAAAAAAAACAAAAACAAAACACTGGCCTCATGGAAATTAGGTAGCAGATCAAAGAGTTTCATCCTCCCTTTCTACATTTATTTGAATTTCTGAAATTAAATGTATTAAATAATATGAAAAGACCGAGCACTGATTTCAAATAAGTATTCAATGTTTTCTTAACATAGAAGCATTATAAAGTAAAAGAGCAACAGCAGATGTACGTGAGGTTCGTGCAAACATTGGGGCTGGAGTTTTAAGAACGCTACCTTAATTCAGCAACAACTTACTAAGGAAAAAACTTACCTGATGGTGGTAGAAATTCAGGATGACAGTCACAATCATCTACCTTCAAAGCTTCATCTACCACCTATCCATGAAAACAAAATTCATGAGATTTTCAAAAAATAAAGCCATAAAGCACTCAATTGCTAAATAATAAAACAGAATGGAACAGAATTTACCCAACAGCCTAAAATCAACAGATAATTAGGCCTAAGTGAGGGAACAAACAAAATGATATCTAGTGATAATATGACAAATTCTCTAATGATAATTCTACTTCCAACACCTGGCATGATGCCTGACAGATTATTTAATAAGTGTACTGAATAAATACTATTGCATCCTTCCCTGTATGCTCCTCTCTCTAACTGAATACAGCCTCCGAGATTTTCATTACTAACAATAAAAGGACTACACAGTGAGTTGGAAAAGCTCCTTTAAATGCCTACCAGCCACATACTCCAAAATATCATTTCCTTTTCTCTTAGAAAACCCTGGAGAGAAATATTAACGTGGACTTGGTGATATGTGCTGAGCTTTTAGTATACAACTGTCAGAGGAAAACTCCAATTGAGGATATCTAGGATATCAATTAGAGTCAGGATAGAAGGCCTAGAGGTGCCTCAAAAACCAAGAGGCCTGGGTGCTGGTAAGCACAGTAGGGAGTCAAGGCTGGGGACCACTGCTGGGAAGAGCAACAGGAGGCTACACAAATGCCACACAAATGCCTCAGGCAGAGATGGGGAAGGCGTGCCCCCAGGCCCAATATAACCCAAGTCCTGTGGGCGAGCTCATGCAGTGCCAGGCAGCCGAGTAGACTACAAAAAAAAGGGAGGAAAAGAAAAATTGGAAGCACTGTAAGAAGAAAAATCGGAAGCACTGTAAGAAGGTCTGGTGACATGGCCACCAGACCTCACTGTCACTCATTCCCCAGGGGCTGTTTGAGAGACATGTAAAGCAGGAAAGGCATACAAAGAGAACTACCCAAGTGGTAAAATGATATTTAGAAGAACACATTTTGAAAACACACCAATGTGATTTCAAAAGAAACTCTGTGACAGGGCAGCCCCGGTAGTGCAGCGGTTTAGTGCCGCCTGCAGCCCAGGGTGTGATCCTGGAGACCCGGGATCGAGTCCCACATCAGGCTCCTTGCATGGAGCCTGCTTCTCCCTCTACCTGTGTCTCTGCCCCCCACCCCCCCCCCCGTGTTTCTCATGAATAAATAAATAAATAATTCTTAAAAAAAAAAAAAAAAGAAATTCTGTGACACTTGAAATATTTTCCTCATGTAGACGAAGGACATAGTGGAATATTTATTAAAAAGAATCATTCTCAAAAAAAAAAAAAAGAAAAAAAGAAAAGAAAAAGAATCATTCTTGGGACACCTGGGTGGCTCAGTGGTTGAGTATCTCCCTTCAGCCTGGACTTGATCCCGGAGTTGTAGGATCGAGTCCCACATCGGGCTCCCTGCACAGAGCCTGCTTCTCCCTCTGCCTGTGTCTCTGCCTGTCTCTCGTGAATAAATAAAATCTTTAAGAAGAAAAAAAAGAATCATTCTCTTTGCTTTCATTGGAAAAAGGAATTCATATCATCAAAATATTTAATTTCCATTATTACTGGAATACTATTGTAAAAACATGAGACTATCTATAGTTGAAGAAATCATTTTAATTTTCGTTTTTTACTGAACCTACCTTTAGATTCTGATTACCACCGTTTGCCATTTCGCGGTTAGTTTTTCTGGAATCTTTTTCAGTTTCCACAAAGTTAAGTGAAGTACTAAATGCAGGTGCTGATAAACTAGGTATGTAGGCCCTGAATAGGAAATAAAAGAAATAATTTATTTCTGCTCATTAGCATGCATTTTTAAAAGTTATCCTTCAAATAAACAAGTTCCAGCAAATATTGTCCTTTTTTCCTTGGAAGAAGGGTAATACTTAAAAGAATCTACCTCTGACATTGGGTTTTATATACAAATATTACTTTAAATTTCATAGTAAAAACTCAAAATAGATTAAGAACAGTTCAATAATATATTCTGGTTTCTAATATTAAAATAAGTAAGTCTTCTGGTTTTAAATTTAACAGCTTCAGTATCTTAGGCATCTAACATATGTGGAGGAAAAAAACATCTATTTTAATTGCCAAGTAATAAATATAGAACCCTGGCTGCTATTTGTTTTCTTGTGAGCATACTTGAATCTGTCTGTTGTCTATTTCTAACAGAAAGCGTCCTAGTCTTAGAAAAGAACCAAGAGGCTGGATGTACATGTTTTCAGGACAGGAGCTTAGAGTTAAAGGTACAGACTGTGTTCTGTTCTCTGCTGTCATGACCCTCAATTGAAAAAGTACTCCCATCCAAGCATAATGACATCCAATTAACACTTCACCCATATTTTCCCAGAGGTTTAGGCTACTGATCTCCCATAAATACACATGCAAATGGCTCAGTAAAACAGTCCACAAAATAAATCTGACATTCACAGGTCACCTGATCTTAGACACAAACCCTTCTTCCTTCTCTCCTCAACTTTACTGTGGTTGCTATGAGCCACAAAGCATCAGATACAGTAATTCTGAAATTTATAGGGCAGAGCCATCCCAAGTAACAGCTACTGATCTGATTGGTATTGACTCACCTGCTTTCATAAAAGGCTTTAATTGGATTTCTAGTTGGTGTTCGACCTATAAAAACCAATCACACACATACATAGTAATCAGTGGATTGGCAATACATACTTTGAAGAGATTTTCAAATATCCTTTAAGTTGACAGTAAGAACATCAAATTTACAGAACTGAAAAATAAACCTAAATAATTCTTATTTCCAGATGTTTTTAGTTTTCAGGATAGCTTCAGCAAAATGTTACATAGCCTTATTTGACATCCCATTACATTGATCATTGACTACATGCAGCAGTATATAAATCCAAATCAGAGATGGTACCTGTCTTCAAGGAGCTCACAATCTTATTTATAATCATGTTATGTTGGATGATAACAGCTCAGCTTCCTAAGACACTAAATACCCAAAGCAGAAAAAATAGGAAAGACCTATAAACTGAAAGCATAGAGTAAGGGAATTTCAGGCATTGGAGAAAGCAAAATCACTTAAGAAAGAAAACAAGTGAATGAAAATCTAGAATTCCTAGCCCGAACAGCTGATTTCTGATATATGTGTCTGTACCCACATACAGATGTATATAAGCGTATGTGTTCAGCATGCTACAGAATGAACCACACACTTGGTGCAAAAACATCAAACGACTCTACTGAAGGGTCTTTAGAAATGACTAAAATGGAGGAAAAAACTTTAAACAATTTTGTTTCAAAAGGCTTCATTTTCTTCAAAATCTCAAGGCATATTTTTCTATAGAAGAATAATCATTTGTTATGTTTCAAATAAAAATACAAATAATTTATAATTACCTAGTGGAATATAACACTAATGTACGTACTTCCACACAAACAGAAATGGAAAACTTCAGTGACTTGACCAAGATAATGTAACAAAATAAGCACAAATCACCTGAGAGTTGACTTATGATCCTCCATTAATCCAAGAAACACACCTTCAAGAGTTTTAAAGGGAATTCAACTGTAACCAAAGAATCTTAGGTGAAATACCTTGCAGGTCTTCTATTTGTTTTTGTAACTTTACATGCTGCTGAATTAGATCCTTGATTCCCTCAGGGTCATTTTTACAGAGTTTTTGAGCTTTTATGTTTGCTTGCAGGGCCCAGTCATATTCCCCCAGCATAGAAAGAGCAGCACAATAACGATAATGACCCTGTTCCAAAAGATAAATTTAATTTTTTCTCAAAAATATGCTTAAGTTAAAGAAAATAGATAAGGAAAAATATTTTGCTTGAAAACTGATTACTCAAAATGTTAGATTAGGATCCTACCAATAAAAAAATTTTTTAAATGTTAATACCTCTCAGGAAATAAAATTACCTAAATGAACTAAAAGTGAAATTATCAAAGTATTTATAATAATTTTAACTAGAAATCAGTATTTTTGCTTATGAGATTTTTGTACCCCAAAGAAAATAATTCAACCTTTATTACAGTTTACTAGTAAAGAACAAAATATATTACTTTGTGCCAAATAAAATACAAAAAACACTCATTATAAATAACTTTATTTTTTTCAAAAATATTTTAAGGTAGTAATAGTCTCTAAGTCATCACATTCCCTACATTTTCGAAATTAAACAAATTTTAGAGCTGGAAGGAACAATCAGCTTATAAGTGGTTTTTCGGACCCCCGAAGAGCATGATCACAAATAAGGGGTGCATCTAGGTTAGATCTTCCATTCAGCTTGTTCTTAATCAACTTTTAATTATTCCATCTCTAAGTGTTGTGCTTGGTTTTAAGAAAAGATCGGAAAATCACTCATTTACTCAATTCCAATTATCAGGGCTTTTGGTTTTGTTTGCTACAGAACCACATAGTCCTGTCTGGCCTGATTTATGCATTTTGGGAAATCTCTATCTCAAGGATGAATATTTTAATCTAGAAAGCTAATATAACCAAACCTGAGACTAACTCAACCACCTCTTCTAGCTACTCACAAACTGAACTTCCATTGAAGGCACAGTATCTCCACTTGAGAACTGACTTACCGTGAGAGACGCTAGAAATTGGCCTACTGTCACACTTACTCAGAGGCAAACCAAAGAATACTGACCTTAGGACTTTGAGTCCAGAGTTTCTTCCTCTTTACTACAGATTTAACAAAGGACATTCTCACTCTATGAGAAACTACTGAGTCAGAAATAAGTGACCCCTTTAGGAAAGATGAGCTTTTCACTAAAAAAAAAAGGCCAGAATCAACCACAGGGACCTTTGTTTATGCAGGTTCCATCCATATATAATCCTGTTCTGTGTACCAACCCAATCTGTAAATTCTGAAGCACTTTTTTAGCCAGACTATTTAGGCTCAGATCAAAGATTCCAATTCAGATTGCATTTGCTTAAACTTCGCTTTTCCTCAAAAGGCATATGAAGACAGATTTCTCAGATATGCTATAAGACTAACATCCTATCCTCCAGGAATATTCCAACTTCAAAATTTAGGTAACTACATAAAAAAAATAAGTCACAGCATAAAAAATATGATAGATTATAAACCATACCTGCTAAATTTGTAGAAAATATTTTTTTCTTTTCCTCATCCCCACCTCCTAATCTCCCATCTTCCTCATCTTTTGCTGGATTCCCTAAACTCTGTAAAACGTAGTATAGGGTCTACTGGTTGAGAAAGGAGTTTATTCAGATCTCACTGCTAAAGTTATCTGAATGAAGCTTAAATTAAAGGCATCTCAGAGTTTCCTGAACTCAAAACAATACAGTTTTGCTTTTCTTTGACACTACCTCATTCTATCACATATATAGAAATTTCCTGTTGTTATGTGCCTAGCATCCTCTCCTTTTGGGTGCCACAATGTCCCTACACCCCACAGTAATGGCAGGACTGGGACTAGTGCTCCATCCCAAAAATTAAGGGAGAGAAGTATATGACCCAGGAGACTGATCCATCGAAATGCACCATTTTCCAGGTCATAGGATCCGTCTATTCGTGGGTACATGGATCAGGATCAGTCTGAGGCATCCCTTAGTTGTAATATATAGGTACTAAAAGATTAGGTTCGGGGATCCCTGGGTGGCTCAGCGGTTTAGCGCCTGCCTTTGGCCCAGGGCGCAATCCTGGAGTCCTGGGATCAAGTCCCACGTCGGGCTCCCGGAATGGAGCCTGCTTCTCCCTCCTCCTGTGTCTCTGCCTCTCTTTCTCTCTGTCTATCATAAATAAATAAATAAATCTTAAAATAATAAAATAAAATAAAATAAAATAAAATAAAATAAATAAATAAATAAATAAAATAAAATAAAATATTAGGTTCCTTTGCCACTAGAATTAAATTATTAAGGATATGAGTTTGGGGCTCCTACTACATGGTAAAAGTCTTTTAAAAAATGAAGCCAAGAGGGATCCCTGGGTGGCGCAGTGGTTTGGCGCCTGCCTTTGGCCCGGGGCGCGATCCTGGAGACCCGGGATCGAATCCCACATCGGGCTCCCAGCATGGAGCCTGCTTCTCCCTCTGCCTGTGTCTCTGCCTCTCTCTTTGTGACTATCATGAATAAATAAATAAAATCTTTAAAAAAAAAAAAAAAAATTGAAGCCAAGAGAGCCTACACTATGATTACCACTTCTGGTAAAGATGGAATTAACAGGGATTTGGATTTACACTCTTGCCTAAAACAAACAAACAAGGACAAAATATATGAAACAAAGGTTGGCAAGAAACTGAATATCAGGCAACAAAAGAAAGTGACCCCCAAGAGATGAGAAACACATAAAACAAAAGCCCTATGATTGATTGGTCCAGCTTACTGAATGGAATTTCTAAATTTCTAATTTCTAATGGAATTTCTATAGCACAGGGAGAAGGAACCCAGGCATGGACTGCAATTTCAGTTCAGGAGACAGCGACAGGAGTCCAGGAGAGCCAAGGTAGTGCAAGTTCACAGCACAAAGGGAGAGAGAGGAGGCTGCTCCACAGAGAACTCCAGAGATCCTCACATGGTGCCCCCACATTAAGTCTTGAGATGAGTACTAATCAGTACATACATGTGGGACAACTACCCAAAACTCAAACCAGGGAAAGAACCACTAGAAAGGCTAATAAGGAAACAACAGTCAGCATTCCCACAGGGCCAGGAACAATTCTTGTTTCCACCAGCCAGAGTGGAAAACATCATAATTCATGGAATAACAGGCAGAGTATTCAGAAGCATTTTGCTTCAGTTATAGATAAAAAGATAGCCCTTGACCAAATACCACTATGTTCCCAATCTATCAAAGCTTAAAACAGGACTCCAAAGAATTACACTGTTTCCAAGTAACTTTACTGCATCCCAAAATGAAGCTCAAAAATATTTACAGATACACAAAAATATCAGTAAAAACAATGTCTTGCATCCAAAAAAATATCATTAGGTATGCAAAGAAGGAAAATGTGATCTATAAGGAAGAAACAATCGAAGAGTCAGAAATGACACATATGATAGAATTGGTAGACAAGAACATTAGAACAATTATAAACATATTCCATTACGTGCAAGAAACTAAAAGAAAGACTGAATGTATCTGAATGTATCAAGATGTGAAATACATAAGGAATACTCAAACTGAAATTCTAAAGATGGAAGTTTCATCATTTAAGATGAAAAATACATTGGAAGAAAATTGGGGCAGATTAGACATTGCAGAAGGAAAAAAAAAATCAGTGAACTCAATACAGCAATAGAACCCACCTAACAAGAAACACAGAATTAAAAGGGATAAAGGAGACTGAAAACAAAGCTAACAAAAAACCAAAACTGAGAAATGGGGAAAAAAATGTGTATAGATTCAGATCCAGTCATGCCTACAGGTAATGCCTAGACTTTTCAATTAAGTGTGAACCAACTACTTAGGCCAAATCTGAGTTAGGTTTTGTCACTCACAAACAAGAGTCTTAATATACCCCTCAATATTAAAAAGTTCTTGTGGACATCTGTGAGGCTACTAGTTTATATGCTATATAACAATATCAGAAGGCAATGCAAAAAGAAATGTCAACAAATGTCTACTGATAATACCAGAAAAATTGCCACTCTTTGGTATACAATGACACACTCTCTTGAGCCTGAAAGCACGTGTAGGGCAGCTGGCATTGTATCAGTCTTCTCTATCTGGAAAGAAGGAAGAACAATGGCCCACCTTCACAGAAATCTAAAGAGAACCTTCTTATACAGCTTTACATCATAGAGGAGAGACTCAACAGACGTAGACTCATAGTTCATCTAAAGTAGAAGTACAGAATGCACCTTGCACAGTTCACCTTTGCTTTGGAAGCTTAAGCCACCTTTTAATGAGCACTTCTTTCCAGTAAAATAAAATGAAAAAAAAAAAATGACCTAGATATAGTAACCAAATGTTTTTAATACGTACTAGGATTTGTGTTTTGCATCTACACAAATATTTCTACAATCATCACAAAACATTCCTATTTAAATAAAGTGAATGAACCCACATAAATATAGTCAACAGATCTTTGACAAAGATAACAAAGGCAATACAATGAAGTAAAGACAGCCTTTTCAACAGTGACACTGGAGCATCTATATTAAAAAAAAAAAAATGCATCTAGACCTTACATCCTTCACAAAAATTAACGTAAAAGGAATCATAGAACTAAATGTAAAAATGCAAAAAAAAGGTAATGACTTTAAAGACACAATACCAAAGGCAAGTACCATGAAAGAAATAACTGATAAGCTGGACTTTTTTATAAAAGATTTTATTTATTTATTCATAAGAGATACATGGGGGGGGGGGGCAAAGACACAGGCAGAGGGAGAAGCAGGCTCCATGAAGGGAGCCTGATGCAGGACTCAATCCTGGGACCCCAGGATCACACCCTGGGCTGAAGGCAGGTGCTAAACCACTGAACCACTCAGGGATCCCCATAAGTTGGACTTTAATTAAATTAAAAACTGCTCTCTGAAAGTTGCTGTCAAGAAAATGAGAAGATAAGCCACAATCCAGAGAAAATATTTATCAAAGACTAATCTGTTAAGGTCTATTATGCAAAATACACAAAAACTCTTAAAAATTCAACAATAATGGGGATCCCTGGGTGGCTCAGAGGTTTGGCGCCTGCCTTTGGCCCAGGGACTCAATCAGGTTCCCTGCATGGAGCCTACTTCTCCCTCTGCCTGTGTCTCTGCTTCTCTCTCTCTCATGAATAAATGAATACAATCTTTAAAAAAAAAAAAAAATCCAACAAGAAAACAACCCATATAAAAACGAGTCAAAGATCTTAACAGACACCTCATCAAGAAAGGTATATAGTGGCAAATGAGCATATGAAAAGCTGCTCCACATCATATGTCATTAGGAAAATGCAAATTAAAGCAAGATACTACCATATACCTATTAGGAAGGCCAAAATTCAGGACACTGACAATACCAAATGCCAAGAAGGATATGGAGTAGCAGGAACTTTCACTTGTGGCTAATGGGAATGCAAAATGGTACAGTCACTTTGGAAAACAGTTTGGCATTTCCTTAAAAAACTAAACATATTCTTGTCATATGACCCAGCAATCATACTCCTTGGTAATTACCAAAGGAGTTGAAAACATGTCTACATAAAAACCTGCACATAGGTATTTATATCAGCTTTGTTCATAATGGCCAAAACTCAAAAGCAACAAACATGTCCTTCAGTAGGTGAATTGATAAATCAACTGGTGGTGCATCTAAACAATGTAGTATTTATTATTCAGCACTAAAATGAAATCACTATCATGTCATGAAAAGACACAGCAGAAACTTAAATGCATATTATTAAAGGAAAGAGAAGGCTACCTGAGAAGGCTACATACTCTATGACATGCTGGAAAAGGTAAAACTAATGGAAACAGAAGATCAGTGGTTGCCAGGGGTTTGGACAGGCAAATCAGAGAATTTGAGGGACAGTGAAAATACTGTTTAAATCATGATAGGTAAATGTCATGATCCATTTGTCTAAACTCACATCATATATAACACTTAGGGGGACATCTGGGTGGCTCAGCGGTTGAGCATCTGCCTTCGGCTCAGGGCATGATCCTGGGATCTGGGATTGAGTCCCACAGCGGGCTCCCTGCGGGGAGCCTGCTTCTCCCCCTGCCTGTGTTTTCTGCCCCTCCCTCTGTGTTTCTCATGAATAAATAAATAAATCTTAAGATATATGTATATAAAACACTTAGGAAGTGAATCCTAAGATAAACTACGGACTTTGGGTGATTACAATGTAGGTATAAATTATAAACCTGTGTATGTTTATCAATTTTCAAATTCTACCACTCAGCTGGGGTATACTGATAATGGGGGAGGCTATGCATGTGTAGGCTTACCTTCCTTTTAATTTTGCTATGAACCTAAACTTGCTCTAAAAATGGTTTTTTAGAGAGTAAAAATTTGGGGTACCTAGGTGTCTCAGTCAGTTAGGGATCTGCCTTTGGCTTGGGCCATGATCAAGTCCCATCAGGTCCCACACTCAGCAGTCTGCTTCTCCCTCTCCCTCTCCCCCTCCCCCCTGCTCATGTGCTCTTGCTGTGTCTCATGCTCTCTCAAATAAATAAAATCTTTAAAAAAATGAAAATTTTCCGTTTGATAAATTAAACCAGAAATAAATATTCTACATGAAGTCCTCAATGTAATTCAGCATGTTTCAGTACTCTTTTTTCTAAATTGACAATAGACTAAAATACCAAATGGTAACTCTAGAAGACTAACTTCAGGGTCTGGGTTTCGGTATTAAGAATTCTATCATCCAGGATGCCCAGGTGGCTCAGTGGTTGAGCGTCTGCCTTTGGCTCAGGTCGTGATCCCGGGGTCCTGGAATCGAGTCCCACATCAGGCTCCCTGCAGGGAGCCTGCTTCTCCCTCTGCCTATGTCTCTGCTTCTCTGTCTCTCTCATGAATAAATAAATAAAATCTTTAAAAAAATTTTATCATCCATAGAATAAGTATTTTAGAGTACACGCCAAATGTCAGGGTCAGTGATCAACAAAGATTCTGTATCAAGTACAAAGATGACTCATAGTAAAAATAGCAACAAATTATTCACTCTCAAACAGAAGCATATCCAGTGCTGGATAGTCAATCCAGTTTTGTCTTTTATTTGTAAAAGTGCCTTTACCTTTCTGGGCCTAATCTCTTCATCTGTAAAATAAAGCATTTAAAAAGACTCCAAAATTTAGATGCAGGAGTCTACCTGGGGCATTTCACAATCCCTAGGCCCCAATACACATTTTGGCCACATGAATCATTATCTGGGGGACTCTAAAATTCTATGACTAATATTCATTCTAATTTAAAAACAAATGATGTAAAGTCATGAATGAAGTCTGAAACATGTATCTTTCTGTGTCTTATCTAAAGCTTTACTTTAAAAAAATTTTTTTTGTGATTTAGGAATATATACAGTGATTAGTATCATAAACACCCAGAATTAACTGCTAACATTTTGTTATATTTGCTTTAGATTGTTTTTTACTAGAAGAAATAAAACCAAACAGATATGGCTGCAATCCTCTTTGTACCCTATCTTTCCTTCTCTAACTGCCCAGGAGGAAACATTATCACGAGTTAAGTGTTTTTCTGGCCTATATGACGCTTTTATTGTTTTTTTTTTTTTTTTCATCCAACACCATTTTTTAGATCTGTAAATGTTGATAAGCCAGTTAACTTATTCCATCTGCAATCCAGTATTCGGTTCGTTCGTTCACTAAGTGCTTGCTATGTGCCAAGCAGTTGTCAGGCAGTCCAAATTCAAGAGAGAATCAACCAAACAAAAAAATCTGTCCTCGTGGAGCTCACACTGTACAGGACACACACTAAACATAGCTTAAATAATACACACAGTATGTTTATAATGTTAATCACCAAGAGGGAAAAAGTAAAGCAGGGAAAGAGGATAGGCAGGGGCAGGCTTGTCATTTTAGTAATGTGGCCAAGAAGCTTCCACCTAGGAGATTTTCAGTAAAACATGAAAGGAAATAAGGGAGCTAGCTCATACTCTGGGGGAAGGCATTCTAATTGTAGGCAGAGGTCAGAACAAGTGAAAACTGGGAGTGGACCTGGTATATTTAAGAAACAGGTGAGGAGACCAACAGGTCAACACACAGTGAAGTAGGGAGAGAGTGGTAGGTGTGAGGTCGGAGACATAATGGGTGTTTAAGAAGAGGGACAGATCAGAGCAGACCATCCCTGCCTTATCAATGGATATGTAGGTATCTGTAGTTCTATGCCATTAAAGCAACACTGCAATGACCATTTTGCATATCTTACCATGTGTACACACTGCAAAAATGTTTGTGGGGTACACACACTCAGAATCAAATAATTACAGCATATGCACATCAGAGTGCTCTCCACTTCAGTTGCAACCAATTCTCACCCACTGGTTTATGGAAGTCCTGTTGGTATACACATTCACCAATACTTGGGACTACTGGTCTCTTTAATTTTTGCCACTCTAAAGATCTAAACAATATCATATTGGTTTACTTTTACTTAGTACATGCAGATCTGTTTGGAAGCTCTTTATTCTGCTCTCTTGGTTTTGTTTTTCTAACTGTACAATTTTAAGTGCTAGGAAATAGAACATAGTTTATTCTTATTGCCCATTCAGAATTTCTCTTCTGTGAAACGCTTGTTTATTCACTTGCCCATTTTCTACTGGGTTTCCTATTTATTGCAATTCTTTGTATATTCTGGATATAATCCCTATTAGTTATATATGTTATTTATATGACAAATTATCTCCTCTCAGACTAGGACTACTACATTCATGATGTCTTTTGACATACAGAAGTTTTTAAGTTTGACAGAATCAAATTTATAAGGACCCCCCCAACACCAAATTGTGCATTTTAGGTTACATAATAAATCCTTTCCCACCTGAAGGCTGTAAAGACAGCCTCCTACTACAATTCTCCTCCTAAGTTTTAAGTTTCATAGTTAAGTCTTTAATCCACCCAGGATGTGCAGATCCTGACATCTCAAACACTAAGGTACCCTCCAGATCCTCAACATTTCTACCTGCTTCTCATTCTCCTCAGACACATATGGCTTCTCACTGCTGCATTAAGTCTCCTTTCTGATTATGGAACTGAAGATTCCCCTCTCATATTCTTGAGTTTGGCATTTTATCCACTGTTTTTACATATAGATTTACATCCTGTACACAGATTTTTCATAAAGTTATACAGCAATACCTGCCCAATGTAAAGATAAAAGAAACCTACCTTCGTCCAATTGCTCTTCAGGATAGTGGCTCTCTTTCCATCACCAAGTGCATTTCTAAAAAGAAAAACAAGAAATATTCATTTTTATTTTTTAACAAAGGCAGTATAAATTGTGTATCTATTTGTACTTCTTGAATTTTCTAGAAATAACCTAGTTAAAAATAATTTTTAATTTTTAAAAATCCATATATGTCCATTATAGGAAATTTGGAAAATACAGAAAAGTAAAACAAAAGGAAAAAGTCACCCAGAGTCACAATCACAACTACCCAGGAATAAGTACTTTTCCTACTTCTGGAGTGTTTCCTACACATCTTGTCTACATCTTATCTATATCTAACTTTTTACTATCTGCATAGTTTTTCTACACTATTTTTGCACATCAGCAAGACTTCCGGTCTCCAGAAAGATAACTCCCAGATCTTTCATACATCAGGTAAACTACAGTAGACAGAGCATAAAAGCTGAGACAGATGGGAATTAAGTTCAATACAATCACTAACTCTCCTCGGGATTATTTAGGAAGTTTTTAAACTCTCTGGCCCACATTCTCATATGTAAAATGAGGATAATAATTAGTTTAAGCCAATCATGGCAATTTCATTCTCCTTTCTACTGACTGGTTTGGGGAGTCATATGACCCAGTGCTGGCCAATGAGAGCTAAGAGAACTCATCACTCTTAAAAAGAGATTACAAGGAAGAACAAAACTAGGTAACTTACACTATCAGACAGCAGGACCCACTAAAAGGCTATATATAGTTAAAAAAAAAGAAAAGTCTATCTAAATACAGATGACCTGATCAACAGATTAGGATAAACAAATCAGAAACAGATGCTTACATACCGTCACCTGATCTATACGACAAAGATGACCACTGCAGTGCGTGGAGGAAACATATTCTTAAGAAAGAGTGATGAGTCCATTAGACATTCATACCTATCTTGAACTCTACCTCTCATCTCACTAAATACAAAGTTAAACAATCAAGCCTTTAAAAGAAACACAGAACATTTTGGTGATGTTAGAGAAGGCAAAGACTACAAACAGAACCCAAAAAAGTGTTCATTATAGAAAGAAAAACTGATAAATGGCATTATGTTAAAGTTAGCATCATTTGTTTGTGAAAAAAAAGAAATATCAAAAGTGAAAAAGCAAGCCAGAGTGTGAGAAGCTATTTCTAATACATATATTTGACCAATGACTCAAATCCAAAAAAAGTTTTAAAAACCTAATAAGACATTCAACTCAAAAAAGAAAGAAAGAAAAAAAAAAAAAAAACAGCAAAAGATTCCAAACAGGCACTTCACAGGAAAATATCTAAGTGGTCAATAAGCATATGAAAAGATGCTCAACTTAAATATCCTTAATGGACTTAAGAAAATGCAAATTAAAATCACAGCACTGTATCACTACATACCCATCAGAATGTCTAAATGAAATGACACAAAATAATAAGTGTTAGTGAGGACATGGAACTGAAACTCTCATATGCTGCTGGCAGGAGTGTAAAACCATACAACCATATAGGAAATTATGTATGAAAGCTGAATATAAGCATACCCTCGTTCCAGCAACTCCACTCCTTAATTAGATTCTCAACAGAAATGAATACATATGTTCACAATGATACTATCTGTAAAAGCCAAATACTAGAAACTACCCAAATGTCCATCAACATTAGAATGGATAAAATGTGGTATATTCATGCAATAGATGAACACTTTACAACTCCATGCAACAATATGGATCTCGAAAACAATGCTGAATGCCAAACATAAAAGAGCACATACCATGACTGTTTACATTGCACAAAAACAGGCAAAACTAACCCACGGTGTTGGAAGATGGGACAGTAGTTATCCTGGGGAAGAAGGTGGGTAGGCTAGGAGGAGGGAAAAGGGGAATTTCTGGGTACTGATTACACATGTAAGGCTTCTGAAAATTCAACCTATATACTTATGAAATACACACTTCTCAGTATGTGTTATTTTTTTCTGAAGATTACAAGAACCATTCTTTTGCTAGAGATGGCAATGTCCAGTTTATGATCTGAATCACAATAGCCAGAGGAGACAGCCTGAGCTCCAAGTGACCCACTGGGGCTAGAAAAATCCTAGGTCTTTGATGACATTGCTGAGGCACTAAATATATAACCCTAGAGCCACCTTCTTACGGATTTCTTGAATGAGGTTAAGTTTTCTTCACCATTTAAACAGGGTTTTCTGTTATTTGTGACCAAACACATCCTAATTCAAAAGCACAACTCGTCTCCCCACTGCTTCCCTCTGCAAATACTTTTAACAGCTGCCTATACAATCTCCATTTCCTCTCATCTCAACCCACTCCAACCCAGGATCTATTCCAAGCTTCCCACTCACACTCTCCCTATAACTAAAAGATGTCCATATTGCTCAATCTAAATTCCATTTGGCTTCTCAGCAACAACAGGTACTACTGGTCACTTTCTCTTCCTTCCATATCATACTTCGAGTTTTCCTCTTAACCTCTCTGGCTACCCGTAAGTCTCCCCTGCAGGTTCATTTTCCCTTAATTGGTCACTATTTGTGTCGCTCAACGCGCGGTCCCAGTTCTCAGCTTATACTTGTTCTACACCAATAGGTCTCAACCTTGGCTACACGAATACCACCTGGGACGCTGTTAGAAGCCCAATGCCCAATTAATTAAATCCAAAATCTCTGGGTTGGGGGTATTTCTTCCAAGGTCAATTCCAGGGTGCAAAGTTGGGAGCCATCTCCCCAAATAACCTCATTCACATTTGCAACGTCAAATCATCTAGGTTAACTATCCCAAATATGCATCTCTTACCCAAATATTTTCCTTGGAGTCCCAGACCCACATAATTCATTGCCAGTGTGACATTCCAACTAAGACCCTTCAAGTACACTTCCACTCAGGATGTCTAAGAGTGAAGTTGAGTTCTACTTCCTGTATCTCTTCCAGTGATCCCAGTGTTAGGGAGCGAGCCTATAATCCATGAAGTGGCTGAAGGCAGAAACGTCAAAATAGTTCCAAACACCAAACCATAAGCAACTTCTGTCCATTTTACCTCCAAAATATCTCAAATCCTTCCACTTCTCCATTTCCACTACCATTACCCTGCTCTAAGCTACCATCACTTCTGGCCTAGAGTACTGCAACAGCCTTTTAACCCACGTTCAGGTTGCACCCCCTCCATTCTCACTACACTGATCTTTCTAAAGAACTAATCATGCCATCTCATCTCGATTTAAAATCCTTTACTTCTTGATGCTCTTCAAGGCCATATTTATGTAGCCTACAAGAGCCTCTTTGGTCTAGTTCCTGACCACCACTCCCCTCTGTATTCGGCCATCCACCATACTATTAATTCCATGGATGCAACATCCTCCCTCCCAGTGCTGGCCCACTGTCTAGAATATAGGAACTATGTCTGGTTTTGCTTATTTCTGACATAGCTAGATGCAGAAGTCCAATCATATTTGTTGAATCAACGCTGAATGTTATTGTAATCAATATACAAAATTATAACTATAGGTACTATGTTATAATCACATAATTCTAAATACCATATATATTAGTATGTGTATGTATATAGAGAGAAAAACACTAACATGTTTTCACATTTATTAGCATATGACCACATCCTCCTACTAAAACAAAGTGGGCATAATAAATTACATTACTGTGATTGCTCATCAAACCTAGTGCGGCTAAGGCATTAATACTCTGTGGAGAGTAGGGACAATTTTATCAACAGCAATATAACTGCACAATGTATCTATGAAAACAGGAAAACTCAAGATGTAAATGGTCACCTACTCTTGAAGACTGTGTGACATAATGGTGAGAGTACCAAACAGCGTCTTCAACAGAATACATATCATATGGGGAAGTGTTACTTTTCCAGCCCTCTCACCCATTTCTTCATATAGGATATGCCACATTTTGCCCTAAAATATGTTAGGAGTGAATATGTATTTCTCCTTCTTCCAGTTTCCATGCGGATTTGCTAGATTAATCATTTCTGAGCTCTCTCCTTCTCCACCCCCCACTAACATTTCCTGAGGATGAATAATAACGTAATTAATGGTAGGGAGGGGCACTAATCGTATGTAGCTTAGCCTCTTCTTTTTTCTCTCTTGGAATCTTATACTGAGCACCATAATACTAGATTCCCTATTCTCCAAGCTTAAAGTTCACAAAGGTCTCTGTTGCCAGTTGTGACCATAGGTGAACTAATAACAAGTCACTTGGCTATCAGACTGTTCTGATAAAGCCCTGTTCTTTGAAAACTGTCAGCCCTGGAGGCAAGATTGGATCACCATTTGCCTTGTCTTCTGTTTCTATTTCTTAACTGATTCTGGACTTGGGAGGAAAGGAGATGCTATTTACTGATTCTCAAACCACCATATATGTAAGAATTTCATAGGCCATAAAAGGATTATCATTTTTTTCTTCCCTATTGTAAATCATCCCTCTGAGACCTGACCAGACCAATAAATAAATAATACTACTACTCTCCCAGGTTCCTAGATCTTACAATGAAGCAATAAAAGCAGGACTCAGATGTAACAACCATCAACTGAACACATATACTTTAAATCAAAAGTCAGTGTCTGAAAAAAAAAAAAAAAGTCAGTGTCTGGAATTAAAGTTAGATAAGCCCTTTCATCCAAGTAAAAGCACTCAGGAATTTATCTATTCAGATATACTTGCACCTGAGTGTAGAACATAAGTAAAAGGATATCATTACAGAGCTGTACATAATTATTTTTAACTGGAAATAATTTATATTCTAATACAAACTAACCAAAGCAGGAGTAATCCAGGAGTAAAAGACTATGGAGCCATGAATACAAATAAAGTTATATCTCTATATTATAGAGATTATATCTCTATATTATATAAAGTTATATCTCTATATACAGTGATATGCAACGAGCTCCAAAAGTTAAGTATTTTTTAAAAAACCAAAAGGACAACAGTATGTATAGTATGCTCCCACGCATATTTAAAATATATATATATATACACCCACACACGATTACACATATATACACATTACATTGAATCAAACGAAACTGCCTATATTCTAACTTCTAAAAATGGCAACTCCATTTGGTTCAACATATTAAGTGCTTATATAGGCATAAAAAATATTATGGAAATATTTAAGTATCTGAAAAGAGGAATCAGGGCAGGGGTCTGAGCTTGGCAAGAGTTTTCAGTTTATCCTTTCATACTCTTAACTTTTTATGATATGCATTTGTTACTGCTTTTTAAAAAGCGAGTGCACCACCAATATTGAAAAAATGTTTTCTTCAAAAGCAAATTTAGCAACTTGTAAAAATAAAGAGCCCACAAAAGAGACCAGCTTAGTAATTTACCAAACCAAAATGCTCACACTGAAGCTACAAACACACACTAGGATTTTTCTTCTTTAAGTAGGCTCCAAGCCCAACATGGGGCTCAAACTCCCAACCCTGAGATCAAGAGTCACATATGCTCTCCTGACTGCACCAGCCAGGCACCTCACACTAGGACTTTTGAAATTCTCATAGGAACATACAATTGACTTAATTTATACCTCTGGCCTCAGAGAAATTCAGAAAAACACAAAATGAAAACAAAAACCAGAAGTCATTTAAAGTCTATCTACCGGTGATTAATCACAAGTTGGATCTAACAGAAGAGAACATATTATGATGGGTAGTTAAGCACTGAAGGTCAAAGCAAATACCAAGTTTAAAACTCCATAATTTTCCAAAGTAAATGTAAAAAACATCCAAGGCTGAGCTTTCCCTTTCTCCAATTTCATTTCCTCTTACAGTTTATCATGTCCCATCAAAGAATTCAAATTTCCACATGTGAGAACTAGGAGGAATGAAACAATAAAGAGGCACAGCCTAATGATATACCTTGCGTAAGTAAGTACTGTAACTACAGAAGCCACAGATATGCCTAAATGCCTATTCTAGATTCTCCTTTAAAAATATGATTATTCAAAAAACAAAAAAAAACAAGAATATATCTGATTACTTCAATTAAAACTATTACTCTAAAATGCCCTATAAATGGCGAATTATATTTGAAAAGTGAACTTCTGGAAGACCTGAATAAAAGGACATCTCAGCCACAACGGGCATCTGGGATACACTGCACACAGTCCTGAGTGTGAAGGATTCAGATTCAGTGGAAGCTGTGGCAGAAGGTAGTGTATTTCCACACACAGCACCCCCCATTCCAACCCCATTCCAAAGATTTCCCAAGTATGACATCCGCAGATCTGGAGGTGCACACGTCTGATGAATGGTAAGAGTTCAGATGGGCTCTCAGCCTCACCTACATTCCCCCAGAGGTGGTACAAACTGTGCTATCTGGCATTAAAACCACCACCACCACTTTGACCATTTCTTAATGAAGCATTTTCCCCACACACACCTCACCTCAGGCTCTCCCCCATCAGTCTTAAAACACTTCTATTTCTCTTCTTACAAGATTACTTTTCACTTACTTTATCCTTGATGTTTTAGTGACCATTGCTTTTGTTTTTTTTTTATCTTACCATGTGCATTTTTAATTTCACTATATCACTTTTTATCACATATTTCAATTACACACAAAAATACAGAGAATAACATTATTAAGTCAACACCCATATACCAGCTTAGCAAGATCTTAACATTTTGCCATATTTACTTCAGATCTTTTTGCAGAACTGTTACAGTCCACAACCACTGTGTTCCACTTTCTCATCTCCCATCCTTCCCTCCCCAGAGACAGCCACTCCCCTGGTGTTTAACATGCCCATGCATTTCAAAAACATTTTAATACATACTATGTATTAACTATGGATATGTATGTCATTTTGCATATTTTGACATTATATAAATTGCATCATACCATACAAATTATTCTGCAACTTGCATTTTTACTCAACATTGTCATCATTTTAACTGCTGTATAAAATTCCATTGTATGAATATACCATCATTTATTTATCCATTCCCCCACTGATGGACATTTAAGTTGTTTCCATTTCTTTACTCTTACAAACAGTGCTATCATGAAGGCTTGTATGTATCTTCTTGGGTACACATTTGAGTTTGGAGAATAGGAGCCTAGAAGTGGGCTGCAGAGTATGCACATCTTCACCTTGCCAAATTGCTGTCCAAAGTGATTGCACCAATTTACACTTTCTCCAGTCGAGTATGCAAGTTTCCTTTGTTCCACATCCTCTCAAACACTTGGTATTATGAGGTTTTTAAAATTTTTGCCAATCTGATGGACATGAGAAAGAGACTCAAGGTTTGTAATCTGCATGTTCTATAAGGATACTCATGTTTATTGACTATTTGAACCATTTATTTAAAAAAAATTTTTTTTTCACATTGTCCTTTGAGTCTACCATCCCCTTCCGATGGGGATTAATGGTAAAGACTCTGTATCCAGGCTGCCTGGGTTCATATTCTGGCTCCATCACACCCACCTAGTTTCTGAGAATACTTTGCTTGACTTCCCCATTCCTGTTTCCTCATCTATAAAGAGACAGCAGCACCCACCTCACAGAGATAAGGGCTTTTTGAGCTTGAATGCATAAAGTGCTCACAACAGTACCACAGAGGTTAGATGCTTTACCCCCAGGTGTCCCACAGCTGCTCTGCCAGATTCCCTTGACAGATCTACCAAACCTCAGGTGTGAGAGCTTTAAAACATCTCAATCGTGGTAACTCAGCTAAAGGGCTTGGGTCCTCTTTTGTCAATAGCAATAGTGAATCGCTGGCAACATGTTCCTTTCTGAAGTCACATTATCTACTCACTTGATCAGGAGTGAGATGTACTCAGAAAACATTATCCCTACTGAACAAGTCATATAAACAGTATGCAAAAAGGTAGGAAACACCAACAAAACTATGAGGCACAATGTTTCTGACTTTACATTGGCATCCAATACATATCAGTGATTCCCTAAGAAGAAAATGCGGCTGACCTGCCTCTAGTGAAAACTTCAATGGTGTTGAACCACAAGCTAGACTATCAGGAAGTAGGTACAAGGATGGACACACAACCCTGCTCTTGACCTTTTCCTCACCAGGCTACCTGGCTTCTGTATTTCTACTTTGATGCACCTCCTTTGCAGCGCAGTTTTAAGAGGATCCTCCTTGAGTGTCTAGCATTCAACACTCATGAAAGAGGGCAGAAACCCCCCGGCTTGCTGCTCCGCTCTCGGAGCTCCCCTATGCAGAGTGGATGACCTTCCGCCCAATCAAGGTTTCGATTTTCACAAGAGGCTAGTCAAGTTGCCAACCTATTCATCTTGAAAGCACACAGATTCACCATCAAACAGCATAGGATATCTGCAATTCTGGACCTAGCCAGAAGCAATAACCTAAGGACATTTGTAGCTCATTTCTTGTCAGAACCAGTTGAGGACAGTGGTATTGATGGAAGACTGTGTCCAGCCCATCCATTCCTCTAGTCTAGATAGCCTCGCTTTATCCACGGCTTAAGCCATCTAAAAGCTGCATAACGTTAATACAGCGGTATTCTCCGAGGTGGTTGGATTACTGGTGATTTTTATTTTCTTCTTTTTAAACTCTTGTATTTTCCAAATTTTCTACCATGAGAATGTGTTCTGTTTATAATAAAAGAAAAACAAATGTTATTTTTAAAAGCTACATACCTGGAATATACTCTTTTTCCCACTCCCACCCTCCCACACCCCAACATAAGAACTTTAACTAAAAAACACTAGTACAAGACTCTCTGCTTTCATCAGAAACCCAAAAGTGCACTTTCAGAGAATTTTCTGCTTTGAGTAGGAACGTTGCTGAGGGTCTTCTCTACTCCAACACCCAGTCATGTTACTTGTAGGCCATGTAAGAAATTTCTTCCAGAACTAAGCATCAGGAAAACTGTTTCACCTGAGCAACTTCTGTCCTCTTTCTTCATGGACAGTGAGAATCATATAACTTGTCAGGTTTTCTCCTTTTATTTTCAGCAACAAAAATGTCAAACACAAATATAAATTATAACTAATAACTCTGCAGAACCTTATGACTATGCAGCTTTTCCCTGAGGATCCCCAGCTCTAAACTGGTTTTTTAGTTTCTTTTGTTGTATTTTTAATATTCTTCTCCTGGGCAGATATATTCCTGAAGCCACCCTAAGAAGGACACAATTAAATGTAAGAGCATATACACTGCTCAATATTAATGCTTGTAATTTATATACTAAATTTTTTTTTTAAGATTTTATTTATTTATTCATGAGAGATACAGAGAGAGAGGAAGAGACACAGGCAGAGGGAGAAGCAGGCTCCATGCAGGGAACCTGACATGGGACTCAATCCCGGGTCTCCAGGATCATACCCCGGGCTGAAAGTGGCGCTAAACTGCTGAGCCACCAGGGCTGCCCTATACTAAAAATTTTAAACTGAGAGACAACAAAATCATGGTTGGTGCAGTGTCAACAATCTTTCTCGACCAATAAATAAAAGCTCAATGCAACATAAGAAACTAAGAATTAATTATGTAAGAAATTAAAAGAATTATGATCTCACTTTGATGGTTAAAACCATTAAATTTCTTTTCTTTCTTTCACTTACAAATGAGATTTACTTAATTTTTTTATATCAAGATATAGGAAACAGTGAAAATTCTTCCAGAATTAGACAGATTGAGAGCAAAAGGATATAACACAGGTATTATAAATACAGACTTCTACATCATCGAGAAGATCTGTGTTCAAATCTTGACATCACTACTTAGTAATGGCATGAGTCCACCTAAATGTAAATGTGAATAACATTACCTAATAGTATGTTGTGAGAATTAAGGAACATATGTAAAGTACTTAAAACAGCATATAATATGTTATCCACTCAGAACAGCTGCTGCTGCCATTGTCATTATGTATAAAGCCTACAGAACCCCTTTAACCATTTAGCTATTTCTGCCAAAAAATTATTTAAGGATTTTCTTGTATGCCTGCAAAACAAATATTTCTCAAAAATGAGTATTTAGTATAACAGCTCAGTGACTGAGTATTTAAGTTTAACAGTGACTCTAACCAACTTACCTAAACTGTCCAGTGCGAAGAAAACAAAGAGCTCGGTTACCATAAAGAAGGTGATTTTCAGGTCTTTAAAAGAAATAATGGTTAGTCAGTAAAGGACATCACATACAAAACAAATAAAAAGCACACAGAAAACATAGGGCATGAAAAACTTCTCAAAAACTTTACATCTGTGTGGCAGAGCAGAAAGAATATAAGATTTGGAGACCTAACTGGCTAAGTCCTAATTTCTTCATTTCCTACCAGAGTAACTTTGTTCAAATCAACCTACACTTCACTGTATTCAAAATGTCCTACATTTTCTGCCTAACTGCTAAGGATGTGGTGAAGATCAAATGAGACCTACTAAAAAGCTAGCAAATCACAAGTATGGTATAAAGGACAGAATTATATAAATCAGGACTATACCACTTGACAAAGAACTCTGACCAAAAAAATCTGTAAACTGCAACAATAATTTAAGTAACTTCATTTCAAATTTTGTCTTTCCTAGGGGTTTAATCTGTTCTTTCCTTGGAACAGAGCAGCCTTCCAGATGTGGTGTGCTACCCTGATTCACTTATTCCCCATGGAAACAGGCAAGGCAGGAAAGACAGTAGCTATCTACAGCACATCCTCCAAAGCCTTGCTACAACATTAGAACTCCCAGCAAAGATGTCAGTAGGAACCAAGTATAAAGCACACTGTGCAGGAATGCTACAAAATTCTAGTAGCTGAGCAAACAGAAGATGAGGAGGAGAAAACATACACTCAACAATTCCAACTATTATCCTTTAAAAGTTCTCTCTTAAAAAAAATAAATAAATAAATAAAAAAATAAAAGTTCTCTCTTAGCAAAAATTACTGAACAGGGGACATCTTAAGTGTTAGTAATACCTTTAGTTAGTAACAAAATACCCTTTTTTGATCAGCTGATAATTTGGAAGGGATTAACTGTAGGCAAAATGAGTACAAGAAGAAACAAGTGACACTATACTGGAAAGCTTGAGAGAAAATGGGGCACCTGGGTAGAAGCAATATTCACAGTTCTGCATGACTTGAATTCTACTACTTGGTTACATTCATCTACCCAGCCATCCCTAACACTTCTAATGCCCAAGTATTCTACATAGCAAGTAGAAGATACTCTCTCCAGCTCCTCATCTTGCTTTTATTTCTCCTGACTAGCATTCTAATTTGATTTGCCACACAAAAAAGATCGCAATGTTCTATTTTGCTCTTACCTATATTCAATGGCTCTGGTGTAATAGATAATAGCTATATCAAATCTTTCTTTTGAAAACTCTTCATTTCCTTTCATTTTCATTAGTTCTCCTTGCTGAGAAACCAAGGTGAAAGAAGACCCATCAATTAAAAGCAAAGACAACCAAGAACCCCGATATCTGAGAAATAAGGGCTCTGGGCTTTTATCTTTGATAACAAAAATAAGATGGGGGATTTTTTATGTAGAAGACAAGAACCCAATACCCAATATTTTGGTATACTTATTTAAAGAAACCTATCTCTGATAACTAAAGGCTAACTTTGTTAAAGGAATATCAAAAGTAAATAAAACCACCACATTATGGATAACTACTAACAATTTATCTCCTTGTATATTATTTGGCAGGGCTACTTTTAAATATGCCTACTGAGCCTGCATATAGCAGGGAAAGAAAACATATGCAAGGTAAAATTTTAAGTTAGAAAATGTATTATTCAGTAATCCTGACTGCTAAAAAAATATATAGGCAACGTTGAATAGGTTAATTGCCAAAAAATGAGGCAGCAAAATCAGCAAGAATGAAATCAAAGATGCTGTAAGTATAAAGGAAACTTTTCAAACTTTCTAATTTTCAAAATAAACAGGTTAAAATAAACTGGACTGTATAACTTTAGTTAGTGAATTAAATAGAACCATTAAATATTTTCCTAAATCCTTTAAAAATTTTAGTTAGAATCATATTTCCCAGGTGCCTGTCTGGCTCTGTCGATAGAGCATGTGACTTGATCTCAGGGCTATAAGTCTGAGCCCCACTGGGCATAGAGATTACTTAAAAATAAAATCTTAAAAAAAAAAAAATTCCTATGAGTGAATTCTATGGCATATGAATTCTATGAATTCTATCTCAAAAAAGCTGTTACCAAAGAAAATTATATTTCCTCAACTAATTAAAAATCTTTTAGTTTAAAAAAAATCAAATTTCTATTTTTCAATTAACTTTTAAAACACATATCTTTAAATGTTTATTATTTAATATTCTATAAATTTAATAACATGTAAATATATATTTAATATACACATATAAAATTTTTAAATTCTGACCAAAATGTCTTCCTCTTCTGGAAAAATAAATATTCCAATCAAATTGTATTGAAATCTTTCTTTAAATGTGTTATTATTAAATTTTACGGCTGTTCCTTGTGTGCTAACAGCAGTTTTACTGAACTTATTTTGGATGTTAACAAAGGTTCTAACAGATAAATTTTAAAATATACTTACAAGTAAATATTTATTCTCACCTCTATACATTCCGCACAATTTTGAGTTTTAAATTCTTCAAGCAAATTGCAGTTTTCTGTTACAACTTTAGTTATGTGATACTTGTCTAAATTTTATTTTTAGGAGAGAGTGAGAGAACATTTATTTAAAAAAAAAAAGCAAATTGGTATTGTTAATGTTCTAAAACTTAGGTTACACAGGTCAGTCCATAAGGTCAATTAATTATTAAACTTTCTAATAACGTGTTTCTTGCAGTCTTTTACATGTATCAAATAGTACAACTTAAAGTGAACTGAAAAAATGTTTTACAACATATTAGATTCATTGCTGATGAATCTAATCCGTTTTACTTCTAGCATTTAAAAAAAGCACTTATTATTACATTAGTTCCAATTGTAGTTAAAACAAATGCTTGGACATAATATTCCAAATAGGCCTCATAAATACTCCATTTAGTTCAACAAACATTACTGAGCGCCTGTGGTGTACCCAGCACAATGTTCAATAAAAATGTCTAAAGATAAAAATGTGGAAAACTTTCTAACTTTTATTTAATATAATAACTTTAAATATCCTAATTCAACATTCTGACACTCATGGATGCCATGTTAAAATGCTACTTGAAACACTTTCTTTTAAAAATGTAATGAACTAATTAAAATAAAGTAGGCAATAACCAAAATTTATGTTAAAAGTTTACCACACCTCATTTTCTATATTTTTCTATATTTTTAACTGTTCCATAGATTCCTTTAGGTGGTAATAATTTTATCCCAACAAAACTAGTCAAGCCTCTAGCCAAACACATTTCCAAGGTGAAAAAAGTACCTAAAAATCTAAATTTAAGAAGGAATTTCGGAAGGTCACCAAATAAAGTAATTAATAAGGAGCAGAGTAAGATTACAGGATAAAAGCCTAAGCCTTGAAATCAGGGATACTTGACTTCTCATCTAGGTTCACTCAGAAATATCATTTAACCTGCAGAAATATCATTTAACCTCCCAAAGCCTTAGTCTTATTTCTAAAATAGGTACAACAGCAGGTACCTTTGAGCTATTCTAAAGAAGAGAACAGGGGATCCCTGGGTGGCTCAGCAGTTGAGTGTCTGCCTTCAGGCCCAGGGCGTGATCCTGGAGTCCCGGAATCAAGTCCCGCACTAGGCTCCCTGCATGAAGCCTGTTTCTCCCTCTGCCTGTGTCTCTGCCTTCCTCTCTCTCTCTCTCTCTCATAAATAAATGAATAAAATCTTTAAAAAAATAAAAGAGAACAGAGAGAGAATGTCAGAACCAAGCCCACACTGGTGCCCAACACATGATATTGGTCCTCTACTTCTAGCATAAAATCTACCCTATAGGCAGCCTGGGTGGCTCAGCGGTTTAGCACTGCCTTCAGCCCAGGGCCTGATCCTGGAGACAAGGGATGGAGTCCCATGTCGGGCTCCCTGCATGGAGCCTGCTTTTCCCTCTACCTGTGTTTCTGCCTCTCTCTCTCTCTCTCTCTCTGTCTCTCATGAATAAATAAAATCTTAAAAAAAAAAAAAAATCCACCCTATAATTAAAGGCCTCCAGAACAATGAGAACCCTATAATTAAAGGCCTCCAGAACAATGAGAACCACCTCTATCAATGTAATATAGCCCAGTACGTAATATTAGAAAAAACTGTCTTCATATTTAAGCTTAATTTCTCTCCATCACTTAGATCAACAGTATAAGATTTGGCCTCTTCTCAAGTGGTGATGGCACTGGTGTCAGTCACCAACTAAAGAGCCAAGTATTTCCTCCTTCAAGATCCCTATAGCCATAATATAAAAACACTAACATTCAAATGCTTTAAAGAAACATATTTCACAAAGTTAAAAAAATATACAAAGCAGTTTCATTATACAGAAGAATAACAGTCATCAGGAAAATGAAAATTATCTTAGTTAGCTCTATTACTTACTTCTCTTTTGAATGAAAATACATGAGGCCCCAGTCATGAACTTCTTTTTTTTGGGTATCATATATAATACCTATGGCATTCACTCGGTAGCATTTTTTTTTAAGGGTTTTATTTATTCATGAGAGACAGAGAAAGAGGGGCAGAGACACAGGCAGAAGCAGGCTCCATGTAGGGAGCCCGATGCAGGACTCAATCCCAGGACTCCAGGATCAGGCCCTGGGCCGAAGGCAGGAGCTAAACCCCTGAGCCACCCAGGGATCCCCGACTTGGTAGCATTTTTTAAAGTATGATGTCAGAAATCATTAAGACAGAAAATTTAGGATAAAGCTAACTACAAAGTTAAAATTCTCTTATAAAAAGGATTTTGAGAAAAATATTTTTTTAAAATCCTTACATAAATAAGAAATCACATAACCATACGTTTCATTTTCCCAAATAATGCCTTAAATCTGAGTCAATTAACAATTTAATGCATTTATACTTACATTCAGTAAAGAAAATACTTAACATAGGCCAACAATTGTCAACTGCTCCTAATTTAGGTAGAATTGTTACATCGCCTGTATATTTCACCCAATTCAAAGCTTCTTCCATTGCCAAGATTTTCTGTATCAAAAAGATGAAGAATGTGGTTTGGGTATTACTTTTAATTTTAAATTTACACACGGCACCATAAATTTAAACATACAGTATTTCAGATTTTTTTTAAAGATTTTATTTATTTATGAGAGAAAGAGAGAATGCACGCACACTACAGAGAGCACGAGGTGGGAGAGAGGCAGATGGAGAGGGAAAGGCAGATGGAGAAGGAGAGGCAGATGCCCCACTGAGCAGAGAGCCCAATGCGGAGCTGGATCTCAGGACCCTGGGATCATGACCTGAGCCTAAAGGCAGACACTTAGGCAACTGAGCCACCCAGGCCCCCTAAGTATTTCAGATTCTTAATAAAAACTTACACAATCCCATGTTTTCATTACTCTAGCACGCAACCTAGAATACCTGGACCCCAATATATATAAGTTAACTGATACCATGGACTCACATATGTATATCTTCAAGTAACCTCAGGCTACCCTCAGAGACCAGGATGGTGCTTCAATCATTACAGACCTGGAAGCTGAGGTTTACAACCTGGCCAGGAGCTGCCCTGCGTAGCAGGAGGGTACAATAATACAAGGTGAATGAGAGGTCTCAGAACTTATCTAAACTAGGACTTCCATCCTTACCACAAGGTTAAAGGTAAAGATTAAGGTTCCTGAAAGGGACTGTGTATTTTAAATGGTCTATGGCAAATAGAAGAGTAAGGAGATAAACAATAGGAGAGTGCAGCTGTGAAAATAAGCACTCAGTGCAAAGATATTCATGAAGAGTAGGAGTTCACAGAAATATTATTCATACATCTAGTCTGAAATGACTTCAGAAGTTAATTAGAAGAGTTATCAATGCTCATGTCAGGCTTAAGGGAAACAGATGTTTATGTTACCAGTAGCATTAAAAATTGGCTTATCATTTTATCTGGAGATTATCTAATAATGACATATCAAAAATGTTCATACCGAGGACCTAATAATTTCATTTGGGAGAATATATGCCAGATAAATAATCTAAAGAAGAAAAAAACAATCATATGTAAAAGAAGCCCAAAATTATACTACCCATATGGGGGGGGCATGATGCACACCCCCAAAATAAGGAGACTGTATAAGCAAAATATAGAAATCAATACTAGCGAATACATGTAAATCACTAACATGTGACCCCAATTCATGTGGCAATGAGCCATGAGACAACTGTCATTTATCAGCAATGACTGTGCTTGCTTCCTGTGTTTTAACACTTATATTTTCTAAAAAATTTTTAAAAATCACTTACATTTTCTATTTTATAACCAATCCTCAATAAGCCCCCAATAAAGAATGAATCATTCTGCAAAACAAAACAATAAAACACATTTATTTCCATCTTTAATCAGTTACACTTCAATTTTCCAGTGGACAAAAAAAAAATCCTACGTTTCAAGAATTCTGTTATGTATACATAAAGTCTACTTCCCACAAGCACTTTCATGCCCAATTTACCTAAGAATATAGAAGTAATCTTACATTGGCTTCAAGAAATAAAATGACTTAGTATAACCTTTAGATGTATAGATTTTAAAGTTCACTACACTAAGATTTCTTATGAAACTACATTGGCTGATACAAGGTATAGCAAAGGATTATCAGGAAATAAACACTTGGCTTCATAACCAATCGAAATAAGAAAAAGGATCAAATGGTTTTCCAAGGGAAAACATCCTCAGTGCAGAACAGGAAACTGCCTCAAATACTGTATAATAAAAGTTTATCCCAAAGAACAAATATTTGTTGTGATGCTGACAGTGGCATGATTTTACAAGAGAGAATCCATCACTTTCAGTGACAAAAGTTCCTGTGAACCAGGAGCATACTTTCATCTGTGACAAATTCCAATTTCTATCCTTTAATGATAAGGAATGGTCCTGGATCTCATCCTTCATGTCAGAACCAGAAAGACAGCCATCTATCTAATTTCTCAAATACATAGCATAAACTCACGGGTAGCATAATGATCTCAGATTAATCCAAACTGAAACCATAATCCATTAACCACTATAAATTAGTAACATGGGCCTGACACCGTATAAATATTTATATTCTTTAGATATAGGGGGGGGATATACACATTCTACCACTTACCACGACTTTCTTTGCCAAATCCACAATATCTTCCATCAATTCTAGATGTTGCAATTTCTTCAAACTTATCTCAGAAGCATGAGAGTTGCTTAAATACAAATTCATTTTTTAAAAAATTAGGTTCTCATATATATTCACTGAATTTTACACCCTACTATGTTATATCTCGATTTAAGCTACTTGAAAAAATTTAATTCTCTTTTACTTCATTCTAGGTAACCATAAGTTGTTTACTAAGTTGACAAAATACTGTACCTTTTTCTCCTTTCTATACTACAATGCTGCTTCTTATAAACAAGCATATTAATTTTCCATAACTCAGTTTCAAGTCTACCATCTAACGCTCTTCAGAGGTTCATTCATCATGTCACCACGAGTAATCATTCATATAGAAATCCAAAACATTAACTTTTCCCACATGATTACATAAGAATGAAGCTGAACAGTATATACGAGAATAAGACATAAGCCCTCCCTTGTACTTGGCATTCCTCAAGAATGGTCAACATGTTTATTACTGTTTATACAAAACAAACGACATATAGCAACTTACGTGGCCTCCACACAGGGGTGTAACCGTGATATTATAGAACTATGCTGACGTTGAAACAGAAGTGGCCAGAAGATGTATATTTTAATGGCATCACAATAATCTTGCAGGACAGAAACTGGTTTACTACACCACATATTACAGATGTCAAATTCTTAATTAAGAAAAAGTTTTAAATTAATATTTTATGCCTCATTTTGGAATAAATCAACACTGTTAATAGAGAAAAGGTTACAATGGATATGGAAAGGTAAATAGGAAGGGGATGAGCAAAATAGATGAAGAGGACTAAGAGGTAAAACTTCCACTTATGAAAAACTACATCATGGGGATGTAAAGTTCGGACAGCATAGGGAATATAGTCAGTAACACAATAACTTTGTACAGTAACATATAACTACACTTATGGTAAGCATTTCATTTACATGTATAAATGCCAATCACTCTGTTGTACACCTGAAACTACTATAATATTGCATATTAACTATACCTTCAATTAAAAATACATAAATCAAAAAATAAAAAATAAAAATGAAAACTATGTAGGACTGTTACATTGATGTGAATGGATGAACTTCCCACAACAATCTCTCAACAAATTAAAATACCAATGTAAAAAATAATAATAATAAATAAAATAAAAAATACCAATGTACTCACCTAAGTTTCTCTCACTTTGGGTAAAATCTTTATACTGCATACCCTAAACAAAAAAAAATTCTTTTTATTTTTTCTAGTGAAATGCAAAAGTAGTTTTCAATTTTTAATGTAAGGACTATCAGTACTAAACTAATAAACTTTTGAGTACACATTTACTTATATACTTTGATTATATCTTCAACCGGTGAATCTTTAGGCTTTTTTCCCAAGTGTTTCCCCCAGGGGTCTGCATCTACAGCTGTCTCTTGAGAGCCTTTCTAATCTCCAGTCAGAAAACCATCTTTCCCCATCACTCATTCTCTGGTACTGCACATTCTTGTTGTTAAGTCACTGCTTCCTTTCCCTTATGAAATCAAATTTGTACCTCCCTGTGAAAAGTTTTGTAGCACAAAAACATCTTTACTCCCATAACTCTAAATCAAAAAACCTTTAAAAAGTAGACATTAAGTCCTCAGCATAATAAAAATAAAAGATCTGTACTATGAATAGTAATGGGTGTAGTTTTAACTAGATTTCTTGGGGTGATAATTTTACAACATATACACATCTTAAGTCATTATGTTGTATGCCAGAAACTAATACAATCTCACATTAATCTCTCAAAATAATAGGCCTTAAGACACAGCATTAAAACAAAAGAGCAACAAATCTCACCACCCCATCGCAGTAAAGTTGAGTCACACGAACATAATCATTGGACATAAATTCAGGAGCAAAGACACAACCGTCCACATAAGGGCAATCTTCTGACAAAGCATCATCTGCTATAGTGAAATCTCCCAGGGCAAAATCATCCATGCTGTACCATCCTAAGGAAACAACATAAACCCAAATCAGTACTTAAATCATTCGAGAAAATATGAGAAGCAGTTTTCCTGGCTTATATGGTTTATTAGAAAAATCCTTCGAACTTAGGCCTCCCCAAAAAATCAGTAAGAACACTGAGCTCTGGAAGATTCTCATCCTCAGCTACTGTTTGCCCAACTCTCTTCAAATATCAGTTTAATCTCTTTTTTTCCCTTAGGATCACACAGTCACCATCTCTACTCTGAACTTATTTGTTTACATGTCTCCTTTAGATGGAAGATAATTAAGGGTATCTTACTCACTTTTGTATGTGCCCAGCACATGGTAAAACCCTTGAATAATTGCTGAATGAACAAAAGACATCTTTCCATTGCTGCCCTTTTACCCCATCTGCTTTTATTGCATCCTGTGAAATATGCCATTTCACCACACACAAACTGCCATATTCTCAACCCCCTGGCCAGAAGTGAATCCTGACTCCACTGAGAAAATGGTTTATCTGCTGCTCATATTCTCCTATCCGTCCATCTATGTGTGTTCCTGTCTTGGGCAAAGGGGCAGAGTTGAAGTGGTACAGGGCAAGCTCATCAATCTCCTAACTCCCCAGAGCCACATCCAGACTTCCATCCTCCTAACAATTGCTGCATCTGGCACTCTTACAACTGCAACACACAGCACTGCTAGATTGCAAAGGTGGGCAAAAAACCTCATATTATCAACAGCCTCGTATTATCAAACATATCATCTGTGTTTTGAAAAGGATTATTTCAATGGGGGAAAATGGAAATTAGGGCTGGAGTTTCAGACTAAGGCTTCTTTCTGGAATAAAGTTCAATAATAAAGATTTATAGCTATCAGAGAACAGCTACAAAACCTAAACATCACTGAAAAATGCAGCATGGCAGCACTTCTAACTCTTGCCCAAGTAATGGCCGCCTTTTCATATCATCACTAGAACCACATCAACACCATTTCTTAGACCTTTCCATTTCACCACTATTATCCGGCTATTGTTAGGACAAACCAAGTTTCTTTTTTCCTAAGCAAGACCACCATCAGTCCTTAAAATACAAATATGTTTCTTTAATTCTTCTTAGGTCCAATTTGCTGTATGAAAACCTCACAGTATGAGAACAATAACAATCTTCCTAGCTAACTATTTGTCACACATTGTACCAATTATTTTTATATACATTATCTCGTTCATCCTCACAGCAATTCTCAGGTCCAATCATCATCACCTGCAGGGTACAGCTGGGAAGCATTGAGTAAAATTCAGTAATTTGCTCAAGCTCATCAAGCTAGAAGGATTCAAACATAGGTCCTCTGATTCCACAGTCTCTCTCACTCTATTTCACCACATCTACCTTTCCTTGTCATTGCCACCTACTTAGTTCTCACTTGTTGTCCTGTTCAAGAACACTGGCTATTAGTTGAGTGTTCCCCTCTCTCTTCCAAACTCTCAACATCCCAGCCACATCAAGGCCCATGAAGACAATCCCTTCAAGACCCCAGCCTCCTGTTCACCTCCTTGATTAAAATGATCTTCACTGCCCAGGACACCCAGGCTCTTCCTTCCCAAGGCTACATCTCAGATCATGGTGCAGGTCTAAACCAGTTTTTAAATCTTTAACTCTGATTAGCTCCTTTGACCACAACCAAGAGTCATATAGCTCTTGTGTCCCCTTATCTCCTACACAGTCTTCATCTTCATCACGAATTGTTCCTCCCTTCTCTCCCATTCAAATCTTCCATTCTCATTCACTTTTGGCTTTCTGCAAATGGGTTTCCACCTCTGCCATTCAAGGGAAACTGCTTACAATGAGGTCATTAGTGACCTTCTACAATAGACTGGTTATCAGGTCTGGAACCTGACCTGTTCTGGATGAGCAATATTTCCAGAATTTAGGGAATTTAACTCCAAAAGTGAAAAAAAAAACAGACACTTTAGGACCCAAGTGTGGCATGTAAAATGGAACACATGCTCTCTGGGAAATAAATACACTTTTAAACTCATTCGCTTTACATTTTGTGTGTGTATGTGTATACATATATATCCTCACAGCAATATACATATATATATAAATATATATACATATACACACAAAAAGAACAAAAAACTCTGTCACAGCCTACACATCACCATTGTGGCATGGATTACAATATAGTTAATGTGCTCATACACAGCAGACTAAGCCGCTGTGACATCAAGCTGGTCATTCACAGCCTGGCTGACTTCAGTGATAGCACACCCTATACCAACTACACTATAATTAGACACTGATATGATTATTTTCTATTTTGTTTTAATCAACAAGGTGACTGGCACAGAGGTTAATTAAGAGCATGGACTCTGGAACCAGACTGCGTGGGACTGAATCATGGCTCCCCCATTTCCTGAATGTGTGATCTTGGGCAAGTTACTTAACCTCTCTGTATTTCAGTTCTCATGTATCAAATGCAAGAGCAATACTACCTACCTGATTAACCAGTTAACACATTTGTAGTGCTTAGAACAGTACATGCCATATAGGAAATGCTAGAAATATCAGCTATCATTAACATTAATATTAGAGGAGTATTTCTAAAAATCCACTGTTTGGATGCTTCCAGCTAAATGGTCTGCCTTAATGCTAAGTCCAAAGAGCACTTTTCAGCTTACAACTTACTTGACGCTGTTGACCACTTCCTCCTCCTCAGAACTCTTCATTTGGACTCCAAAGACCATCTTCTCCTGGTTCTCCTCCTATTCTTCTGGCTGCTTTTCCTCAGTCTCCATGGGCTCTTCTTCTCCATTCCCCGCCACCCAAATGTTAACTCTCTTTTCTTTTCAGGCTTACTCTCTCCTCGGTGACCTTATCCACCACACCCATGGCTTAAAACAGCACTTTCTGAACTTCCATTATTTGCATAGCTTCACCATGATTTTTACCATTTCCACATAACACATGTATTTTTATTTACCAGTATTTCTCTTTTATTGGGCTCACTTGGCCTACATGATATCCATGACATCATAGGTTTGATGTACAACTTACGTTTTTCATACACATTAAATTCTTAACTATTAAAAAATCTACGTGCCACTTTAAATATCTCATATTTCATTGTAGCAAACAATGGCTACACACGCCCAAATGCTGAATCTCTAATTTCTCCAGGATTTGTTGCATCTCTATAGTCCCTGTCAACATGTTATTGAATCTTAAGATGTCTCACAAGCCTCTCGGATTAAGTTCAAAAATGAACTTATCTTTTTCCTCAAAAACAAAAAGATGAAACCAAGTTCTTTCCTCTTTCCTCTGTGTGTTAGCAGTCAGTTGCTCTACATGCCACCTAGTTAACCAGAGTAGCTCCCTGGGATTCAATCTAGGCTCCGCAGTCTTTTTCAACATTCCTATTCACCTGACCACAAAGCCCTGTCATTTTCATCCACCAAAGAAACCTAAAATAGGCACACGTACACCTCTTCCTGCCAGTGACACTGCCTTAATTGTTTCATTTTTTCTCCTCTGAACTAACTGAACAAGCAGCTTTCTAGCTGGTGACTTGCCTTTGACTCTGGCACCCTCTAAAACTCTGATAACATTTCAGTGCTTAAAAGTCATTCAGTAGCTTCCCTTCATCTTCAGAATAAGGTTCAAACTCCCATCCATAGCATGTAAGGCTTTTGTAATCCTGTTCCTGCTTTTATTTTCAGTCACTTCATGACATGCAACTTAGAAGCCATTCATACTCAACTGCTTCTGATTCATGAACCTTATTCTGCAACCACCTGTTTACCAATCCTTAATACTTAATTCTGGGATGCATTTCTCACTACTACCAAGTTTCTGCATCTCTTCTCTGTAAGCCCAGAGTACCCTGTCCATATCTCTTTGACAGCAGTTCTCACACTGGTCATCACTGGTTTATCTTTGTTAAGCCCAGAGGATACACTGTGCCCTACTCACCTTGATTCCCTAGCTCAGTGTTTCCCAAATCTTTTATTCACACTCCCCAAATTTCTACGTTTAAATAAATAAACGTTTTCTAACGTTGCAAAATCCACCCCACCACCTATGCTACTGTTATTCAATATTTTTTCTTGAGACTAACTCAACTTCTAACTTAGATGTAAATTCATTTTAATAGAAAATTTGGTATCACAATAAATCTTACACTTGGTAGGACGCGTTTGTTTGTTTTTTTCCTAATACAAACTCAAGTAAACACACTGCTAAAATTAAACATTAATGTAAAGGACTTCTAATCCCAACAGTTACAAAGAACTAATGGGGGACTCTCATTGCAAAACAAAGTAGGTTCTAGATTTTAAAAATTTATAATTTTGCTGAGCTCATAGCTCATAGAAATAGGGAACATTTAAAGCCACCCTTTCCTCCCCAAAAGGAATAAACCTCTAGCTAAAAACTAAAGCTGACAGTCAAGAGCTACAAACAGTAATGCCAAGAGCAATAATGGACACTGAGCTCTGGGCCAGAAGCAAAGTGAGGAAACTGAGCCATGCAAACTCCCTGGCTTCCAATGGAAGCCGATACAAATCAGGAGGAAAGCACAAATCAAACTCTCAAGATGCTTCAGGGAAAGATCAATCAAATAGGAGTTCATAACCAAAGATCATCAAGCAAAGGAGGTGACAACCCACCATGAGGGAGAGACAACAGAAAGAACGGCAATGAATTTAGACCCCTAAAGACATCAGACTTTGGATTGACTGCCATATACAGCCTACAGAATACCCATAGATTCAGAAAAAAGAGCAAGCAACATAAGACTATAAAAGACTTGGGAATCTAAAAAAAGAAGTGGAACTTCTGGAAATAAAAAATATAACTGTTAAAAGTAAAAGGAAAAAAATAGATTCAGTAAAAGAAGATTAAGCACAGATGAAGAGAAATTATGAACTACAAGATGTGCCTAATGAAATCACCTAGCACTGGAAATTCTGGTAAAGAAACAAGGAAATGAAAACTAAGAAAGATGAAAAGTAATTGATCTGCCAACAATTCAACACATGTACATCCAATTAAACTTCCAGAAGAAGAAAATAGATAAAATCAAAGCGAGATAAAATAATATTTATTACAAGGCTCAGAATCTCTGGACTTAATGAAAGACAAAATTCAAAATCAAGAAACACGTGTATTCAAGAGGATAAATAAAAAGATATCTCCAGCAGACTTAGAAAGGAAATGACATAGGACCAAAAATAGAAAATTTAATGCAACCAGAAGAAAAAGAATATTTTCTTCCAAGTAAAAAAAAATAAAACTGGCAAGAGGCTTTGAATGTAGAATATCTTTCCCATGTGGACAGAAAATAATCTATCAACCTAGATAGACCTATATACCCAATGAAACTATCTCTCAAGAACAAGGGTAAGATGAAAAAAAAATTTTTTTTGAGAGAGAAAAAAAATACACATGCGCACAAGCAGAGGGAGAGGGAGCAGACTCCCCACTAAGCATGGAACCCAACTCGGGGCTCTATCCCAGGGCCCTGAGATGATGACCTGACCCAAAGTCAAATGCTTAATTGACTTAAGCCACCCAGGCACCGTGGAAAGTAGTTTTAGATAAAAATTGAGCTATCAATAGATTTGAATTAATTTCTAAAAAAAAAATACTAATTAAAACACAAACTAGCTGACTAGATTAAAAGAAAAGCCCTGTAATATATTTTTTATAACAGACACCTACAATTTAAGGACATTAAAAAAAAAATGACAGTAAAATAAGAGAAAAGGGTATTCCAGGTGTATTACCATCCAAACGAAGGTGGGACAGACTAAATAGATGCTAAGACAGAAAGCAAAATTAGGCATGGAGAGGATCACAGCATAATAGAAAAGGTTCAATCTATGAGGAAAATAATGTTAAATGTAACTAATCAAAGTCTCAAAATACATCAAAAAAAGTTAAGAAAAAAGTCAAGAAAAAGAGATGACTGCAACACATCTCTCTCGATAACAAGTGAAACAGAAATTAATAAAGACAGTCTAAAGCATATAATTTACAACCTTGATCTAACAGATATATAACAATTAGAGAATATATGTCACAAGTACACACTGAAAAGTTATAATTCACTATGTACAGGGCCAGAAGTCCAGGGCAAGCAAATATTTTGTAAAAGATAAAATACATACTATATTCTCTGATAACACAATCTAGAAATGAATAATAGAAATAAATGTTAGTGTAGATACATTTAGAAACTAAAAAACATGTTTCAAAGGAAAGTTTAAAACATGTAAGTCAAAGAAATCAAAATGAAAAATTTTAAAAGTACTTAGATTTGACAATAAAAACACTATAAATTAAACAATGTTAGATAAATCAAAATAAATTTTAAGCAAGTTTACAGCCTAATAACTTCCTTACACTAGGAAATAACAATGGCTGAAAATTAATGAGTTGAGAATGCAATTTAAGTTAGAAAAATCACATAAGGGTAAGTCCAAACACAGAAAAAGAGGTAAGTAAAAGAAAAAGAATCAATGAACTAAAACACAAAAATGTAACAGAATTAGGCCAAAAATTAATCACTTGCCTAGATTACTAAACTAGACTTTTGACAAAATTAATAAAGAAAAAAGAAAAGTCACACACAAATAATATTCAAAACGAGAAAGGGAACATTAACAATAGATAAAGCAGAAATTTAAAAAGTAATTAAGAAAATACCATGAACTTGATGACAACTTAAAATTTTTGTTGAAAAGACAAATTGCTTAAACTTACCAAATTAAAAAGAAACAAAATCTGTAGTCCTATTACTATTCAACTGCTAATCACTACTAAATTATTAACAATTTACAATCCATCTACAAAGAAAACATTAGATCCAAATGATCTTAGAGGTAAATTCCAACCTCTAATCACTTTTAAGAAACAAATCACTCTAATGCAAACTCCCAGGGAACAACAACAAAAAGAACTATTCTCTGATTAGTATAAGGTCAGTGTAACCTTAATGCCAAAATCAGACAAAATTGTCAATAAAGAAAAATGACAGATGATTTCACTCAGATACAAAAATCCTACATAAAATATTAGCAAATTCATTCCAGTAGTTCATGAAAAGACAATTCACTAAAATCAACTTGGGTTTATCTTAGTAAAGAACACAAAAGAGAATTAAGAATTTTAAAATATATTAATTGAAACCCATTTCATTTAATAAATTAAAAAAGAAAACCACAAAATATTGAGTTTTTCTATCCCATGTAGAAAAGCATGTGACAAAATTGCAAAGACTCCCCTAATTAATAACACATTTTTAATGGGGAAACATTCCTTTTAAAATCAGGAATGAGACATGTATACCTACTATAATCACTTCTAACAACGATAATCATTTCTATTGAACACAGATGTAAAAGTATGCCATCATATTAAGACCAGAAAAAAAATTTGAAGGGAAAATAATTGAAAGGAAGAACCAAGTGTCAATATTTGCAATGATACAATTATTCACACAGAACTCAAAAGAATTACAGAAATTCTATTAGAAATAATGAAAGTTTTTCAAGTGATGGCTAAAGATTAATATAAAAATCCATTAAATTTCTATTTAGCTAACAATAAAGTGAGAAAATAGAATCTTAAAAAATAACACCATTTATAAAAGCAACAAAACTAGAAACATCAGAATCAACATTTTAAAACTGTTGGATCTGTATGGAGAAAATCATAAAACCACATTAAAAGACATTAAAAACCTAAATAAATGAAATACATACCATGTTCTCAGACAGGAACGCTCAAAATCTTAAAGATTTCAATTCTCCCTCATATTGATTCAATAATTCCAATTAATTCCCAAAGAGTTTTTCACATCATGTGATAAGTTGATTCTTAAAACAAGAACAAAGGTCCAAGAACATCTGAGACTCAAGACCTCCTGCCCCCAATAGCAAGATTTCTGGTAAAGCTAAAGGATTAATCATGAAAGCGTGATCTAACACAGAGACAGTGAAGGAGACAAGTGGCACAAAAAGGGGTCAGAAACAAAACCATGCTGGTAAACAGAGGGCCAATTCCATGCATCGTATGAGACAGCTGCAGCCACAGGGAGGAAAAAAATGAATGTGGATCACTGCCTCACTTGTACACAAAAATCAATACCAGATGAATTATGAATTTAAATGTGAAAGACATCATTTTAAAACTTCTAAAAAGAAACACAGGAGAATGTCTTTATAATTCCAAAGCGAGGTAAAGTCTCCAATTAGATTACATGAAAATTAAGAACTTCTGTTCACCAAAACACACCATAAGAAATAAAAAGACAAGCCATGAACTGGAAGAAGATATTTACAGTGCATACAATCAATAAAAGATCAGTGTTACCAGTTTATTAGTTTTAAAAGACAACCCAAGAGAAAAATGGGTAAAAGATGACCAGATATTTCACAAAAGAGAAAGAGTTCATAAACATCTGAAAAGATGTTCAAACTCATTAACAAAGAAATGCAAATTAAAATCACAATGACACATTCTTTCATATCCATTTGGTTGGCAAATATCAAGATATCTGAGGATACGTGTTGAAGTAGATATGACTCAGCTATAACTCTTATACACTGCTTATCAAAGTATATAAATTGACAAAACTGCTGGCCAAAATACAGGGTGGTACAATCACTTCAGAAAACCATTTGGTAAAGTTGAACATTCATACCCCATAACCCAGGGATTTGACTTCTAGCAAATAGCTTACCATCGCAGTATTCCAACTTTCTTTACTCACAAACCACTAAAAATGTTTTAAATCATGTTCACACTAAGATGACATCTAAAAGTGTTCAGCCCAAGTTTAAATAATTGCAAATGATGAATTTCTTGGGACATTTAAAAAAAACTGACATATCATTGGCCTAAACTGTTATAGCATAGAATTGATCAAAAATTACTATATACACCGATAATTAGACATAAAATGTGAAATGTATTGCAAATGTCACTCTTGAGACGGGAAGCACCTGGATTAGAAAAAGCTTTCTCTAACACTATATACATATATGACTTACATATATATATGATTGTTTATATATCAGACCTGCAATATATTTAATTATATATGTAACATACAATATGTTTACTTATATACTGAATATAGGATTTTGAATTACCTCTTTGTTTTCCATGGAGTTTTTCTGCTTGGGACAATGCCTTAGAAATACTCCATATGGACAAGTGGTATGCCTTCCTTATCTTAAGGTAGAAGTGCTACTAGGAAAGGTAAGGTGGAAAGTAGAACGGGAGGCCTCTAACACAGGCCTCGGGCATTATCAATTTTAAGAAAGAGTACACAGTAAAAATTGATTCAATAATATTACTCTCCCCCAAGTACTCCCTAGAAATATCATTACCCCGTTGGGGGTCATATATCAGGATGAAAATTAAGAGAAATTCTTATAACTGTGTACCAGAAGATAGGTACAAGAATCTTCATAATAGCAAAACCTAGAAAGAGCCAAACCGTCAAGAAGAACTGTATACACTGTGTTATATTCATCTGTGGAATATTACACAGCAGTGAAAATTAATGACTTGTATCTCTACTCAATATCAGTGACTCTGAGAAACATTGAGCTTATGAAATAAGCAAGTCTTAGAAAACTGTATCCAGAATTCCTTTTTTTTAAATCTCAAACAATAGAAACCATAAAATACATTGTTGAGGGATATACACATATCTGACAAAATCATTTTTAAAAAGCAAGGAATGACAGACAATTCAGGATAGTCACTCTGGAGGTGAGCACATATAATACTGGTCATTTTGATTCTTGGATTGAGTGGTGTATTGATTGGTGTTCATTTTACTGTTTTGCTTCACAACCTGCATATACGTCACATATAATTTTTTATTTTTGTTACATGTGGTTTGACTGTACCAAATATTACATTAAAGAAGAAAAAAGGATTTTTCAAAACCATTCATCATATTTTTAAAATTACATCACCTCAACTGCCACTAGAGAGGTACATAAAACATACTATGGAAATTACTATCTTTACATCAACCATAGGTGCAAAATAAATTTTTACTGGATTTAATCTTATGAAGACCACTTGAGATAAAGACTGAGCCAGTTAGCTGTGAGAGATGAACCCATCTGACACATAGCTAGAGCAAAAGCCAAGGTGGCTACAAGCAAATTTAGCCATAAGCTAAAGTTATAAGGAAGCTGGTCAGTATAGCAGAGACAAAAAAAGTAAAAGTCTAGTAACATAAAATATTAGCAAGGATGTGAGGAAATGGGTGTCCTCACTCAATACCAGTGAGAGTGAAAATTAGTACAATCATTCTGAGAGCTTCTGTGATATTTAGTTAAGTTGAAGATGCACATATTCTACTATCCAGCAACTCTATGAGGTGTTATCTCCTAGATACACCTTTCAAATGTGTGCGCAAGCAGACAAGTACAAAGGTGTTTCCTGCAGGATTGTTTTTAGAGTCGAAAACCAGAAACAACTTCAAAGTCCATCAATTGGGAAATGGATAAAGTATGGTATATTCATACAATTGAATTCTACACCAGCAATTAAAATGAATGAACCAGAGATCACACAATTAACCAATTTATTTGTATATAAATCCCCAAATTTGATGCTGATCAAAAAAAGCAAGTTGCAAAAAGATTTAATATCATTTAATACCATTCAGATTTAAAACACATACCACTGCATATTGTTTATGGATTCACTGTGAACCAACTCTAGAATACGCAAGGGAATGATACGCACAAATCTGAAGACGGTGGCTACCTCTAGAGAAGGAGGGGCAGGTACTCGGAGCGCCTCCAGTATCTGCAATTTTATCTCTTAAAATAAAAAAGGATCTGAAGCAAATTTGGCAAAACAATTACATTTGCAAATCTGAGTCGTGGGTTGGTTAGATTCCCCCCTTTGTATCGTATATGAGAAATACTCCAGAAATTAAAAAGAAAAAAAAAAGGGAAATTAGGCAAAGGTAAGAAAATTGATCAAATGAACAGAAAGAAATAATAGCAAAACACAGCCTTCGAGCGCAGAGCACGAGCCTTTGAGCAAGCAGCAGCGTAGGAGGTGGATCTTTAATCGATCCCAGAGGTTTCTTTCCCTGTGTATCCTTGTAACAAACCCCATTTCCCTTAGGATAAAATGCCCATTTCTTGCAATAAAAAAAAAAAAAAAAAAAAGTCCTAACTAGAGCTGTGACTATGAGAAAACTGCTGCCAAGGGAGGAGTAAAAATCTGCACGATGTCTACTGAGTGCCCTCGCCAGGATGTTGGGCAGAATCGAGAGAGGGAATTTATGCGAACGCCATCAAACGCTAGACGAACCCGTGATGCATTATACCAAGGACGCCCAGGCACAGCGACAATGCATTTGCCCAACTGGCATGTACGTGTGTGTATTTTGCAAAAGGCGTCTTTGCAACTGAAGGGCTCTGGGCGTCTACGGCGCTTCTGGAAAAAGCACTCTGCACCGTCACCAGCCAAAATTCACCTACGCTTTGGCTCCATTTCTGGCCCTGGACTCCCCCCCCCCCCCAATTTCGTCCCCAGGAAAAGCTGGCTGCACAAGCCACACTCGATGTCGTCAACACTCCCGCCGCCGTCTCCCCCTTCCCACCCTCGTCGGGGGCGGGCGGAGGGAGGGAGGGAGGGAGGATGCTCCCAGGAGGAGGGGGGAGCGCTGGGTTGGTTTTCCCACCACCCCCACCTCCCACCTCCCACCTCCAGGTCCCCTCCCTGGGAGAGAAGCCGCCCCCGGGCCTCGACTGCGGTTGTCACCAACACGGGGGGCGCAGACGGGAGGCACACGAGCGTTCAGGAACGCGCACGAGGGAAGGCAGACCCCGGTTCAGGGCCCAGGCACGGGGGTGGGGGATGCTCTAGGACGGGGTCAGGACTGCAGAAGGCGCAGTCCCCGGAATGGGGAGGAGGAGGGGGGCGGGGCGCGGACACGCAGAGGGCGCCCCCCCCCCCCCCCACGAGCTCGAGGCGCCCCCGCCGCGACCCAGAACGGGCGCGACACAAAGGAAGCCACACGCAGGCGCGTGCCCGCAGCCCGGCCCCGGCCCCCGAGGCCTGCAGGGGTGTCGCCCTCCCGACGAGAGCGCGGGCGGCGGGGCAGGGGACGCGCGCACAAAGGGGCCACTCCCACCCTCACCCCGGGGCGGCGGGGGGGGTCCGAGCTCGCCGAAGGGGGCCGTGAGACAACGGGGACACACCCCCTGGGTCCGACAGGAGCGGCCACACCCCCAGCGCCCCCGCACCCCGACCCACGCAGACACACCGCGGGCACCACAGCGAGCGACACCCACACTCACCACACACCCACGGAGGGGGTGTGCAGGGCCCCTCTCCCCGGGCATCTCGGCTGCAGCGCGACAAGGTGACACATCCGGGAGCCCCGCCGCGCGCCAGATGTGCACTCACCGGGGCCCGCCGCCCGCGAGCCTCGGACGCGGGCCGCCGCCGACGCCGCCGCCTCGGGCCCTCCACGTCAGCCGGCGGGCGGGCGGGAGCGGGCGGCGGCGCGGGCGGCAGGCGCGTCACGTGGGCAGCGCGCAGGCGCAGGCGCAGGCGCAGGCCGCCGCCCCGCCCCCTCCGCGGCCGCGAGCCCAGCGATCCGCCGGACGAGGGTCGCGCTGCGCCTGCGCCTGCGCCGGGGTCGGAGGAGGGGGCGCCGCGGCCGCCCGGCCTTTCCTTCGGCTTTCCCCTCTCGCCCCCGCCGAGGCTCCTCGGAAGGCGCCTGCGCAGGGGACTGGGCGCGGAGGCGGCCGAGCTGTCGGGAGGGGCTTGCGTGGGCGCTTCCAACGCCCCAGGTCGAGGGCCTGCCCCCCCACACCTCTACCCTAGAATGAGAAACGGAAGCCCCCCGGGGGGGCAGGACCGGGTCCCGGCCGTGCTGTGCCCTCTCTGCAGGGAGGCGAAGCCTGCGGGGCGGGGGCGGGGGCGGGGGCGGGAGCGGCGCGCGGCCCTCCCCTCCTCTCCCCTCTCCTCCCCGACCTTCCCCTCCCTCCTCTCCTCCGCTCTCCCCTCCCCTCCTCTCCTCTCCTCCCCTCCCTTCTTCTCCCCTCCTCTCCCCTGCTCTCCTGTCCACTCCCCTCCTCTTCCCTCTCCTCCCCTCCTCTGCTCTCCTGTCCCCTCCCCTCCTGTCCCCTCCTCTGCTCTCCTGTCCCCATCCCGTCCCCTCCTCTCCTGTTCCCTCCTCTCCCCTCCCGTCCCATCCCCTCCCCTCCCCTCTCCTCCTCTCCCCTCCCCTCCTCTCCCCTCCCCTCCCCTCCTCTCCTCTCCCCTCCCCTCCTCTCCCCTCCCCTCCTCTCCCTCCCCTCCCTCCTCTCCCTTCCCCTCCCCTCCTCTCCTCTCCCCTCCCCTCCTCTCTCTCCCCTCCCTCCCCTCCTCTCCCCTCCTCTCCTCTCCTCTCCCTTCCCCTCCCCTCCTCTCCCCTCCCCTCCCCTCCTCTCCTCTCCCCTCCCCTCCTCTCCCCTCCCCTCCTCTCCTCTCCCCTCCCCTCCTCTCCCTTCCCCTCCCCTCCTCTCCTCTCCCCTCCCCTCCTCTCCTCTCCCCTCCCCTCCTCTCCCCTCCTCTCCTCTCCTCTCCCTTCCCCTCCCCTCCTCTCCTCTCCCCTCCCCTCCTCTCCTCTCCCCTCTGCCGCAGGGAGCCGCGCCCGCCCAGTCCGTGCTGGAGATGTGCGTGCAGGGGCCAGCGTAGCCTGCTTTAGTCTGGGGGTGGGGGCGGGAAGCTGCGGAGGCTGTGCCCCTAGCAAAGCGATGAGGCTGCAACAGACCAGTGTGAGGAGGGGGAGTAAATCATTGATGATGATTGTGTTTCCTTCCCACAGATTGTCTAAAGCCACAGGGAAAATGGTGGAAAATTCACCGTCGCCATTGCCAGAAAGAGCGATTTATGGCTTTGTTCTTTTCTTAAGCTCCCAATTTGGCTTCAGTAAGTACTTCCCTGATGGATGGCCAGTGCCTTTTTGTTCTTGTGTTCAACGGCAAGGATATTACTGCATTTGTTCTTAGAATGTGCACATAGTGACCTGTGATTCTTTTCTATCCCCTATGTCTCTTTTTTAAGAAAACCTGAAGGGAATTTGCACTTGGTGTTTGATATGTCCGACACTAGCGTAAATAATGTCAATAAATATTTATACAACACCAGACAGGATCGCAAAGTAGGTAATACCCGGTCCCTGTGGTCATAGTTTTCTGGACAAGACCAGTAAATCTACAATTAACAGTGTGAAAAGAGCCATGGGAACCCAGTAGAGAGACCTGAAATCCGACTGGGAAATCAGGGTGAGGTTTTTCCCCAGCAATAAGAAGAAAGGTGTGGGAAGGTTTTGAATGACAGGTTTAGAGTGAGTAAGTTGGTGCAGGTGCAGCCTCTGGGAGCCAGGAAGTGAAGAGAATTATAGGCTGGAGAAGCTATGTGCACTTTACTTTGCTAGATCTGGCTTAGTTCTTGGAAGATCCTATTTTCCAATAAGGAAAACTGATGCTTACTGAGACAGTAATGTGCCCAGGATCGCACAGCAGGCCCCAGGTCTCTCCTCGAAAGGATGTAGGAATTATAAGGAAAACAGGAGAAAGATTGAGTGTCCCCATCCAACTTTTTGGAATTTTGTGGAATACAAGGGAGGTGAGGGATTGTAGTATTTCTGAACTCTGACTGCATTGGTACAGCCAGCCATGCTGTTGGCAAGGGTAGTGTATAGGACTAAAGAAGTTGTGACTCGAGTTCAAATCCTGACTCCTCCAGGGACTAGCTGTGTCACCCGGGACCATTTGTCTAAGCTCTTCAACCTTTAGATTCTTCATCTTAAAAGGATGGTGATAAAATTCTGTAGGTTGCCTTTTAGTTTCATTGATTGTTTCCTTCCCTATAGAAGTAGAAGCTTTTCATCTTGATGACATCCCAATAGTTTATTTTGGCTTTTGTTTCCCTTGCCTCGGGAGACATACCTAGTAAGAAGTGGTTATGGCCCACAACCAAAAATTAATGCTGCAAATTCTTGAGTGCTTACTACTCGCCACTGTTATAGGCAAAGGAGGAGCAAAATATTCAAAAATTTCCTGCTCTCAGAGGGTTTTCATTCTAGTAGGGGGAGATAGCCAATGAACAAATTAAATAAGTAATACAAATAGGATGTCAGATGATAACATGTACCGTGGGGAAAAAATTAAGAAAGGAGGATAAGAAATGGGAGGAGGTTGCTGTTTTATATACAGCAGTCTGGAAATGCCTCACTAAGAGATAAGATTTCAGCACAGACATGAAAAGTGGGAGTTAGCCATGGGGCAATCTGAGGAAAGAATCACCCAGACAGAGAATAGCCAGTACAGAAGCCTTTAGAAGAGCATGCCTGTGGGTTCACGGAACAGGTGCAGGTCAGTGAGGTTGAAGCCTGAGAAAGTGAGGCAAAAGTAATAGGATAGAGAAGTCAGAGGCCATACCTGGCAATTATGATAAAACTAGGTAGTGGGTGCAGGAGGATTACACAATTCTCTGTACGTTTAAATATTTACTGAACTAAAAACAAGGCAATTTTCTCAGGCTGCTCAAGCCACTATAACAAAATGTCATAGACTGGGAGGCTTAAACAGTAGACATTTATTTTTCAAGGTTCTGGAAGCTAGGAAGTACAAGATCAGGGTACCAGCAGGTTGGGTTCTTGGTGAAGGCCCTCTTCCTGGCTTGCAGACAGCCACCCTCTTGCTGTGTCCTCACAGAGTGGAGGGAGAGTGAACAGAAGCCCTGGTCTCTTATTTTCCTTTAACGGCACTAATCCCATTATGGGACCCCACCCTCATGATTTTGGGAGGTAGTTAGGTTTAGGGATTCGAGCTTCAATGTATGAATTTGGGGAACATGCACACATCCGGTCCATAACAGTAATTACGGATTTTGATGATAGCATTGAAGGAAATAAAGGGAAATGATAGGGAGTAAAGAGAGTGTGGTGGGTGGGACACAATTGGAATAGCAAGTGAGGGGGAACACCTCATTTAAGAAGGTGATGGTTGACTAAGACATGATGGAAGAGAAGGAGCCATCCATTAAAAGAGTGAAAGGAAGAACATTCCAGGCAGACAGCACTCACTATTAAGTGGCCTTGAGACATTGTCTGGAGCTGGTGCATGGGGCACCAGGACTGGACATTGGAGAGGTGGGCAGGACATTTAAGTTCTTGCAAGCCCTGGCAAGGAGTTTGGATTTTATTCTAAAGGTATCTAATTTATTCTAAGAGTTTGAGCAGACAAGCAGTCTGGTCAGATTTATATTTCTGGAAGATCACTTATTGCTGTGTAGAGGAGTGCTCAGGTACTCTGTGTCCTCAGGCTTGAATTTTTTTTTTTTTTTTTTTTTTTTGTAAGAGAGAACAGAGTAGGGGCAGAGGGAAAGAGAGAATCTTAAGCAGACTCCTCAACCAGCATGGAGCTGATCCCACCATCCTGAGGTCACGACCTGAGCCAAAACCAAGAGTCAGATGCTTAAACAGCTAAGCCACCCAGGTGCCCCATGGCTTGAAGTTTGTAGACATCCACTCTAAAAACCTAGGAGTTGTTCTTCACTTGCACTTTTTCTTCTCCTCCTAACTCATCCGCTCCTGCCACATCTGGTGGGGCTTCTTACTGCCTCTGCTCTTCCACAGATACATCCTGCACACAATCATCACAGCTCTCGGGATGCCTGGGTGGCTCAGTGGTTGACCATCTGCTTTCAGCTCAGGTCATGGTCCCTGGGGTCCCAGGATTGAGTCCCATGTCGGGCTCCCTGCATGGGGCCTGCTTCTCCCTCTGCCTGTGTCTCTGCCTCTCTCTCTGTCTCTCATGAATAAATAAATAAAATCTTTAAAAAAAATTATTACAGCTCTCTCTCTGGATCATGGCAGGAAACACCATTTTCTCCTATTTACTTTCTTCCTCATCAGTAGGCCCCAACCATATACCTTTTTAATCTGGCTGATCCCCTGACTCCTCTGCTTAAAACCCCTGGTTGGGGTATGGATAGTCATTTCTCTTTGTAGTTTGCTATCTTAAAACAAGATAGTTTGTAGTTTAAAACAGACAAAATATCCAGTTCACTCCATTGCTTACAGCATAAAGTCCAAGTTCCTTGTACAATATATTTCATGATCTGGGATCTGTTCACATTTCCATCTTTATTTCTCAGCGCTCAGAGCCTTACACTTTATGCCGCATTCACTCTAAATGGCTTAAAGTTTCCCCAAGATGCATCATACTCCTCCTCACTTGCGTGTTTTTACTAATGCTCTTGCTATGCCTGTAAGTATAGTATGAACACACTGCTTAGGTTCACATTCCAGCGCAGTAACTTTTAGCTGTGAGATCTGAAGCAAGTTACTGAAATTCCCTGTGCCTTGATTTTTTTTCATTAATGGATTAGGGATAATAATACCATGCACCCTAGAGAGTTTGGAAAGGGTCAAGTGAGCTAATGCATGGGAAGTTCTTACCATCACATTTGATTCATTTCTGTCCTACACACTAGTTTGTGAGAATTGGGACTGTCTCTCTTATTTCTATATAGCCTTGACTTTTACATAGTGCCTAGCATATAGTAGATGTTGAATAAATGTTCATTCAGTCAATTAAGTAAAGTCAGTCACTTCCATTTATGATTTTATGTTATGCTTCCCTACTCTTTGTATTTCATTCATTTTAAAAGCTATCACAAGCTGCAACCCTGTCCCATGCCACCTTTTCTCTCTACTATCTAGTCACACCAATTCCCTCACCAGATCCTTTGTGTTCTCTCTGTGGATCATGGCAGGGATCACTGTTTTCTTGTATTTCCTTCCTTCCTTATCTTCAGGCCCCAGATGTATACATTTTTAACCTGGCTACTCCCCTACTGATTATTTAGGCCCTGGTTTAGTCATTTCCTCCAGGAAACCATTAACATCACCTCTATCAGCACTAGTGTGTGGGCTAGGTCGTTTTTGTTTTTTTGTTTTTTTTTTTAATTTTTTTTAAAGATTTTATTTATTTATTTATTCATGAGAGACACACACAGAGAGAGGCAGAGACACCGGCAGAGGGAGAAGCAGGCTCCATGCAGGGAGTCCAACGTGGGACTCGATCCCGGGTCTCCAGGATCCCACCCTGGGCTGAAGGCGGCACTAAACCGCTGAGCCACCCAAGCTGCTCGGCTAAGGTCCTTCTTATGTGCTCTTATATCACCGTTTATTACGCATTAGCACTTACCACAATGTGGTGAAAATACCAATTTACTCGTCTCTATTCCCTCCCCTAGATTTTAAGCTCAGGAAGGGCAGAGCCATGTCTTTTGGGTTCACCGTTGTCTCTAATGCTCCCGATGTAGAATATGACTCCTTCAACATCATTGATATGGATAGTTTGAAATTTGTCTCTGCCCCTTACCTTGGGCAGATGCCGTGACATTTCTGAGATTTCATTTCAGCTGTAAAAATGGCAAAAATGGCATACATATCCTAGGATTGTTTTAAGGATTGAATTAAATAATGCGTGTGAAATGCTTTGAAGTGTGCTTAGCCCACGGTGAGCGCTTGGGGGTTAGCTGTTGTTTTTACGTATTTACACCAATAAAAGGTGTCACAAAGACTGGGCTTGAGGGAAATAAGATTATATTCTGTAAGATGAGGTGGAATCATGAGGTGGATTGAAACAACAGTAGATAAATTCACCTTGGAGCAACCAGTGTCTATAGTCATTTCATTTCAATTTTGTGGGGATAAAGTGTTGAATGGCTGATATATATATATACACACACATACAATTGCTAGGTGCTACAAGTAACACAACAATTGCTATGATGTGATTTCTGCCCTTAAATTGCTTAACATACAATGTGAGAGTTAAGACATGTTTTAAAAAAAAAGACTAATGGGGGACACCTGGTGGCTCAGCGGATGAGCATCTGCCTTTGGCTCAGGGCATGATCCTGGAGTCCTGGGATTGAGTCCCACGTCAGGCTCCCTCATGGAGCCTGCTTCTCCCTCTGCCTGTGTCTCTGCCTCTCTCTCTCTCTTTCTCTGTCTCTCATGAATAAATAAATAAAATCTTTAAAAAAGAAAGAAAAGTCTAATGGGAAACGGAGTTGTTTAATGGGCGCAGAGTTTTGGATTTGCAAGATGGTGACATTTTTAGGCGTCCGTTTCACAGCAAGGCAAAACATACCACTTTATCACAGATATTATAAGAATGATGTAAGTAAGGAGCTAGGAGACTGAAAGGAAAGAAAATTCATTTCTGAGGTTATCAGGAAACCTTCAAAAAGGTTTTTGGTTTTTGTTAAAGATTCATTTATTTTAGAGAAAAAGAGCAAGAGAGCGTGTGTGAGTGAGACGGCCAGAGGGAGAGGAGGAAAGAGAATCATGAGTAGACTCTGGTGAGCGCAGAACCTGATGGGGGCTCCATCCCACAACCCTGAGATCATGACCAGAACCAAAATCAAGAATTAGATGCTTAACTGACTGAGCCACCAAGCACCCCAGGAGCTTATTGTTTTATCTGAACCTTGATAAATTAGATGCATGCCTTACTAACTTCTCTTTATTCTTGTGTTTGTTCCTTTCTGCAGTACTATATCTCGTGTGGGCTTTTATTCCTGAATCTTGGCTAAACTCCTTAGGCTTAACCTATTGGCCTCAAAAGTAAGTTTAATGTTTTTCTTAAATAAATCTATATTAATCCTGTTTTTAAGGATCATAATTTTTCCTTATGACTACCCTAATTTTAAATATTTATTCTTTTAAGATCTACAAATAGCCGTATAGAAGTGTAAAGCTTTCAAAGGTCATTATCTATACACCTCAAGATATAATTCAAGATAGTGAGGTGAACACATCATTTTCTCCATTTCCTCCCAACATCTTGCTAAGATAACACTATAGAAGAAAAATATTTAAGATATAAACCTACAGGAACACATAATGGGATAGCAGATAAGTATCAAAAGAATTCAAGGAAATGGATTGCAGACAGGTGAGAGGTAACTGACGGAGTTCCCACTTTTTCCATGGTGCTGTGGTAGAGAATGATATAGGACTGCAGTTTTTCATTACAGACCTTGTAGAACAATTTGACTATTTTATATACATGTATTACTTTAAAAAATCAAATTTAAAAAGCATTTTAACTTGGTGATGGACTCTTGAGAATGATGACTTTTTAGACAGTTACCTACTTTAATATTCTTTTGCAGATATTGGGCAGTTGCATTGCCCGTCTACCTCCTCATTATTATATTAATTGGTTATGTACTCTTATTTGGAATAAACATGATGAGTACCTCTCCACTCAACTCCATTCATACAATCACAGGTAAATGAATATCAAAGGGAGCTGCTGGAGAGGGGGCTGGGGAGGGAAGAGCAAGGTATTAGCAGTTTTATCAAGAAAAGCAACCAGGAATAGACTGCAGTAGGTGATAACACATCACCACACTAAAAAGAACCCAGGAGAAATAAATACAAAGTTATACCAGAGGAAATGTTTATGTGGCAGAAATAAATTCTGATGAATATGCTATTTACAGCAGCAATCAGCAGGTATATTTTTCCATAAAGACCACAAGTATATATATGTTCCTTAGCAACTGTGCCTGAGAAAAATATTTCATCCTAAACGGGCAGTGTTGATCAAAGAATAGCAAATAGGTCCATGCAGACCTTGTGCAGTAGAAGGATACGAGAGTGTGCATGTTCCTCAGGCTCTTTGTATACACCTGACCCCAATTATGGTAGATAGAAAAGCCACAGTGTGTTTTTGGAGGGTTTTTTTTTTTAATTCCCCTAAGTCTAAAGATTAAAATAAATTAAATTCCTGACCTTGCTTAGATTCTAGGAAGTGAAGGGGGGTTTTTTGGAAGTGAAGTGTCTAAGTTGCTCGGTGTGGTTTTTTTTTCTTTTTTTCTTTTTTTTTAACTTTTCAACACCTTTTTTTCATTAGCCTATACAATGTATTTTGAAAACCAGTTATAGTATTTTTAGACTTCTTTCTGGTAAGCTAGTGTATTCCCTGCATTCTCACCTAGAATTACAGCAAATAGACAATTTGTGCAAAGAGGGGACATTGTTAAGTTTGCACAAATGTACCAAATGATTTAATAATGTGGGGGTATTGGGTTAAATATATTTTCTAAGCCTGGGTATAATTCTGTCCCTATGAGAAATGTGCAGATGGGACTTTATTTTTTTTTAAGATTTATTTATTTATTTATGATAGAGAGAGAAAGAGAGAGAGAGAGGCAGAGACACAGGAGGAGGGAGAAGCAGGCTCCATGCACCGGGAAGCCCGATGTGGGATTTGATCCCGGGTCTCCAGGATCGTGCCCTGGGCCAAAGGCAGGCACTAAACCGCTGAGCCACCCAGGGATCCCCACAGATGGGACTTTAATCATCATTGTGTAGTTGAATGAAATATTAATTTCTCAAACTAGTTAGAGATGCAGAAAGTACTCTCCTGATTTTCATTCTAATTGGGACATTTCTTCTAAAGAGAGAATTTAAGTAGCCTTTTAATTATGTTCAACATGGTATTTGTTATTATGCAGATGTTAGCCTAGTAAACTATGTGGTGGATCTCCATAAGGCACAGAAAGAATAGAAGAACTTGCTTGGGTAAACAGAACTTTTTGTCCTCTTCTTACAGATAACTATGCTAAAAATCAACAGCAGAAGAAATATCAAGAAGAGGCCATCCCAGCATTAAGGGATATTCCTATTAGTGAAGTAAACCAGATGTTCTTCCTTGCAACCAAAGAACATTATGCCAAAAACTAAATTGTATGTAGACTCACACTACACGCATTTAAGTTTTTGATGTAATGATTTTAACCATAATTATTTTGATTCTTACACACCATATTGAAATGTTAAAAACGGGATCCCTGGGTGGCGCAGCGGTTTAGCGCCTGCCTTTGGCCCAGGGCACGATCCTGGAGACCCGGGATCGAATCCCACATCGGGCTCCCGGTGCATGGAGCCTGCTTCTCCCTCTGTCTATGTCTCTGCCTCTCTCTCTCTCTCTCTCTCTCTCTCTCTGTGTGACTATCATAAATAAATAAAAAATTTAAAAAAAGTAAGTTGCTTCTTTTAAACCAATTTTTTAAATATTAGTTATTAATGAACAGAATAAATAAAATACTGCATTACCATATAGCAGACTTTTTAAAAAATAAATATCAGTAAAAGCAAGAAGTCCCTCCAGAGAAGCGTTCATGTTGCAATTTTTAAATGGCAATTATGTCCTTCCTGCTGTTTTTTCTTAAAGGCCTAGAATTCAAACTCTTAGATTTGGGAGAAGGGTATGTTTAATTTGTGTGTTCTTGCCATCAGATTTGCGTCTCAGACAGAAAGAATCATTTGTTGAGTACTTAGCACATACCAGGTATTTTTCTAATTGTAGCAATGTTAAGATTCTTTCTTAAAGTGCTTAGGTGTTTTTTTGTTTTGTTTTTGTTTTTTTGTTTTTTAAAGATTTCGTTTATTCATGAAAGACACAGGGAGAGAGGCAGAGACACAAGCAGAGGGAGAAGCAGGCTCATGCAATGAACCCTGTGTGGGACTCGACCTCAGAACCCTGGGATCACCACCTGAGCCAAACATGAATGAATATCACACACATATGTTAGGGGAAAAAAATAGTCATAAAAGAATATATACTGTATGATTCCATTTATATGAAACTCGAAAGCAGGAAAAACTAACCTTTGGTGATAAATACACAATAGCAGTATTTACCAGGAAAGGCATGAGGGAACCTGCTGAGGGGTTAGTCTTGATCTGGGTTGTAGTAACTTGCCTATAACAGAAGCATAGCATTAATATCATGTAACTAGTGCTTTTTAACATTGAATTATATTTGGCATACAATATTATATTAATTTCAGGTGTATAAGGTAGCAGTTTGATATTTTTATGCATTACAAAAATGTTCACCACAATAGGATTAGTTGTCATCCGTCACCATGTAAAGGTACTACAGTATTATTGACTGTGACCAGAGAACAGCTGTTTCTTTGGAAGAATGAATAGTTAGCAGAGCAGTCCTCCCACCTTTGTGAGACTCTTGCCCGGTCCAGAATCATCCTTTTGTATTCCCCTCAGGCCAGTGATAGGCCTCCTAAGAAGGTTTTGAAAGGGGTCAGAAAAGGCCCTTAATTAACTCCAGTATCCCACCCACCTCAAGCCTCCTATTAACTTTTCATTGTTTCCCAACAACATTGTTTTTATAGCTCACAAGAGATTATGTCCATGTTTCTCAAATTATGGGATTCGATTCTTTCCAGGGCCTTGGTCAGTTTAGTGCAACGATTCTCACTATTTTTAAAAAATCTCAGGACTCCTTTGTACTCACAAAGAGTGTTTCCAAAGAGCTTTCATATATGTGGATATATTTAGAAACTAAAATAGGAATTTTAAAAATACTTGTTTGTAAATAATAAACCCATTACATTTTGATATATTTAAATAACATTTTATGAAAAATAACTATATTTCCTAAAATTTAGCTAGGCGAGTAGCATTATTTTACATTTTTGCAAATCTCTTTAAATGTCTGCCTTAATGGAAGACAGCTGGGTTCTCCTATCTGCTTCTGTATTCAATCCATTCCAATAGCACATGTCACAAAGCCTCTGGAAAACCACTGCACATTCGTGAGAGAATGAGAGCGGAAAAGAGAAATAGCACCTTAATGGTTTTATGAAATTGGTTTTGACCTCACAGACCCCCTGAAACAGAGTCTCCAGACTTCGCTTTGAGAACCACTGCTTAGTGGGCCTCAACTAGAGAAAGAGAGAGTGAGTGAGAGTGTGTATGTGTGTATGAACTAGCGTAGGATACAGTATTGTACTTGGTACAGGATAAATATCTTGATTGAAGACCTGGCCACGTCAGATCCTTTCTAGTCCACCCCTTACTCCAGCTACTGATGCCCTTTGATCAGGTCAGCACAGGTGCCACTCAGCAGTGCACCCTGGAGAGAGGCGGCTCAACACCCAAAGGACCCCATGGAGCTCTCTGTGGCAGGCATCCATCCCCCATCAAAGCAGTTGTGAGCTTCATTTTCGTCAGCTCCCCGGAAGGTCTTGGGAGACTGAGCTGCAGTCACCATGGCAACGGTGACCTCAGCAACGCATGCCTGTATTGGCTCTTCAGTTTTGCTCCCTTGCTGCCCACTCACTCCTCCCCAGTGTCACTTCCCAAATAAACTGCCCACACACAGCTTTTGTCATAGGCTCTGCTTTCATGGGAAACCCAGCTGAGATGTTTTTATTTTGTAAAAAACTGAAAAAACTGTGCTTCGGTTACAGGGCCAGGATATGTAATGCATTTCCCTGCTGCATATTGTAATTAAGAAAAATGTTTGAAAAAAACACTGTGTTTTACAATAAGCCCAAGTAATAGTATAAAATACCCCCAAAATGTATGCAGTATAAACATTTTCCAGTCTTAAGAAAACCCCCTCCAGTAATTAGATTCTCAATAAGAATTTCATTATGGAAGTCCAAATATGAAACCACCTTAATGATAAGCCAAGAGAATTCAAATCCAAAATTCTTCCCTCCCTAATTTCTTGATTTTCCCTGTTTGAGCAGGATCTCAGTCAGGAGCCTAGGTTTTCCCCAGAAGCTGATGCCTAGGGTCTCATTTGAATAGGTGTCACTTCTTCAGCAAACTGATCCAACCCCAAACTTCTATGTCCCACTTTCTCAGGGAGTCAGTGGGACAACCAATATATAATATCAGCCCCATACCCACAGAACTTAGAAAACCTGAATAAATCCAGGCCTGGCACAGTTGTCCCAAACCCAGTACATTGGACAATAGAGATCCCCCTCCTAGCCAGTCGCTACAGTGCAGCCTGGATGGGATGTGGGAAAGGGGAGGCGGAAAAGAAGGGGCTCTTCTTGATTTGTCTTCCCAAGGTGCAGGTCAGGCTGTGGCAGTTGTCAAGATCTTCTCGTTTAGCGTAAAACTCCGTTTGGTTAATTGTGGTACTACTTTGGAACAGGCAGAAATTTACTTATCCCCAGGGGCACCTGGGTGGCTCAATCGGTTAAGCATCTGACTCTTGATTTTGATTCAGGTCATGATCCCAGGGTCATGAGATGGAGCCTTGCAATAGGCTCCGCTGGGCATGGGTGGGGGCTGCTTAAGATTCTCCATCCCCCTCCCCTGCTCACTCTTGCTCGCTCAATTGCCCTCTCAAAAGAAATGTACTCATCCCACCTTTTCTAATCATTCTAGACACAACCAAAGTTCATTTTTCAAAAAACAGCACTATTTTTTTTTCAAAAAATAGCCACCAAATCAGAATGGAGCCACATAGAGCCAGTGGATATCTCAGTGGTCATCTGTGTGGACTTATGACCAACAACCAACTCTTCTCTGCTGGAAATACAATAGAGATCTCAGGAACCAAAGGAGCCACGGAGTTTGAAGTGATGACCTTATTGAAAATCAGTGAAAATTCTTGAGCAGAGGCATTTGTGGGCTGAGATTTTATATCTTTCACATGGGCCAGAAGAAAAACTCTCTTCAATAATTTAATACCTGTCTCAGACTATTTCTGCAAATCCAGTGTTGAAGCTCTGCTTGTATAGGTCACAGTCATAGAAAGCCATATGGCCAGAGCAGGATGACGCCAGCCATAGCCTCAGAGTGACTCAAATGTCACTCTCCAATCCCGCCATGGTTGGCCAGGCTGGCTCACTTGCGTTATAAAGCCTGTTTACATGGCCCCTGCGTATTACAAACAGCTGTGAGTCAGTCTGCACTAGCTGCTGCGGCGGCTTCAAGAGGCCCCATCCTGCCCTCTGACACTGGTTTCCAGGACCCCCTCTTTTGGTTTTTTTGTTTTTTATTTATGATAGTCACACACAGAGAGAGACAGAGAGGCAGAGACATAGGCAGAGGGAGAAGCAGGCTCCATGCACCGGGAGCCCAACGTGGGATTCGATCCCAGGTCTCCAGGATCGCGCCCTGGGCCAAAGGCAGGCGCCAAACCACTGCGCCACACAGGGATCCCTCTCTTTTGACAGTTCTCAATGAACCATGGGGTGGCATGTGCTGGAGTAAGCACAGCCACCCCTCACCACTATCCCATGAAGGACAAGCACCCAACAGGAATTAAAGTGCAGTGTCCACTTTATCATTGATGGGGCCAGATGGTCAAGTGCTGCATAAAAATGAAGCCAAAACCAAACTTTCTTCCTTAAGTCAGATGTGAGGAGGGCTGGGCCTGCAGCTCTAGACTTGGCCCAGCCATCTGCATGCACCAGAGAGCATGGAGGGCTGCCACCTGGGTGGTCCTGGCAAATAGCAGACAACCCACTAGTTGCCATTTCTCACCCATCTTCTCACCCATTGGATAAGTCACACCCCCTCCCCGTTGAGTGTTAAGGAGTGTGGGATCGAGTGCAGGAGTGTATTCCCTAATCCTTCCCCAAGAAGGCAGAATGGTTTTTAATCACTGAGGCAGAAATAGGAGGAGAAAGACCATGGTTTCCTACACAGGACATTTAGGTTGTCTCCTGTTTTCCCCTATTATAAACAATCAACTTCTTTGTGGATAAGCTTTGTGAAGTTGTGTCCTTGGGCTAGGTTCCTGATGTTGGATTTGTTACAGGGTCAAAGGGCTTGAACATTTTTAAGATACTTAATGTATAATAGACTGATCTCCAAAAAGGTGGTATCTATTAACACGATCCCTGCAGTTCACTAACATTAATCTGGTGTGACGGTTAATTTTATGCATCAACTTGACTGGGCTTAAAGAAGCCCAGGCAATTGGTAAAACAGTATTTCTGAATGAGTCTGTGAAAGTGTTTCCAGAAGAGATTAGCATTTGAATCAGACTGGGTAAATTAGACTTACCCTCTCCAGTGTGGGTGGGCATCCAATCCTTTGAGAACCCAGAATAGAACTAAAAAGTGGAAGAAGGGTGGATTCTCTCTCTCTTCTTGAGCTGGGACACCCATCTTCTCTCCTTGGACCTCAGAACTCCTGGTTCTCAGGCTTTTGGATTTGGACTGAATTATACAACAGGCTTTCCTGGTTCTCCAGCTCATGGATGGCAGATGGTGGTATATGGCAGGCCCCATAATCACATAAGCCAACTCCCATGACAAATCTCTTCTGTATCTGTGTGTATGCTGTTGGTTCTGTTTCTCTGGAGAGCCATGACTAACACTGGCCATGAAGTGCTCCTCGCTTCTGGAGTATATGCAATGCCACCATGTTCCATTTTTCAAATCTTACTAAGTATGTTTTGATGTCTCACTGTCCACTGTTGATAGGAATTTCATAATCATTCATTCAGGGATGAGGGGGGCCTTCCTCACTCTTCCTTGGGCTGTGTATGCTTATGCTAGCCAAGAACAAGCATTTCATCTGTCATGCTTGTTATCTCTCTGCCACTGTGCCTTTCCCAGACCCCTTGCCACACGTCCTCCTTGCTCTGATCACAGACTGCCTTGGGCTCTTGAGGCTTATGCTCAGGGTCCACAGACCACCTGCTGACCACACCTACTCAAGGCCCCCCTCTCCCAGACCTCTGTCTCTCTGTCCCTGTCTCGGGACACCCAGGCATCAGTGCTGGGGTGGGCACCCACCCCAACAGAGGGGCTTCTGCATCCCCTAGTGTTCCATCTCTCAGCCTTCTCTGAAGTGGTTCTCCATTTTCAATGAGGTACATGATGACCTGGAATAAAGCTCGCTTTCCCTTGCAGCAGGACACTGTGACCTCAATTCTTTTTCTGGGCAGTACATTGGATGGAAGGGGAAGGAAGGACACTTTTGTAAAGCGTCTTTCAAGGAAGAATCATGCCCTGCTTTGGCCCTCCTCATTTTGCTCGCTGCCTGGGTGTATATTTAATGAGTGGACATCAAGGTGCCCCTTAGACTGTGAAGTGACCTTAAGAATGGAAGCCACACAGCAGCAGAGCAAAAAGATTGTAAGAGCCCAAATCCTGACATCCTACCGGCCCTGGATGGCTTACCTCTGGACTTGGCCAGAGAAATGTCCTTCCATCTTGCTTCAGCCACCGTATTTTGGGTTGTCCAATCATATCCAAACCTAAGCCTAACAATACAATACAGTTCTCCGCAGCGTTCAGGCACAAAGCCATCATCTTTGTCCTGCTGATTGCCAGAACGGTCGTGGATGTCTAATTTCAACCTTAAAGTGGCAAGAATCACCTGAGGAGCTGTTAAAATGCAGGTTCCCAGCTCTAGTAAGTCTGGAAGGTGCTGGAATCTGCCCTATTAACAAACCTCCTTGGAGACTCTGCTGGAAATAGGCCATGGACTGCATATTGATAGTGGGCCTTGGAAACCACAAGCCCAGGCAAAGTCTCCGTCATCTGCACAGAAAGTTCCATTTACTGTCCTTCCTCCAGAGACACATGCACATCACCCCCCTTAAAGAAATGTGGACCCTCTGCCAGCTTCTCCTTGCTGGTGTGTGGGAAGAAGGGAAAACACTGTTATGTTTCTCTTGGTGAATCTATAGCAGCAAAAAATGAGCAAGCTGCTGCAGTGTGACTCAGTAAGCACCACTTATCCCACTTCTACTAATATGGTAAGTAAAGAAATGGTATGCAGCTTTAATTTGCACATTCAAATATCAGTAAGGTTCAATATTTTATACAAATAGTGAATAAATATACACTAAAATGGCCAACTTCCAAGAAGCACAGTAAAAAGATAAGGGCTTTGGGATCAATGAGTCCTGAGTCCAAATCCCAGCTCTACTACTTACTGCCAGTCTGACTTTGGGCAGGTTACTTGACCTCTCTGACCTTTGGTTTCTTCATCTGTCAACACCCAATTTCTAGAATATAGGGAATCATGTTTGGCACACAATAGGCCCTTAAATTATGGCCAACATCATTATATCTCATACTTTTCCTCATGGGGACCACTGCCTGGAATCCATGCTGCCTTTCCACCAGTTCTTGTTATCACTGTGTTAGCTTCCTGGGGCTGCCATAACAGACTGCCTCAAACTTCGCAGCTTAAATCAACAGAAACATCTCTCACTGTTCTGGAGGTCAAGAGTCTGAAAGCGGGTTTACTGGGCCAAAATCAAGCTCCCTCCTGAGGCTCAGCAGGAGAATCTGTTCCTTGCCTCATCCAGACTCTGGTGGCTGCTGGCATTCCTTGGTTTGCAACCATAGTATTCCAGTCTCTGCCTCGGTGGTCACATGGTGTTGTGGACCGAATGTCTGTGTCCCCCACAGATTCATAGGTTGAAATCCTAACCCCTAACCACCAATATGGAGGTGTGGCCTTTGGGTGGGGATTAGGTCACATGGGTGGGGCCTCCATAAGTGGGATTAGTGCCTCTACTGAAGAGACCTCAGGGAGCTCCCTCTCTCCTTCTGCCATGTGAGGACACAGTGAGAAGATGATCATTTATGAACCAGGAAGAGGGTTCTCACCAGACCCAGAATCTGTAAGCCCCTTGATCTTGGACTCCCAGCTTCCAGAACAGTGAGGAATACATGTTTGTTGTTTTTAAGCTGCCCAGCCTGTGGTATTTTGTTATAGCAGCCTGAACAAACGACACATGACGTTCCCTTCTGTGCGTATCAAATCATCCCCTTTTAAGGACACTCGTGATTGCATTTAAGGCCCACCTAGATAATCAAGGATCAGCTCCCCATGTCGAGATCCTTAACTTCTCTCCTCCCAACTGCCACCTGCACCACCATCATGGACATAAGCCATGTGCAAGGTTAGCAAGGCGCTGGGCAGGACTGGTTCTCAGGGATGGAGCACACAGGTGTGCATGGAATTCATAAATGACCCAAACTGCTCCATCATCTGCACCAAGAAAGGCCCAGCGCATGAGGGCAACATGCCCACCCCATCAGCGTCAGGGCAAGCAACCTAGAGACTGTGCTGAGCTTGCTACTGGGTCCTGGGTGTCTGGGTCGACTACTTGCCCACAGGGCTTGTCTGTCACTCTTAATAAGGTGTTTATATTGCCAAATAAAAGAATCCTTAACTTTGTCACATTTTCAAAAATGTCACCTTAGAGGGTGATGTTTACAGAGTCCAGGGCCTGGGACCTGATGATGTCTTTGTGGTCATTATTCAGGCTACTCCAATATCAAGTATGGCTTAAAATCCATATCAAGAAACAGAAGAAGTATTCCCTCAAGTCTGAGGATTAAAACTCATGGGCTAAGGATGGCGCAGCATGAAGAAAGCCCTGTGCCACTGAATACCCCAAATCTGGAGGCCGCCAATTCCAGAAATGGACTGTGTGAGACAACCATCCCTCCTGTGAAACAGTGAGAGGGACTAAGGTGCTTCTACACAGCATTACTCTTCTCTCTCCTCTGCTGTCTCTGTCTACCCGCACCTGCTCCCCTGTCCCACTACCCCACACTTGGCTGGACCACCTCACTCATAAAAGCCCTTTCTGATTTTGCCCTGCTCCTTGGGGAGAGAGCCCGAAAGGTTAAGAGTTTGAGCTTTGGAGGAGAACACCAGCTCTGAGTCCTCACTTCACCTCCTGTGTGGTGTGGGAGGCCTTACAAAGGGTGCCCCCAACCCTTGCAGCCCTAAGCTCAGCTTTCTCACGTGCTAGAGGGATACACCTACCATGAGATCATCCTGAGGGTTGAATCAGGCAAAGTGGACTAAACCCCTAGGATCTAATCCTTAGATCCCAGCCCACAATTGTCGCTGCTGCTCCCCATCCATACCCCAGAGTGTGTCCATGTCTCTCTGAATGTCCTCTCTGCTACACACATGAAGACACACACATGCGCTGTTTTTACTTTTCGTCCTGGGAACTTGTATGATTCATCCTGGGTCCCAGGTTCCTAGCACAGAAGAGCAAAGTATACGGTTGTTGAATGAAAAAGGGGAAGTTCAGAGGCTCCTCTCTGGAATCATCAGAAGCATTACAATTAAGTACTTTTGAAGGTGCAATGGGGAGATGTAAACTTTTTTCATGTTTTAAGGAGTCACATCATTTAAGGTCCTAAATACTTAGAATTATCAGTGTGGAGATCTTGGTAACAACCTTAAGTAACCAGAAAGCCAGCATTATTTGTGTTCTCCTTTCAAACTTCCATGTCTTTTAAGATTTTTTTTCCCCTTGAATTTACTAAAGTTTCTGAAACCAGTCTGAGAGCTACTTCAGACCAAATTCTCTGTCCTCATTGAACTAGAAGATTAAATTTAATGTGTGTAAAAGATAGATGAACTGCTGCAGGACGAAAAGGCAATTAGATATAATGGCCTCTGACCACAAAGGCCCGCAAATTAAAGAATTGTCAACCCAGGACAGAGATTCTATCAGTGACGAATCTGTCATTTTACTTGACTACCGATCCAGTACAATTATGGGAAAACTAAGAGAAATGACCTGAGTGTTCAGACAGACTGGGGCCATTTGTTTCTTAAGTGAAATTTCCAGGCACCTAGCTCCACCCTGTGCCTTTCCATCACTGCTGAGTGGCAGTTGGCAGAGAGAGATGACCTTTACTTAACCTTGAGAATAACTCTACCCCTTTCTGGCCAGAATAAGGAATGTATGTCAAGGCCTATTGACAATCCATTTGCTGGAGTTATTGAATGTTTGGTCTAAGTGGATGATATCTTTGCCTTTCTGAACTTCATTTTACAAAATAAATATGTCTCCTAGGCCATCTTGGAAGTTAGGGCCACACACCTTGGAGAGATGCCTAACAAATTTAAGAGGTCACTTTCATCTGTTTTGTTTTGGTTTCGGGGTTTTTGTGGTGGGGTTTTTTGTGTTTTTTTTGGTTTTTTTTTTTTTTTTTTTACTCAAACATTCATTGGAATGAGTATAGAGAAATAACCAACTTTCCTCTGCCTCTTTCTAATGGGAAGACAATCTACTTTCATTCCTTGAAGTATTTAAAAAATGTTTATTGCTGTCAGCAACCCAAAAGGTAAGTGGTTCCAAAACAAATGCTAAATGGAGTACTGCTTCTTGACTTAACTCCTTCCTACCCAAAATACCTGTGTAATGATTTGTTCAAAGATCTGAAGTAAACGAAATCAGATCAGATATCCAATCCCTCAAAGAAAATGGGTTCAGGGAAGTCAAATCCCCAAACTTGCCCTCCTTCTCACCTCTCTAACCCATCCTTATCAGAAGCTGCTTGTCACCAATAAGATTAGTGGTAGGTAGTGAATTGGGCTAGATCAGATTTTTCATGTTGGATTAATCATGAAAATGCCACGAACACAATAACTTCTGTGATTGAAAGGTGCTGAAGAGCCCATTAACTGCACAGTGTTTGGATCAACAAACTGTATCAGAAATACTCTTGATTAAAGTCCATAAGATTTGGCTAAGGTAGTTTCATGATTATAGAATTTAAGATCTACATGAGTAATGAATATGGAATGGTATCTAGTGACTGATGCTTTAAATATTTGTGTTGTTTTTTAATCAGTATCACTTATTTTAAAAGTAATATGCACACATTGTAGAGAATTTTTTTAAACTATAGAAAAGAAAAAAAATGAAAATCACCATACCCCTCACTCAAAGATAATTATTAATAGTCTGTGTAAGCTCTCCTAAGGACGTGTGCGTTTAACAAAAAAACAAAAACACTATAAATATAACTTTGCATGCTTCGTTTTTCAAATTATATAGTGAGTGGTTAACAATTGCATAATATTGTGGCATTACGGATGCACCATAATTTCACAGATTTTCTACTATTGGATTTTAAGGATAGTCCTGAGTATAAATGTCACCATAACAAATATTCCTGTATGAAAATCTTTGGTCTTATCTCTAATTATACCCCTAAGAAATATTTACAGAAGGATAAGGGATATGAAACTTCTAAAAGCACTCATTATCTATCGCCAAATTGCCAGGAAGGTAACCACAGTTTTACACTCCCACCAGCAAAGCCTGACTGTTCACTCGTCACATCATATATTGATAAACTCTTTATTTAATATGCATTTTAAGCTTTAATTATTCAAGAAAGCAATAGTGGGTCTTCCATGATCATTTTCAGAATAATGAAGTAAGTTCAAAGAAATTTCAAGGCCATGATTTCTCAGGAATTTATTGAGACCCATTTAACTTGTGAACCAGGACGAAAGAGCTTCCTCGCAGGTCTAAAATAAATTTTATTTATTTATAAATAAATAAAATTTAAACAATAAAAAAATAAACCCACCTAAATCATCCTTTTGCAAACGATTTGTGGTAACTTCCTGTCATATACGAAGCCTTTCACCTACAGTGAAAAGAGCCCAGCAAACTCCTCTGTTGAAGTAACAAAATGCAAAAAGAAGAAATACAGTGATCTGATTATAGATACAAGCAAGTCATTAAAGACTTATAGACTACCCTGTTAAACAGGTCCCAGAGCACACCATATTTTTTAAAATAAGAATACAGAAACCACAATTCTAAAATTATGCTTAAATTATATAAAATCCCTTTTGGGGATGTACAAGATATTTGAGAAATTTTTAGAGCTTAGCATCCTTGTCAAGGGCATCTTAACAGTTGTTAAGCACACATATCAACTGATAGAAGGCTAGATCAACCAACTCTATTACCTACTGAGTCCCTACTCTTATTAGGAAAATTATGAATTTGGGGCACCTGGGTGGCTCAGTTGGCTAAGAGTCTGCCTTCAGCTCAGGTCACGATCCTGGGGTCCTGGGATTGAGCCCCATATCAGGCTCCCACTCAGCAGGGAGTCTACTTCTCTCTCTCCCTCTGACCCTTCCCCAGCTCTTGCTCTCTCTCTCTCTCTCAAATGAATTTTTATTTTAATTTTTTTAAAGATTTTATTTATTTATTTATTCATGAGAGATACAGAGAGAGAGAGAGAGAGGCAGAGACACAGGCAGAGGGAGAAGCAGGCTCCATGCAGGGAGCCTGACGTGGGACTCGATCCCGGGTCTCCAGAGTCACGCCCTGGGCTGAAGATGGTGCTAAACTGCTGAGCCACCCGGGCTTCCCTCAAATGAATTTTTAAAAAATCTTTTAAAAAAAGAAAAATTATGATTTTGAAATCTCTTTCCCATTCTTTAGCTTTTTTCCTAGTTGCAAAATAGTTCTTTGAGAAAATCGTTACTTTAAAAAAAAAAAAAAAGATTTAGTTTAAGTAAACTCTATGCCCAATGTGGAGCTGGAACTTACGACCCCAAGACCAGGATGCAAGTCAGATGCTCTACTGATTGAGCCAGCCAAGGGCCCCCAAAAAACTTCTTTAAATCAGATTCCTGGGACACCTGGGTGGCTCAGCGGTTGAGCGCCTGCCTTCGGCCCAGGGTGTGATCCTGGAGTCCTGGGATCGAGTCCCGCATCAGGTTCCCTGCATGGAGCCTGCTTCTCCCTCTGCCTGTGTCTCTGCCTTCTCTCTCTGTGTGTATGTTTCTCATTAATAAATAAATAAATAAAATCTTTAAAAATAAATGAATAAATAAAAATAAATCAGATTCCAACCCAGCAACATCTTGTCTCAATCAGTAAGTGCCTGAGGTACAAGTAGTTTCTTTAAAAAGGTTTGCAGACCTCTACAGGTAAGCTGTTCTGAAAACACCTGTCTCAGGATTAGAGTTGATTGGTTAGAGATATGGCTATCACCATGTCCTTCTGGATCTGACACATAAGTGCTCCTGATGGAGTCACGGATGAAGCTGTCCCTTTTTTGCTTTGCATGTGTCACTGGAAAGGGGCCGGTAGGAAGTGCTGATGGCACATGTGCCCACTTAAAGCTCTTCAGTAACTTCTTGTGATGAGGCCTCTGCCCTTGCACCCACCCCCTTGCCCCACCACTCTCTCTCCCCTTGCTCCTCCTTCCACCTCCGCTGGCTTCCTTTCTGTTTTAGCATTCCAGGTTCTCACTCACCCCAGGGCCTTTGCATGGGCTGTTCCCTTGCTTGAGAAACTCCTTCCCCACTCTTTGCCTGGCTGGTTCCTCTCCATCCTTCAGGTCACATCAGATACCACCCTTCTTAGAACAAGTTTTTCCTGTTCTCCATCATGTTTTTTATGGTACGAATTGCAATGTGTAGTTTAGGGCAATGCTTCTCAAAATTTTTGGAGTGTAGGATGAATTTTGCTAAATTTCCAAACCATTGAAGATCTATATTTTTAGAAAATATAATTAAAAAAATTTTTTATTAGACTCAACAAATTACTCTGTCAAATCGCTGTAGAAGCTTCTAAACACTTCTTCCAACTTCTGTGTTATCTCATCCCAACCTGGTAACACAGATCTGGGGCCCAGCTCTGGTCCACAGACCCTACTGTGATGATCATTGGTTTGTCCCAGCTAGACTATGAGCTCCATGGGGGAAGGGACCTCATCTGTCTTATTCACCACATGTCCCTAAGGCCTAGAACGGTACCTGGCAGGTGGTAGGTTTTCAAGACATTTCTACTGAATGATGTGAGTGGTTGAACGAACAACCAGTCACTCTAAAAGAGGGTGTGTAGAGAAAAGGGCCCCACTGAGTGGTTTGGCTGGGTTGATCACTGTTGGTGAAGTGGCTGGGTACAGGTTCCAAAGTCTGCAAGCATCATCGGAATCCAGTAGGGGCCCAGGGGATGACTTTGTGGCAATCTCACTGTCTAGACTCATGGGAGGTCCTGGGCAGGGCCTTTGCCAATGCAACAGTCATGTTTTATCCAGAGCAGCTCAAGCTCAGCCTGTCCCCATGCTCTGACTGGCGACCCTCTCATCTCTGACCAGATTCCCTCTGAGGACCCTGAGTGGCAAGTCCATTCCAGGTGCACTGACATGAACTGGGTGGGGGCAACAAATGACCTGAGGGGAGATTCAGAGAGTCCAGGGAGTCAGGTGTAGGTGAAGTCAGCTGGCAGTCATTGTCCCTCTGCTAGGGAGTGGGTACCTTAGCACCATGCAGCCTCAATGCAGGATCCCAGAGGGAGACCAGCATAGACTCAGGCCTGAAAAACAGAATCTGCAGGGGCTGGAGAGCAGGAGGGAGCCTGGAGACAGCTAGTGGGCTTCCAAAGGTTGGCCTCTGCTGTTTAGGGACACCTGACTTTAGGAGAGAGCCGGCTCACATAAAAACCCACAGTTGGGGATCTCTGGGTGCCTCAGTGGTTTAGCGCCTGCCTTTGGCCCAGAGCGTGATCCTGGAATCCTGGGATCGAGTCCCAAGTCAGGCTCCCAGCATGGAGCCTGCTTCTCCCTCCTCCTGTGTCTCTGCCTCTTTCTCTCTCTCTCTATGTCTATCATGAATAAATAAATAAAATCTTAAAAAAAAAAAACCCACAATGGAGATAAGGAAGCTGCCCTTTTTGGGACTTCACAGCCTGACCAGGAGACATGTTGTGGGCAAAACACATAGTACAGAGAGAAACTGGCTCCGGAGCCAGGGCCTCAGGGATGGGAGCAGGAGCTCGAGACTGCATCAGACAAGAAGCCTGAGCCACCAGGACTCTTTCTCATGGGGGTTGGGGGCCAGGGCAGGACCGAGAGGCAGCTGCAGAATGTAAGGCAGCAGGAAGGAGAGAAGAGAGTGAGCAGAGATGTGAGGATGAGGATACAAAGGCACCAGGGAATCTATGAGGCTGGGTCTGGCCCCACCACCAACTGGGTGAAGCTGTCTGTCCGACCTTCAAATCAGGCCATGGGGTAACCTCAGGAGACATCCTCAAAGCTCAGTGTTAAGAAGGCCCCTGGGAGGGACGCCTGGGTGGCTCAGTGGTTGAGCATCTGCCTTTGGCTCAGGGCGTGATCCCAGGGTCCTGGGATCGAGTCCTGCATCGGGCTCCCCCCAGGGAGCCTGCTTCTCCCTCTGCCTGTGTCTGTGCCTCTCATGAATACATAAATAAAATCTTAAAAAAGAAAAAAGAAAAGGGAAGAAGGAAAAGCAGACAGGCCAGGAAAATCTCTCCGTTGTCTGTGATGTGCCCAATATTTCCTACTTTGTTTCTTTCTGTTTATTTTCCTGCCACAACGAGCAGCAAGACGTTTCAAATCTCAAAGACCTACAGTCAGGTTGACCTATGAGAATGTAAAATTTCTGTAGGTCAAAGTGGTCAAAGCCACCTGCTTGACATGATTCCACCGCAGGTGTGTGAGTCCAGGACAGAAAGCAATGGGGAGCTAGGGAGACAAACTGCGTCCTCACCGGTCTGCGTCCGGGTCCCGGGTGTGCGACGGAGCCTCACCCCAGGGCCACGCAAGCAACGGAGCTAAGAAGAGGGAACGTGGCTGCTTTGCCCAGAGCAGAGGGAAGAGGGGACGGGCAAGGGGAGCAGACAGGGAGCAGCAACCAGGACAGGATCTTCTCTGGCAAGAGGAGGGGCTCCTGGGGGCCTGCATCCCAGGATCAGGTCCTTCTAGGCTAAGTGTCCGGGTGCTCCGGTGTCTCACTGGCCCATGCACCTGGACTGTGAACACAGAGCTGTCACCTTAGCCACAGCGCTAGGATTGTCATGTCTGAAATGTAAGTCTGTATTGCTCTTTTTTTTTTTTTTAAGATTTTATTTATTTATTCATGAGAGACACAGAGACACAGGCTCTGGGGGAGTGGGATGTGGGACTCGATCCCAGGACCCCGGGATCACGGCCTGAGCCCAAGGCAGATGCTCAACCGCTGAGCCCCCCAGGCGCCCCTGGATTGCTCTTAACTGTGTTGCTCTTAATGTCCCTGGGCAGCCCGATGCTACAAGTCCACCCCAGCGGGTTGAGGCTGCCCTGCTCCTGCCACTGTGCAAAGTAGAACCAACCACCAGAGGAAGGAATGCCCGGTGTCTCCACCCCAGAACCACCTGAGGCAACAGGACAGTCACCGGCCCTCAGCTGCTGCTTTGCCTGCTGTAATTTGCCACCAGAAGTGCCGGGTGAGAGGGGACCAGCTTTTCTAGGGACAGCACCCTCGGCACCCACTCCTGTGCCAGTAGCCCTCACCCTCGTCCCTGAGGTGGGAGAGGCTGTAACCTCACGTCCCTCGCTAGCTCCAGATCTTCCCTTTCTTCCCCAGGGATGGCAGGATGGCAGGTGGCAGAAGTGGGGAACAGGGTTGCTAACGTCCTTGGAGAATTGCTCATTCACCTGGAGATGGAAGGACGCTCTCTTGTTCCACCCTTGGGGTCCTTCCCCAGGCCAGTCGGGCTGTGGGCTCCTCCTCCCTCAGCATCCTCTGGCAGGCCCCTCCCCACATGCCACCAGCAAAGCCCCGGGGACCTGGATCCTGCCCCCAAGTGTCCCCTATGAGGGTTGAACAGGCGATTACTCGCCTGCACTTCAGTTCCCTTAGCTGTCACATGGGGATAATAGTGGTCATGACATCATAAGGTCTCATGAGGATATCGTGACAGAAGTACTTGGAGCAGCACCTGGCTCACGGCAAGGATTCTAGCAGTGTTACATGATCAGGTAAGTATTGCCTTTGTTGAGAAAGCATAAGAATTTTTCATGCAACTCAGGGCAGGAGCGCAGTGAACCAAGAACCACCTAACCGGCAGGCCCCGCAGCTGCTCACCTCTGCTCCTCCGAGCACACCTGTTCCGCTTCTCATCTCTACAGACCAGCCTCGTCCACTCACCAGTCTGCAGGGCCAGACACGTCCACTCGCACCTCCGAAATGCTCATGGTACAGACTCAGCCTTGTTCCCAGGCTGGCTTCGGAGTGGTCCCCAAAGAAGAGGGAAATGATGGTGAGCTGGACGTGTCCCCCAGAGGGTGTCTGCTAGAGGACAAACGAGAGCATTAATGGGGTTCGTCACAGGCTGACATCAAAATGACAGTTGAATTTCTGTCCTTTCTCAGAAGTTGAAAAAGCAAAAAGTTTTTGTGACATTAGATGTCACTGTCAGGGGCTCCTGGGTTGAGCGTCTGCCTTCAGCTCAGGGTATGATCCGGGGGTCCTGGTATCGAGTCCTGCATAGGGCTCTCCTGCAGGGAGCCTGCTTCTCTCTCTGCCTCTCTCTCTGTGTTGTGTGTGTGTGTCTCTCATGAATAAATAAATAAAATCTTACAAAAAAAAAAAGATGTCACTATCAGCAGAATTAAATCAAGGTACCTCTTGGACTAATGCAGAACGATGTTTGCTTTTGTTTGGACCTGAATTTGGAAGTCTTGGCGCTCTAAGTAACAACCTAGGCACATGTGAGAAAGAAAAGCTCTGATCCCTGGAGCCTAGATTATTTGGAAGATACTTTGAAATTTCTTATGTTATTTTTACTGCCTCTACTGTTATCTCCTTGTCACATTTTCAATATTTTGTTGAATGTAGGAGGCAAAGATAAAAAAGGCCATTGTGATTGCTTTTCCAACCTGACATGCTTGGAGACAGTCAAACCATATTGAAAATGTATTCCAAAAAAAAAAAAAAACCCCAAAACAACAACAACAACAACAACAACAACAAAAGAAAAAAGAAAATGTATTCCAAGTGATCAGAATAACTGACCAATGAAATAGGTATTCAGGTGAGCTTGGAGGCTTCCCAAGTGCACAGAAGAATCATTGTGCTCATTTTCCTGGTTGATGAAGGAGATCCTCCATGCACCTCCTATTTTAGTTTGATTTGAAGGAGCAAGCAGGGGAGCAAATGGAAGAGGGAGAAAGAGTAATGATTTTAGCAATTCACGTACACATGAGAGCGGGGGCCATTTGTTTCCATTTTAAGATTCTACAAGTTGCAGAGGAATACACGGAGCATCTCATGTTGTGCCAGAACACTGGTCTTTGGTGAACATCAGATAAGCATAGAATCATAGACTCTGTTCACAATGGTCCTGAATCTACGCCACTCTCGGGAAGGATAGTCTCATGTTTGAAAATAACAGGATTACAGGGCCAGGATGAACTTGAAGAAGCTATCCAGAGGAACACCCCAAGTGGCCACAACAAACAAATGGATAAGCAAAACAGGATCCAGCCAGAACAATGAAATCCTTTCCAGCCATAAAAAGGAAGGAAGCACAGGCACCTGCTACAACTTGGATGAGCCCAAGACCACCCTAGAAGAACTAGTTGCAGGCACAGCCTACTGTAGCCCTTCCTGGGAGACAACCACAGAGTTCCAAACAGCACGAAGTGCTATCTAGGAACCGAGAGACTCGGCCTGGTATCCTGTGCTAATAACTCCCTTGGACATTTTTTTAAACTAACCCCGAAATAAATTTATTTCCAGATTGTAGGGGGAAATTGAACACATTTATGATGCTTTTCTCTGGGATCAAAGCCAAGGCAGGGATACAACCCATGCTCATCCAGATTCCAGCCCGGGAGCAGGCAGGAATGCCAGAAAGCTAACACTGACCTCATTTCCTGAGGGTCGAAACTCACAGAAGATGGTGTCTTCAGAAGTCATGTTTGTGAGGCATCACACTCCAGTAACTTCGTGACTGATATTCAATTGTCCTGCCTATGCCAGTGTTTGCTCAGGTCAACTCTGAAGAAGAATGAACGTGTGTTTATATTTAGAAAATTTCTGCATTTGGGTGTGTTTACTCTTAAATCACTTCAAGTGGCTTTCTGGATTTTAGCGAAATAAAATGATTTATACTACAGCTAACCATACACATACCCTGTGGCCCAGCAACCACTCCTAGATACCTAGTCAATAGAAATGCACACATGTATGCACAAAAGGCATATTCAGAACAATTCTTGAGACGCCTGGGTGGCTCAGTGGTTGAGCATCTGCCTTTGGCTCAAGGTGTGATCCTGGGGTCCCAGGATCAAGTCCCATATCAGGCTCCCCGCAGGGAGCCTGCTTCTCCCTCTGCCTGTGTCTCTACCTCTCTCTCTGTCTCTCATGAATAAATAAAATCTTTAACACCAAAAAAAGTTCTTAGCAGAATTATTCATAATATCCAAAATCCTAGGAAGCAATCCGAATGTCCATTGGCAAGGGAATGGATAAACAGTGATATTTTCCTGCAATAGAATACCATAGAACAATGAGTGACCCTTATGTACACAATGTTGAGTAAAAGAAACCAGACACAAATAAACACATACTGTATGATTCCATTTGTATAAATCTCAAAATTGAGCAACAAAAATTAGTGGTATCAGAAGTCATGGGGGAAAAAAAAACGAAGTCATGGGGCACCTGGGTGGCTCAGTCGGGTTAAAAATCCGACTCTTGATTTTGGCTCAGCTCATGATCTCAGAGTCATGAGATCAAGCCCTGCAATTGGGCTCTGTGCTAGGCATGGAGCCTGCTTAGGATTCTCTCTCTCCCTCAGACCCCACCCCCTGATTCTGCTCTCTCTCTTTAAAAAAAAAAAGGTCAGTATAGTGGCTACCCTTGGGAAGAGAGTTAGTGTGTTAGCTGGGAATGTGCATATAAGAGGAGCTTCTGGAGTGATGGTAATCTATTTCTTAATCTAGGCTTGTATTTTAAAGGCTGTGTTCTATCAAGTACTGGGTGGCTGGGTGGCTTGGATGGTAGAGTGTGTGACTCTTGATCTAGGGGTTGTAAGTTGAGGCCCACATTGGGTGGAGAGATTACTTAAAAATAAAATCTTTAATAAAATTCATCAAGCACTTATAATTTGCTTACTTCTCTATTTATCTGTTGTACGTTGATAAGAAATGGGTTTGTTTTCTGTTGGTTTTTCTTTTTCTAATTAGGTTGCATACCCAGCATGGAGCCCAATGTGGAGCTGGAACTCATGACCCTGAGATCAAGACCTGAGCTGAGATTAAGAGTAGGACACACAACTGACTGAGTCACCCAGGCACTACAGGAAATATATTTTTAAATAAATTTTCAAAAATATCTTTCAGGGATGCCTGGGTGGCTCAGTGGTTGAACGTCTGCCTTCAGCTCAGAGCATGATCCTGGGGTCCTGGGATCGAGTCCCACATCGGGCTCCCCACAGGGAGTCTGCTTCTCCTTCTGCCTATGTTTCTGCCTCAACCTGTGTCTCAAATAAATAAATAAACAAACAAACAAATAAACAAATAAATATTTTTAAAAATCTCTTAATGAGCCATATTGTAACCATAACTATTGCTAGGATCAGCATATCATAGAAAACCCTGTAAAACTTCTGCATTTGCAGGTGTAGTTGATGTACTTGGAGAGGCCCCAAATTATGACAGCTGGTGACCATTATTGTTTGATATTGTTGGTAATGAGTCCCAGGTCTTACACCTGACTTAAAATCTGGGTCATGGCCCTACCATATTGCTCAACAATGTAATCTTGGAGTTTAAAGTAATTTAAGATGCTCACAAAAAGATCTAGCTTAATGATGACCTGGGTCTCCGCAAACACTCTTCCCGTCGTATCTTACTTTGGAACTGAACCCATCATCCCAAACATACACCTGAGACCTCTTCACCTTTTTGTGATGGATGGCTCAGAGGTCACTGCGAGTGTGCAGAAGATAGGGCCTTGAGAAACCAGAGAGTCAAAAACTAAGATATCAAATGATTACTTTAGAGCTTTCCCTTTGGGTTACTTTTTAGAGTATAAATTTTTTTCATTCCAAAAAATTGCATTATTCATTATTGGGTCAGTGGCTAAGAAAAAGATACAAGTATTACCTTAGGAGAAGGGTCTAAGCTTTTTTAACAGCCTTATTGGAAGTGTTGCTTATGTACTATATATTTACCCCATTGTGGCAGCGCGCAATTCAGGAATTTTAGTAAATTTCTAGAATTGGGCAACAATCACCATAATCCAGTTTTAGAAGTTTCTGTCACCCCAAAAAGTTTCTTTGCATCCATCGACAGACAATCCCTATCATGGAAGGATGCCCAGTCTCAGCACAAAGCAACCATTATGCATATATATTATATATAATGCATTATATTGCAATACATATATATTATAATTAGATATAGCATATAACTATATATAATATATATGCAATGCATATAATGCATATATATTATATATAATAATTTACTATATATAATAAATAATAATTATATAATGCATTACATATTCATAATATAATCATATTATATATTATACATTATATAATTATAACATATTATAAATATGTATCATATATTATATAATCATATTATATATTATATATTATTATGATAATATAATATTATCAATATAATAATATAATATATACTATATTATATATTATATAATTATATTATATAATATATATTTTTTATTGGAGTTCAATTTGCCAACATATAGCATAACACCCAGTGCTCATCCCATCAAGTGCCCCCTTCAGTGCCCGTCACCCAGTCACCCCCACCCCCCACCCACCTCCCTTTCTACCACCCCTGGTTTGTTTCCCAGAGTTAGGAGTCTCTCATGTTCTGTCTCCCTTTCTGATATTTCCCACTCATTTTTTCTCTTTTCCCCTTTATTCCCTTTCACTATTTTTTATATTCCCCAAATGAATGAGACCATATAATGTTTGTCCTTCTCCGATTGACTTACTTCACTCAGCATAATACCCTCCAGTTCCATCCACGTCGAAGCAAATGCTGGGTATTTGTCATTTCTAATGGCTGAGGAATATTCCATCGTATACATAGACCACATCTTCTTTATCCATCATCTTTCGATGGACATCGAGGCTCCTTCCACAGTTGGGCTATTGTGGACATTGCTGCTATAAAACATCGGGGTGCAGGTGTCCCGGCGTTTCACTGCATCTGTATCTTTGGGGTAAATCCCCAGCAGTGCAATTGCTGGGTCGTAGGGCAGCTCTATTTTTAACTCTTTGAGGAACCTTCACACAGTTTTCCAGAGTGGCTGCACCAGATCACATTCCCATCAACAGTGCAGGAGGGTTCCCCTTTCTCCGCATCCTCTCCAACATCTGTGGTTTCCTGCCTTGTTAATTTTCCCCATTCTCACTGGTGTGAGGTGGGATCTCATTGTGGTTTTGATTTGTATTTCCCTGATGGCAAATGATGAGGAGCATTTTCTCATGTGCGTGTTGGCCACGTCTATGTCTTCCTCTGTGAGATTTCTCTTCATGTCTTTTGTCCATTTCACGATTGGATTGTTTGTTTCTTCGCTGTTGAGTTTAATAAGTTCTTTATAGATCTTGGATACTAGCCCTTTAACTGATATGTCATTTGCAAATCTCTTCTCCCATTCTGTAGCTTGTCTTTTAGTTTTGTTGACTGTTTCTTTTGCTGTGCAGAAGCTTCTTATCTTGATGAAGTCCCAATAGTTCATTTTTGCTTTTGTTTCTCTTGCCTTCATGGATGTATCTTGCAAGAAGTTACTGTGGCCAAGTTCAAAAAGGGTGTTGCCTGTGTTCTCCTCTAGGATTATAATATATAATTATAATATATCATATGTTATATATTATATTATAATATATTATAAAATTATATTATAATATAATATATATTAATTATAATAATAATAAATATATAATGCATTACATAATCATAATATAATTAGATATATTATAATTAGATATAATATATAACTGTATATAATTATATATGCAATGCATTATGTAATGCATTATATATAATTATATATAATTATAGTTATTTTATTATATATTATTATAGTATATTAAAATATTATAATTATATAATCATTAGTATAATTATATAATGTGTCATATATTATAATTAGATATATAATTATATGTAATGCATTTTTATATATAATGCATTATTGTTACAGACTTGCCTTTTCTTTGTTTTCCTTTGTTTTTTTTCTTGCATACTTAGATTTATGGCCTAGGACTATTAGTGAGGAAGAAGCACACCTCTCAATCTGCTGAGGAGCGCGAGCATGATGGGAGAGAAGAAGGGAAATCACATGCTTAAAATGAAGCTTCTGACTTTCTCTATCCACAACCAGAGACTATGATCCCCTTCATGAAGCTGAGGTTGATTCAGAATCGCACTACAGGAAAACAGCAACAGCGAGAGTGGCTAGCGAGTCCTAAAGAACGGTCACCTGCGTACAGGGGCCCGCATGAAGCCGGAGAGCAGCGGGCAGCTAGTTATCTAGTGAGCAGGTGCATCTTTTGCGATTCTGCAACCCCGACAAGTGCTCAGACACGTAGACACAAAAATGTGCATCCTTAGGCAGGTGTCCTCCTCTCTCGCCTTCCTCCCAAGGTTCAAGCCCGCATCTCTCACCACTCTGAGAGCCTCTCCTCTGATTTTTCCTTACCCGGTCCTGCCTCTGTATGGAAAGACTGCTGGGAACAGAAATCTGGCACTTTCCTGTTCAAAACTCTGTCATTCTCTTCTCCACTGCCCTGTGTAGACAGGCAGGTGCCACACAAGACCCCACGACCTGGTTCCTGGGCAATGGAACTCTTTCAACTCTTTCCAAGCATGCTGCAAGCCTTTCCTTGACATTTCATATAACGGAACCATGCAGTGTGATCTGTGGCATCTGGATTCTTTCACTTAGCATCATGTTTTCACGGTCCATTTATGTTTTAGCATGCACTAATGTTACATTTCACCCCCTTTTATTACTGAATTATATCCCATTGCATGGATAGACCACATTTTATTTATCCATTTACCAGCTGATGTACAATTGGATTGTTTTCAGCTTGGGATTATTATGAACAAAGGTGCTATGAACATTGGAGTACACGTCTTTCTGTGAACAAATGGTTTCCTTTCTCCTGAGTAGACTCCTAGGAGTGGAGTTGCTGGCTTGTGTAGTAAGTTTGTGTTTGACTTTTTAATGAAATTGTCAAGCTGTTTTCCAAACTGTTAACCATTTTATATTCCCACCAGTGATGTATGAGGCTTCTAGCGATTCCACATCTCTGCCAATACTTGTGATTGTCTGGCTCTTAAAAATTGTAATCATTCTAGTAGGTGTGTGACAGTATCTGTGGGCTTAATTTTTCTTTTTTCTTTTTTAGAAAGATTTATTTATTTGAGGGAGGAGGAGGAGGAGGGGAGAGAAAGAGAGCAAGCACAAGTGAGGGATGGGGCAAAGGGAGAAGCAGACTCCCTGCTGAGCAGGGAGCCCTATGCAGGGCTCTATCACGGGACCCCGAGATCATGACCTGAGTTGAAAGCAGATGTTTAACCACCTGAGCCACTCAGGTGCCTCTGGTTCTAATTTTTCATTTCTGTAACGGCTAATGATGCTGAGCATCTTTTGAAATATTTCAAACTATAAAAAGAAAATAAAATCTGGTTGTAAAGGTTACCATGTAATGATATAATGGAATATTACAGTAATATCGTATTTTAGATTTGCCCAGCAAACTCCAAGGGAGTTGGAGTTGTTTCTATAAATATCCATCATTTTCATAAGCGTCATAAAAAATTACCTACTTACGCATTGGCCTTTCACCAGCAATTCTACAATATGACTCATGCAGATGCAGAAAAACAAGTGGTTTTTTATTTTAAATGAGCTATCACAGGAGAAAAAGGTGATTAAAAATAAGTTGCCCTGGGCTCCTGGGTGGCTCAGTCGGTTAAGAATCTGCCTTCGGCTCAGGTCATGGTGCCAGGGTCCTGGGATGGAGCCCCAGGTTCGAGCTCCCTGCTCAGCAGAGAGTCTGCTTCTCCCTCCACCCTTTCCCCCTGCTCATGCTCTTTCTCTCTCTCTCTCTCTCTCTCACTCTCTCTCAAATAAATAAATAGGGACGCCTGGATGGCTTAGTGGCTGAGCGTCTTCCTTAGGCTCATGACATGATCCTGGGATCCTGGGATCCAATCCCAAATCAGGCTCCTTACAGGGACCCTGCTTCTCCCTCTGCCTATATCTCTGCCCCTCTCTCTCTCTGTGTGTCTCTCATAAATAAAGTTTTAAACAAATAAGTAAATAAAATCTTTAAAAAAATAATTTGCCCAAACAAAATCCCTGATTTCAGTTGATTATGCAGGTCCAAAATAAAATAATGGAAAAATCTTAGTAGAGTCTATATAATTAGCATGGAAGGGCTGAGCTACAGAAACAGCTAAGAATTGTGTGTCATGTGGCCCATGGTCAGTGTACAAAAATCTCATTGAGGGAAGCTGCTCAATCACCAAGACAGAAGGTGAGGAAGAGGCCTGAGCTCATTGCTGAGAAGGGGACACTTTAAGGCTTGTGGATTCTGTTCTCAGATTTGACTCTTCCTGTAATTGGATTTTTTCTGTATGTCAAAGCATCAGATGAGTTCAAGAGCTTGGTTGAAGCCTTACTAAGTTCCCAGAAACTTCTTGGAACCCACAGAGGAAGAGTTCTTAGACTTTCTTCTCCAGGATCTTAAGAGATCAAATGTCCCAGGTCCCCTTCCACAACCTTAATGAAATAAGCTCCTACACCGTGTTACAAAATCCTAACTCAGGAAGAATGAAGAGCCTACTGCCCATGATCACTCACTGGGTAACATGGCACTTCTGAGCTTTAGCTCATTTATAAAGATCTCAATGAGGGGGCACCTGGGTGGCTCAGTGGTTGAGCATCTGCCTTTGGCTCATGTTGTGATCCCAAGATCCTGGAATCAAGTCTCACATCAGGCTCCCCACAGGAAGCCTGATTCTCCTTCTGCCTGTGTCTCTGCTTTTCTCTCTCTCATGAATAAATAAATAAAATCTTAAAAAAAAAAAAAAAAAAAAAAAAAGATCTCAAAGAAAGAATGGCCTTGCTGGTAACCTCATTTTTTTCTTCCAGAACTTCCTGGCCCATAACCCCTCTCCCAATCCTTAGTTTCTGGCCGGAGGAGACCAGACAAACACAGGACAGGCTTATAAAAACTGTGTTCGAGATCCCTGGGTGGCGCAGCGGTTTGGCACCTGCCTTTGGCCCAGGGCGCGATCCTGGAGACCCAGGATCGAATCCCACGTCGGGCTCCCGGTGCATGGAGCCTGCTTCTCCCTCTGCCTGTGTCTCTGCCTCTCTCTCTCTCTCTGTGTGACTATCATAAATAAATAAAAATTAAAAAAAAAAAAAAACTGTGTTCTTACTCCCACTCCTAGAAGTACATGCAATGGAATTGGACCCCAAATCCACTGATAGACAAGTACAGGAAATAACACAAAACAGTGCTATTCCTCATTGCCGCAAGCTGGAAACTAACCAAGTACTCACCAGGAGGAGAAGGGATGAATAAATGGTGGTATAGCCGCACAGTGAGGGTCAATTCAGCAGAGAATGAGCCACCTACAACTGCGCACACAATATGAAAGAATCTCACAAACGAATGTTAAGGAAAGAAGCCACACACGAGAGAGCATGTGTCCTGTGATCCTACTGATCACAACTTCAAAACTGGTCAAATGGAATCTATGGTGTAGGAAGGAGTAGTGACTGGAAGGGAGCATGTGGGGTTTTCCTAGGGGGCTAGTTGTGCTTTGTTTTTGATCCGGAGTGCTGTTGTGTGAGGCTATTAACCTTGCAAATATGTATCACACTTATGCTATATGTTTTCATAGGTGTGTTATTCTTCAGTAAAAAGTTTACAATGAAAAATTAGCCTAGAAAGAAGAAAGGATGGTTTTATTTTCTTAATGTTAGTTTTTATACTAAAATTGCTATGAGACTGCCTCTAAAAATATGTTCTTTGATATATTATTCAAATAGACCTCTGGAATATAAAGAGAAATAATAATCCTTTATATAAATTTCAGAGAGCAGGGTTTTTTTTTTTTTTTCTTACTTTATTTTTAAGATTTATTGAGCAGCCCAGGTGGCTCGGTGGTTTAGCACTGCCTTCTGCCCTGGGCCTGATCCTGGAAACCCGGGATCGAGTCCCACGTCAGACTCCCTGAGTGGAGCCTGCTTCTCCCTTGCCTGTGTCTCTGCCTCTCTCTCTGTGTGTGTGTCTCTCATGAATTAAAAAAAAAAAAAAAAGGTTTATTTATTTCTTTGAAAAAGAGAGCACATGAGCGAGCGGGGGTGGGTAGGGACAGAGGGAGAGAGAGAATCTCAAGGAGACTGGCTGAGTGTGGGCTCAATCTCACAACCCTGAGACCATGACCTGGGCTGAAATTAAGAGTCAGATGCTTGGGACGCCTGGGTGGCTCAGCGGTTGGGTGTCTGCCTCACGGCATGATCCTGGAGTCTCGGGATCGAGTCCCACATCGGGGTCCCTACAAGGAGCCTGCTTCTCCCTCTGCCTATGTCTCTGCCTCTCTGTGTGTGTGTCTCTCATGAATAAATAAAATCTTTTAAAAAAAAGAGTCAGATGCTTAACTGACTGAGCCACCCAGTGGCCCCTATGCCTTACCTAAAATAAAGGTGACTATTGGTTTGGTGGTGGTACATATTTTACTTTTTTGCAGTCTTCTTTGACCACGAATGTTCTATTTCCTCTGAAGGAAGATAATGCTACTGAAAATGCACTGTCAACCATGCAGCGGAACATTCTACTGGGGAGCAATAGGCCAGGTGCTGCAAGGCCCAATAGACTTCTCTGTGGGGGCACTGTCTCTCTCCTGGCCAATAACAGGAATTTGCAAAACAAGGACTTGCTTAATTCCTTATTCAGACTGAAATTTTCTCTGAGCCAATATAACTGAATCATATAGAAATCAAGACTGAATTGGTGAAGGCATTAGCACTGTCTTAGCCCAGGCTGGAGTCTACACAGTGGATGCACACAGCCCAGGGGAGGGATCTGTAGGGAATATTGGGACTCCTGGAGTTTTTTAAGCCTAAGAATTTTAAAAGATAATTTAATTTAACCTCTATTAATTTAATGCACAGATTGAAACCAGTGCCTTTGTTTAGTACACAAGGTCTCCTGGTGGAAGAGGAGGGTTTGTATAACACTAGGGGATGGAGCCACCTGTACTCATTTGGCTTAGTATATCGCTGTGTATATGTGTGTGGTAAAGTGAATTTATGGGTTGTATTAACAAGTTGTAACTAAATTAACATTCACCAAAAAGATAAAGGGCTTAAAAAAAAATTCCACCCAAGGTTCCCGGGTGGCTCAGTGGGTTGAGCATCTGACTCTTGATTTTGGCTCAGGTCATGGCCTTGTGGTTGTGAGATACAGCCCCAAATTGGGCTCTGCACTCACCAGAGTCTGCTTGAGATTCTCTCTCCCTCTTCCTCAGCCCCTCCCCCCATCTCTCTCTTTCTTTATTTATCTTTTTTAAAAAGATTTTATTTATTCATTCATGAGAGACACACACAGAGAGAGGGGCAGAGACACAGGCAGAGGGAGAAGCAGGCTTCCATGTAGGGAGCCCGACGTGGGACTCTATCCCAGGTCTCCAGGATCACACCTTGGATTGAAGCCGGCGCTAAACTGCTGAGCCACCTGGGCTGCCCTCTGTCTATCTTTAAAATAAATAAATAAATCCTTAAGAAAAATTCTGCCCAACTATCTCAATTCAACAAGAAAAAGACAACCCAATTATAAAATGAACAAAGACTGGAATAGACATTTCACCAAAGTAGGTAAGCATATGAAAAATGCCCAACATCATTAGTCATTAGGGAAATGAAAATCAAAACCACAATGAGATACAACTTCAGGCCCATTAGGATGGCTGTAATCAGAAAAACAGATGGTAAGAAGCATGATCAAGGATGTATACAAGTTGGAACCTTCACATGCTGCCGATGGGAGGGTAAAATGGTGCAAATGCTCTGGAAAACTCTGGCAGTCTCAGACAGTTAAAAAAATAGTTATCATTTGATCCAGGGATTCCATTCCTAGGTCTATTCCAAAGAGAAATTAAAATATTATGTCCACACAGAAACTTATATTCAAATGTTCATAGGAATATTATTCGTAACAGGGAAAACCGAAATGTTCATCCACTGATGAATGGATACATAAAATGTGGTGTATCCGTACAATAAAACATGGCCATACAATGGAATGAAGCTCTGATATATCCTACACCATGGATGCACCTTGGAAACTATGCTGAGTGAGAGAAGACAGACACAAAAGGCTACACGTTGTATGATTCCATTTACATGAAATGTCCATGATAGAAAATCCAGATGGGCAGAAAGTAGATCAGTTGTTGACAAAGACTGGGGGAAAGGGAGCCATGAGTGACCATTAGAGAATAATGGGTTTGGTGGGGTTTTGGAGTGATGAAAATATTCTGGGGGCACCTAGGTGACTCAGTCAATAGAGCATCTGACTCTTTTTTTTTTTTTTTTTAATTGGAGTTCAATTTGCCAACATACAGCATAACACCCAGTGCTCATCCAGCCAAATGAGCATCTGACTCTTGATCTCGGCTCAGGTCTTGATCTCAGGGTCATGAGCTCAAAACGCATGTTGGCCTCCACGCTGGGCTCCACACTGGGTGTGGAGCCTACATTAAAAAAAACAAAAATCTGGAACTAGGTAGTGGGGATGGTTATGCAACTCCCATGAATATGCACAAAGAACTCTTGAATTGTACACTCTGGAAGTGTAAATTTTATAGTACATGAATTATAGCTTAAAAAAACAATTTCCGCCCAAGAAATTGGGTCAAAAATAATACAGGTAATCCAGGTACAAGCGAACCCCAAGAAAACGGCAAGGCTGAAACCTCTGCTTTTCCTACAAGCTCATCTTCTGCCACATGACAAGTAAAAAGATCTGATAGGAAGTGAGCAAGAAATAATTGAAATTCCCAAGAAAAGTAATTGAGTTATTAACACATTAGCATCGAACTTCAAGCAAACATAGATGATACCTCAGATATTACTGATATGTTTAAAATCATGTGACCCTCAATCTAGCATTCTACAAAATATCACCAAACTTAATGATAAATGTTTAGCAGACTATTTTGCAATTGCTTGTTTAATACAAAGTACACAAAGAAACAGCCCTGGGAAAACACTTTTTTTTCCTACCACAGTGAAAGTCCTTAAAATAACAAACAAGAAACAATTTGGTCAACACATTGAAATGAATTATTTCCTTAGCAAATCAGTTAGAAGCCTAGAGATGAAAATGCTCTGGAGATAAGCAGAAACAAATATTGCAACAAATTACCCCATTTTGGGAGTTTTGCCATATAGCTGGGGGAAAGCACAAATGTTTCTAACATGCTTCAGCTTGTGGTATTTGCAAGATTCTGTTTGAATAATCACACTCATTAGGAGCTATTTTTTTTTGTGAACCACTAAGAGATGCCTCACAGAAATCAGCCTGAATCACAGGTTACTTATTTGAAATAATATATTTAATGGAAATCTGGCTAACTGTATCCTTTGTGGGAGTGGCTGCTTTGATTCAAAATTTTAAAAGATTTCAGAGGAAAGGTAGCTAGATGGCACCACATGTGAAATCCACTTTCTGCATCACTATTTGAAAAGTTATTGCAGAAAAAGGAGAAATGCAGGTTTTAGAAAATACCATCAAGACGATTTTTTAAAATCTTTTTGTAAATGAATGGAAATGGAGGTCAAAACAGCCAAACATCAACAACTTCAAATGGTTTCATATAATGTACAGTTTATAAACGAATATATGGTAGACTAAGTATGCTTTTTTTTTTTAAGACTTTATTTATTTATTCATGAGAGACACAGAGAGGCAGAGACACAGGCAGAGGGAGAAGCAGGCTCCTCATGGGGAACTCGATGCAGGACTTGATCCCAGGACCCCGGGATCACAACCTGAGCCAAAGGGAGATGTTCAACCACTGAGCCACCCAGGCGCCCCTAAGTTTGCTTTCTTGACAGAACTTGGGAGATTGGGTCAGACCTTTTTTTTTTTTCTCAGTAAAAGTGATTTATCAAGAAAAACTAAAAGCCAAATGAGAGAGAACTGAAGCTTCACCTCAAGCAACACAGTGAGGATAAGACTCTCTAATATTTTTCTGTTAAAACCCAGCAAAATAGGCTATCTTTAATCTTTCCTGAAATAAACCCAGGTAGAATTGTTTTAAAAATCTGGGAAAAAAAATCTGAAAAAACATGAACTCCAATAAAATAAAAATTAAAAAAAGAAAAAAAATCTGGAAAAATGTACTTTAAACAAGTAAAAGAAACAATGAAATTAACTGATAAAAAAAATTTAAGAAAAAAATCAGGAAAGGGGAAAAAAAAAGACCAAGAAAAGAAAAAACCAATCTGATTAAAAAAAGAGCAGAGGATGTGAATGGACGTTTTTCCAAGGAAGATAGACAGATGGTCAGCAGGCACATGGAAAGATGCTCAATATCAGTTATCATCAGGGAAATGCAAGTCAAACCCCAATGAGCTATCGCCGCACACTTGTCAGAATGGCTGATATCAAGAAGACAAGAAAGAGGGGCACCTGGCTAGCTGAGACGGTAGAACATGAGACTTGATCTCGAGGTTGTAAGTCTGAGCCCCACGTTCGGAGTAGAGATTACTTTTTAAAAATCTTAAAATGGAGCACCTGGGTGGCTCAGTTGGTTAAGCGTCTGACTCTTGATTTAGGCTCAGGCTGTGATCTCAGGATTGAGATCGAACCTGGTATTGGGCTCCACACAGGGAGTGGAGCCTGCCTAAGATTCTCTCTTCAGGGGCTCCTGGGTGGATCAGTTGGTTAAACGCTTGCCTTTGGCTCAGGTCATGATCCCCGGGTCCTGGGCTGGAGCCCTCTTGGGAATCCCTGCTCAGCGGGGAGTCTGCTTCTCCCTCTCCCTCTGTCCTTCCCCTTACCTTGTGCTCTCTTTTTCTCTCAACTAAATCTTAAAAAAAAAAAAAAAAAAAATTAAGATTCTCTCTCCCTCACCCCTGCCCCTCCCCCACACTTTTTAGCTCTCTCAAAAATAAAATATTTTTAAAAAGACAAGAAATAACAAGTGTGTGCAGGGGGGCGTGGAGAAAAAGGAACCCTTGTGCACTATTGGTAGGAATGTAAATTGGTGCAGCCACTGTGGAAAACAGTTCGGAGGATCCTCCAAAAATTGAGAACAGAATTACCATATGATCCACTAATTCCATAAATTGGCATTTACCCAGAGAGAGTAAAACCACGAATTTGAAAAGATATATGCATCTCTCTGTTTATTGCAGCATCATTTACAACAGTCAAGATAGGAAAGCAATACAAGTGTCCATGGATAGATAAATGAATAAAGACACACACAAAAAATGAGATCTTGTCATTAACATAGATGGGCCTCGAGGGTATTATGTTAAGTGAAATAAGTCAGAGAAAGACAAATACCATATGATCTCACTCATATGTGGAATCTCAAAAATGAAACAAATGAACAAACCAAACAGGTTCTTAAATACAGAGAATAAATTGGTGGTTTCCAGATGGGAGGCAGATGGGGGATGGGTGAGCTAGATAAAGGAGATTAAGAGGTACAGATTTCCAGTTATTAAAAAAAAAGAAATAAATAAAAAAGAAAAAAACAAATAGTAATTTGTTTTTTTTTAAGATTTTATTTATTTATTCATAGAGACAGAGAGAGAGAGGCAGAGACACAGGCAGAGGGAGAAGCAGGCTCCATGCAGGGAGCCTAACGTGGGACTCGATCCAGGGTCTCCAGGATCACGCCCTGGGCTGCAGGCGGCACTAAACTGCTGCGCCACTGGGGCTGCCCCAAATAGTAATTTGAAAGGGGTAGAGCAATCTAAGACAATTGACATTAGGTACCTCTGCACAAAGAAAAGGGAAAACAGGAGAGGATGACTTTTACTTTGCAAATGTATACTTTTCTATATTGTTTGGATTGTTAATATATTTGCACATATTACTCCAATTTTTTAATATGAATGGACTCTTTGGACATCGAGATTATAATCCCTTTTGTTTTATACATTTTTTATTCTTAAAAACAATTTATTTTGTTTATTTATTTGAAAGAGTGAGCCATTGAGAAAGAGTGCAAGTGGGGACAAGAGCAGAAGGAGAAGCAGGCTCCCCACTGAGCAGGGAGCCTGATGCCAGGTTCTATCCCAGGACCCCCAAATCATGACCTGAGCTGAAGGCACTTAACCAACTGAGCCACTCAGGTTCCCCCTTAAAAACAATATCATTTGAAGAGCTACATATGAAAACATCCTGACAAACTTTTAAAAACCTTAAAGCAGGCACTAAATAAATCTAAGCTTGTCTTAAACATGGGATGCCTGGCTGGCTCATTCAGTAGAGCACATGTAACTCTTGATCTCAGGGTAGTGAGTTTGAGCCCCACATTGGGTGTAGAGATTACTTTTTTAAAAAATTAAGATTTTATTTGAAAAAAAAAGATTTTATTTATTTGAGACAGAGAAAAAGAAAGCGCGAGAGAGCATGAGCAGTGGGGAGAGGCAGAGGGAGAGAAAGAAGCAGACTCTCCACTGAGCAAGGAGCCCAATGTTGGGGGCTCAATCCTAGGACCCCAAGACCATAACCCAAGCTGAAGGCAGATGCTTAACCAACTAAGCCACCCAGCCGCCCCCAAAAGTAAAATCAAATAAATAAATAAATAAATAAATAAATAAATAAATAAATTTTAAAAATTGCCTTAAAAAAGGTGATTATCAAACATTTTGTTTTTCAAAATATTTATTTCAAGTATAAACTTATATAATGTACTATAGAGAAGAAGACAATCACATGTAAGATAGTTAAGTAATAAACTTGTGGAACATAATCATTTGATCATCAAAATATAAAAAAAGTGAAAATAATTTTATATTAGATCATTTGATTAAAAACAGTGTTATTTTATTCAAGTAATAAGCCCAACCCAGTCCCCAACTAAGAGTTAAAGCTCTTTTCTATCTTCCTACATCCAGTCCTTAGATGAAAATCATAAACTTTTAACCAGAATTGTGCCCTAAAACTTAATTATTTAAAGTTTCTGTTACTCATGGGAATTATTCCATTTTGTTTATTCTTCATAAGTATTTTCAAAATGCCACTAAACAAACACATCATTTGTGTTGGTAAAATGATGTAAAAAAAAATGATGTAGTCATTTTTTACAAAAATAGAAATACCTAAATAATGAGTCTGAGGGTAAGTGAGAGGCAGGGGTGGGTTATTTAATTCACATTGGAATAATCTGTCATATGATGGCAGAGCGACCATAGTGAACGTGCTCTGAAAGTTGGTCCCGTCGGATAACAACCCATGTCAACACAAACCTCCTGGTCCTAGAATCCCTCCTCGATGGTATGCATGAGCGCCCTGAAGAGAATCACCAGGAGAAGCAAGCTTAACAAGCTAAGTTCTTGCTGCGAGTGCAATGCTGGCCAGAGACCCCTGTACAGGAGGGGAGTGCAAGGTGTCTTGGCTGAGCTGTCTCCAAGGGTGGATGTGAGCCACGTCTGGTGTCGGAGAGACACCCCATTTATTTGGGCAAAGAATGCTCAGTGCCCCCCCAGAGAGTCACCATGAGGGAGTGGACCCTTACCATCAAGGCCACTGCGTCCTTCAGATCTCCAGCCCGGGTTTGTCAGCTGGCCTCTGCCCTTCCCTCCTGGGCCATTCTCCACCCGACCTTCTGCCTCCTGGCACTGAAGTTTCAAAGACTGGGTCTCTTCTTCTTGTTCTTCATCGTCTGGATCCGATTCATCGTTGTAGAAGTGAATTGTGGCTTGCACTGGGAAACTGGCCAGCACTTTTTCCCCAGAACTCTGCAGATATTCTTGGCGCTTTGAAATGGGTAAATAAAGTCTAATATTTAAGAAACAAATACACCGTTAATCACCATGAAACGAGCTAAATTCCACCTAGCGGGTCCTTTTCCCCAGAAGCAGCTAGCTCCCAATCTCCCTCCCTGATCTTGCCTTCGCTGCACACACTGTTTTCTAAATCATCAGAACCCAAAACCATGGGCAGGTGGAGAGACCTGGCAAGGAATCCTATACCAGTTCGGAAATGAGCTCTCATCTGAGTGAGCAAATCAATCCAGACCAACACGGGGGAAAGGGAGTGCTTTCAAGAAGGGAAAAGGAAATTAAAACAGTGAGTTTCAAGATGAAGAGTCTCATTTTGATCGAATGGAGAACTTGGCTTATCCTGGAGAATACAGGTCCTACGTAGGTTAGGCTCTCACTCCCTCCAACACCCCCAAGCATGAGGAATGTTGTGACACTTTGGGCTCAGGAAGAAATTTGACTCTGAAACCCCAGTCTAGAAAAGCAGCTAATTTTTCTGTACGTTGCTATGGAGAAGCCATAGGGGTGGGTTCCTGGCTTTGCCAAAACAGCAAACAGTAACCCTATGTGTCTAAAGAAAAGGAAGGAAGGAAGGAAGGACCGGCGGGGAGGGAGGGAAAGAACATAAATATATAAATTCGGAACTCTCAAGATCTTATTTATTTGTTTGTGACAGACACAGAAAGAGAGAGGCAGAGACATAGGAAGAGGGAGAAGCAGGGTCCTTACAGGGAGCCTGATGTGGGACTCGATCCCAGGACCCTGAGATCACGATCTGAGCCACCCAGGCATCCCATAAATTTGGAACTCTAAATCCAGGTTTTGTAGAATTTAGGATTACAGTTATACATAGAAAGTACTTGAACTATCCCTCACTCTCTCCATAACTCCTTATTCTTGTACCTTTTATTCACTAATTTATTTTTTTTTAAGTTCATTCATAGCTTTTATTTGTTCAGGAGAGACACAGAGACCCAGGCAGGGGGAGAAGCAGGCCCCATGCAGGGAACCCGACGCGGGACTCGAACCCGGGTCTCCAGGGTCACGCCCTGGGCCGAAGGCGGTGCTAAACCACTGCGCCACCCGGGCTGCCCCACTCACTAATTTATTTGCATTTTTCCCCTGAGGTCTTCTGAGTAACTGAGAGGGATTATCATTTGATCACTATTTACTTGCAAAGCTGATTTCTTTTTCATTTTTTAATTTTTAAGTAATCTTGATGCCCAGTGTGTAGGGCTTGAAACTACAACCCCCAGATTAAGAGTCAGACACTTTATCAACTGAGCCAGCCATGTATCCTTAAAAAAGCTGATTTCCTTGTTTCTTTCTTTAAAAAAAAAAAAAAAAAGATTGTATTTATTTGACAGAGAGAGAGAGAGCACAAGCCGGGGGAGTGGCAGGCAGAGGGAGAGGGAGAAGCAGGCACCCTGCAGAGCAAGGAGTTCAGTATAGGACTGATCCCAGGACCCTAGGATCATGACCTGAGCCGAAGGCAGATGCCTAACCAACTGAGCCACCCAGGCGCCCTGCAAAGCTGATTCCAATTTTCCTCTTTTTGGCTAGAGAAGCAAAGAAAGAGAGAAAATACCCTGCCATAAATAACACACAACAATTTTGAACTGCCAAATATTTTTGAACCTCCAGGGCACATTTGGCAACATCTGGAGACATTTTTGGTTGCCACAACTGAGAAGCTACTAGCATGTAAAGGGCAGAGGCCAGAGATGCTGGCCTAAAATGGATGAAATGTGAGAGGGATACAGAGTATGGCCCTGACCACCACCGAGACCACGGGAGAACCAACCACCCAATCCCTCATTCGATCACACATATGTTTTGAAGGTTTACTTTGCTCTAGACAATATACTAACTGATATCCTGGGAGAGAAATGGAAATGTCCTTAAATATTTAAGAAGCAGATATGCATTTATAATTCATATTCAATTAAAATTAACACAAGACATAATATGTAATGAAAGGTGCAAACAGAAGACATCAAGGAAAGAGGTCAATCCAATTTGCAACTGGAATGCTGAATGAATGAATAAATGAATGAATGAATGAATGGATTTCAGAAATCCAACAAAACAGTCTTGAAGTTCCTTGGGATAATAACTAAATATTAGAGAATATACTGAATTATTTCCCACTTTGTTGAGAATGTATACAGTTGAAGACACTCAAGTGTCCTTATGCTTTTTTTTTTTTTTAAGATTTTATTTATTTATTCATGAGAGACACACAGAGAGACAGACGCAGAGACACAGGCAGAGGGAGAAGCAGGCTCCATGGAGGGAGCCTGATGTGGTACTCGATTCCGGGCCTCCAAGATCAGGCCCCGGGCTGAAGGCGGCGCTAAACTGCTGAGCCACCTGGGCTGCCCCCTTATGCTTCTATCAAAAGGAAATCACTGATTTCCTACTGGGAAGTCACATTACCTTACAGGATGCTGAAACCCAAAGGCCCCCTTCGATCCAGGACTTTCTCGGTCACCTCCAGGGTGGAGCTGTAAAGACAGACACATAGGAACACAGACATAGTCAAGCACCTCTGAGATAGCATACTGAAATTCTAAAAAATAAAATCTAAGTAGTCTGCACTTCTTAGTATTAATACCAGTTTTATTTTATTTTTAAAAATATTTAGTTATTTATTTATTCATGAGAGACACGGAGAGAGAGGCAGAGACACAGGCAGAGGGAGAAGCAGGTTCCATGTAGGGAGCCTGATGTGGGACTCGATCCCAGGACCCCGGGATCTCGCCCTGAGCCGAAGGCAGATGCTCGACCACTGAGTCACCCAGGTATCCCTCAATACCAGTTTTAGAGACAGTTTAAACACCTTCACAGGATTTGATAAGCCCCCTCTCTCTTCCTGTTGTCAGTGATGTCCTGGCCACTGGGATTCAAAGACAGAAAGATGAATCCTTTAGTTGAGGCTTTTAAAATCTAATGGGATGGGGCACCTGGGTGGCTCAGTCGCTGAAGCATCTGCCTTTGGCTCAGGTCACAATCCTGGGGTCCTGGAATCGAGTCTCCATTGGGCTCCTTGCTCAGCAAAGAGCCTGCTTCTCCCTCTCCCTCTGCCTGCTGCTTCCCCACTTGTGCTCTCTCTCTCTCTCTGTCAAATGAATAAATAGGATCTTTAAAAAAAATACATCTAATAAGAAAAGACACACACGTAGACACATGACTACACGACAAAGCCTTGTAGGCAAATGACTACACTACAAAGTCTTGTATAGCAAGATGCCAAGAAAAGGTTCATGGAGAAGCCTGGCAGAGATGTCATCAGTATTTGGGTGTGCAAATCAGAGACCATTCCAGAGAGGAGCCTCAAATCCTGAGGGGCTAGACAACAGAGAGCAGAGGTAGGGACGGCTGAGGAGCCCAGCATGGCATGAACAAGAAGCTATGTTATTTAATGGGCTCCAACAGGAAGCTGGCTCTTGATTACAGGATATATTTTTTTAAGATTTTATTTATTTATTCATGACAGACGAGAGAGAGAGAGAGAGAGAGAGAGAGAGAGAGGCAGAGACACAGGCAGAGGGGGAAGCAGGCTCCTTGCATGGATTGAGACGTGGGACTCAATCCCAGGATCACACCCCAGGCCAAAGGTGGCGCCAAACCGCTGGGCCACCGGGGCTGCCCTGATTACAGGATATTTTGAACACCTACTTTGGAGTCTAGGTTTCACTCTGGAGACAGTACTAGAGACCGTTGCTGATTTTTTTTAGGACTTTATTTATTTATTTATTCGTGAGAGGCATACTGAGAGAGGCAGAGACATAGGCAGAGGGAGAAGCAGACTCCCTGTGGGGAGCCCGATGCAGGACTCCATCCCAGGACCCCGGGATCATGACCTGAGCCAAAGGCAAGACGTTCAACCACTAAGCCACCTAGGGGCCCCCTTTGCTGCTCTTTGAGCCTGGAGTTCAACAATCAGATCTGTATTTTAAGGAGAATGGTGGCCCGTGGGAGCAGTGCACAGCCTAGATTGCAGAGATAAGGGCTCCGGGGCACTCAGCAAGAAGGGACAGACATTTGACCAGTGGCAGGAAAGGAAAGGAAAGGAAAGGAAAGATGAATGCCAAGGGCACTTCAGTAGTATAAAAAAAACAAAAACAAAAAAACACTTAGCCATTTTACATCAAGAGTGGAGGAAAGGGAAGCCAGTCTGAGCAACTAAGGGCAACACTGATGGAGAAAAGACACAGACAAGGGAGAGAGCGAGCCAGGTTGTGCATGCTGTGACCAGCATAGGCCTCAGGGAGGTGAAGGGACAGTCACACTACCTGTCCCGGGCTGATCCCCCTTCTGCCCAAATTCGTGAGGCCCTGAATCTCAATGAACTTGGCCTGAACTGTAGCCAGAGTATCTGAGCGGCTGAGAAGCTGGAAATTGCCATTTGATCTCAGAGCTCTCTGAAAGTTTTAGTGACTATAGAAAGCGCCGAGTGGGGCATCTCGGGACAGTGCATCCGGGGACAGCTTGGAAATGGGCTGGGGCAACGGATCAGAATCCCCAGCCCTTGGGTTGCATGGAGTTTAGCGTGAACCAGACAAGGAGTGAGACAAAAGCTGTAGAGTACAAGGAAGGACTGTGAGGCTTCTTTGCCACCAACGATCATCACATCCATTCCATCCTGCAATGACAGGTGTGTGGCCTTTGTGAACAAATGTCATTATATTTTATCAATCATAGTTTTTACAATATGCTGTGGCAAAGAGAAGTTGGGGAAAGAAAATGAGGTTCTTTGAATAGTATCGTCTCCAAAATGAAGTTCACTTTTTATTTTTTTATTTTTAAAAGATTTTATTTATTTATTCATGAGATATACAGAGAGAGAGAGAGAGAGAGAGAGAGAGGCAGAGACACAGGCAGAGGAAGAAGCTGTATGAAGCCTGACATGGGACTCGATCCCGGGTCTCCAGGATCAGGCCCTAGGCTGAAGGTGGCACTAAACCACTGAGCCACCTGGGCTTGCCCTGAAGTTCACTTTTTTAAAAAAATATTTACTTATTTATTTGAGAGAGAGAGAGAACAGAGAGGAAGAGAGAGAGGGAGAAGCAGACTCCTGGTGGAGCAGGGAGCCCAATGGGTCCTCGATCCCAGGACTCTGGGACAACGACCTGAGCCAAAGGTAGATGCTCAACCACTGAACCACCCAGGTGCCCCGAAGTTCGCTTTTTGAGGACTCCAGAGAATCACGTTTGTGTTAGGCTCTGTAATTATAAAATACGTCTAAAGCTCATTACCACAGTAAGCAATCCTGGGCTGTCAGAGGCCATTTTACACCCTGTGATGGGAGAGCATCTAACACAACGATGCAGTCTTTGGTGGAGGCCAAAAGGTAGTATTAGGAGAGAGAAACAGCTTCCTTTAAGTGAGTAATTCTGTGAAATACAACAGACCAGTAAAAACTGTAAAACTTGATTCCCCAACACGCACAGCCTTAAAAACTTTATGCCACAAATATCTTCTAATTAAAGATCACTTTCTGATGACAGAAACGTCTAAACATTCACACGTCGATAATTCAAGGGGATCAGAAATGTATATAAGGAAAGGTGTCTGTGTGTGTGTGTGTGTGTGTCCTTATGAGTTAAGAGAAGAGATACAAGGGCAACCCGGGTAGCTCAGTGGTTTGGCGCCGCCTGTGGCCCAGGGCATGGTCCTGGAGACCCAGGATCGAGTCCCATGTCAGGCACCATGCATGGGGCCTGCTTTTCCCTCTGCCTGTGTCTCTGCCTCGCTCTCTCTCTCTCTCAAGAGTAAATAAATAAAATCTTAAAAAAAAAAAAAAAAAGAGAGAAGAGATAGAAGCCGACTTTCATTAGTCTCCGGTTCTCCTCCCCACGCAGCCTGACTCCCATACAGCGATGGCGGGGGAGGCCTGTACAATGGGAGGCTGAACCCATCAGAACAGTCCCTGACCTCTCCTTCCAGGAAATCACCTCCCTTGCAAGGTGGCCAAGTGGCCAGGGAGGAAATGTCACAGAGGTCACCGAAGTCTTAGGCTACCGCTCGTTTTCTCCAGGCAGGAGAGGGAGACAGCTCCCCAAGGGGGGGTAGGGGCTACCGAACGGGTGAGGGTGACTCCGGTGATCAGGGCACAGGGTCTTGAACCCCACACTCAAAATTTCTCAATTTCTCCAGAAATACACAAGAGGGCTCTGCAACCAAGGGCTTCTCCCGCGTTGTCGGGAGAGGGCGCTGTGGAGCAAGAAGCGCGCCCGTCGGTGCCAGGCCGCGCTCCCCGCGCCCGGGGTCGGGAACCGTGTGCGGTACGTGGAACCTGCGGCCGCCGCGGCTGTGCTCTCCGCCTGGCCGGCGGGGCTCTGCAAACAGCTGGCCAGGCAAGACCCCTCGGCGCACCCCCCAATCCACGGACACAACTGCTTCATCCAGTGTGCCACACGGACCACCAACTAGCAACTTCCTACAGCTGGACACTTTTCTCCAAGTAATCATTTTTCTCACAAATAGCCTTTTTTTTTTTTTTTTTTTTTTTTTTTTTACAAACAGCCTTCTCATCATAATCGGAAAAAAACCCCACCTGCATTACAGGCTCTACTATAGTATTTTTATTCTTGCAACAATTGATAGGCTCCATGTACATTTCACTTAACAAAAAATTGGATACTTGTAAACTTCTATAATTTCTCCCTCTCCCAAGAACCTTTTAAATCTTCTGTTTAAAAAAAAAAAAAATCTTATGTTTAAAGCGGCGACCGGGTGGCTCAGTGGTTGATCGTCTGCCTTGGGTTCAGGGCATGATCCCGGGGTCCTGGGATCGAGTCCTGCGTCGGGCTCCCCGCAGGAAGCCTGTTTCTCCCCCTGCCTATGTCTCTGCCTCTCTGTGTCTCTCATGAATAAATTTTTTTAATAAATTTAAAAAATCTTATGTTAAGAACTTAAGCTTGAATGCAAAAGATGTAGTAACTATTTCCTATTATTTAGATATTGTCTGTAGTTAATAATCTGGGCTACAGAATCATACGCCTCCATTTGATACAGATTGTATTTGTTTCATTTTTTAAATCACAGTAACAGTTAAAATTTCCATTATCCAGGCTAATTGAACAAAGTATCAAAATATCAAAATACAGTCAAAGGTCAGCTTTGGTGCACCTGAGTTTCTTATCATATTACAAATAACTGCACACATAACACGTACCACATGTTAGGGAAACGAAACGCATGGTCTTTCCCAGCCTGATTAGCTCTTCGGCATTATGAAAGCCATCAACTTACATTTTAAGATTTTTTAAAAGGAAAGGTAAAGTCTCTGAAAGCAAGCCATTCCTTCAATAAGTATAAAGCAACTCAATTACCAATGGAGGAAACAAAAGAAGAGTGGTGGAGATTAGTCTTTCCGCACAAAGCCCTCAGCTGGAGTGTATTTGCTCAGACAACATGAACTACCCCAGCAGTGCTTGCAGACTGGGCAAAAGTACTTCACAAAGGGCCAGCTGGTGGGGGCATTTAACCGTACCTTCTGGGTACCCCACACTGGTCTCTGACCCTATTTGCACTGTGGTACCAGCCACCAGTAATGCCACGCTCAGAGAGGGGACCAGGGCTGCCTTCTCCCCTCCTCTCTCTACCTGCTGGTTTGCAGAGGGGAAAACTCAACATAAAAGAAATCTCTCAAAAAAAAAAAAAAAAAAAGAAAAGAAAAAGAAAAAGAAAAAGAAAAGAAATCTCTTTTCTAGAACTCTCTTACAATGCCCTTGAAAGAGCTACGCCATAGTGGCTCTGCTTTTCAAGAAAGCAGCAAGCAGGAGCCAGTCTATACATGTGACTCAGGTGGGATCCACAGCGGGCTCACCCAGGCTCCCTCTCCCTTCTCCCCTGCAGTAGGGAACCAAGGGAGGGACAGGCCCAGGGGACCTTCCATGGTCATGTTTGAGTTGTGCCACTTTCGGGCTGAATCGTTTGATAACGACAATGCCCACCTTTACCTTACCGGGCTTCCAGATCTGGTCAGCTCAGCTTCTTGGGGTGTCAGGATCCAAGGTCTCCACGGTGTGGGGCTGGAAAGGCAGGGACCAGAGGTGAACCCCAGCATTTTCTGGTGTCTTTTAGAATCATATCATGAGAGTTAAATTCTTATCAATTCCAATGTTTGCCTGAGAAAGAGTCACTGGAGACCTCAGGAAGTTCTATCTGTGGATAAGCTGGTGCCACTTGTGTTTTTTTTTCCTCCTGCCACTTTCTCAGTCTTCCGCCTTCCCTGGGCTTTGAGAAGTCCCAAATCTGATGCAATTATCAGGGGTCGCAGTAGTTGAGGGATTTCTCTCCCAGCCTGCCTAGATTCTTCAACTGATTCCCCGGCTGCAGCTGGCTACTTTGTTGCTCGTGAATTTCAACCGCACCCCCTCTGGGCCTGAAGGATCCGGACCCTGCGGAGAGGACTCCACGGGGTTCTACGATGCAAAAGAGGGGGAATGGGTTTGTGCTCTCGGGCTGCCTACCCACCCAGCCCCTTCCACGCTTCCCCCGGTGAATCTGATTTTAACTGCACCGTCTGGAAAGGGCTGAGCCCCAAGCGCAGGACAAACAAAACCCGCGCTCAAGAGTGACAGCGCGAGGGGGTCCCCAGCTCCGCTAGCTGGGAGGCCCCGAGGCTTCAGCCTTCCCGGCCCAGGGCGTGTCGGGGCTGCGAAGGGGAGCTTGGGCCGGTTCGCTCGCGGGGCGCCTCCCGGGGCTGCGACGTCGGCCCCGAGCGCGGACACCGGGAGGACCAGGGTTCTGGGGGCTCAGGGCGCTGCAGCGTCCGCTCTGCGCCCCCCGCGCCGCGCGCCTCCGTGCGTCCCGGGGCCGCGGGGACACCCTCACCTCTCGGGGCTCCGGGGACCGTCCGCGGGGCAGTGACAGGCGCGCCCCCGCGCCTCCCGGGCTCCGGCCGCCGCCTCGGGTCTCATGGTGCCCGCGCAGCCCGCGCCTCTGCAGCGGCGCCGGGGCCACGGCCGCGCCTCTAACCGCTCGGGCGAGGGCGCTCACCTACCAGGGCGCGCGGCGCCAGGTTTAAAAACGGGGGCGGGGCGGGAGGGGACGAGGGACGCCAGGGAGGGGAGGGCGCAGGGGAGGCCCCGGGAGGGGACGGGGGAGCCGGAGAGGGGGCGGGGACCACACAGGCTCCCGACCCGGCGCCGGGCGGGGGGAGGGGTGGGGAAGGGAGAGCGGAGGGGGAGACTGGGGGGGAAGGGAGGGGGTGGGGGGAGAGGGGAGGTGGGAAGGGACGGGGTGGGGGGGAAGGGAGGTGGGAAGGGTGGGGGATAAGGGAGGGGGAAGGGAGGGGGGAGGGGGAAAGGAGGGAGTGGGGGGAGAAGGGACATGAGAAGGGAGGGGAATGGGGAGGGGGGAGAATGGCGGTGGGAGGGAGGGGAAGACTGGAGGGAAGGGAAGGGGGTGGGGGGAGAAGAGACGTGAGGAGGGAGGGGGTGGGGGGAGAACGGGGGTGGGAGGGGGTAGAAGAGGGGGGAGAAGGGAGGGAGTTAGGGGAGAAGGGAGGTGGGAAGGGAAGTGGGAAGAGTGGGGGGAGAGGGGAGGGGGAAGAGAAGGGTGGGGGGAGAAGGGAGGGGGAATGGAAAGGGTGGGGGAGAAGAGGGGGAGGGGAGGAGGAGGGGGGAGAGAACGGGGTGGGAGGGGGAGAAGGGAGGAGGAAGAAGGGAGGGGGTTAGGGGAGAAGGGAGGTGGGAAGAGTGGGGGGAGAAGGGAGGGGAAAGAGAAGGGTGGGGGGAGAAGGGAGGGGGAAGGGAGGGGTGGGGGGAGAAGGGAGGGGGTGGGGGAGAAGGGACGTGGGAAGGGAGGGGGATGGGGAGGGGGACAAGGGGGGACAACAGGGGTAGGGGGCAGGACGGGGGTGGGAGGGGGTGAGGGGAGAAGGGACATGGGAGGGGAGGTGTGGGGAGGGGGTGGGCGTGGGGGGGGAGGACGGGATCTCCGTGGAGAGGACTCAGGAAGCTCGGAGCGAGGGTGAGGAGGGACAAAGGAAACCGAGGGAGGGTCGCCAGGGGCGGCGGCAGTGACTCGGTTCGCGCGGGGAGGAACTTGCGGGGGGTGGTGTCTGTAGGGCCCTCCCCCCCCCCCCGGGTCACCTCTGGGGTCGGGCTGGCGGGGCGCTCGCCCAGGCCCCCCCCCCCAGCCGGCTGCGGCAGCGACGGGGTCCCCGGCTTCTCCCCGCCCGTCCGGGGCTCCCCGTGGCCCCAGGGAGCGTCCAGGTGCCCACATTTCCGGAGGAGCTCAGGTCCACCCCTTTGAAGCGGGCCGCGATTTGGGGGCGCGGCTTCCGACGCCTCGAGACCCTCGCGGAGCTGCGGGGCCCGCGGAGCTGGAGGTCGGGCGCCCCGAGGGCGCTGCGCGAACCGGGAGGACGGAGCCGCGGCTGCGCTTCCAGGCGGTGGAAGGGCGCGGGGAGGGAGCGAGCGCAGAGCGCAGCTCCCACGGCCGCGGGTGTGCGGGAGAGCTCGGGGCTCCCGGGGCGGGGGCTTTCCCCCGGGAAAGCGCCTGGCTGAGCCTGCAGCCGCGGGTGCGGGGCCCTGAGCGCACTGCCCCAGGCCGCGGGGTTCATGGGGGCCCCCCACCCCGGGCCCCCCGCAGGGTCAGGTGGCAGGAATGCTGGTTTACCAGTTGCCCCGGCGACGTCGGGGTGGGGGGGGGGGGGAGGGGGGCCTTGGTTAAACAGCATCTGCGTCCTCCGCGCCCCCCTGACCCTGGGTTTGAGAACTGGAGCTTGCTGTGTGGGATTTAAATTAAAAGGAAGATAAATCCAGGAACTTCAGAAATAAAAATATCTCCCCGTGTTCTTTTCTTAAAAGCAACAGGTTTCTGACCATGATTAAACCTAATTAGGGGGATCCCTGGGTGGCGCAGCGGTTTGGCGCCTGCCTTTGGCCCAGGGCGGGATCCTGGAGACCCGGGATCGAATCCCACGTCGGGCTCCCGGTGCATGGAGCCTGCTTCTCCCTCTGCCTATGTCTCTGCGCCTCTCTCTCTCTCTCTCTCTCTCTCTCTCTGTGACTATCATAAATAAATAAAAATTAAAAAAAAACCTAATTAGAGGCAGAGAGGGAAAAGTAATAACCTTATTATATACAAGTTCATACACATGATGAAAGAAGACACTGATTGTAACAGCGGTAGGGAAAGCCACAGAGTAACATCAGCGGACGTTACCCCCGTAAAATACTGTATTGAACGTTGGCAGCCCTTGTGGGTGCCTTAAAATGAATGTCTTTCAGGGAACCTGTGGCTATATGGTCAGGTCACCTTTCTAAGGAAGTATGACAACATATATCACACGCCTTAAAAACGATCACCTAGGGACGCCTGGGTGATTCAGCAGTTGAGCATCTGCCTTCAGCTCAGGGCGTGACCCCGGGGTCCTGGGATCGAGTCCTGCACAGGGCTCCCTGCAGGAAGTCTGCTTCTCCCTCTGCCTGTGTCTCTGCCTCTGTGTGTGTGTGTGTCTCATGAATAAATAAATAAAAACTTTAAAAAAATTTATCAATCAATCAATCAATCAATCGGTCACCTCTTGGAGCACCTGAGTGGTTCAGTTGGTTAAGTGGCCAAGGTCATGATCCCAGGGTCCTGGGATGTAGAATTGCATGGGGCTCCCTGCTCAAGGGGGAGTCTGCTTCTCCCTCCTCTCTACTCCTCCTCCCACCATGCTGTGTCTCTCTCAAATAAATAAATAAAATATTTAAAAAAAAAGGTCACCTCTTGGCTCAGTGATTCTTCTTTAGGGTCTATATTAAAGATGTATTAATTTATAGGGGGATGTTCATCATAGTGTTATTTAAAATGTTGAAAAATATGCCTAAACCTATGGCAATGACGAAGCAGTGATGAAATATCACGCAGCTTAATAAAAATGTTTATTGAGTTTTGAACAGCGCGGGGAAATACATATAACGTCAAAAGAACAAAATTGGATGAGTGGGATCCAAACCACACAGAACCTATAAATGACAAAACAGAAGTGGCTACTGAGTACTGTGACAACTAAGGAATTTATTTATTTGTTTGTTTATTTATTTTACTGTTAACCCGAGGTCAAGAGTCCCACACTCTACTGACTGAGCCAGCGAAGTGCCCCACTAAGGATTTTAAAACACTTTAAAAGTATTTTCTAAATTTTCAACAATGAGCATATATTTTTGTGTGGTAAAATATACATGACAACATTTACCATTTTAACCATTTTCAAATACAACTCAGCAACATTAACTACATTCACATTGTTGTGCATGCATCCCCATTATCCATCCTCAGAATGTTTTCATCATCCCAAAGTGAAACTCTGTCCCATTAAACACACAGCCCCCCTTTCCCTCTCCTCCAGCTCCCAGTACCACCTTTCTACTTTTTTGGCTGCGGCTCTGACTATTCCAGGCACCTCATATAATTGGAATCTTTTGCACCTTTTTTGGAGTATATAATTAATTTTATAAACTATTAATTTAATCCTCATCCCAACTCCACAAATAGACATTATCCTTTTCTTACAGATTAAGAAACTGGGGTTCAGAGAGGCTAGGTAACTGGGGTAAAGTCACCATCTGGTTAGAAAACCAAAGCTTGAGCACTGGGTGTTATTCTGTAAGTTGGCAAATTGAACACCAATAAAAAATAAATTTATTATAAAAAAAAAAAGAAAACCAAAGCTTGTACTCCTACAGGTACATGGACTTCAGAAACTGAATGCTGCTGAGTAAGTTTAAAAGACAAGAAGGACGCCAAGACAGCGCCTGCACACAGTAAACAGTTTTGTCTTTTTGTTTTGTTTTGTTCTTCCTTCTGCCAAGCATAGGTAAGGCCCAGGGGCACCTGGGTGCCTCAGTAGTTGAGCATCTGCCTTTGACTCAGGGCATGATCCTGGGGTCCTGGGATCGAGTCCCACGTCCGGCTCCCTGCATGGAGCCTGCTTCTCCCTCTGCCTGTGTCTCTGCCTCTCTCTCTCTCTCTGTGTCTCTCATGAATAAATAAATAAAATCTTAAAAAAAAAAAAAAAAGGAACACATGGCCTGGCAAAGGGGGGACAATTTGAGTAACAATATAAAGTAGTACTGGATTATAACCCAAAGTATATAATATCAATGAGTTCATACTGATATCCATAAATATTGAATGAGGAGAATAAGCAGGTCTCCTTAACAGAAGAGTTCCAAATGTTTTATGTAAATACCCTACCCTCAAGGAGGTGGAGTGTTACAACGCCACAAACTGTAATGAAACTTAATAGCTGTGCATGTTTTTGCTGAAAATGTATGTAATGAAAAATGAATTCATTGGTAATACAGAATAAAGATTGTTGGTTTTTTTTTAAAGATTTATTTATTTATTTATTTATTTATTTATTTATTTATTTATGAGAGACCCAGAGAGAGAGAGAGGCAGAGACACAGGCAGAGGGAGAAGCAGGCTCCATGCAGGGAGCCTGATGTGGGACTCGATACCAGGACTCCAGGATCACGCCCTGGGCCGAAGGCAGGCGCTAAACCACTGAGTCACCCAAGGATCAACAGGTTTTTTTTTTTTTTTTTTTTAATTTAAGTTCTTTCTGCAGGTAGAAGAATAAAATACAGTTACAAAAATAAACTGCTGTTGAGGTAGTCAGGAATTCAAAAGATTTTTGTGTTATCAAGTATAATTATTTCTTAAACTTTTTTGGGGGCTCCGAGGAAGACATTTCTGATAGAGGAAATCATTTGTCAAAGGGTATAGAAGTCATTAAAAAAAAAACTTAATTAAGTCTTTGGCTTATAAACTGGGAAAAATTGCATAGCTTCAAGTGCATGGATTCCTGCCTGGGAGGTGATGCGGGAAACAGATAAAATTGAGATTCTATTTCTTGCTCTGTTCTCTTTAATTAAAAATTCTTTTTCCTATGCTGACTTCCAGGCGTTGCTTGGAAACAAAGAGTAAAGATGTCAACCCTCAGGGTTTCCGGCTGGCCTAGGAGGAGGATACCAAAAGTCAAAACATCTCTGAGGGCAGAATATTTTTACATAAACAGTGCTGAGGACAGGCAGGGAAATGTTTCCTCTCCTTGTGTTTGGACAGACCTTGTTTCCTGTTCTCTGCTCCACAAAGTGCTCCACGACTCCCAAAGCTGATTTAGAAGCTACGAGACGTTGTTATTGCTGTTGACATTATTTTCCAAGGGATTTTTTTTGGGGGGAGACAACACAAAAAACATATCTTTCCATGGGAATTAAGGTGTGTTGGGATATTTTTTTTTTTAAAAATTAATTTTTATTTTAAAAAATCATGGTAAGATACAAATAACAAAATCTACCATTTGATTTTTTAAGACTTTATTTATTATTTATTTATTTATTTGACACACAGAGAGAGAGAGAGCACAAGCAGGAAGGGTGGGAGAGGGAGAAGCAGGCTTCCCGTTGAGCAGAGAGCCCAATATGGGGCTCGATCCCAGGACGCCCATCATGACCTGAGCCAAAGACAGATGCTCAACCGACTGAGCCACCCAGGAGCCCCCAAATCTACCATTTTAAATACTTTAATTTTCATTGAAGTGTAGTTGATGCCATGTTACATTAGTTTCAGGGATGCAACACAGTGATTCAACAACTCTGTGAGTTATGCTGTGCTCAGCACAAGTGTAGCTGCCCTCTCTCCCCACCCATCACTTGTACAACACCATTGGCTCTATTCCCTGTGCTGTGCTTTTTATTCCCATGACTTCTATATTCCATAATTGGATTTTTTTTCAATTTTTAAAAAAGATTTTATTTATTTATTCATGACAGACAGAGAGAGAGAGAGGCAGAGACACAGGCAGAGGGAGAAGTAGGTTCCATGCAGGGAGCCCAATGTGGGACTCGATCCCAGGAGCCTGGGATCATGACCTGAGGTAAAGGCAAACACTTAACCACTGACCCACCCAGGTGCCCCTTAAAATATATTTGTTTCATTTATTGCCCACCCCTCTCACTGGTTTGTCAGCTCCACGGGGATGAGGCTCTTGTCTTTTTTTGTTCACTACAGTATCCTGGTACCTAGAACAGCCTCTGACATAATAGATGCCCAGCATGTGTTCACAAGTGTGTAGCAGTGACTACGGCTTTGCTTTGGACAAAAAGGAAGAAATATTTTGGAGTTGTCTAATTATGTATTTTGACTTAGCACCACAAATGAGAGAATATGGAAAGCAGCCTGTTTCATTCACCTATTGCACATGATAAGCAGCAGGATCTCACTTCATACTGGGCCCAAAGTAAGTGGGATGGTATTCACCTACAGTAGGTTGATTAGTGTCCGCAAAAAAGATATTTCCAAGTCATGGGCAGCCCGGGTGGCTCAGTGGTTTAGCGCTGCCTTCGGCCCAGGGTGTGATCCTGGAGTCCCTGGATCGAGTCCCACGTCGGGTTCCCTGCATGGAGCCTCCTTCTCCCTCTGCCTGTGTCTCTGCCTCTCTCTCTCTGTCTCTGTCTCTCATAATAAATAAATAAATAAAAATTAAAAAAAAAGATATATCCAAGTCCTAATCAGGAACCTATGAATGATCTTACTTAAACAAAAAAAAATTTTCAGATGTAATTGAGGGTCTCTAGAGGACAGGGACTCCTGGGTGGCTCAGTGGTTGAGCATCTGTCTTAAGTTCAGGGTGTGATCCTGGGTCTGGGATCGAGTCCCTCATCGGGCCCCCACTGGGAGCCTGCTTCTCCCTCTGCTTGTGTCTCTGCCTCTCTCTGTGTGTCTCTCATGAATAAGTAAATAAAATCTCAAAAATAAATAAATAAATAAATAAATAAATAAATAAATAATCTCTAGAGGACATCATTCTGGATTTAGCCCTAAATCCAATGACAGGTATCTTTATTAGAGAAATCATGAGTGAAAGGCAAAGGAAGATTTGAAACACAGAGACGCATGGAGAAGAAGGAGGCATGAAGACAGATGCAGGGACTGGAATAATACATCCATAAGACAAGAGATGCTAAGGATGGCTGGAAGCCTCCCGAAGCTAAGAGAGAGGAATGCAGTGGATTCTCCCAGAGAGACTCCAGGAGGAAGGCCCCTGCAGGCACCTTGATCTCAGACTTCTGAATCTCTGGAACTGTGAGAGAATAACTTTCTGTTATTTTAAGCCACCCAGTTTGTGGTCATTTGTTACAGCAGGTCCAGGACACTAATATCTCCCCCATAGTCACCTCTACACTGGCTCCCAAGATGATGACTGTAATGAGATTCACTCTTCCAGTTGTGTCTAGAGGCAAACAAAGAAACTTCTATTACTTACAGCTTGCCTGATCATTCAGAGTGGTGCCTGACCAAAGCCAAAACCAAAACCAAAAACCAAAACCAAACAATAACAACAATAAAAACCCAAAGGATCAAGATAGGAGAGCCAGAACTCAAGATGCCAGAGCAGGAAGTGAGGTGGGTGTCATTCTTGGCTCCTCTCCGTTCACAGCTGAGGTAACAGAAGCTCAGGAAATGACTCACCTACCTCATTAATAATAATTAATGTAGTAACATTAACTCCGGCTAACATTTATTGAGCATTTATTGTATGTTGGGCACTGTGGTTTATGGATATCAATTTACTCAGTCCTCACCAACATGTAAGGGAAAGAGGGTTTGTTTTTTTTTAAGATTCTATTTTTAAGTAATCTCTACATCCAACATGGGGTTTCGAACTCACAACCCTGAGATCAAGAGTCACATGTTATAACCGACGGAGCCAGCCAGGTGCCCCAGGGAGAGAGCATTATCTAAATTTTTCTGGTAAGGAAACAAGAGCATGGAGAAGTTAAATCATTACTTCAAGATCACCCAGAAAATTAGAGCTGGACATCAACCCAGGCAGACTCACTTGAGTCTAAGGCTTGGCAAGCATGCTCTGGGGAAGACAGCACTTGCTCTGTCATTTGTCAGAATTGATGTCACTCTGCAGCCACGCTGGCTTCCCAAGGGGCTATCGATATGACAGATAAATTGTGTTGGGGAGGTGAACGGATGATGACAGCCAGACCTATAGCTCATTCTCAAATGAAACTATTCAGGGTCACCCTGAAACTCTGTGACTGTTGTGAGAAGTTGAAATTCAGACCCTCCCTGTAAACTCCACCTCTCTGGGTTTTCATGGTGTTGAAAGTGAAGACACTTTTTCTGCGGAGCCGTATTTTAATGGAGCTAGGAGAGGTATGGGAAACACAAGGAGGAAAAAGCAGGACAATCCTAGACATCTACGGCTCCTGGAAATATACAGTAATTGTTTTCCTAACCTTTGAAAAAAGACAAGTAAACTTACTCAGCTCACTGCCCATTCCCTCTGATGAAGAGTGGGGGAGGCCTCCCAGAACGAGCTAGCCTCTTGAACAAAGTGTTTGCCACCTTCTGAGCCATCTCCTTGGTCTGCTCGGTTAGGTGGCTTGGAGCTCACACTTAGACCAGCCACCAGTCCATTATTTTCCCAAGCTGGCAAAAGCTCAAGCACAGAGTTAGGGAGATCATCTTCCGAGGGACAAGTGTAGCATGTCTATAGGGGCACGTGAAGATGGGGGCTCTGTCTTGCAGGACATGACCCTGAGACCATTGTACAACTCCATGAGATGAGCTGATTATGCCTGAAAGCTTATCTTTCTGTTGATGTGGATACAACCTGGATAAATAATCCCGTTCTGGGCCCCAGTCCTTTCTGATGTTCCCCATTGCCTACTCTGCCTCTGTCCTTGCCCTAAACTTCAGCCCTGCCCCTCTCATCTGACTGACTCGGCACCTCCACTTTGTTCTTTTGCTCTTTCTCATGGACACTGTCATACATTCACCCCAGGGTTCAATCTCCATCCAGGGGCTCCAGGGACCTGCCCATCCACCTGTCTCCAGCCACTGGGATTCTGCAGTGAAACCCACTACGTGCAAGCTGGACCTGGCCTGGCTCTCCAGGAGTGGACTGAATATGATGCCTGAGAGTTCCACACTTTGATGATCTCTTCTTGTCTTATCTGCATGGGGTGATAGGCATTGCTCTGTGCTTTGCAACCAGGACCCCATAAAAAGGAATCTGTTATGGGCTGAATCATGTCCCCTCCAAATTCATATGTTGAAGTCCTAACCCCCCAGTACCTCAGACCATCACTGTATTTGGAGATAGGATTTTAATTTTTTTTTTTAAGTTTTTACTTAAATTCTAGTTAGTGGGTGCCTGGGTGGCTCAGTCAGTTAAGCATGTGACTCTTGATTTCAGCTTGGGTCATGATCTTGTGGTCCTGGGATCAAGCCCCATGTTGGACTCTGTGCTCAGCAGGGAGTCGGCTTGGAGATTCTCTCTCTGTGTCTCTCTCTGCCCTTCCCCTAGTGTGCGTGTGTGCATTCTCTCTCTCTCTCAAATAAATAAATCTTAAACAAAATTCTAGTTAGTGAACATATAGTGTAATATTGGTTTCAGGAGTAGAATTTTGTGATTCATCACTTACATACAACACCCAGTGTTCATCACAAGTGCTCCTTAATCCCCATCCCCCATCTAGCCCATCCCCCACCCACCTCCCTCCTTCAACCCTCAGTTCGTTCTCTATAAGTAAGAGTCTCTTATGGTTTGCCTCTCTCTCTCTCTTTTTCTCCCTTCCTCAATGTTCATCTGTTTTGTTTCTTAAATTCCACATGTGAGTGAAATCATATGGTGTTTAGCTTTCTTTGACTTATTTCACTTAGCATAATATACTCTAGCTCCACCCATGTCATTGGAAATGGCAAGATTTCAATCTTTCTGATGGCTGAGTAATACTCTCTAATATATATATTAGACACACACACTACATTTTCTTCTTTTATTATTTCAAATACAGAGAGCACAAGTGGAAGGAGAGGAAGGGAGAGAGAGAGAAAGAGAGAGACAAGCAGATTCCCTGATGAGTGCAGAACCTCATGTGGGACTCAATTCCAGGACCTCAAGATTATGACCTGAGCTGAAGTCAGATGCTTAACCGACTGAGCCACCCAGGCGCCCCATACCACATCTTCTTTATCCCTTCATCAGTCAATGGAAATTTGGGTTCTCTCCATCATTCGGCTATTGTTGATGCTGCTGCTATAAACATTGGGGTGCATGTGCCCCTTTGAATTGGTATTTTTGTATCCTTTAGGTAAATACCTAGTAGAGCAATTGCTGAGCTGTACGGTAGTTCTATTTTTAACTTTTTGAGGAATCTCCATACTGTTTTCCAGAGTGGCTGCACCAGTTTGCATTTCTACCGACAATGTAAGCAAGTTCCCTTTTCTTGGAGATAGGGTTTTTAAAGAAGTAATTAAGGTCAAATGAGATCATATGGGTGGGCCCTACTCTAATATAACTGGTGTTCTCCTTTTTAAAAAAAGATTTCATTTATTTAAGAGAGAGCACGAGTAGGGGGCAGGGGAGGGGCAGAAGGAGAGGGAGAACCAGACTCCCCACTGAGCAGGGAGCTCGACATGGGGCTCGATCCCTGGACCCCAAGATCATGACCTGAGCTGAGGGCAGATGCTTGACCAACTGAGCTACCCAGACATCACTTCTTTAAAAAAAAAAAAAAAAAAGTTTTTATTTTTTATTTCTCAAAGTAATCTCTACATCCAGTGTGGGGCTCAAACTCACAACCCCGAGGTCAAGAGTCACACACTCTTCCAACTGGTGCCAGCCAGGCACTATCACTAGTGTTCTTATAAGAAGAGGAGATAAGGGGGCGCCTCGGTGGCTCAGTCGTTTAAGCAGTAGACTCCTGGATTTCGGCACACTGTACAACTCTTAGAAAAAGATGAGGGGGCACCTGGGTGGCTCAGTCGGTTAAGCGTCTGTCTTCAGCTCAGGTTATGATCTCAGGGTCCTAGAATCTAGCCCTGTATCGGGCTCCCTGCTCAATGGAGAGTCTGCTTCTCTTTCTCCCCTGGCACCTCTTCCTGCTCAATCTCCCTTTCTCAAATAAATAAACAAAATCTTAAAAAATAGTCATAAGAGAAAATACAGTTCAGCATTGTACTGTATTTATGGAGAAAAAATCCACAAGGATCTGTGTAAAAAATGGATCCCTATGCTTATGTTTATCAAAGATCAACTGTATATCCAATTAATTCCTCGCTCTAGAAAATCAGGTGTGTTGACGTTCTCCTTATTCATTTTTCATCTTATTTCATTAGCAGATCTTGTGTTTAACTGGCTCAAAAACAGCCCATCATAAAAAGTGAAAGAGTAAGCAAGTCTCTTTCCCACCCCTGCACCTTTCTGCTCCATTCCTCCATCCCCTACTTTATTTTTTTTTAAAGATTTTATTTATTTATTCATGAGAGACACACAGAGAGAGAGATGCAGAGACACAGGCAGAGGGTGAAGCAGGCTCCATGCAAGGATCCCGACGTGGGATCAAGTCCCACCCAGGTCTCCAGGATCACGTCCTGGGCTGAAGGCCACACTAAACTGCTGAGCCACCCAAGCTGCCTCATCCCCTACTTTTCAAAGCTTCTAGTGCAGGCTTGAGGGTTCCTTATGCAAATATAAGCAAATATTCTTATAGTTTATCATCAGCCCCTCTGCCTTTACACAGAAGGTAGATTACCATATTCCAGAATTTCTCTTTCCATATCAATGCACAGAGAGCTTCTTCTTTTTTTTTTTTAAGATTTTATTTGACAGAGAGAAAGGGGGGGGGGGTGGCACAGGAGAGCACAAGCAGGGGGAGAAGTAGGCAGAGGGAGAGGGAGAAGCAGACTCCCTACTGAGTTGGGAGCCTGATGCGGGGCTAGATCCTAGGACCCTGAGATCATGACCTGAGCTGAAGACAGACACTTAACCAACTGAGCCACCCAGGCACCTTCTCATCTTTTTTGAAGAGTTGTACAGTGTGCCAGTGTGTGGAGTGCCAACATTTATTTAACTATCCCTACCTGATGGACATTTAGGTGGTTTCCAACCTTGTGTTACTACCAGCAATGCCTTGGCAACTAACCTTATACAGGTGTACACCATCATGCTCATCTGTGACTCTATCTCAGACTAAGTTCTTGGAAGAGGGGCCAGAGTTCATCACCACTATACCAGGTCCTCTTTCCTTTGGGACCCGGGATGGGCCTAGGCTTCTATGCCAGGAGCCTGTCACACTCCTTCGGTCCCTGGGAGAGATTTATTCCACAGGATAGTTTGGAGGAACTGGCATAGTGTATGCATGACTCATGGAACATGATGAACTCAACTTTACCTTTCACCATCTCTTTAAATGCATCCAGTGGAAATTATCTCGCCTGCCCCAGAAACAGAAGTTTCCTAGGCTTCTGTAACAAAGTACCATAAACTGGATGGCCTAAAACAACACATTTATTTATTTATTTATTTATTTATTTATTTATTTATCCTCACTGTTCTGGAGGTACAAGTCCAAAATGCTGGTCTTGGCAGGGCCATGCTCCCTGTGAAACCTGTAAGGGAATCCTTTTTGTAACTGCCCTGCTTTGGTGGCTCGCTGTGTCCCTCCAGTCTCTACCTTGGTCATCATGCACCTCCTTCCGGCCAGTATGACCCTGTCCTCACTAATGACATCTGCAATGACTGCATTTCCAAATAAGGTCACATTCTAAGGTCCTGGAGGTCAGGACGTCAACATATCTTGTTTGGAGGGAGACATAATTCAGCCCCTAACGTAGGCCCAAAACTCTTTGGCTCATTTCAGGTAGGAGACAATGTTAGGGGTTCTTTTAAGTCACAATGTCATTCTAATTCAGAAACTAGTATTTCCAGTCCTAGCTACCCAGCAGTCTTTCAAGCTCCATTCCAAGGCCAACTGTAGGTCAGGGGTTGGCAGCTGCCTGCCTGCAGAAGGGAGTGTGGCTGGGGGTTCCTGCTCTCTGCTGGCCTGGTGCCCTGCTCATTGGCTCCCCACCACCTATGGGCTTAATCTCCAGCCAGGGTGGGAGAAGTGGGAGGATGGGACAGGTCTGACCGGCTGGTGGCAGGGAGGGGGCTCCATGTTCTCAAGGGTCTATTATTCAGCTCCTTGTCCTCTCATGGGTATTTCTGGAATTTCTTTTTTTTTTTTCTTTTTTCTTTTTTTTTTATTTCTGGAATTTCTTTGGAGGTTTCCAACTTGGAGCATTCTTTAAAAAAAATTTTTTTTTTAAAGATTTTATTTACTTATTCATTAGAGACACACACAGAGGGAAGCAGAGACATAAGCAGAGGGAGAAGCAGGCTCCATATAGGGAGACCGATGTGGGACTCAATCCCGGAACTCCGAATCATGCCCTAAGCTGAAGGCAGACACTCAACCACTGAGCCACCCAGGCGTCCCCCAACTTGGAGAATTCTTGACTGCAGATCTCCTGATTCTGGCAAATGCAACTTGATTTGGGGAATTAACTTGCAACTTCTTTTTCAGCCCTAGAAATCTAACATTCCTCCCTCTGCTCCTAGGCAGCCCTTTTGGGCAGGACCCTCAGTGAATCAATGACAGCCCTCTACTCTCCCCCATGGCCCACATGGGATTCAAGGACCCCTATAAGAACTGCAGACAGCTGCATGCTCCTAGCCTTGCCACCAAAGCATTCAGTCAATCCATCTGGATTTCCCAGGGGATGTCAGAGGCATGTCCACAGGGTCCTCCAAATGCAGGGACACAGACTAACACGCTCTCTGGGCTACTCCTGGTAGAAGGAGGGGTTAGAAGACCCCTCACAGCAGGCCCAGGGGTCTCTCCAAATAAATATCACCCCACTCTTCTCCTCACTCTGACCCCTTGTATTTCCTTTTTTAGGTTGAGTTGCTGAGGGACCAGGTAAACATCACTTCTTTTGCAGCTCTGGCAGGTGGGGGGTCTTCCTCACTATCCCTTTATGTGGGATATATAGGCATCATGGCATCTCACAGAAGATTCCATTCTAGTATTCTCTTCCTACCTGCCAGCACACTGACCATAAATACAAGAAAGTGATTTACAAATTCTCTCCTGGTCTTTTATTTTTATTTTTTTAATAGATTTTATTTATATATTCATGAGAGACAGAGAGAGAGAGAGAGAGAGAGAGAGAGAGAGGCAGAGACACAGGCAGAGGGAGAAGCAGGCTCCATGCAGGGAGCCCGATGTGGGACTCGATCCTGGGATTCCGGGATCATGCCCTGGGCCTAAGGCAGACAGCCAATGAGCCACTGAGCCACTGGTGCCCTAATTAGCTTTATTTTTATTTTATTTTATTTTTTTAATTTTTATTTATTTATGATAGTCACACACAGAGAGAGAGAGAGGCAGAGACACAGGCAGAGGGAGAAGCAGGCTCCATGCACCGGGAGCCCGACGTGGATTCGATCCCGGGTCTCCAGGATTGCGCCCTGGGCCAAAGGCAGGCGCTAAACCGCTGCGCCACCCAGGGATCCCCTAGCTTTATTTTTAGAATCATTTTAGATTTACAGAAAATTTGCAAGATAGTGGAGTTCCCATAAACCAGTTTCGTGTTGTTAATACATTACATTATCACAGTGTATTTGTCACAGTTACTAAACCTATATAGGTATTATTATCTCCAGTCATACTTTATTCAGATTTTCTATTTTTCCCTAATGTTCCTTTTCTTTTCTTTTTTTAAAAGATTTTATTTATTTATTCATGAGAGACAGAGAGAGAGAGAGAGAGAGAGAGAGAGAGGCAGAGACACAGGCAGAGGGAGAAGCAGGCTCCATGCAGGGAGCCCGACGTGGGACTCGATCCCGGGTCTCCAGGATCATGCCCTGGGCTGAAGGCAGGCGCTAAACCGCTGAGCCACCCGGGCTGCCCCTAAGGTTCCTTTTCTGTCCCAGGATCCCATCCAGATACCACATCACATTCAACCCTCACTTTAGGTTCTTATTTATTTATTCATTTATTTTTAAAATTAAAAAAAAATTATTTATGATAGTCACACAGAGAGAGAGAGGCAGAGGCACAGGCAGAAGCAGGCTCCATGCACTGGGAGCCCAACGTGGGATTCGATCCTGGGTCTCCAGGATCGCTTCCTAGGCCAAAGGCAGGCACCAAACCGCTGCACCACCCAGGGATCCCAGGTTCTTCTTGACTATGAAAACCTCTCAGATTGTCCTTGTCTTCGATGACTTAGATGGTTTTAAGGTCAGGTCAAGTATTTTTGTAGAATGATCCTCTCTGTTGGAATTTGCCTGATGTTTTTTCTCATTACATCCAGTTATGGGGTTGGGGGAGCATGGTATAATAAAAAATATATCTGGTGTTTGTCCCCAGGTCCCGGCACACAGCTCCCAAACCCTTGGAAGTTCCTGGTAAGGGCAACCACAGAGGAGTTCATGGGAATGAGGTGATAACCCTGGGCTCCCATTTGGCTCAGGACAGGGCCTGGGAGCTACGGAAACCACCAAGTCATCAGAGGGTTCTAACTTTCACTGACCTCAGCCTCCACCTACCCAAGTGAAATGGTAAAAACCAACAAACAGAAAGGGTTCAGGGCTGGGTCCTGCCAGGGTGGGGCTGGGTGCAGAAAAGGTAGAAAAGCTCTGGGCCTCCCTTGGGAGCTCCTCTTCCATCCTGATGCTCCTCCTGAGCCTGGTGCTCCTCCTTCACAGTATCTGGGGGAACGGTGAGTAAAGCCCTTTCCAGGGTTCTGAGTGGTGGTCTAGGGAATTCTCAAACTGGAGGGGGTGAGGGTGGGAACCCACGACTTTGTTGCCCACCTGGCAGAAATGTGGGTGGTTTGGGCATCCATTTGTGGCTGGTGTCTGAAGTGGGGGCAGAGCATCAGAGACCTCCCTGGCTGTTGGTCTTGGAAAAGAACCTGAGCCACCCAGGCGTCCCTCAAAAACGCTTTAAGCAACAGCAAAGAAAGAAGCCATCAGGCACAAGAACTGGACTACCCTGTAAGAATCGCTATGCAAGTTAGGATCTGGAGTGGAGAGAAATACTTCCCAGGCAGAAGCAGGAGGAGGCTGACGCGGCCTCTCAAGTTGAGGTTGGAGATAGGGCAGGTTATTTGCTCACGCTTAGGGGGAGTTGTAGCTCTTGCTGGTTGTTCCTCTCAGGGACTCTTGCACGCTCAAATTTTAACAAGCAGTTAAATGTATTACATTTGCAAAGCTCTCAGGCCGGCCTCCCCGCTGCTGTAAGTACTGGATAACACCATTTATGAAATAAAGAACTACCGGGGGCGCCTGGGTGGCTCCATGGTGGAGCCTCTGCCTTGGTCTCAGGTCGTGATGCCCGGATCCTAAGATTGAGGCTTGCACCGGGCCCTGCAGGGGGGGAGGGGGAGGGATGTGGGGGGTGGAGGGGTGGAGGGGGTGGAGGGGGTGGAGGGGTCTGCTTCTCCCCCTGCTTGCTTCTCTGCCTCCCTCTATGTCTCTCATGAATGAATAAATAAAATGTAAATAAATAAGCAAAAAGCCAAAACCAACTTGTTTTTGTTTGGGACTGGGACGCCCTTGGGGAGGGCGCGGAGAGCCCCTATCTGTGCCGAGCATCTTGGGATCGGGTTATAAGGAGGAGCCCGGCTGGAGGGCTGCAGGGCGGACCGGGTGGCTCAGCGCCGCCTTCGGCCCAGGGCGTGACCCGGGGTCACGGGATCGAGTCCCGCGTGGGGCTCCCTGCAAGGAGCCTGCTCCTCCCTCTGCCTCTCTCATGAATAAATTAAAATAAATAAATAAATAAATAAAATCTAAAAAAAAAAAAAAAAAAAAGAGTCCGTAGAGCACCAGGCGGAGAACAGGCCGGCCGAACAGCAGCAGGACGGGGTAGAAGCGCGGCTCGCACGCCCTCCCGCGGCCCCGAGCCCGCCGCGCGCCTGCGCACTCCACGCGGTGGGGGGGCCGCCGCGGGGCAGGGCGGGACGGCCGCAGGCCTCCGGGGGAGGGCGGGGCCGCGGGGGACGGCGGGAGACCCTCCCCGGCCCGCGAGACGGGGCGGCGCTTCCGGGGGGGCGTGCGAGGAGACGTCGGGGACGCGGCAGCGCCGCCGCACTCGCGCTCCTCCCCGCGCGTCCCCCGCCGGCTCGGCCGGCCTGTCAGTGCGCACGCGCGGCCCCGCCCCCCCCCCCCCCCCCCCGCCGGGCGCCTCCCGGACGCGCGTGCGCGCCTGGTGCAAGAGAAGCTCGCGTGGGTTTTCTGCAGTGGGTGCGGCGGAGGCTTTGCGGTGACCCCAGTCCAGGTGCGAGGGGGAAGGGAAGAAAGAGTGGTACGTTTGCCCGCAGTGAAAACCAAGCATCGGTTCAGAGGCAAACAGAAGCCTCCCAGAAAGAAAGTAAAAGATGGGGAGGATAGGCTTGCAACGTCTTATCACACATACAAGGTTAGTGTCCCACGTAAATAAGATCAAAACTTCAGCTTTATTTTTTTTAGATTTTAAAAATATTTCATTTAAATTCAGTTTGCAAGCATATAGTATAATACCCAGTGCTCATCTCATCATTGTTGTTTTAAGATCCGTGGTGTTTTTTTTTTTTTTTTTTTAAGATCCTATTTACCTGGGCACTTGGGATGGCTCAGTGCTTGGCCGTCTGCTGCCTTTGGCTCAGGTCGTGATCCCAGGGATCCTGGGATCCGGCCTCGGGCTCCTGCACGGGAGCCTGCTTTTCCCTCTGCCTCTCTGTGTGTCTCTCATGAGTAAATAAATAAAATCTTAAATTTACCCATTAGAAAGAGAACACAAGCAGGGGAAGGGGCAAAGGGTGAGGGAGAAGCACATTGCCCTCTGAGCAGGGAGCCCTGCACAGACAGGCTGGATCCCAGGACCCAGGGTTCAGGACCCCAGCCAAAGGCAGCCTCTTAACCCACTGAGCCACCCAGGCTCTCCCAAAACTCCAATCTAAAAGAAGGCAAGAGACATGAATGGACAATCTGCAAAAAAATAGTGTAAAATGAATGGAATCCTTAAATGAAAAGATGTTAGGTTCTCCTAATAAGAGAAATGCACGTTATTCTGAGATCTCATTTCTAAGCTAATCCAATTTGCAAAAGTCAAAAAAGCACGAGTAAAGGCGGCTGTGGGGGCACAGGCGCTACTCATACATTGCTGGTGGACATGCAAGATGGTACAACTCCTCAAGGGGAGAGTTTGGCAACATTTAACAAAACTTAGTATTTACCCTTTGACCCAGCAGTTTCACATCTAGAAACTCACCCTGGAGAAACATCTACACCAACATCACCCACACAAAGTGTGTATATATATATATATATATAATATATATTTAATATATATAATATAATATATATATTAATAATATATATATATACACACAAGGTTACCTATTGCAGCATTACTTGCAAAGACAACATTCTGGAGACAATTTTAGTGCCAATGCATAGACAAGGGCTTGAACAAACTGGCACATGCACATAATGAAGTACTATGCAGTTATTAGAGTGAGGAAGATCTCCATGAACTGATACGGAGTGATTTCTAGGATATACTGGTGAAAAAAGTCAAATACAAGAAAGTACACGTGCTACTTTTTGTGTAAAATAAGGGGAAATAAAATATTTGTGTATCTGCTTATTTTTGCTAAAAAAGAACACTTATGAAGAATCAACCAGAAACTAATAAATTGGTTACTTGCAATGCATGAGTGGGAATGGGGAGAAACTCTTAAGGAATGACATGTATCTAAGCGTTTTTTTTTTTTTTTTGGTAGTTTTGACTTTTATTTATTTTTTTAAAAGATTTTATTTATTCACTAGGGAGAGAGCACAAGCAGGGTGAGCAGCAGAGGGAGAGGGAGAAGCAGATTACCTGCTGAGCAGGGAGCCCTGTGTGGAGCTGGATCCCAGGGCCTTGGGACTATGACCCGAGCCAAAGGCAGCTGCTCAACCAACTGAGCCACCTGGGCACCCCCGCTTTGACTTCTAGAAATGTGGATGTTTTTTTGTTTTGTTTTGTTTTTTATAAATTTTTATTTATTTATGATAGTCACACACACACACACACACAGAGAGAGAGAGAGAGAGAGAGAGAGGCAGAGACACAGGCAGAGGGAGAAGCAGGCTCCATGCACCGGGAGCCCGACGTGGGATTTTGATCCCGGGTCTCCAGGATCGCGCCCTGGGCCAAAGGCAGGCGCCAAACCGCTGCGCCACCCAGGGATCCCCGTGGATGTTTTTAATATTCAAAAAGTAAAATGAACAAAGATGGGAGAAGAGAAAACTAAAATTGAACGCAAACAAGTGAACAAATGAACTAAGTGGGTTAGTAAATTAACTGCAGGAGAGGAAGTAAACCCGAACGAATTGCTTTTGACCACAAATCTTCATATACCTTCTGTGTGTAAACAAGCGCACAAAACTACACAGGAATTTGAACTTCACTTAGTTGGCAGTGGTCTGGTGTAGCAATTATGAAAATATGTCCTGTGTATTGTAGGATTAGGTAGATCGATAAGTATAATACTTTGGGGAGCCAGGATTCTCACTGGAAGTAGGGCGCCACAAACATGGAGGAAGGAATGGCAAGGAAGAGCTCTGTCGATTAGAATCTACTTTCCTAGATCTCCCTGCTGAAAAAGCTGGGGGAACAGGGCCACTCCAAGAGCCATGAGCACTCCTTGCATCCCTTTCTTGGTTTCTAAACACCATTGTCCACTAATCTTAGAGTAATGGCTCACTCTGGGAGGGGCAGGGAAAGATGCCACAGAGCCAGGATAGTCAGAGACGACAATATGAAGAAAGATTAAGAGTCTCACTGAATTTCAATCTGGAGGACGGGGGGACCCAGAACACTCGGATCCCAAGGCTTTGTCTCATCCAATTGTTACTTCATTTTATTTTAGATTTTATTTATTCATGAGAGACACACACAGAGAGGCAGAGACACAGGCAGAGGGAGAAGCAGGCTTCCTCTGGGGAGCCCAGTGCGGGACTCGATCCCAGGACCCCAGGATCACGACCTGAGCCAAAGGCAATAGGTCAACCGCTGAGCCACCTGGGAGGCCCGCATCCAGCTTTTAGGAAGAGAGCTAGCAGATAACAATCATGAATCTACTTGTTTAGCTATAAGAATGATAAACTTTGGGAAACAAAGCAAAACATGTTTTCTTCAAAGGGTAAAGGAATTGTCCTGCACAATACTTTGCAGTCGTGCCATATGACATGCAAGGAGGTTATTAATTCAAGGAGGTGGAGCGGAAAAGCTCTATCTGGAGAACAAAGTGGTCAAGAGTCAGTGTACCAGCTCAGGACCTCATGTATCCCCAGTGTGCTGAGGACAACGAGATTCAGTTCTCAGATAAATTCCACAGCTGTTACCCACAGAAAGATCCACAGGAGCAGCTTGTGGTGCCAGTTGAAAGCAAGGAGGTGCTCAAAGAATGATGGAGACAGGTCAGGGGCAGCCTGACAGGGCTTTCAATGGCCAATTTGGAACAATTTCTTAAAAAAGATTTTATTTATGTATTCATGAGAGACACACAGAGAGAGGCAGAGACATAGGCAGAGGGAGAAGCAGGCTCCATGCAGGGAGCCTGATGTGGCACTCGATCTCAGGACCCTAGGGATCATGCCCTGAGCCAAAGCCAAGATGTTCAACCACTGAGTCACCTGGGCATCCCTAAATTTGAAGCACTTAGAAAACCAAATGAATAATGACAGCAGTGAATTACAACATTGGAACAAAAAAGGATCCATGAGTCCACAATGATACGAAAAAATAATCTTCCAAACACATACATAGAGGTAAGAGGAATAGCTCTTCTTTACAGTAGAGCACCAACTAATAAATGCTGAAGGAACAGCGGAGTTGGGAAAGTAACTGTATTGCAACTATTATAGCAATAAGTGACTCAAGCAGGAATCATTAATGGATGCTAAAACCCCTGGGTAAAAAGCTAGTTGGGGAATATTACACAGTCCACTCCACAGGAACCTTTATAGTGGAAAACTTGGGGGGCGGGTGTCACCTTAACCATGATCAAAGTCAGTGTTATCAGTAAAGGTGACCTGACATCATGTGCCAAAAATGCATCACTTGATTGGGTCCTGAGGAAATGGATAAACTCAGATTGAAGGATAATAATACAGGCCTGACTCACAATGTCAAAGCCACAAAAGACAAAAAGACTAAGGAACTGTCCAGATTAAAGGGGAATAAAGAGGCATGACAACTGCAGGAAATGTGTGACTTTGGAAAAGATGATATTGCCATAAAGGGTGTTATGGGGACAACTGGCAAAATGTGACCATGTACTGAACCTGAGTTATTGGCACATAGGATCAGTGTTAGAGTTTCTGAATTTGAACATTGCAAGGTGGTTACATAAGAGGACCTTCTTTTTCTTAGGAAATTCACCCTGAAATCATTGAGGGTGAACAGTCATGATTTCTGCAACTTAATCTCCACAGTGGTTCAGGGAAGAAGAAAAGTCTGTGTGGCACCTTGTACCACTTAGTGGATACATCTCAGGGTGCATAATATGTTTCCTACTGTGGAAGGTTTACAGTTTTGCAATTAAGGAGCACCTGACTGGTGCAGTCGATAGAGCATCCCACTCTTGATCTGGGGTCATGAGTTGAGCCCCATGTTGGGTGTAGGGATTGCTTTAAAATAATCATTTATGGGACACCTGTGTGGTTGAGCATGTACCTTCAGCTCAGATTGTGATCCTGGGGTCCTGGGATTGAGTCCCACATCAGGCTCTCCGCAGGAGCCTGCTTCTTCCTCTGCCTGTGTCTCTGCCCCTCTCTCTGTGTCTCTCATGAAGAAATAAATAAAATCTTTTAAAAATTAATAATAATAATTTTTAAAAAAATTTTGCCAATTAAACACTCATAAGCAATGTTGCTAACGATATCTTTATGAATATAATTTCTTCTTTCATTACTGTTTTTAGAATAAATGCCCACACAACTGTGAATCCCAAATCAAAGAGTGTACATGTTTTTATGGCCTTGAAGAAGCATAGTAGTTCGAGATGCCAAGAGTGGCTGATTTAAACAGAAGGCTGTAGGTAACAGGGGAGGTGACGGCATAGAGCTACAAATAGCAGGAGATTCTTTCAGAAAGCAGCTGCTCGAGCTCTTGGGCACAGGACTCTTGTATCACTAGGAAAACCTCCCAGACCAAGCTCACAGCAGATTTTGTAGGCTAGTAACACCCCTGCTGTTGTCCCGCATGCCATGCATCGACTCCAAGCCACCATGGCCTAAATTTAGATTTTGGGCAATAAGGGATTTGTGATTAGCCAGCTCGTAGCCTCTAGAGGATTCTCTGAAGAACCACAATGTGAAGTTTTGTGTTCAAGAACTTCACAAATGGGGGCATCTGGGTGGCTCAGTGGTTGAGCGTCTGCCTTTGACTCAGGTGGTGATCCCAGGGTCTGGGATCGAGTCCCACATCAGACTCTCTGCAGGAAGCCTGCTTCTCCCTCTGCCGATGTCTCTGCCTCTCTCTGTGTGTCTCTCATGAATAAATAAAATCTCAAAAAAACAAAACAAACCCAAACCCAAAAAACTCTGGTAATGGGAAGTACATTGGTCTAACTACTGCGGAGAACAATTTGGCATTATCTTTGAGAACTGAATATTATTAGTTCAGCCCAGTAATCCCTCTCCTAGGTCCATACCTGGGGAAGTGTTTGCCCACGGGCTCCAGGAATAAGTAAGGGTGTGGGCAGAGTAGGGCTGCTGTCACAGCAAACAAACTGGAAATAACTCAGCGTCCATCAGCTGGACCAGGGCTAAACAAATGATGTTGTAGCCATCCGATGGAATATTATATAGCCATGAAAGTGCATATAAAGTGCAGCTCTGCAAAATTATATGTGTAAATCTTAGAAGCATTGCATGGAAAAGTGCAAGGTTCAGAAGTATGGTTATTTTTTTTAAAGATTTTATTTATTTATTCATGAGAGACACAGAGAGAAAGAGAGAGAGGCAGAGACATAGGCAGAGAGAGAAGCAGGCCCCGTGCAGGGACCCTGATGTGGGACTTGATCCTGGGACTCCAAGATCATGACCAGGGCTGAAGGCAGGCGCTAAACCGCTGAGCCACCCAGGGATCCCAGAAGTGTAGTTATTGAATAATATGCTTATAAAGCTATAAGAAAACAATGTCCTGTGTAGGGATGTACTCATTTGTATTTAAGGTGTATTTTTTAGGGGAAACTGAGTGGTTCATTTGGTTAAGCGTTGGCCTTAGGCTCAGGTCATGATTGCAGGGTCCTGGGATCGAGCCCCACACCCAGATCTCTGCTTGGTGGGGAGCCTGCCTCTCCCTCTGCCTCTGCCTGCTGCTCTGCTTGTGCTCTCTGTCAAATAAATAAATAAAATCTTCTATTTTTAAAGTTTTTTTTTTTTTTAAGCAAGGGAGTGATAAATGGAATATTGAGGATGAGAGTCATGAGTATGGGATGGGAAAGATAAGAAGTATAGGGATCCCTGGGTGGCGCAGCAGTTTGGCGCCTGCCTTTGGCCCAGGGCGCGATCCTGGAGACCCGGGATCGAATCCCACGTCGGGCTCCCGGTGCATGGAGCCTGCTTCTCCCTCTGCCTGTGTCTCTGCCTCTCTCTCTCTCTCTCTCTCTGTGACTATCATAAAAAAAAAAAAAGATAAGTATAGAGGTACTGGCAATAGTCTAAGGTTTTTTGGGGATCCCTGGGTGGCTCAGCGGTTTGGTGCCTGCCTTTGGCCTGGGGCGCATCGAGTCCCGCGTCGGGCTCCCCGCATGGAGCCTGCTTCTCCCTCTGCCTGTGTCTCTGCCTCTCTCTTTCTATCATAAATAAATAAATCTTTAAAAAATGTTTTTTTGTGTGTGCATTGTAAATCTCCTTCCTAGGCGAATAAATGCAAATGGCCAGTTAAACATTTTTTTTAAATTTATTTATTTATGAGAGACACAGAGAGAGAGAGGACTAAGGAGATAAAATGATACAACATTCAAGGTAAGAAGTTTGGCCTTAGGTTCCCATTGTCTTAGGCTTATATCCTTTGAACCCTGTAATTTCACTTAAAAGAAAGAACGTAGTAGGAATATATCCCTGAGAATTAACAAAAAGGTGGGAAAAAGTTTTGTACAGGACCATTCTCCTCAGCATTGTGTGAGCAGTCACTTGGGGTAGAAAACAATCCAACAACAGAAGAGTGGTTAACAGATCTTGGGAACACTCAAACATGGAATAGTTTGCAGCTGTCAGCAACTGTGTTCTTGAAGACATTTATTCTAGTCACCTCTGAATTTCTCCTGTTTTTACTAGAAACCTCAGCAGTGACGGAAGTTCTCAACTTGAGGTTTTCTGTGACCTGGAGGCCATCCATAGCCACTTAACTGGGAGTCAGACTCTATTTCTTTTCCCAGATGTTTAGTCTTTGCATTTATCTCATTTTGGTGGTGTTGGGGGGGGGGGAGCAGTATTCCTAATAGTCACCATGGGTCATTCTAGGTCCTACCACAGAATAATGAATTATCTATTCCCTAAAACACAGATGGGGACGGCTCAGGTTCTTGCTTGACGCTGCTGTGCTGAGAGAGAGAGGGCTTCAGGGTTCAGATGGCAAAATTAGGACCACATATCATCAAGGTAGTAATGGAAATCTAGTAAGTGCCCCTAGTAAAGGAACAGTAAATCTAGATGTCAGATACTCTTGCGATGAAAGAAGCAGTTGCCCTCTAAAAAAAAAAAAGAAAAAAAAAAAAAAAGAAAGAAAGAAAGAAGCAGTTGGCACCTAGCATTGGGACAAGAAATCCAGTGAATACGCAATTTTTAAAAATTTACTTTTTAAAATATTTATTTATTTAAAAAAGATTTCTATTTACCTATTCATGAGAGACACAGAGAGAGAGGCAGAGACACAGGCAGAGGGAGAAGCAGGCTTCACGCAGGGAGCCCAATGTGGGACTCAATCCCAGGTCTCCAGGATTACACCCTGGGCTGAAGGCAGGTGGTAAACCTCTGAGCCACCCAGGGATCCCCTATTTATTTATTTTTAAAGGTTTTATTTATGCATGAGAGACACAGAAAGAGAGAGAGAGAGGTGGAGACATAGGCAGAGGGAGAAGCAGCAGGCTCCATGCAGGGAGCCCCATGTGGGACCTGATGCCAGGTGTCCAGGATCACACCCTGGGCCTAAGGTGGCAGGCCTGAGCCACCCGGGCTGCCCTATTTTTGTATTTATTTAAGACACACACACACACACACACACACACACACACACACACACACACACAGATATAGCGAGAGAGAGTAGCCCCAAGGAGAGGGAGAAGCTGGCTCCCTGCTGAGCAGGGAGCGGAATGCAGGGGGATCCCAGGACCCTGAGCTCATGACCTGAGCCCAAGGCAGATGCCTAACTGACCCAGGCACCCAAGCGCCCCTGAATAAGCACCTCCTTCACCAAACACCCTATCAAGAGCGGTCCCCTGTGGCTACTCCTCATTTTGCAAAACCTTCAGCCACCTTCACTTCACTAAGTGCCGGGAATAAAGGCAGAACCTGCCCTTGCCCCCGGCGAGTTCCCAGCCTCAGAGAGAAGGCAGGCAGGCACGGGGTTCAAGCAATGACAAGGTGGGTGAGTGTTGTTGCTGGACGGGGCCGGGGTCGGGGGGCTCACCTGGCCTAGGGGTCCAGCGAGACCTCCCTGAAGAGGTGACATCTGGAGGTTTAAGGCAAAACCCAAGGGCAGGTAGGACAGGCGGTGTTCTGGGCGGCCGGGGAAGGGTGCTCGGCTCGAGCCAGGAGCCCTGCCAGCGTGGCCGGAGCGGTCAGGACTGGGGTCGTGCTGCGGCCGTGGGTTCCCTACCTGGCCTTTGCCACAGTCTGTTTCCGATGCCCCCGCTGCCACCTGCCGTGTCCTTGGCCGGGACGCCCCCGCCGGGCGGCAGGTGCGGGCGGGCAGCGGGGCCCCGGGCTCGGGCGACAGGTGCGCGCGGCGCCCTGGGCAGGCTCGGTCGGCCAGGTAAGGCGCCCAGGTAAGGCGCCTGGCAGCGGCGTCCACGCCCCCTGGGGTGGGGGGGCTCCCCGAGGACTGACGGGTTCCTCCGCTTTAGATCGCGCTGTTATTCCCCTGGGGAGGGGGCTATTTATAGAAAAGACCTGTTAGATCACCTCCTGCTCTTCTGCTTTTTTTTTTTTTTTTTTTTTCTTATTCAAGATGCCTGACTGGGGGCTGGAGGCAACCGTCCTTCCAGGGCTGAAGTCGTGTTGGAAGCGGGCTGCATAGAGCAGTTCCAGTTCAGCTGCGTCATCTGCTCTTGGCTCCTCCTGGAAACGGCCCTTTCTCGACTTAGGGATTCACCAGCATTTGTAAACAGGGTACGTGCTCGCCCCGTGGTCACCGAGTTGCTGCTTCCTTTTCCAAAGTCTGAATTTCTCCTTTTATCCCACCAGGTTTACTGTTATTTTATTGTAAACTGCATGCAGTGCTTTTGAGGTTAAGAAGTGAGGTTTGCATACACTTTTTTTTTAAAGATTTTATTTATTTATTCATGAGAGAGAGAAAGAGAGAGAGGCAGAGACAGAAGCAGAGGGAGAAGCAGGCTCCATGCAGGGAGCCCAATGTGGGACTGGATCCCGGGACTCCAGGATCATGCCCTGGGCCAAAGGCAGGCACTAAACCACTGAGCCACCCACGGATCCCCATAAACTTATTTTTAAAAAATTTTATTTATTTATTTTATTTATTTTTTTTCATAAACTCATTTTTAAAAAGGATTTTTATTTATTCATGAGAGACACAGAGAGGCAGAGACAAAGGCAGAGGGAAAAGCTAGACCTTCTGCGGGGAGTCCGTTGTGGGACTCCATCCCAGGACCCCAGATCACCACCTGATCCAGGGTGAAAGGCAGACACTCAACCACTGAGCCACCCAGGCGTCCCTGCATAAACTGATTTATTTTTTTTTGTTTAGCTACATTATAGGGTTTATTTATTTATTTATTAAACATTTTTTTTTTTTTTTTTTTAAGTAGGCTCATGCCCATCAAGGAACCCATCCATCAGAAGCGGAGATCAAGACCCTGAGATCAATACCTGAACTGAGATCAAGTCACAGGCTTTACCAGCTGAGCCACCCAGGCGCCCCTATACGATACTTTTTAAATTGAAGTGTAGTTGACGATGTTTTAGGTGTGACACCTAGTGATTCGACTACTGTATGCATTATGCTACGTTCTCCACAAGTATAGCGTTTAAAAAACATGTTTGCGGGATCCCTGGGTGGCGCAGTGGTTTAGCGCCTGCCTTTGGCCCAGGGCGCGATCCTGGAGACCCGGGATCGAATCCCATGTCAGGCTCCCGGTGCATGGAGCCTGCTTCTCCCTCTGCCTGTGTCTCTGCCTCTCTCTCTCTCTCTCTCTGTGTGTGACTATCATAAATTAAAAAAAAAAAAAAAAAAAAAAAATTAAAAAAAACAAACAAACAAACAAAAAAAAAACATGTTTGCATTTGAAAAAAAAATCACAGGTTGACATGCAAAAAGTAAGGGACACTGACAAGGGGCATGGCAGCTTTTCTGGACCCCTTCCTGGCATCTTGATGCTGGTGCCTCTATAAAGACACTGGTTCAGGGTGTGCCTGGGGGGCTCAGTCGATGAAGCATCTGCCTTCCGTTCAGGTCATGATCCTAGGGTCCTGGGATAGAGCATTGCATCTGGCTCCCTGCTCAATGAGGAGTCTGCTTCACCCTCTACCTCTGCTGCTCCCCCTGCTTGTGCTCTCTCTCTTTCTCTGTCAAATAAATAAATGAATAAATAATAATAATAATAATAATAATAATAATAGTAAAACAAAACCCAGACAACACAAGTTCAGTGAAAACAAGAAAGCAAAGCCATGCTGGCTTGGGAATGTAAGGGATGCATGTAATGCTCCCATTCTCCCCGATTCTTTTCACCAAACTTTGCTTGCCAGACCCATGAAGTTTCCAGAGCAAAAGATGTTTTATAAGATGCTTTTCCATGCCTGAGAAAGGCAACTTGATCTACTTGAAAGGAGCTCTGCTTTGGGTAGACTGCAGCCCAATTCCTATGCTGTTAGAAGGAGGTAATCCTACTCACCCTTAAGAGTTAGGAGGATGAAATGAAAGCATCTTGCCCTTCTAGTCCCTTCCTGTTGACTCGTCCAGGTGGGCTATTCCTGGATCGGATCATCGCTACTCGGCCCTGCGCGCCCACCTCATTCTTAATCCTCAGCCAGCATCATGAGGACTCTGTTCTCTGGTAGAACCATGGGACAAAGGCATCTGCCTACGGTCACATGGTCACTGTACATGTCTGCATTTTTGCCCCTGGGGGAAGTCGGGGGTCTGGGGCAACATCTGAACCCAGATAGCGGCCTCTGTTGCTTTGCCATGCAAACTGCAGCTCACAGGCTCAGCCCTGGGCTGCTAAGGGGATGCCCTGTGAAAGCTGTCTTCATCTTTTTATTTTTTTTTATTTTTTATTTTAATTTTTTAAAAAAATTTTATTTATTTATGATAGTCACACAGAGAGAGAGAGAGAGAGAGAGAGAGAGAGGGGCAGACGGAGAAGCAGGCTCCATGCATCGAGAGCCCGACGTGGGATTCAATCCCAGTTCTCCAGGATTGTGCCCTGGGCCAAAGGCAGGCGCTAAACCAATGCGCCACCCAGGGATCCCTGTCTTCATTTTGATTGTAGAGGTTTTAGTCAATTTCCACAGTCATTCATGTAACCTTTTTTTAAAAAAAAATTCATTCATTCATTCATTCATTCATTCATTCATTCATTCATGAGAGACAGAGGCAGAGACATAGGCAGAGGGAGAAGCAGACCCTCTGTGGACTTAAGACTGGGTCCTGGGACTCTGGGATCATGTCCTGAGCCAAGGGCAGATGCTCAACCACTGAATGGTGCCCCATTCATTTAACCTTTTTAACCAGTCTTTTAAAAGGGAGACCATTTTTGTTCAGGAAATAGGAAGAGAACAAGTACTGGAGATGAGTGGCACTCACCTGTTTGCAGTTCAGTATCTGATCTATTGTGGTGGCTTAGACTTTTGAGCCTGCTGAGTGGTGTGTGTTTGTTTAATCTTCTGGAAGCTTATGGTACTAATCGCCCCCAACTGGAGGTCCTGTTTGATGGGCAGGAAACTATTCACAGATGGTGACTCCCTTCCCCCAACCAGGAATGATTTTTATATGCCTGGGACGGAAAGGATCACTCCCCTCTGTCAGATGAAGATAAATTTGCTTTCAGTGGAGGAAATTTTGTGAGCACTTCGCTCTCTAGTGGTTGACTAGGCAAAAGATTTAATAGTTCTAACCTCATCTTGCAAACTGAGGTATGAGCCAGTTTGGTTTCAAAAACTTTTATCGAGCACCCACTACGTGCTGGCACAGTGCTAAATGCCAGGGTTATGAAAGTGAGTAAGACATCACTGCAATCAAGTCCTTGTAAAGTGAATCATGTTGTAAATGTATTGGGATCCCAGAATTTTAGAGGTCGAAGATGATCTGGTTTGTGTCACTCCTTCTTTTTTAAACAGTTGAAAACTGGGACCCAGAGAGATGAAGACCATATGGCTAGTTAGGGACAGACAAAGAAATTCAGGAGAGGATCATCCCCTAATTTTTATGACTTTTTATTTTGAAATAATTTTAGACTTCCAAGAGTTGCAAAAATAGTACAGAATTCTTTGCCCAGTTTTCTCCAGTGTTAACATTTTACACAACCATGGATTTGTCAAAACTAGTACATCAACTAAGCTACAGACTTCAGATTTCACTAGTTTTTCCACCAAGGTCCACTTAGTTTCAGGATCCAATCCAGGATACCACATAGCATTTATTATTATTATTATTATTTGAGTTATTTATTTATTCATGAGAGACACAGAGAGACAGAGATATAGGCAGAGGGAGAAGCAGACTCCCTGCAGAGAGCCTGATGTGGGACTTGATCCCCAGACCTGGGATCATGACCTGAGCCGAAGGCAGACACTCAACCACTGAGCCACCCAGGAGTCCCTAGCATTTATTATTATCATTATCATTATTATCATTATTATTATTTTTTATCATTATTACTTTTTAGATTTTTAAAAAATATAACACTTAGACTGTAGTTTTTAACTTTGGATTTTCCTATAGTTGAGGTTCTTTAAGATGTTATCGAGGGGCACCTTTTTCTCCCTCTGCCTGTCTCTGCCTCTCTGTCTATCATGAATAAATACATAAATAACATCTTAAAAAAAAAAAAGATGTTATCAAATCAGTGACATTCAGCAGTTGTGTAGAAACCATATCCTAAGCCTTTTTCGGGTTTTGGAGTAGGCTGTTTCCAGGGCCAGCTGTTTGCTGGGAGGATCTTGATGAAATCTCACCTACAGCTTTTTGGATGTGTCCAAGGTCTGGACCATCCCAGCCTGTCTGATCTGGATACAAAAGGCTGCTCTCAGGGCTGGCGGTGCCACAGCCTAAACCTTCTGCCAATGTTTCCTCTTGGATCTAGAGACTCATTTCTATTTATTATTGTTGTGGGTAGAACTTTCTCTGCTCTCAGGTGCCTGGTTCATATGGTGAAGGACTTTGGAGTCAGAAAGACAAATTTAACCTCCAGTTTCCCCACCATCGTGATACCTGGGCAAGTCTCTCAGCTGTTCCTCTGCAAGAAGGGGACCACAGCCACCCTGCAGAGTTGAGAGGTCTAAATATAAGAATATACATAGTGATCAGCATAGTGCATGGTGTGCTGATGTGCAATGAATAAAGAAGTGGATGGATGGCAGGGCACCTGGGTGGCTCAGCGGTTGAGGATCTGCTTTTGGCTCAAGGCTTGATCCTGGGGTCTTCTGCCTATGTCTCTGTGTCTCTCATGAATAAATAAATAAAATCTTAAAAGAAAAAAAGGATGGATGGCACTAGGGCAAGACTAGGCTGGCTGGGTACAATGGAAAGTCTTGAATGCCAAGTAAGACACTGAACTCACTGGGGGCAGGGGTGGACACTGAAGGGTTTGAGTAGGGGAGTGACGAGGTCAGAGTTGACTTTGGAAAGTTACAAGGTGGAGATGTGCTGGGTTACAGAGCCTCGGGAAGCAGGAAGCGCTCTGGGAATCATCAGGGGCTATCATGTTAGTGTCAGTGAGAGCAGAATGGGTATTTGGATTGGATGAGGGGTGGGGTAGGAAGATGAACCTCTTAAGAGACAGTGTGGAGATGCCATTCACTGATATAGAGGCTGTGGGGTGAAGGTGGGACTCCAAGATGACTCCATTGTAGGTCCACACGAAAAGAAGGCTGAGGTCATTAACTGTAGCTAGAGAAATCAGGACAAAGAGGACATTTGTGGAGAAAAAAATACAGTGGGTTTTATTCGTGTTGCACTTGAGACACCAACAGAATGTTCAAGTAGCTATGTAGAAGCAATAGCTGTGGCCCTGGCTAGTTACACATCATGCCCAAAGGGGTGGTCACCGAAACCCAGAGAGCAAACAGGACCACCCCAGAAGAAAATGTTGGTGAGGCCAGAAGCTGGGGGCAAAGACTCCCTCTAGACCATTGTTTCCCAGAAATGGTCAGAGACAAGAGGAGGGCCTACTGAGAACTAGGATATATCAGTTTGTCCTCGCTGCCGTATCGCTTCTCGGCCTTTTGGCTAAGATCATGTGTCCTCGCTGCCGTAACATGGTACCACAGACTGGGCAGTTTCAACAGCCCCAATCTGTCCCCACAGTCTGGAGGCTAGAAGTCCCAGATCGGAATACTGGCAAGTTGGTTTCTTCTGAAGATTTCCTCCTTTTGTCTTCACGTGGTCTTCCCTTTATGTGGATCTGTGTCCTGATCTCTTAGAAGGACACCAGTTCTCCTGGATCAGGGCCCACCCATAGGACTCATTTTTACCTTAATCACCATTTGAAAGACCCATCTCCAAATACAATCATACTGGGGATTAGAATTTCAACATTAGAATTTGGGTGGGGGGACACAGTTCAGCCTGTAACATAGAAACAGAAACGGCTAATGACCTTGTGGTCATGAGGTTCAAGAGCCTACCTGAAAGGGGTTATCATGTCTGCCCGGAAAAACATTCAGGACCCATCATTTTGTGGAGCATTTTCCTTTCTCCAACTGCTGACATGTAGTTCTGGCTTATTGAGAGAAACTGATTTCTTCTTCCTGTTCTGCAGATGGGCCACACACACACAATTACATCTATTTATTTATAGATATGCTTCTGGAGAGAAGAGAGACGGACCTGGAGAGAGGTGGGGAAGGGTCCTGCTGTGGGTATTCAGCATCCCCATCCAGGCTACAAGGCCTCCCCCCCCTTTTTTAAAAAATATTTTATTTGTTTATTCATGAGAGATCCAGAAGAGAGGGGCAGAGACACTGGCAGAGGGAGAAGCAGGCTCCCCAGGGGAGCCCGATGTGGGACTCGATCCCAGGACCCTGGGATCACTGCCTGAGCCGAAAGCAGACACTCCTCCACTGAGCCACCCAGGTGAGCCATCCCGTAAGTCCTTCCTAAATTAAATTTCCTTTTCATGTACTTCAGTTGTCTAACAATTTGTATAAATCTAGCAAATTAATAAGCTTATCAGTATGGCAAACCTGATGTCTTAGATGTTTCAATACTGTTTAAAAATTTAGTAAGATTACAACGTAAGAGTAACCCATTTCAAATCAGATTTAGAAGGGTGTGCCTAAAATCGCCATATTTTTAAATACGTTTCAGGCATATCAATACCATATACACATGGATTCCTTATTAATCCAGAAATATTAATAATCTGTGGTTTTGTTTCTTCTAAGCCTGTCTATATTTGACTCAAAATTTTATTGGATTAACAGATGGATATATTTTTAAGAAAACAGTTACCGTCCCAATTAATGGAGTCATTGATCATCAAAGAGTTTTGCTGGTTATTTCTGGAGTCTTTAGGAGACATCAAATCCTATCTGCTGTGGTCATACCAATGATTCTTTTTAATTTTTTAAAGATTTTTATTTATTCATGAGAGACACACAGGCAGAGAGACATAGACAGAGGGAGAAGTGGGTTCCCCACAGGGAGCCCAGTGGGGGACTCATCCCCAGACCTGGGATCATGCCCTGAACCCAAGGTAGCCGCTCAACCACCTAAAACATCTTGTACTGTTGTATTTTTAGGACTGTCCCGCTCTTCAGGAGTCTTAGAATGAGATGTGACTGAAATCTGGCTCTCTCTGCTTTGGCATCACAGCTTCCAGGGTCTTTGTATTGATGATTGTCACTTGGCTCAGAAATAACCTTCTAAAGGAAGAATTTACTTATTTTATTTATTCATGAGAGACACACAAGAGAGGGGCAGAGACACAGGCAGAGGGAGAAGCAGGCCCCATACAGGGACCCCGGGATCATGCCCTGAGCCAAAGTCAGATGCTCAACTGCTGAGCCACCCAGGCGTCCCAGGAAGAATTTACAATTTACTAATATTCATCAATAGGATAAATAAGTCCTCTCTCTGTGTCTCTCATGAATAAATAAAATCTTAAAAAAAATAAATAGGATAAATGAGTCCGTAATACAAACATAATCAAATAACAAGGCTCAATAGTGTGTTATAGTTGACATTGTTTTAGAATACTTAAACTTTTATTGTGGCTCATGATGAGCTCATGGCTCTTCATAAATTTAATGCATTTCAATTTGATACTCAAATTGCCCTAATTTGGCTAGCAGGGGGGCGGCCCTTTGGGTTAGCTCCTGTATCCTTCTGACACCACCCTATTTTTCTTTGAAGCTTACTTTCTCTCTGGCATGAAGTGTCTTGGCCTATCAGGTATTCCCTAACACCTGCACCAGCCATTTCTCCAAGGATCTCTGTCTTTTTTTTTTTTAATGGAAAAAATAGCAGGCATACAGGATCTGAGCACTCTGGTGCCTTTAAGGGTAAAATTGCTCTGAGGCCATCTTTGTGAACAAAGCTGGAAAAGAGATTTCTTTTTCTTTTAAAGCCAGGACTTTGCTATTTTCAATAGTTTGAGGTGTTCTGACTTAAAGTTCTTTTGATCTTTTGATTTTATCTCCTTTTCTCTTTTATAAAGTTGCTTTTTGCTTCATTTAAGTCTGATTGCTCTAAGACAATGTGTTAATACAAGTATTAAAGCTCATACTGAATCATATACTGAATAGATATCAAGACTTTCTGTACAGTTCCTTTGGTTCTTAGTATTCTAGGAAGGATGTTTAGTAATTCATAATCCCCCCCCACCTCTCTCTTTTAAGCTTCTAAGTAGGCTCTATGCCCAACATGGGGCTTGAACTCATGGCCTGGAGATCAAGAGTCCCATGCTCCACCAACTGAGCCAGCCAGGCATCCCAGTAATTCATAATCTCTTGCTTAGTGTGGCTCTTTACATATTCATGTGATGGAGAGTTTTGTTCCACTGTTTTCATCCTGCTTTCAGCTGAAGGGTGCTGGTATTCTAATAGCTAACAGTTTCAAGAATTTAAGAATTTAGCAAGCAATCCCCAGCCCCTCCAGATAGTGAAGGAGTGGGGAGGGCAGCCATTCTACTTTGAAATCAGCTCAATCTACAACATTCTTTTTAAGTTTCATTTCCTTATCACTGCATCCATGTACTGTCACTTAAAACATAGTTCTAAGATACACGTGTGTGTGTGATCTCCAGCAGATTAACTGGTTCAGCCTATTACTGAATTACAGATAATATTAGAATCAATACACTTTACACAGTTGGTAAATAAATCCAATCTTAAAACTTAGATCTTCTTTTAAAATATATGGAACATTCTTTTATCAACTTAGTATGTTACATATTGTTATACGAAGATTTATAATGAATAAATTCAAATGGTTTTCCCAGTTAGCATTATCTTGACCTACTTACTACCAGTCAATATGTTTGTTTTTACTGTAGGGAGACAGCTTTATTTTGGCATACCATATAAGTAAGAAATAATGACACATTAAATATAGGCTCTTAAGGTTTTAGTATTTATTTTTAATTTTTTAAAAGATTTTATTTTTATTTATTCATGAGAGATACAGAGAGGCAGAGACACAGGCAGAGGGAGAAGCAGGCTCTATGCAGGAAGCCCGATGTGGGACTCGATCCCAGGACTCCAGGATCACGACCTGAGCCCAAATCAGATGCTCAACCACTGAGCCACCCAGGTGTCCCTAATATTTATTTTTTAAAAAATATTTTATTTATTTTATCGAGTAGGGGGAGGGGCAGAGGGAGAGGAAGAAGCAGACTCCCTGTTGAGCAGGGAGCCAGATGCAAGACTCCATCCCAGAAGCCTCTCAGACACCCCTTAATTACAAACTGTGCAGAACTTAGAGTCCTTTTGATAAATGTAAAACTTCCAAAAGCAGTATTACTAGAAAACTAAAGTTTATATAAATAAAATGCAATTGAAATAATAAATTCTCAGCTTCCTTATATAATTAGTTATAAGGAATAATTTATGGAAATGCACAAGGCATTTAATACAAAATTTTCCTATTTGGAATGAATGTTCTTAAAAATTGGGATTCCAGGGTAGCTCGGGTGGCTCAGCTGTTTAGCACGGCCTTTGGCCCAGGATGTGATCCTGGGGACCTGGGATCAAGTCCCGAGTCGGGTTCCCTACAGGGAGTCCGCTTCTCCCTCTGCCTGTGTCTCTGCCTCTCTCTGTGGGTCTCTCATGAATAAATAAAATCTTAAAAAAAAAATTGGGATTCCAGAATTGATTTTTGACCAAGGTGAGGTGGTGGTTGGTTTGATCCCTACCTTCGTGGGGCCTGGCATTTGCTAATCAGAAAGATTTAAAATGACAACTTTTTATCCCCCCTCAGGCCCTGATCACAGTCCAAGCCTCAAATTTATTGTTTTGGTGGCAGCTTGTTTCTATCGGTCCACACTGAATTTTTCTTTTTGCATTTAAACCAATAATGAAAAGGATTAATGGCTTAAAAGTTTAATTTACTTAACGGTGAACTGCATATGGATAGTCTCCCTGACACTGTCTGGCTAATAAACACACATACTAATAAACACACACACACCATAGAGATTCAGACAAAGAAAAGCTCTTCATGCTACAGCCTTTATCAACAAAAACCTCATGATTTCAATTAAATTTGTATTTAAATCATTTTTATGGAGGATATTTTTTCAAACAGATGGTCATTTTTGAGACCCTGAGATCTCTCAATATCATTTGTTTTCAGCACTCCAACACTGATGTGGAGGGAATAAGTTCTTTTATATAAAGCAGAGACTATGTGATTCATTTGCTAAACGTGAACTGTTTACAGTTAGAGATTTTTAAAATTCAGCATCTACTAAATGCTTCCAACTAGCCTGGGATCGCTTCACAAACTGTCCTACTCAGCTCAGGCCATTTGACTGCATTCAGAATGCTTTCCAGATGCTGACAGAACTACTGTCAGCAGGATAGGCTTCCCCTAGGGAGGAAGTTATCTATTTAATTGGGGTGGGGGTGCAGGACAGCTCCTCTGGGTGATACTCTTGGTTAACACTCTGCCTTTTCCCCAAATTATCATTTCCAGGGTATTCTAGAGACTTTGAGTCAGCTTTTCTGGTAGAAAGGCAGGCATGGTGATGAGTTACTGAGTTGGTGTTCAGCCTCTGGCAGGTGAGTGCTACAATTCCTTTCTGCAGTGATATTCTTATAAACGACAGCCTTGCTTTTAAATTCCTAGTCTGTGGTCTATTCCTAGTCTGTTCTCCACAATAATTTGGAATAATCTGTTCAAGAGTCCAGAGCAACTCAAATCTAGGGAGTGACAGAGGTGGATTTCAATAGTGTTGCTCAAATTTTAATGTTTGTGAATCTCGGGATTTTGTGAAAGCACAGATGGTGCTTTCATGGGTCTGGGGTGGAGTCTGGGGCTCTGCATTTCTAGTGAGCTCCCAGGTGATGCCAGTGCTGCTGGTCCAGGCACTACACTTTGAGTGGTGAGGGACCATAAGGTGTCAATCAGATATGCACACAGTGAGACCCCCTGATGTCTTATTTTTGCACCCTTCCCCTTTTCCTTTGCTGTCTGGGGATGATGAAGCCAAGCCCCAGCCTTGAGCTGTTATCCTTATTTCAGGAGGGATCATAAACAGAGCCTGCCATTTGCCTGTTTAACTTCTCTGACTCCTCTGCCTTCCTTTGCTCCTCCCTGGGCCTGAATGGTAATGGTGCTCTTTGGTCTAAGGGCCAAGAAGGAACCTCACTGACTTCCCAGTTCACGTTTGCCCACTGTGGTCCTTATGGTTTATAACCCACGGCTGTACGTAGAATTGATCCTCACATTTCCCCATGATGTCTTCTGAGACCATGATGTCTTGAAGCATCTAAAGGCAAACCTGGAAAATTCTCTTCTGGCTTGTTGGACTTATGGTGTTTGGGAAGGTGGGGTTACAAAGCTCTTAAGGAACTTGGAAAAACGAGAGATGCTTGTGACCTTCAGGTGGAAGAGATGACCTCTTCATACCGAGCAGAGTGGAGAGGCTGTGTTCTTAGGGCCATAATTCAGCAAACTCCAAGAAGGCCATCTGAAGGGTTTGTCCAGTAACATATCTGGGTTTATCACTTTGTAAAGCCTTTTCACTTTCTCATTCCTAACTTGTAAGCCCTGTGTTATCCTGGAGGGGCTAAGGGCTCCCTCAGGGGGACTCATTCATATTTCTTCCTCCAGGGACACAATGACAAAACTTTAGGCCTTGTGACCATGCCAGAAACTTGCTTCCCAACTGTCACTGTCCTGCAGGGAAGGGGAAGATACAGCTTCAGCCTTGCTCATTGGTTACTGTCTTTCTTCTATTTCTGGTCCACTGTGATGCTTATCTTGCTTTTGAATCTGCTTCTTTCTTTTCAGAATTTCTCTCTCCCTATTTATTTATTTATTTTAAATATTTTATTTATTTATTCATGACAGACACAGGGAGAGAGAGAGAGAGAGAGAGGGGCAGAGACACAGGCAGAGAGAGAAGCAGGCTCCATACAGGGAACCCGACGTGGGACTTGATCCCAGGTCTCCAGGATCACGCCCTGGGCTCAAGGCGGCGCTAAACCACTGAGCCACCAGGGCTGCCCTATTTTTAAAATTTTATTTATTTATTCATGAGAGACACAGAGAGAGAGGCAGAGACAGACAGAGGGAGAAGCAGGCTCCCCATAGGAAGCCCTCTGTGGGACTTGATCCCGGAACTTGGGGGAATCACGTCCTGAGCGGAAGGCAGATGCTCAACTGCTGAGCCACCCAGGCATCCCCGGAATCTCTCTTTTAAAATCTGTTGTTGCTGTATGCGCTGGGAAAAGTTCCTATGCCTTCCAACCAAAAATCTGAAGTTGTGAAAGTGGGTTTTCTATACTCCGGTTTTTTTTTTTTTTTTTTTTTTTTTTTTAAGATTTTACTTATTTATTCATGAGAGACACAGAGAGAGAGAAAAAAAAGAGAGAGGGGAGAGAGAGAGAAAGAGAGAGGCAGAGGCACAGGCTGGAGGTTAAAAAAAAAAAAGGCTGATGAATAAATGGTCAGGGCACTTTAAAAATCTACCCTTGGATTAAGTAAGATGTGGGAGTGGTGCACCCGATTGCTGCTGCAGTATTCATTCCACTTATAGCAAAGGCCAGAGTAGGAAGCAACACAGGGAAAATCTTTGCTATGTTTCAGAGTGGCTGGGGGCACTTTTTTTTTTTTTCCCCAAACTGCCTTTTATTATTTTTTTTTAAAGATTTATTTTAGAGAGAGAGCATGTGCAATGAGCTTGTGGGAGAGGGGCAGAGGTGGAGGGAGAGAAGAGAATCTCAAGCCGACTCCCTACTGAGTGCAGACCCAGACAGAGGGTTCAATCCCAAGACCCTGAGATCATGACCTGAGCCAAAATCAGGAGTCGGACACTTAATTCACTGAGCTACCCAGGCACCCCGCAAAGTGCCTTTTTACATGAGGTTCCATGGGAGAGATCTCTGTCACTCTCAGGAATAATTATGCTTCTCTTAGGGGGCAAGGACACTGACTCATAATTGTTAAGTTTCCCTTTTTCTTCTGGTCTTCGGATGCTCACAAATTGGTGACCCACATGTACAAGAACAGCAGGCAGCCTTTTTCGTGAGGGTCTGCCTTCAACTTTTCAGTCTTTATTTGGAGTCCAGATGTATATATAATCGTTTTTATGAATTTATGTAATCATTTTTGCAAGAAGGCCTAGAAAAATCTAATAAACCAGACTCACCTTATTTTCCCAACTGGACTGGGTAGAGGCTGTATGGTAGCTGAATCCCAGTATGGTACTGGTTAATGTACATGTATCCACAGCCCCTTCTTCAATCTGCCTCCCAGCTCTCCTGAGAAAGGGAGGCAAGATTTTGGCCAAATGGGCCTAACCCCATGGTCTCCAACCTATCAACCTCCTCTTTTTAATGTCTCCTTTCTCCCTCCATCATAACTCCTCCACCCCCAGTGTGGGGTTGGGGGGTAAGAGTGGACCCTAGCTCAGGGCTCTCTCCTCACCCCCAGCTCAGCCTCCCTCCATTATCACCTGGCCCCTCGGGGAGGCCTCCCTCCTCCCTCCATCCTCACCCCACAACCCCAAGCACAGCCTCCCTCCATCCTCAACCCCATCTTGAAAGGCCTCTCTTCTCTCTCCATCCTCACCCCCTCCAAGAGAGACATCCCTCCATCCTCACCCCCCACCCAGCTCAGCCCCCCTCCTCCCTCCATCTTCCCCTCCCCTCCATCCTCACCCCACAACCCCAAGCATGGCCTCCCTCCATCCTCCCGCCCTGCTCAGCCTCCCTCCTCCCTCCCCCCCTCCGCCAGCTCAGCCTCCCTCCTCCCTCCATCCTCCCCCCCTCCGCCCAGCTCAGCCTCCCTCCTCCCTCCATCCTCACCCCACAACTCCAAGCACGGCCTCCCTCCATCCTCCCTCCCTCCTCCCTCCCCTCCGCGGCCCGCGCGGCCTCACCCCTATGGCGCGGCCTCTTCCGGCCGGCGGGAGGGCGGGCGGCGCGGCGGGGCGGGGCGGGGCGGGGCGGGGCCGGGCGGGAGGGGCGAGCCGGTGGAGCGAGCGTCCCGGGCTGGCGCCCCGCCGCCGGCCGGCCGGTCATGCTCATCACGCTGTGCTACCTGTACCTGTGGGCGCGCTGGGGGCGCCGGCCGGCCGCGCTCGTGCGCGCCACGGTGCAGCGGCTGCGCGCCTCCCGCTGCTCCTTCACCTTCTGCGGCGCGGCGGCGCGGCCCCGGGACGCCCGCGTGTGTCTGAGCCGCGGCGGCCGCGTCTTCTGCGTCGGCGAGAGCCAGGTGGGCGGGCGCGGGGCTGGCGGGGGCGGGGCCTGGGGCAACGAGGGGCGGGGCCTCGGCGCGCGGGGGCGGGGCCTCGGCGCGCGGGGGCGGGGCCTCGGCGCGCGGGGGCGGGGCCTCGGCGGGCAGCGGGGCGGAAGCGGCCCGGGCTCCGCGCTGCTCTCGGGCGGTGCGGGCGGGGCGAGCCCGGGGGCCGCGGACGCGGGGTCCAGGGGGCCGGGTTCGGGGCTCCTCTGCGCGCGGACCTGCGGGGAGCAGGCGTGCGGGCGGAGCGCCCGGGAGGCCCGCCTGGCCCCGCCGTCCCCCGTCCGGCGGTCAGCGCTGCCCACCTGCGGCGTCCTGCGACCTCGTCTGCCCTGCGGGCTGGAGTCGGGCTGAACCTGCGTTCGCAGGAAGACGGCGGATCCTCAGCCGCCGTCACTGACCTCCGAGGCGACAGAAACGGCCCGGTCGCTGGCGGGTTTTACTCACCAGCCCCGCACATGGTCTTCGCACCTCTTTTATTTCGGTTTGCACATAGGCTTTCCTTTTTTTGACCCAATACTTGGCCTGAGCTGCACGTTGAGCAGGCTCTTCCACCTGCCGGTCCTTGACTCTGCGCAAACCCCTGTTCCCCTTTCTGTAAAGGGGGCAACACTCCTATGCGCTCAGCAGTTGGACGGGGACCTGACTTCGCGGTGCAGTTCTGCGCACATTTCCCATCACTAACACTTCTCGTTAATATTTAAAAGCGTTTGCTTTTTTAAAAAATATTTTTTATTTATTCACGAGAGACAGAGAGAGGCAGGCTCCATGCAGGGAGCCCGACGTGGGACTCGACCCCGGGTCTCCAGGATCATGACCTGGGCCCAAGGCAGGGGCTAAACTGCTGAGCCACCCAGGGATCCCCCAAAAGTGTTTGCTTTTAATCGGTTTGTTTCCCTTTCCTCTTCCTTCTGAAAAGTTGGCTCACTTTTAGCATCGAAGTAAGATTTTCTTTGTGTGGGAAGCCATAACACCCACGTGGGAATTAAAATCTTATTTTAGGTTTGAATACTTTGTTTATGCCTAAGTATGAAATTATACCCGGCTTCTAGCAAATCAAAAATACCCTTCCTTGTTAGTATACTATGGCACACAGAAAATGAGATGAGTAACTCTTCTAGTCCTGAGAGAGTGCTCAGTTAGTACCACCTAGATGCAGGATGGGGAGACATTCATTCCACCTGAGAGCCTAATTAATTAATTAGGGCTTAATTCTCTCAAGGAACCTGGATGGAAAGAACAAAATAAGGAAAAATTGAGAGGGTGCTTTTTTCTATTGCAGTGGTTTCCAATCAGGATTCATTTACTTAAGTAACAGTTAAGATTTCAATTAAGAGTAAATATTTTGGACATTGACCCTGTGTCAGATGCTCAGATATCATCATCTCAAGGAGATGTTCCTCGTTCTTCAGACTAAAGGGGACGGGCCGGTGCTGTGCCCACATAAACTTTAAATCACCCTTCATATTTCCAGTTTTTATCTTTTTCTCCCTAGGAATTGGGTCTGTTTAGCTTAGCAGCTTGCCTTGGGAATAGTCACTTAGTATTTCAGTGAATGAAGGAGTGGTTAGTGATTGTTGGGTTTTAGCGCCGATGTTTAAGGCCTGTAATTGGAAAACTTGACTTTTTGTGGTTAGCTACTGTTCATTTCACCTGTAAAATATGGTAGGGCTACTGATTTGGTTGGCTAGATACCTTGGCAGTCCACCTGGGCTGAAGTTAACTTTACAGAAATGAATCTTAGGTCTCATGTTGTCTTCTTAACATCACATATTTAGACTTGGGTGCATAGAATTTGTATGTTTATATAATTGAAGCTCCCGCAGAAATTGATAACTAGAATCAAAGAGTTTATACAAACTGGAAATTTAAAGATGTTTTGTTTAATATACACACATTCCGTGTTTGAGTAAGGTGGACAATCTGTTTTTTGTTAACTTAAAAAAATTTTCTTTTTAAGAATTTATTCATTTATTCATGAGAGACACACACAGAGAGAGGCAGAGACATAGGCAGAGGGAGAAGCAGGCTCCCTGCGAGGATCCTGATGTGGCACTCGATCTGGGACCCTGGGATCACGCTCTGAGCCAAAGGCAGAGGCTCAACCACTGAGCCACCCAGGCGCCCTTTGTTGTTAACTTCTATATTGATAATTATGTTTACCCACAGTTTTTTCAACCCCCCACTTTTTTTTTAAAGATTTTATTTACTCATTCATGAGAAACACAGAGAGGAAAGAGAGAGAGAGAGGCATAGACACAGGCAGAAGGAGAAGCAGACTCCACGCAGGGAGCCCCATGTGGGACTTGATTCTAGGTCTCCAGGATCATGCCCTGGACTGCAGGCGGCGCTAAACCGCTGAGCCACCTGGGCTGCCCCTCCCCCAAATTTTTATTCACTAATTTGTTCAGTAGATTTTTATTAATATTCTACTGTGAGCCAGGTTACTAGGCCAGGTGGAAACGCTTTTTGATCCTCCCAGCAAGGGCAGATTTGAACTGGTAAGCAGTGGGTGGAGCCTGACCTTTTTTTTTGGGGGGGGGGGTAATGGTAGGGCTCATCCCTTGCAGCCTTAGATTTCAGCTTTTCTGCTCTTGATATCCCTTTATTAGTGGGTTAAAGCCTTTTCAAATTCATTTGCTATCTTTTTAGAGAGATTTCAGGAGGGAGAGCACAGATAAACGACATATCCAATCTGATAAGCGATGTTGATGCTATCTATAATCCCTAGAGGAAATGGAAGACTTCTTCAGGCTCCTGTTAATAATGCACTTCTTTTACCAGCTTGCACTTCTGAGCCTCCTCACCTTTAAATGTGCTTCCGAGTTGTGATTTGGAAAGCTCCTCATGCCTTAAGCAGTCAGGCATGGTGGGGGTGAGCCCAGCTTCACAATTAATGGTGGATCACAAATATCTATAGATGTTAAAGTCACAAATCGTAGAAGGGATGCTGCAGGTGTTTAAATAGTCACAATTCGGGGATCCCTGGGTGGCTCAGTGGTTTAGCGCCTGCCTTCGGTCCAGGGCGTGATCCTGGAGTCCTGGGATTGAGTCCAGCATCGGGCTCCCTGCGTGGAGCCTGGTTCTCCCTCTGCCCGTGTCTCTGCCTCTCTCTCTTTCTCTGTGTCTCACATGAATAAATAAATAAAATCTTAAAAAAAAAATAGTTACAATTCAGTAAGAGATGCAGGGTTAATGTGGTGTATAGGAGACCACCCGAGAACCTTATCTAGATCCCGTCTGGAATTACAGAGGGAAGGTCCTGGTTGTTGATATAAGTGGCAATTGTGGTTTGAAGTGATATTAAATCCTCCTTTTTTGTGTGTTTCTTTCCCTCTGTCCAGTCCATCGATGACTTGAACAAGTGGGCCCTATTTATTGTCTCTCCATTTATACTGGAAGCGGAACACATAGCATTTGTGACAGAGAGCATTTGGGTGCAAGGTGAGAGTTTACAGAGACCATCTTCCTCTTCAGAAACCGTGAGTAACATGTTTTTTGTTGTTTTTTTATCACATGTTTTTTTAATCAAAGAAACTATGTCTTTTTTTTTATTTTAAGATTTTATTTGTTTATTCATGAGAGACACAGAGAGAGAGAGAGAAAGAGAGAGAGAGGCAGAGACATTACGCAGAGGGAGAAGCAGGTTTCCTGTTGGGAGCCTGATGCGGGACTTGATCCCAGGACCCCTGGATCACACCCTGAGCCCAAGGCAGACTCTCAACCACTGAGTGACCCTAGTGCCCAGCAAACTATGTCTTAACCAAAAGTAAATTTGATTTCTCCCTTGTTCTTTACTAGCCTTTGTGACTCCCTTTCTTTTATGGATGTTTTGGGTAAAAGAAAAACATATTACTAAAATTATTTTCATCTGTTTCTTTTTATTTTGTAGTGTGGCTGCTAGAAAAACTGCCTGGGTGGCTTATGTTATGTTTTCATCGGGCAGCGCTGCTTGCTGCTCAAGGGACATCCAATCTGTCCTCCACTTCCTTCAAATTGGCCAAAGTGGTTAATTTATATCACCGTGTCCTTCCTAGATATCTCCCCTGGAATATTCTAAAAACACCTCAAACCTGATAACCTGTCCCAAAGTAGTTGTTTCTATTTCTCTGTTGGAAAAAAAGGATAGTCTCAGAGGAACATCCCAACCTGTTCTTCCTCTCACCTCCTGCCTCCTTCCTGCGATGAAGGTCCAAATTCTACAGAGCGCCCCCCCTCCCCCAGGTGTCTGAGCTTCATTTCCGTTCCTCATTTCGTGCTCAGCTTTAGACCATGAAAGTGTCATCCTGTCTTGTGTCTGTGGGTTTTCCTCTTGATGGCCAGAGTTCTCTTTCTAGATACAAATCCAGGGAAGCAGGCTCTTGCTCAAGCTTCACTGGATGCTTTTCACCAGACACAGTCATGCCCTTAGGCTCATGGAAGTCTGCCCCTAAGCCACCCTCGTGGGTTTCTTACCCTTGGCCTCTGTGATGAGTCCTTGCCTTGCTGCCTTCGCTTGGCCACAGGGCCACCATGTGATTCCGCCTCCTGCTGCATAATCCAGTAGAGGTTTTACTGATGCTTACCACAGTCACCGGACTTGCATTTTACACACACCATCTTTAAGACATTTTATTGGGATGAAAGAAAAGGAAGAGAGGAGGAAGACTAGAAGTAATGGACTAGAATTCAAGGTGGACTGAAATAAGGACCACAAGATAGGGGCCTAGGGTTTGGGAGGTGTCCTGAGAGCTCTCAGTGCACGGGGACACCCCATTTCCTCCTGCAGGCTCCTGATGTTTTATCCAGCTTTCTATAGACTTAGCATAATAATAATGCCATTTATCCAGCCCCTGCTAGGCATTTTACATACATTGCTCCAAAGCTTACAATTTTGTAGAAAACCGGAGCCCTAAGATTAAATGGCATTTCTAAAGCCACCAGCAGCCAAGTGACAGATAAAGCTTTAAGCAGTGTTTGTACTCTTTTTAGTAGCCAGAGGAATGGGTTAGTAGTTTTAAAGAGATCTAGATATTGCCGTTTCTTAGTCGTAATAGCAAAGCATATATTAACCTGAGGCCAATCCAGCAATGCTTCTAGCTCTTTCTCTGTTTGGTAGAAAGATGCTTACTGATGATGTGAGGGTTTTTTTTGGCGAACTCAAGCGTAATTTTTATATGCAGAAATGATTATTCAGGAACTTTCTTTTTGTTTAAAACAATGATTTTCTTTTCTTTTTTTAAAAAAAATATTTATTTATTTATTTATTTATTTATTTATTTATTTATTTATTCATTCATTCATTCATTCATGAGAGACACAGAGAGAGGCAGAGGCACAGGCAGAGGGAGAAGCAGCCTCCACGCAGAGAGCCCAACATGGGACTCTATCCCTGGTCCCCAGGATCACACCCTGAGCTGAAGGCGGCGCTAAACCGCTGAGCCACCCCAGGTGCCCTAAAATGATGATTTTCAATGTCTTAAAATTACAAATTAAATAGTCAATTAGGTTGAATCATGAAATTGCCAACTCTTGGCTTTTTAAAATTTTAACTCATGAAGAGTCCATTCATGGCAACCTAATTGTTCTAATTTGGGCTTTTAAGTCCTAATTTACCATTCTTAGAGCAAAAATTTGCGATCACTTCTAATGCAATTTCTGAATAATATTTATCTTGTTTACAAGCTCAAATATCTTAAAACATTGTATTTTATTTTTGGACCCTAGCTGCACAGACTTGGATTAATCCTAATCCTTGAGCAAAATGTATTCTCATCATTGGCTCATGCATGGCCCTCGTTCACTGATGAATTTGAAATTATATAATAAATATCCACGAATTCACCATTGAGTATGGAAATGGAACATGTACCTATGTGATCCCCTAGAGTCTTTCCATTCATTCTGCCTCCCCTTCCTCCATTATCTCCCTCCCCAAACCAGTTTCTTTTTAGGTATGTAAGTGATCTGCGTGAGCAAATAAGCATCTTTCTGAACACTTACGTAATTCTTATAAATCACTGAGCTTAGAGTAAGCTTGATGTTTTCTTATATATGCTAATATTACATGTATATTTAGTATGTTTCAACCTAAAATCAAGGCCAAAATTTCTAAAATATTGCCATTAACATAAAATATGCACAGATTCCTTTTTATTTTTTTTATTTTTATTTTTTCAGTTTGCTTTTTAAAAAAATTTTATTTATTTATTCATGAGAGACACACACAGAGAGAGAGAGGCAGAGACACGGGCAGAGGGAGAAGCAGGCTCCATGCAGGGAGCCCAATGTGGGACTTGATCCCAGGCCTCCAGGATCACACCCTGGGCTTAAGGCAGGCGCTCACATACTGAGCCACCCAGGGATTCCCTGCACAGATTCCTTCTTAACCCAAATATATAACTGCTGTGCTCTTGATGTCCTAGATCATTGTTCCTTAATTGTATGTCTTTATGGGGCTAGAAGAGGTAGGGCATCTGAAGGAACATAGTTACTGTGTTATGCAGGCTACAGGCTAAGCTACTGTAACCGATCCAGCACTGCAGGACAGCAAACAAGCTAGAAGTTACTATGTCTCTCAGGAGGTGCTCTGTAAGGGCATCCAGGGACCCAGTTCCCTTATATCATATTCCTCTGTCATCTCCCCTCTGCCAGCCTCCTTCACTAGCTTGGTAAAGGCTGAGTGGGACTACCCCCTGCCACTGTTGTCCATCTCATGCACATTCTAGCCCTCAGGCTGGGGGAAGGGAGAGGGTGGGGCCAGCAAGCTTCCTCTTTAAAAACTCTGAGCCAGAAATTTCATGGGCCACTTCTGCTCCTGTCCTGTTTGCTACAGGGCAGGCTGAGAACCACAGACCTAACTAGACAGCCATGGGTTGAAGGGAAAAAAGAAAGACTAGATATTGGGGATCCCTGGGTGGCGCAGCGGTTTAGCGCCTGCCTTTGGCCCAGGGAGCGATCCTGGAGACCCGGGATCGAATCCCACGTCAGGCTCCCGGTGCATGGAGCCTGCTTCTCCCTCTGCCTATGTCTCTGCCTCTCTCTCTCTCTCTCTGTGACTATCATAAATAAATGAAAAAAAAAATAAAATAAATAAAAAAAAAGAAAGACTAGATATTGGGAGATGATTAGCATTTCTCAGTTATTTCATTTAACATATGTCCTAATGAAGGTTTCATTAAGATCTGGCATTGTAGCAACAACTTCTTTATTGATTTTCTGAGGTAGAAAGATGCTTACCTACTGAAGAAGACAGCTACTGTCCAGTTAATTTATTTTATTTATGATCAGAGGGTTTGGTGGGTCTTGGCAACCAGTAGCCAGGGACATCCAGAGCTATTTTTTTGACCACCCTGGGTATTACACCACACTCCACTTAAAAGTTGGGCCTTAAAACTTGAAAAGGAATTGATCTTGGGCACCTGGCTGGCTTAGTTGGTAGAGTGTGCAAGTCTTGATCTCAGCGTTGTGAGTTCAAGCCCCGCGTTGGGCACAGAGCCTACTTTAAAAAAAGGAATTGATCTCCTAGCCTGCTGTCTCCTCACAAACTCTGCAGTTCTCGTTTGGGTTGATTGCTTAATGGAATTTTGCATATTGGAGGGCTTTCTTTTCTTTTTTTTTTTTTTTTTTAAAGATTTTTATTTATTTATTCATGAGAGACAGAGAGAGAGAGAGAGAGAGGGCAGAGACACAGGCAGAGGGAGAAGCAGGCTCCATGCAGGGAGCCCGATGCGGGACTTGATCCCGGGTCTCCAGGATCAGGATCTGGGCTGAAGGCAGCACTAAACCGCTGAGCCACCCAGGCTGCCCTGGAGGGCTTTCATGAATATGTATTTTGCAATTAATTCTAAAGTCATTGGAGTTTAACAGGACCCTAAGATATTAAATTGGAACTGCATATGTAAGAAAGTTTTTTTTTAAGATTTTATTTATTAGAGAGAGCACAAGAAGATGCATGGGGGGTGGGGCAGAGGGAGAGGGAGAAGCAGACTACCTGCTGAGCAGAGAGCCTGATGAAGGGCTCAGTCCTAGGACCCTGGCATCTTGACCTCATTCTACAGACCCCAACAACAAATAAATGAATCTTAATTCAGTTTTGTTTTATTTTATTTATTTATTTATTTTTAAAAATATTTTATTTATTTATTCTCACACAAAGAGAGAGAGAGAGGCAGAGACACAGGCAGAGTGAGAAGCAGGCTCTATGCAGAGAGCCCGACACGGGACTTGATCCCAGGTCTCCAGGATCAGGCCCTGAGCTGAAGGCGGCGCTAAACCGCTGAGCCACCTGGGCTGCCCTTAATTCAGTTTTACACAAAAAATAGCATTTTTACATTCATATTTTCACTAATTCATTAACATATTTATTGAACATCTACTGTGTTCCAATTTATTTTGCCTGGTGCCATAACAAATACCTATGGAACATGGTCGGTTCGGCTTAATTTTCAATATTTTCTGTAATGATACTAGTAGTCCTGTTTAGTAAGAATTGATGACCCAAAAGTCATACATAATTCTTTTGTTGCCACAAATTCACTTATGTTCCTTGTACTCAATATCAAGGCATTCATTCATTTCATTCATCTGGGGTTCATTAAGTGTCAGATTGTATGCCAGAGAGTTATGTGTCCTATGGAGATGAAAGATGTATTCAGAAATAACGGTCCTCATCAACTTAAGGAACTCACAGTGTGGGTGGGAAAACTGCTAAGTATATGAACAATTAAAATTCACTGTGATTGGGGTGCCTGGGTGACTCAGTCGGTTAAGTGTCTGCCTTCAGCACAGGTCATGATCCTGGGGTCTTGGGATGGAGCCCTACATCCGGTTTCCTGCTCAGTGGGGAGTTTGGTTCTTCCTTTCCCTCTGCCCCTCCCCCTGCTTATGCTTTCTCATTCTGTCAAAGAAATAAAATTGTTAAAAAAAATATATATAGTTCACCATGATAAGTGCAATGGGAGGGCATGGGTGGGGGGTTGGGGGCAACCTATCTAATAGGGGTGAGGTCAGGAAGGACTTTCCAGGGGGGGGTAATATCTGAGTTTATATATCTATATCTATATCTATATATATATGTATGTTAAAGATTTTATTTGTTCATGAGAGACACAGAGAGAGAGGCAGAGACACAGGCAGAGGGAGAAGAAGCAGGCTCCATGCAGGGAGCCTGACGTGGGACCCGATCCCGGGTCTCCAGGATCATGCCCTGGGCCTAAGGCAGGCACCAAACCTCTGAGCCACCCGGGGATCCCTTAGTTTTAATATTTTATTTATTATTCATGAGAGACACAGAGAGAGAGGCAGAGACACAGGCAGAGGGAGAAGCAGGCTCCATGCAGGGAGCCTGATGTGGGACTCGATCCCAGGATCCTGGGATCATGCCCTGAGTCTAAGGCAGGTGCTCAACCACTGAGCCACCCAGATGCCCTAGCAGGCAGCTCTTTATGTTGGGGTTGTGAGTTTGAGCCCCACATTGGGTGTAGAGATTACTTAAAAATAAAATCTTAAAAAAAAAAAAAAACATTACCAAGCAGGTTCTCTCATCAGTCATAGAGTAGAGAAGCTTGCAGACCAAGTTAGGATATATGAATCACACAGATCACACAGTTTATGAAATAATTTCAAAGCATGCAGCAAGAAAGATCTGGGGTTAGCTCACACTTAGGATTAGGTGCCTGCAGAGTGGAAGGACTACACACCTGAGTCCTGGGCTCTGCAGTGTTTACACATCCTGCTTCCTGGCTGTATCAGCCTATCAGCCTTCCTTGCCAAGGGTGTGGTTACGAGGGCCATAGATGAGGTTGGGGGTGGGGGGCGCTTCAGCAGTTGGAGGGTGAATGTGGCTAGCACATGCTTGTTCTGTTGGGGAGACTGAGAACGTGCGGCTGGAAGAGCTGTGTGCCAGCTGCACTTTTTATCGGTTTCCAGGCAGACCATTGTAGGGCCCTCATGAGTGGCTGATTTAGGGATGATAGAATTGTCAACCTGGAGGTGGCATGATTTATGTCTTATTAATATTTAGAATTGGGACACCTGGGTGGCTCAGCGGTTTGGTGCCTACCTTTGGCCTGGGGTGTGGTCCTGGAGTCCCGGGATCGAGTCCTGCATCGGGCTCCCTGCATGGAGCCTGCTTCTCCCTCTGCCTGTGTCTCTGCCTCTCTCTCTTTGTGTCTCTCATGAATAAGTAAATAAAATCTTTAAAAGACAAGAGATTATTATACCTGGTCAGAAGGTCATGGACAGACCAAGTAAATCCTAAATATTTTTTTAAAGATTTTTTATTTACGTATTTATTCATGAGAGACACAGAGAAAGAGGCAGAGACACAGGCAGAGAGAGAAGCAGGCTCCATGCAGGGAGCTGGACATGGGACTCGATCCTGGGTCTTCAGGATCACGCTCTGGGCTGAAGGCAGGTGCTAAACCGCTGAACCACCCAGGGATCCTCTCCTTTCCTTTTTATCTGTGTTTATGACACATATGTTCCATTGATTTCATCTGCCTTTAGCATGTCTTATAAGTTACTGGCTTGGTGTGTGTTTCATTCACGCTGTGTGTTTTTCTTGTTCTCTGTGTAGCAGAGCTGAACATTCATCAGGAGTGCAAATGCACGGAATACACAGATCACGAAAGGTTTATATGCACTCACTGGGCCCAGTTGAGGTACCCTAGCCTCATGGAACAGAATTGAACTGTACATGCCAAGCCCTGCTCACACTGAGACTGAGCAAAATAAATGATTAGTTTGTGTCACTAAATTTTGGGCTGGTTTGTGCAGTGGGTCACAAGAACACTTGGGATGTCTTTTATTTTTAATTAAAAAAATTAAAAAAAAAGATTTTATGTATTCATGAGAGACATAGAGAGAGGCAGAGACATAGGAGGAGGGAGAAATAGGCTTCCTGTGGCGAACCTGATGTGAAACTCGATCCCAAGATTCTGGGATCAGGACCTGAGCCAAAGGCAGACTCTCAACTGCTAAGCCACCCAGGTGCCCCTTGGGACATGTTTTAAAATTTCTGCTCTTGGGGGATCCCTGGGTGGCTCAGGGGTTTGGCTCCTGCCTTCGGCCCAGGGCCTGATCCTGGAGTCCTGGGATCGAGTCCTGCATCGGGCTCCCTACATGGCTGCTTCTGCCTGTGTCTCTGCCCCTCTCTCTGTGTGTCTCTCATGAATAAATAAAACCTTTAAAAAAAATAAAATAAAATTTCTGCTCTTTGGGACGCCTGGGTGGCTCAGCGGTTGAGAGTCTGCCTTCAGCCCAGGACATGATCCTGGAGTCCCAGGATCGAGTCCCGCATTGGGACTCCCTGTGTGGAGCCTGCTTCTCCCTCTGCCTGTGTCTCTGCCTCTCTCTCTTCTCTCTTTCTGTGTGTCTCTCATGAATAAATAAATAAAATCTTTAAACAACAACAACAACAACAAAAACTTCTGCTCTTAGCTTACCAGCATCAGTGGGATGGGCATGTGATGTGAGCAATAGTGGCTGCAATGCTAAGGTAGTGTACCTTGGACAGGGTGGACACCTCCAGGACATAAGTAATATCAAAAGGGTGTGACAACAGGGTACTTCTATTATTTTCTGCCTGACTAACTCTCAGGTACTCAGAAAATTAAGGTCTCTGGACCCCCCATTTCCTTGAGTGTCTGGTTAGCCCTGTTTTTGCAGTACAACTTGGTTTCACCTGTCAGCTTATCATGTCAGCTCTTGCTTGCCATGCAGTTGTGACATCCTTTATGCTCTCCCTTGATTTTCCAACACCCTTCTCCTAACAGTACCATAGGGCATATTTTCAAGAAATAGAGCACCAGAATGAAGTTTGTAGTCGTCCTTTGTCCTTTGGGTTTCCAAACCTGAAGGCCGCCAGGATAACCACACATCAGAAGCAACCTCCTACCTTTGCTCTCTGAGCTTCCCATCTTCCCATCTCTGCATGTCTCCTTCATCTCAGTTTATTACTAGAAACTTTAAAACTTAACATGTAATTAAGTTGGTTTGGGAGAACGGAACAAGAGCCAGATACGTTAGTGCCATCAGGTATCTGACTCTGCAGAACTGATGGTCTTTGTTTAGACCGAAGTTGTGTTATTCTGGGTTTTTGGGAGCCAGCCCAGCAGGGCATGGATGTGGGTGTGTGCACATACAGGTACCTGTGTACATTTACATATATGCGTGAGGGAGCAGGGAGGGATGGTATGGGGGGCGAGAAAAATTTATTTTAAGGAATTGACTCAGCTGATTGTGGAGTCTGCAAGTCCAGAATTTGCAGGCACACCGAGTGGTGGCAGGGGGTCATTGGGGGGCGGAGTTCCATCTTTCTTGGGGAATGCTCTCTTGAGCATTCTGAGTCTTTTTCTCAGAAGGTCTTCAACTGATTGGATGAAGCCCACCCGCATTATGGAGGATAATCTGCTTTACTCAAAGTCCACTGATTTATTTATAAAATATTTATTTCTTTTAGAGAGAGAGAGAGAACATACACATGAGCAGGGTGAGGGGAAGAGGGAGAGGGAGAGAGTCCTCAAGCAGATTCCTGGCTGAGCACAGAGCCCGACACATGGGGCTCAATCCCAGGACCCCAAGGTCATGACCTGAGCCAAAATCAGGAGTTGGAAATGCAACCGACTGAGCCACCCAGGTGACACCAAAGTCCACTGATTTATTTATTTATTTATTTATTTATTTATTTATTTATTTATTTATTTATTTATTTATTTATCTTTAGAGATTTTTATTTATTTATTCATGAGAGACACACAGAGAGAGGCAGAGACACAGGCAGAGGGAGAAGCAGGCTCCCTATAGAGAGCCAGGTGTGGGACTCGATCCCTGATTCCTGGACTGGGATCATGCCCTGAGCCGAAAGCAGACGCTCAACTGCTGAGCCACATAGGTGACACCAATGTCCACTGATTTAAATGTTAATCACACGTCGGGGTACCTGGGTGGCTCATTCGTTTGGGTCTCCAGCTCTTGCTTTCGCCCCCAGGTCATGATCTCAGGCTCTCTGAATGTGGAGCCTGCTTGAAATTCTCCCGCTCTCCCTCTGCCCTTTGGCTCCCTCCGTCTCTTAAAAAAAGAAATGTTAATCACATCTAAAAAATACCTTTTCGGTCACATCTGGACTGAAATTTGGCCACACGCCTGGGTACCATGGCCTAGCTGAGTTGACACATGAAATTAACCATCACCTGGCTGACGCTCAGCTGACTGTTGAGATCTCTGTTCCCGCATTTGCCGCAGGCCACCTTGGGAAGGAGAGTTTGTTGAAGAGCCACCCCCGAGAATTTAACGTGCCCCTTGGTCCTGGGCCTTCCTGTGGCCGCGTGTTGAGTTGAGCAGGTGCATCACTGCCTCCTGTCATTGACAAAACTACAAAGTCATGAGCTTTGGTTATGGAAGGGATTTCTGGCAGGAAATCCATTTGTGTTTAGGGCTGACCAGGGCTTCCTTCCCTTTGATCTTTGGGAGCAAGCCTTTGGTCTGACTTCCCCTTTCTTTCTCAATCCCTTTGTTCCCAACTCGAAGTGCAAACTGGAAGCGCCCTGTTTGCTTTTAGACAAACAGCCCTGGATGTGTCGGTGACAGTGTGGCTTTGCTTTGATGGAGCACACGGCACTGCTTGAGGAGTTTGCATGGTCTGTGGCTCGTGGACCATGTTTCTACAAAAAGGAAATGCACTTAGGTGAGGAAACAGCTGGCTGTGTTGAGAAACCTGATCAGAGGGATGTGTGTATTGTTCTCTGGCGGCTTCCTGTCCACCCCAGTGCTTGGCTTATCTCCCCCTTCTCTCCTCCTTCAAGGGTGTCTGAGAATTTCATTATTGGCTCCTTTGACACTAAATGCTTACTGTGAGGCATAGCTCCACACCACTGGCTGTTCCAGCAGGGTGCTCAGTCAACTTTTGAGCAACTGGGCAGGGTTTCCACTGGCTGATGATGCCTCCTCCTCCTTTGATTGCCTGCAGTGTGCTGTTAGCTTCAGGCAGGAGGTTGGTTGTGCTGTTCCCTTCCTACATTTCCCATCCACCCTCATCTGCATGGTCAAGCTCTTGCCCAGGCCATAGTTTATCTTCTCATCCTCCTGAGGGGACATCCTTCCTCCATTCTTGAAGCTGGAAATCAGCTACATATTTGTGTGAATTGTCAGCATCTGCTGTCCTCCCAGATCAGAGGTGTCGGATTTGAGATGCGGAGTCCCCCTGAAATGCTGGTCAGGTGAACCCTGACCCTGAACTCTGGCTGCATGTCTGGCGGGAGGTGGAGAAGTCGGTGATCAAATGGAGAGCAGGCCACATATAGAGCTAGAAGAAAATTCTGAGGCTTCTCTTTCTCCAGATATCCTAGACCTGTTAGTGGGTTTCAATCTTTAGACCATAAAGACTTGACTCGCATTTATTAAGTACCCCCCCCCCCAATAAGAAAGTTTTTCCCAACTTTATTTCAACAGCTTCTTGAATGAGAAACATTAGATTCAATTTGAATTCTAAGGAAAGACATGCAATAATAAGGAGTAAGATTTTGTGGGGTCGGGTTCACCCCTGGAGGGCCACAATCCTTTGTGCTATCTATAACTTTTTCACCCTCCCTCACCCACCTCCATCATCCTCAAACTAGTTTTTGCCCACTCAGGGGGGATATGGTCCCTGCTGAGAATACCTGCTTTGAGGACTCCAGGTTTGTTTGTTTGTTTGTTTATTTAAAGATTCTTTTTATTTATTCATGAGAATCAGAGAGAGGCAGAGACATAGGCAGGGGGAGAAGCAGTCTCCCTGCAGGAAGCCTGATGTGGGACTCGATCCCAGGACTCTGGGATCGTGACCTAAGCCAAAGGCAGACGCTCAACCACTGAGCCGGCCACATGCCCCTTTGTTCATTTTTTAAAGATTTTGTTCTTTTGAAAGAGTGAGAGAGTACCAGCAGGGGGGGAGGGGGGAGGGGCAGAGGGAGAGGGAGAAGCAAACTCGTTGCTAAGTAGGGAGCCCTATGCAGGATTCCATCTCAGGACCCTGGGGTCATGACCCAAGCCTAATGAAGGGCAGATGCTTAACCAACTGAGCCACCCAGGCACCCCCACTTTGTCTATTTTTAAATTGGGTATTTTAAAGCCCAATTTATGTTTTTTCTTTTCTTGCATGTACTTTTGGTGTCCTGAGAAACCATTGCCTGATCTGAGGTCATGATGATGTAGGCCCTGTTTTCTTCTGAGAATTTTGTAGTTTTAGCTCTTATATTGAGGATCTGACCCAGTTTGAGTTGATTTTTGTACCTAGTAAATGGCATGAGGTAGGGGTCTATTTTTATTCTTTTGCACATAGTTACTGGTTGTACCAGCACGGTCTGTTGAAAAGATTGTTCTTTTCCCATTGAATGGTCTTGGCAACCTTGTCCCATATCAGTTGTCTGTAGGCGTATGTATTTATTTCTGTGCTCTCAGTCCCATTGCATTGATCTGTATGTCTGTCCTTATGCCAGTTGGACCTTGACTTTTGAATGCCATGTCTCCTGAGTGAGCAAGTTCCCTAAAGGCAGAGGAGGCTGGGCTTGTGGGAACTCCCCTTACCGCTCTAAGGTTCAGAATTCATCCCAGCATCGGGCGGGGCAGTGCTTCATTATCTAGTTGTTTCTTCAGCGCTTTCAAGATGTTTTATTGATGTTATCCAGCACTTTCTCATTGTTCTCAGCAAGTGTTAGTTCTAAAAACCTAGCCTATCAATTTAAAAAATGGAATTCAAAATTATTTATCTCAGATTATGAAATTTGGGGCAGTTTGTTATGGGAAACAGGGAAATCATTCATGGCATCTTAAAAAAAAAAGACCATTCTAGTCACTTGCTTTTATTTTTATTTTTTTTATTTTTTATTTTTTTGCTTTTATTTTTATGTTTTTGTTTTACTTTATAAAAGATTTTATTTGTTCATGAGAGACACTGAGGCAGAGACACAGAGGAAGAAGCAGGCACCCTATGGGGAACCCGATGCAGGACTCCATCCCAAGACCCCGGGATCATACCCTGAGCCAAAGGCAGATGCTCAACCACTGGTGCCCTAGTCACTTGCTTTTAAAGCCAGATTCATAATAGCTAATAATCGTGGCTTTCATCACTTGGGCACTTTGCTGCCCCCAGGCCTTCCGCTGGGGACATTATATACTCTTGAATCTCATTAACATAACAAACCTATAAGATGACTGAGTATTAGTATCACTATTCCTGTTTTATGAGTGAGGAAGCTGGGACTCCCGAGACTTGCCTGAAGACACACAGCAAAGATGAGCTGAGTTTGACCCAGACCCAGGTCCCTGACACCAGAGCCAGGCTCTTAACCCCCAGGGGCTCCAGTCCTTGTCCCAGGTTCACCTTCTTCACTGACAAAAACTGGAACGCGTCTGGGACTGCATTTTTCCTGCGCTCCTTTTCCCTGTCTCCCTAGTGGTGGAAATGTGAGCTGGGACATACAGGAGCTCTCTAGAGGGTCCTGGACAGTGGTTTCCCAGTTTTAGGAAATCAAGGGGGAGCCCTGTATAGAACCTCAGAGTCCTGGGCTGCGGCTGCAGAGAGACCGCGGTGTCGGGACGGGGCTTGCTCCCATGCTCCTGGGGAGTTGGGGTGCAGTTGGCCTCCGACCACACTGGAGCCAAAGCTGGTCTTCGGATTATGTTATAAATCACTGCATGGGGCGCCTGGGGGGCTCAGTCGGCTAGGCAGGCTAGGCATTCTGCCTTCGGCACAGGTCACGATCCCAGGGGTCCTGGGATCAAGCCCCGCATTGGGCTCCCTGCTCAGTGGGGAACCTGCTTGCTTTCCCTCTGCCTCTGCCGCTCCCCTTGCTTGTGCTGTCTCGGTCTCTGTCAAATAAATAAAATCTTTAAAAAAGAAATTACTGGATATTGCAGACCTGTTGCTTTCTCCTAATTCCTGTTACTAAAGGGCACATTGGTGTGTTTCCATGTCTGGCAAATGGCCCTTTCCCCTTTCAGCTCCTTGAAAAGCAGTTGAGACTTCAATTGCTTCTATTTTATTTATTTTATTTTATTTTATTTTATTTTATTTTATTTTATTATTTTATTTAATATTATTTTAACTTATTTTAATTAATTTAATTTAATTTTATATTTTATTTTATTATTTTATTTTTTATTTTTGTAGATTTTATTTATTTATTCATGAGAGACACAGAGAGAGGCAGAGACATAGGGCAGAGGAGAGGTAGGCTCCTTTCAGGGGAACCTGATGCGGGACTGGATCCCAGGACCTTGGGATCATGACCTGAGCTGAAGGTAGATGCTCAACCACTGAGCCTCTCAGGTGCCCTTAAGACTTCAATTGCTTTTAAGAGATAGGGTTGTATTTAGTGCTTTGGAAGCCCTGTTGTCAGTTAGAAACAAGAATGTTCCGGCCGGAACAAATTGGATGTTAATAAAACACAATATCCAGTAGCTCATTATGTTTGACTATAATTTATCGGTGGGAGCTGAAGGGAAGAGTAAAGTATCTGCTTATTTCAGAGAAGAACAATCTCACTGTCTTTTTCTCTCTCCTCCCTCACCCCTGTTTCTCAGATTGTGAAGTGGTCCGACTGCTGTTTGCCATTAGCTTGCAGACCTGGGGATCCTTATCAATTAATCGCTGAAGCAAGCGTGGATGACTTCAGTAAGCTGGGGGTGGCGTTCATGGAAGATAGACTCCAGATGGCTGATGGCCTGATACCTCAAAAGATTGTTTGTAAGTGACTTTAGAAGTGTTTCCATCAGGGATGCCTGGCTGGCTCAGTCACAAGAGTAGGCAACTCTTGAGCTCTGGGTCATGAGTTTGAGGCTCATGCTGGGTGTAGAGATTACTTAAATAAATAGAAACATTTTTAAAATATATTTTTATCATACCAGGAGATCCATTGATTATTAGCTTAAGGACTGTTGAACCCTCTTGTTTGGTGTGGTTTAAGGCAAGTATGCATCTTCAGTTTAATGCACTCAACGGGTTGGATATATTTATAATACGAGATTCATACATGTGTTAGGTTTTCTTGAGATGCTTATCCCTAAGTATACCAATAGTGCTTTCTTAAAAAATTTAAAAAAATTTTTAAAAAAGATTTTGTTTATTTTTTCACAAGAGACACAGAGAGAAAGGCAGAGACATAGGCAGAGAGAGAAGCAGGCTTCTGGCAGGGAGCCCGACGCAGGACTCCATCCCCAGACTGGGATCATGCCCTGAGCCGAAGGCAGAGGCTCAACCACTGGGCGTCCCTCAGTAGTGCTTTTAAAATTCTCTTTTTTATTTAAATGGAGTCCACGCTGGGCCCAACTTAGGGCTTGAACTCACAACCCAGAGATCTGGATCTGAGCTGAGATTAAGAATTGCATGCTTACTCGACTGAGGCACCCTGGTGCCCCAGTGATTTTTAAATTCTTAAACAAGGATTTCCCATGATTGCATCGTCCATGGGATGGTGTGCAAATGTAGAACCCATATAATGTTTGTTTCACACAATCTAAAAAGCATAACTAGTTCCTAGACTATAGTCGACTGAATGTAAAGCGTAGCCAATGTTAGTACAAAGTTCTTAATCTAACAGTTTTTTTTTAATTTTTTAAAAAAATTTATTTATGATAGTCACACAGAAATAGAGAGAGAGGCAGAGACACAGGCAGAGGGACAAGCAGGCTCCATGCACCGGGAGCCCGACGTGGGACTCGATCCCTGGTCTCCAGGATCGCGCCCTGGGCCAAAGGCAGGCGCCAAACCTCTGCGCCACCCAGGGATCCCAATCTAACAGTTTTTAACTTAAAAAATATGTATCACAATATTTTGAGATACATCTTTTTTTTCAGGAAACGTGAAAAATGTCTTCATTCATTAGGTTTATTTTTATTTTAAATTTTTATTTTTTAAAAAAGATTTTATTTTTTGAGAGACAGAGAGCGTATGAGTGAGCAAGCATGAACAGGGGGAGGGCAGAGGGAGAAGCAGACTCCCTCCTGCTGAATGGGGAGCTCAACGTGGGACTGGATCCCGGGATTCAGGGATCACAATCTGAGCTAAAGAGAGATGCTTAAGTGACCGAGCCACCCAAGCAACCCCCTTAGTTAGGTTTAAAATGGAGTTTCTATGCCCATGAAAGTCTTCATTTGTATCTTGAGCGAATGAGTGTTACCAGCTCAGGAAATTCTTGTAAATCATTTAATTTCCCAGTTTGGCACATGCATGCGCCTGATACCGTGTCAGATTTGTAACAAGTGCTCAATAAATGTTTTTGAATCAATGATTGGAAAGAAGCTTCTATTCCAGTCCTGAGATAAGATACTGGAAAGACCCTTTTCCCATAGTGATTCTGCAAAGTGTCCTGAGAGCCCCTGCTGCCTGGAGGTATGCATGGACACACTAGATAGCTGCCTGTTTTTGTTTCTTGGTTTCATTATCTTATTAGGACACCCAAGAAATTGATTCCATAAATAAGGCTCACTTACCTCTCTGAAGCCTACCTTCTTAACCTGCCAACAAGGGGGTCTGGGGCTTCCCGGCTCACATGGGAAAGGTGTTGTGGACACCTGGATTTCACCGTTGGGATTGTCAGGTGCACCCTCCTAACATGTGGGAACAATGCCATGGTGCCAGTGGATGCTGCAGACCTGCGTTGGGGGCACAGGTGGTCTCCAGTGGGTGGGCTGCCCTGGAGCAGAAGTCATGGAGTACAGAGAGCACTGGGAGGTTTTGAACTGAACTGTGTGACAAATCAGAACGGCTGACAGCTTGTCTCTTCTGTTCGTGTTTTAGCAGTGCATTTGCAGGACTGTACTCTGAAGGCGCTTGAGACCTCAAACAAGCAAGCCCATATCCTACAGCAGAATCCTGAACCTTCCACCGAGAGTAAGTCAGAGCCGGACATCATGGAGTACATCGATAAAGATGACCCCAAGGTTCTTCGTGCCCATCCCACACAGGAGGAAGCTGGTACCTCTGGCAGTGAGCCAGCTGAGGAGGATGACAAAGGAGTAGGCTCCGTTGAGCACTGTCCCCTCCATCTGTCTAGTTGCCATGAGTGTTTGGAGCTTGAGAATAGCACCATTGAATCTGTCAAGTTTGCATCTGCAGAGAACATTCCAGATCTTCCCTACGATCACGGTGGTTTGGAGGATGTTGCTGATGACAGCTGCCCGGAGAGAGAAGGGAGGAGAGTCAACATCACAGGAAAGGCACCCAACATCCTCTTCTACGTGGGCTCTACACCCCAGGAGTCCCTGGGCAGGTTCCAGGAGGTCCGGTCCGTTCTGGCTGACTGTGTGGACCCCGACAGCTATACACTCTACCACCTGTCAAAGGAAAGTGCCCTCAGAGACCCATGGTCAGACAACTGTCTATTGTTGGTCATTGCTACCAGGGAGGCTATTCCTGCAGACCTCTCCCAGAAGTTCATGGCCTACCTTTCTGAAGGAGGGAAAGTGTTGGGCCTGTGTTCGTCCTTCACACTTGCTGGCTTCCAGGTGATGAGCAAGAGCACGCTCAAGGAAACAGTCCAGAACTTGGTTTTCTCCAAGGCCGACCAGACCCAGGTGAAGCTCAGCATCCTGAGCAGCGGCTTCGTTTATGAGGATTGCTCTGGAGGGCAGCTCAGCCCGGGCCAGCTCCAGGGTCACCTGGAGAATGAGGACAAAGACAGGCTGATAGTGCAAGTGCCTTTTGGGACACGTGGAGGAGAAGCCGTTCTTTGCCAGGTATGAAGGCTGGCATCCATGTAGTGATCTTTGGGGATCTCTGAGAGTATGCTCTTTAAGGCTATACACTAGAAGGGTCAAAACAGTCTGTGCTTTGTGGGGTAGTTTTGATCCTTGGTTGGGAGTTTTTGCTGAGGCTGAGTAGGTTTAGATGAGGGCTTTCCTGTCGGTAGAAATATCCCATTTCACCAAAATGCTTGGGATGGAGGAATGAAGCAGAGGCTGTCATGGCTAATTAAAGACTGCTAGTAAACCAAGAATCAGTCAGAAAATTCTTTCCTGTTTTGATCTATACTGGTAATAATCTTTACAAAATACATTAGTCTATTTGGTCTCAAAGCACACTGTGGTCAATATAATGGAACCTTTTAATTAATGTAGGGAGTTGAGCACCTCTGGCTGGTGATTTTCAGTGTTAATAACCATCACATTACAATGTTGTAGCTGATGTAGCAGAAATGCTCACCAACTGCTGGGGTGGTGAGTGTTGAGAACACTTCAAATCCTTGGTTCTTTTATGATTTTGTCCCTCTTAAAGTCTAAATGCTGAGCAAAATTTCAGAGAGGAGAATATTGAAGCAGTTTAGATTTATGGCATATTAATACAACTGACCCCTGAATCACATGGCTTTGAACTGCATGGATCCTCTTGTGTGGAATTTTTTGGCTAAATACAGTTCAGTACTGTAAATGTATTCTCTGTTCCTTATGATTTTCTGTTTTTCTTCTTTTTTAAAAGCTGCTTTTTTTTAAAAAAAATATTTTATTTATTCATGAGAGACAGAGGCAGAGACACAGGCAGAGAGGGACAAGCAGGCTCCCTGCGAGGACCCTGATGCAGGACTCGATCCCAGGACCCTGGGGTCATGCCCTGAGCCAAATGCAGAGGCTCACTCACTGAGCCACCCAGGTGCTCCTGTTGTTGTTTATTTTCATTTCATATGCATCCTAGGAGCGAAATCTCTTGGGTTTTTTTTTTTTTTTTAAAGATTTTATTTATTTATTCATGAGAGACATAAAGAGAGAGAGAGAGGCAGAGACACAGGCAGAGGGAGAAGAGGCTCCACGCAGGGAGCCCGACATGGGACTCGATCCCGGGACCCCGGAGTCACGCCCTGTGCTGAAGGCAGTGCTAAGCCGCTGAGCCACCGGGGCTGCCCATCTCTTGGGTTTTCTGACCATTCTTCAGGGGGTTATCAATTTGTTTTCTTTACTATTCTAAAGCCCATTCATTTGTTCTTAAGATAATACTCAGGCAAAGATGCATATAATTAAGAAATCTGGACATCAGGATAGACAAATATGTACAAGCTAAGCAGGTTTCATATAGGCTGAAAAGCACATGAATTAGTTTGGAGGCCTAATAAATGTTCCTCTTATCTTTTTCTCTGCAAAGATGGTAACTATAGCAACTGTGCATTCCCAGAAAATCCACTTAAAAACCCGACTTCCTAGAGCCGTATTTCAGTTTTGAATAGTGACTTTTACCACCCCTGTGCACAGACTTGTACTAGAAAATTGATTCGGCACTGCTACGATCCATTTCTCTGCGTTACATGGCAGCTCTGCTTGCTGCACCATTTAAATTGACCCCGTTACTGTCATAAAATTTGATACTGCATGCATTGCTCTAGAAAAAAAGGCAATACGATGCAGCTTCAAAAATCAGATTCAGAGGATTAGAATGTCATTTTTGATTTTCAATGACTTCCAGTCTCTGTGTGACAGGGTCACTGCTTTTTCCTCAGACCTGTGTCACTATAATACCTTGCCGCCGAGATCAGCCAATAAATGTTATCACGGGCTGGTTAGTTTCCTCTTTCCCTGGTCAGTTTCATCGTCTTTATCTCTAATAAATCGAGGAATGATGTAACCCAGTAAGAGGGGGCACAGCACTTCAAGGGCAAACCACAGCCGCACAGTGGGTGGTGGTCTCACGGCCAAGGAGCTGCATGTGGATGCCTTTACCATTCGTCATAAGGAAAAAGGAAATTTTCGGGTGCTTGCTGTAATGATTAGGTTTGCAGGCGAAATTTAAGGCTGCGGATTAATGCTGACATTTCGTTATCAAAGCGACTGAGACTTTGGCATAAAGACTTTGGCCAAATAGATTTAAAAATAATTTATTTCCGGGATGCCTGGGTGGCTCTGTGGTTGAGCATCTGCCTTTGGCTCAGGGCTTGATCCTGAGGTCTTGTGATCAAGTCCTGCATCTGGCTCCCCGCAGGAAGCCTGTTTTTCCCTCTGCCTGTGTCTCTGCCTTTCTCTCTGTGTCTTTCATGAATAAATATATAAAAATCTAAAAAAAAAAAATTATTTCCTTATTTAGCTTTAGCACATGGCAGTAGCAATCTGACTTTTATAGCAGGGTTTCTCCACCACTGCACTGCTGACATTTTGTGCTGATCCTCTTGTCACGAAGTCATCCTGTCCCATGCACTGTAGGGTGTCAGCAGAGCTACACATTACATGCCAGTAGCAATCCCCCTCCCCCCCTAGCCAGTTTGTGACTAGAGACGTTTTAGTTCTGGCTTTTGGTCTAGCCAAAAAGCTTTAATTTTAGAAGAAGCCAAGTTATGGGAATGGACCCATCAGTATGGTAATAGTATGACAGCTGGAAGATGAAACGTTTCTTGGGTACCACAGAGGACCAGCAGTGCAAATCCAGAAGCACACACTCTCCTGTGAATTGAAGTAAAGAGCCAAAGGAGGTCTGTCTTTTCACTTCTGTTTTACTTATTTATTTTTAAAGTATTTATTCATGAGAGAGACACAGAGACACAGAGGCAGAGACACAGGCAGAGGAAGAAGCAGGCTCCCTGTGAGGAGCCTGACGTGAGACTTGATCCTGGATCTCAGGATCACGCCCTGAATCGAAGGCAGATGCTCAACCGCTGAGCCACCCAGGCGTCCCTCACTTCCATTTTAGAAACACCTCCTCGAAGCCCGCGAAAGCACTCCTCACACAGTGTCAGTGGTTGTCCTTTGTCTTACCTCCTGCAGCTCTTGAGGCCTGCTCGTGGGATGAGTGTTCCTTTTCCTCCTTGGCATCTCTCATGCATGACTGTGAGTTCACACCTCACTGCATGTGCTTCTTGAATCTTCTGGGTATTGACTCAGCCTGGGCTGTGTGTGTGCCATTAATCACACTCACCACCTCTGCTCTGGGCCCAGGTCCGGGGAGAACTTCGCTCATTTTATTTCTGCCACCTGTTAGGGGTCATCTCCAGGAGAGCCACTTGCTCACGTGCTTGCATTGAACACGACCCACTGCTGTGCTCATTGGAGCAGCACTGGCTTTGCCCACTGGAGAGGAGAGGCCACATTTAGGGAGAGAACGCAGGGAAGGAGACTTGGATTCCTTGAAGGATTTCAATTCTCTGCCTCAGCCTCTCTCCAGGGCTGTTTGGAGGACAGACTTGGAGGACAGACTCACTCCTGCTCCTGGACGACAGGAGCAGCCGTCTGCTGGCCCACTGTGGTGTGGGACCATGCTGGACTTCTCTACAAACCTCAGATTGGCATCAATTTTGAATAGCTGGATCACTTTGGACAGTATATTTGGATGGTATTTTTGACTTGGTTAAATCTTGGGTGGGAATTGAGGGATATTACATTGCTCGAAGCCTGGCACCTTGCTTTTTATTTTATCATGCTCCTATGATTATCAGGTCAGGAGCTCCACATACATCAGATATCTACAGCTGATCCTTGGCAAAGGTAAGATAAAATCAAGCAAACAGGCTTAGGTTGTTCAATGTTCTGGGACCCTCCAGGGCTCTTTTTTTTTTTTTTTTTAAGATTTTATTTATTTATTCATGAGAGACACAGAGAGAGAGAAAGGCACAGACACAGGCAGAGGGAGAAGCAGGCTCCATTCCATGCAGGGAGCCTGACGTGGGACTCAATCCCAGGTCTCTAGGACCACACCCTGGGCTGAAGGCAGTGCCAAACCGCTTAGCCACCTGGGCTGCCCCCACCCTCCAGGGCTCTAATCCGATCTTAAGAGGACCAGAGGTTCTAGCATGTTCCTTCAGAACAAGATACAGAGGGGTCTGGTGGGGCTGTTTGATTGATTGATTGAAAAAATATTTTTATTTATTTTAAAAGATTTTATTTATTCATTCATGAGAGACACATAGGCAGAGACACAGGCAGAGGGAGAAGCAGGCTCCATGCAGGGAGCCCGATGTGGAACTCTATCCCAGGACCCTGGGATCACGACCTGAGCTAAAGTCAGATGTTCAACCACTGAACCACTCAGGTGACCCTAAAAAAGATTTTATGTATTAGAGAGAACGAGAGAGAGAGAAAGAGAAAGGAAACACAAGCTGGGAGGAGGGGCAGAGAGAGCAGCAGACTCCACTGAGCAGAGAGCTGGATGCGGGGCTCAATCCCAGGACCCTGAGGTGATGACCTGAGCCAAAGGCAGATGCTCAACCCACTGAGCCACCCAGGTGTCTCCCAGTGGGGCTAGTTTAATTTGAAGTGGACGACAAAGCCTGAACTAAATAGATTAAGTCTTGAATCTTAAATTCAATCCAGGTGAAGGAGGATGGGGAGGGAGGGCCTTTCTGGGGTCCCCCAAACCCCGTTTCTTCTGTCTGAATGCATGCAAACACTCTTCCAGTGGTGAGCGAGGCTACTGTCTATCCTGGGGTTGATTTCCTGGTGGTTATGACTCAGGTAGAGTCAGGGTTTCAACTTGACCTTAATTGGGTTCTCAGCACAGTCATATTTCTTGATGTTTTGGTGGAATCATCAAGGTAATCAACTTGCCCAAGTTCCCCCGACTGGTCAGTAATAAAAGTTGGGACCCAGATGGAATCCGATTACTATCCAGGCTCATTTCCAGCAACCGCCTTTCTGCCCGGCCGCTGTGATTTCAGTCGGCTCCTTTGAATCTCTTTAACTGCTGTTGTTACTCTCCAACTGTTCAAGTTCAGTGTTTCCATACTGTTGATAATTCGAAGGATTCCTGTTCAGGTTTTCAGAAAAGCCAGGGAAGGCACCGTTTCCCGTAAGGTGGGTAAGTGCCCCCCGGTTTACCAGGTGGTGTCTTTTCCCCTCAGGCGCACCTAGAACTACCTCCCAGCTCTTCAGTGGTGCAAGGCCAGGAGGATTTCAATCTGCTCAAATCAAGCAATCTCAGAAGATACGAAGTCCTTAGGGAGATCCTGACAACGCTCGGCCTAAACTGTGACATGAAACAAATTCCTGCCTTGACGCCTCTTTACTTACTGCCTGTGGCAGAGGTGAGTGTGGAGCTCTGGTGGGACGGAGACCCTGCTCCTCTGTGGTTTCGATTGTGATTTCTGCTTTTATTATTTTTATTTTAAAAATTTTTTAAAGGATTTTATTTATTTATTCATGAGAGACACAGAGAGAGGCAGAGACACAGGCAGAGGGAGAAGCAGGCTCCATGCAGGAAACCTGATGTGGGACTCGATCCCGGGACACCAGGATCACGACCTGAGCCAAAGGCAGGTGCTCAACCACTGAGCCACCCATGCCCCTCTGCTTTTTTTTTTTTTTTTTTTCCCTGCTTTTATTCTAACGTCAGGTTTGGGAACCGTCGTAAAGCCAGCCAAGTATAACTGGTATTTTTGGTGTTTGTGTGTGAGGGAGGGAGAGAAGGGGTTCCGGCTTAAAGGTCGTGGCTCAGTCACTTTAGGGGACATGGGGGACACTCTTTTATGTGTCAAGAGTATCTTTGGAAACCACAGTTTATTCATTTGGGATGAAAACCTTTGCTTTGATCCGGGCCTTTCTCAGTGAGTATTTGGATGGCAAAATCCCAAGTTTTGTTTCATTTACGCCGATGTCTGCCATCTTGTGGCAGAAGGGGCTCTGGATTTCAGTTTCTATCTCCTGGTTGTGTCTACAAGGAAAATGCAGGAATTGTCCCAGGCTGTTGTCTGCCTTTGATCAAGCCTGCGGTTGTACCTGGTTTGCGCAGGTCGCCACATTCTCTGGGGGTGTCTCCTCCTGCTGACCCTTTTGCTTTGCCAGACTGTCAGTTTCTTATTAATTGTGGCAAATTATTTTGTGGGTCTTTTCCTGGTCTCCGTTAAATAGGGAAATTTGAGTGTTTAATAGATATCACCATGCAGTTTCAGCAAATACCTGATAGTTTAGGTGACGCCAAACACCAAACTTACCTGCTTTCCCTTGAGAAGAACAAAGTATACTTCCTACCTCAACCTTTTAATTTTTTTAAGATTTTATTTATTTATTCATGACAGACAAGAGACACACAGAGAGAGAGGCGCAGAGACAGGCAGAGGGAGAAGCAGGCTCCATGCAGGGAGCCCGATGCAGGACTCGATCCCTGGTCTCCAGGATCAGGCCCAGGGCTGAAGGTGGCGCTAAACCGCTGGGCCACCGGGGCTCAACCTTTTTAAAAGGGAAGAAACTCCCTTTGGATTCTACTCTGCCCCTTGGCATGTTTAGTTTTCAGAGGAAAGCAGAGCAGTGGGGTCTCTGGGTGGGATGTGCTCACTTGGAGAAGACAGGTATAAACTCCAAGGCAGGTAGGATTAGGGTACCTTATACGATTGATTATGTGAAGTTTCCGAGAAATAATGTATGTTAAAGTTTTATGTGAATTGTATTATTTAAAAGACAATTGAATTATTAATATTATTATAATTAGACTGGAGTTTTAATAAGTTGCATGTATATAATGTACTTAAAAGTGCCTGGTGTCTAGTTTTAAAAAGATTTTGGGTGGTGTTTTAAATTTTAAAAGTGAATGATACTGCAATGGATGATTTTTTCCCATTTAAGAAACATTCTTTTTTCTTTTCTTTCTTTTTTTTTTTTCTTTTAAACAGTACTCAGCTTTTATTATTATTTTTTTCATTCTTTTTTTTTTTTAAAGATTTTTATTTATTTGTTTGACAGAGAGAGTACACAAGGAGGGAGTCAGGCATAGGGAGAGGGAGAAGCAGGCTCCCCACTGAACAGGGAGCCTCCCAGGGGACACGGTTCCAGGACCCTGAGAGAGTTACTTGAGCAGAAGACAGATGCTTAACCAATTGTGCCACCCAGGTACCCAAAGAAACATTCTTTTATAGCATTTTCATGATGGTGTTTAGCTAGTTTGTACTCTTTATTTTAATGTTTTATTAAAAATTTTTTTAAAAGATTTTATTTATTTATTCATGAGAGACACACACAGAGGGAGAGAGAGAGAGAGGCAGAGACACAGTCAGAGGGAGAAGCAGGCTCCATGCACCGGGAGCCCAATGTGGGATTTGATCCTGGGTCTCCAGGATCGCGCCCTGGGCCAAAGGCAGGCACTAAACCGCTGCGCCACCCAGGGATCCCTAATGTTTTATTAAAATTTTTTAAAGTTTATTTATTTTAGTAATCTCTACACCCATCGTGGGGCTTGTATTCACCACCCCACCCCAAGGTCAAGAGTTACGATTGAGCCAGCCAGGTGCCCCCCTACTCTTTTTTAATGGGTGCTCTTGGGAATCCATAGTATGACTTTGGTTTGTGGCTTGATCTTAGGAATTCAAAGCCCCACATCATTTGTCTCTGTTTTAAATGTTCAGTTAATAGAAGGAAAGCAGCGAATCCATCTTGTGACTTTTATCAAAATAAAGTGGGTCCCCAGAGCTTCACTTCCTATAGATGGCCCACTTATTGTCCTCCCACTTTGGAGAGATGGGACAGAGCCTGTGGTAAGGGTCACTGGTCCCAGGTGAGTTGTCCTGGGACTGTCACTGTCCTAAATCATCTCTCTCTGCCCTTTCCTGGTTGTGGAGGGCTGAGTCTGGAAATGTGAGGGAGTGCCTGCTTCTTCTGGGGTCATGGAGCAAGATAGACCAGGCTTGCCCTTGGCAGTACTCCTTGACCTTTCCTGGGAATTCCGACGGGGAATCCTGAGCACACTGGTCTTGGGACTTGCCCTTCTGGACTCTTGGATGTATCAATGAAGAGGAAACAGTGTTCTCAATGTTTGAACTCTAGGCATTTCTTGTGTTTCTTTAGGATGGGTATAACCTGAAAGGCCTAAGCAGGGGCTTTGTATTGCGTGTCTGCTTGTATTAATGTACCCAGTAGATGCTTCGTGGTTTTTTTCCATTGGGTTCTCTAAACTGCCTGTGGGTGGGTAGGTGGGGGGGATACGTTTCTGCGACTGATTGGTGACCCTCATTCACAGACCTTGAGGATGAAGTGCTTGAACACCATTAAAGCAAGTATTTGTTCTTTGTGTGGATACACAGACACCCCGCATAGACTCCAGGACTACTAAGTTCCTCCTTACAGAATAACTTTGGGAGCAAACACTTTTCAGAAATGTTCTTTCCTAATTTCGGGCCTTCCAGTGGGTCTGGTTGCTCTTGGATCTCTATGCTGTGGATTACTTTTTCTCCCTACTGCTTTTCTCTGAATTCCTTTTTACTCTGGGAGCCCAAGAAACTGAGTGCGTGGGTATACGGTTGTTGCGTGTACCCTCATTCCTTAGAGGATATCCTCTATCCTCCTTCTAGAAGACTTTGAATCTACTGTCAAAGGAAATATAAGAATTCAGGGTGTGAGAGTCTGTTTTGCTGGAGTACATATTCCTTAAAGGATTATCAGGCAAATGAATGTGAAGGTAGACCAGGACAGACTTCGATGATCATTCTGGAGGCAGCCGCCGAATTCCTTGGGGTCTTCTCCTAATGCCGAGGTGACGACATCTAGGGATGTGGTCTAGTCATTGTGCCGATGGCTTAGCACTTAGAGATGGTTTGGGATGATAGTTTGGGAAGAGAGTTGGGTGGTACTTTGTATTTGGTTTTCTTTCCTGCAGCCTCCTTACAAGATCTCGTAGATCCCTGTGGAATTAAGGCCTGTGGAGAGGCTGCTGGCATCCCGGCATCCGTACTACATGGCCCGTCCTTGGCTCCATCACCTGCGCTGAGGATTCTGTGCCTGCGCTGGCTCCTGCTCCCTTGAAAGTACTCTGTGCTCTTGGGAATCGCCCACCTGTCACCGCACGGTGTCGCTGCTGAGCTAGGCTGCCTGGTGAACAGACTCCCTAGACTGGGAAGGAGTTCAGAGACTAAAAAAAAGTCTCTGCACCAGCTGCACATACTTTAGTAGTTTCCCATTATATTGGTGGCACTTTCTTTTGGATCTGTAGGAATTATTTCAGTGTCGCAGTCCACATTCGTCTTTCATTAAGCATTTTGCTTTGTCCTACGTGCTATTATAGGATGGAATATGAAAGAACAAACATCCTAGTTATCTGAATAGTTTTACTGCATCCCAGCTGTGTTTGCATAGTTTGGTGCCTAGGCCCTTGCTCTTTTAGATGGTACGGAAGATTGATGAGGCACCTATGAGCTTCCACATTACTATGCTACAAATAGAAAAGAATAGCACGGAGATGGAAAAAAACACTCCCCCAAAGTACAGTTGACTCTTGGTGTTTGCTGGGGCTGTGTTCTGAGACCTTTACTGGCATCCACACACCCCCCAGCAGCATGTGATTTCCCCTATAAAATCCAGTCATCTATGGCCTCATAAGCGTCACCATGCATGACACCTGAAGGAAGCAGGGCTCTGCGAGGTACAGCCCCTTGGGAACTTCCCGTTTAATTTTTTTTTTTTAAGATTTATTTATTTATTCATGAAAGACACAGGCTGAGAGAGAGAGAGGCAGAGACACAGGCAGAGCGAGAAGCAGGCTCCTTGCAGGGAGCCCGATGAGGGACTCGATCCCAGATCCTGGGATCACAACCTGAGCCGAAGGTAGGCGCCCAACTGCTGAGTCACCCAGGCATCCCGAGTTCCCGTTTAAACTCCCGTTGAAACTCCCAGGGGCAGGATTGAAATTCAGGCCTCAGCAAAATGATTCTCTGTCAAAGCAAACAAAACACATGAGCACTGTACACCACAGACATGTCTACAGAAAGAAAGACTGGAAGGAAGTACAGAACACATAGGGTATATTTCCGGGTGCTGGGCTTCAGGGTGATTATACTAAACTTTTGTATTTCCTAAATTTTCTGTAAGGTACATGTATTATTTTTATAACAAGCAAAACCAGTTATTAAAAATACACTCAAGTTACTGTTATTGGATTTTGAAAGCATCCTGTAAGTGATCACAGCTCGAGTGTTAAAAAGCAAGGACACTTGCATAGATATGGATAGTTTATTTAATATTCAACATCTATTTTAATTACTTTAAAAGCATTAGCTTTGGGGTGCCTGTGTGGCTTAGTTGGTTAAGCATCCGTCTTCAGCTCAGGTCATGATCTCGGGGTCTTGGGATCGAGCCCCATGTTGGGGACTCAGCGGGAAGCCTGCTTCTCCCTCTCCCTCCGCCTGCTACTCTCCCTGCTTGTGCTCTTAGTCTCTCTTTCTATCAAATAAATAAATAAAATCTTCAAAAAAATAATAAAAGTGTTAGCTTTGTTAGTCATGACTTGACTCTGGTGATTGGCTAGTTATGGCTACACTGCTAGGTTTAATTGTGGCTCTCACCTTCCTATGCGGGCACCTCTGGGCTTCAGCTATGCATTCACATCTGTGGGTGGAGGGGATTTCTGGTGGTCCCGGAGGTCCTGGTGGAAGTTCATAATTCGAATGCCCCCCACCCCTACTTGGATGTTTCTCGATGGAACCCCTCGAACTATTTCTCAAAGAAGACCCAGATGTGCTGATGCCTACACAGTGAGTCCTTTCAAACCGTTAACTTCCTTCCTGGAGGTGTGAGTAGAGGGAGAGGCTCAGAGCATACGTGATTGACCCCAGATTACTGGGTGGCCGCCACGCTGACCTCCTGCCATGGATGCTGCTGCGGGTGCTGCTGGGAAGTTAGCAGGAATACACTTTCCCCGTGGGGGACTGCTGCGTGTTTGTGAGTGACCCGGATTTGATAGAAAAACATAGCTTGTTCCTTTGCAGAACAAAGTCCCATGGAAGAACTCGCCCTCTTGTTTCCAGGTTTCTGGGCTCTGTTTCATTTTTATCTCTGCCTGGGGAGGGTGTGCAGTGAGCCCGAGGGGTTTGTGCTTGGGGGGTGTGGGCAGCTGGTTGATCAGGACAAGCCAGGATGGGATTTCAGTGCAGAGCCCACTGCCAGTGGGTCCCTTTCGATGCCCCAGGGGAAGGGGGAGAGGATGGGACTGCGCACAGCCGGCCTGGCATGCTCTCCTACCCTGAGACATCACCGCTTGGGGATCTGGAGCTTTCTGAAATTACAAAGCTGGCCTCCTTTGGGTGTTCCTTGTGGCTGGTAGCTGATGGTATGGAGGCCTCCTAAGAGCGTTGGCAGGAGTCCTGCCAGAGAGAGGGCATGCGGTTCCTTCACCTTGGGGTGGTGATGTAAAACCGTAACAAGAAGTGACAATTGGGGTTGTTGTTAGAGGATCTGGGCAGACATTGTCATGTTGTGTGTACGTGTGTAATTTCAGTGTTGTGGGATGGGTCCTGTAGGCTTTAAAACAAAAAGTAATATCACATTTCATTTTGATTCAACCCCAAATCATTTGCCATGGAATACCTCCTCCCACACCCCCAAAAAAGCAGGTAGGAGCAGTTTCGGTGTCTGCAAACGTATTAAAAATCTCCTAGTGTAGTCCCTTCCACCAGGGAGTTACTTTTCCCATGTTGATTGCTTTCAGAAGGAACAGACTGAATCGTGCCCCATGGTTCTCATTCCTTCTCCTCTAACTGATCTCTTCATTGAGCAAACATTGGAGTGCCTACTACGTGTGAGACCTCCCTGTGGACGTTTCTGGAAGAGAGATACAGTCCCATCTCGATCTTGCATGCGGTGTAGGTAACCAGGTGCCTCCCCAGGTGGCCTCATCTGGATCTCACAGTGGCCCTGACAGGTGGGAAGGCAGGGCAGGGGTCCTTACCCCTGGAAGAGCAGGTTGGCTTGTGGAGTAGCAAAGCATCTCACATATTTTTCTGAGTTAATCAGAATTCTCCAACAACAACAAAAAAAATCAAACACCCTTTGCTTTCAGTGTTTTCGGCGTCGTATTTGGCATGGCATCCTCCCTGCCTCCCCCTTTAAATCTTAGTTTTGAGTCTCAGATCAGTACGGCGAGATGGAAACTTCTAGTGTTACTTTAAAATACAGCTTAGAAAATAATTTTTAGAGATCCAAATTAGAGAGAAACTCAGAATTCCAGGTGCGCCCTGAATAGCTTTTGACATGTGGCTGACGTGGTGGTGTGGCAGCGATTTTACAATACGGCACCAGCTAAAGAGCAGCTGGCAGATTAAAGCAAACATTTAAAAGCTTTTATAGCTATGAATGTTTAGGGGTCCTTCATAGACCTTTCTCTCCTTTCTTTCTTCCTTCACCTAAACTGGAAATTTTTTGTTCATTTTAACTGCCTTCCTGTTATCGAACATAATACCTGTGGCAAAGGCGTTATGATGGGTTTTGATGCTGAAATGCAAAAGAGATAATACGGGGGGTGTTTCCCTTAGCTGCCTTTTATTTTAGTCTTTTTTTTTTTTTTGGAGGGTGGTGGTGGGGAGAGGCTTCTCAGCTACTGCGTAAACCCGATATTTTTTATTTGCATCTTATTATTTGCATCAAATTGTTATTTGCATCTTATTTTCACAAGAATGTTTCCAAAGCAGACTCCTGCAGAGTAAATACTTCTGGGCCCCAGTCCAGGCTGGGACTGATAACGTGCTCGTGGGAGACCCAGGCAGACGCAGCTTTGGTGTTTTGTACTTGGAATGGGTGCCGTTCTAGCTCGGATCTTGCCGCCTGGCCTGGGGAAGCGGGGTGGGCCAGAGGGAGCTTCTTTCTCTGCCGTTTCCTCCTGCGGGTAGCACCCTAGCTCGGAAGGGCGCTTTTATTTCCTCAAGACTATTTATATCCACCGCTTATGCAGTCACAGATCTGTGGATGGGAAACAGGCCCTTTTGGAATAAAAAGTCCTCCAAGACCAAATGGTTTCTGTCTCCTACACCAGCTCCCTAATAGCTGCCATGTGTGAGCGGGTCCGGATTATGGTGCTGCCTCCTGGGGAAGCCGATTGAAGCTGTCTCTAGAAGTCTTGCAACGTTCTTAGGAGCAGATTTTTGTCTCTGGGGCCTACAAAGTACGTCCCTGGGAATGAGCCCCACGGGCCCGGGGCTGGCGGGCCCGGCCCAAGGGGCCTCTTGAGCTCAGGTGCGGAGCCGCTGGGCCCCCCCCGGCCCGGTGCCGAGCTGCCCGGGGCCCCGCGGGGCTGGGCACCGAGACCCGAGCCCGGCCCCAAGCCGCCGGTCCCCGGGGGTGTCTGCTGCAGCCGCGGGGAGCACATTCTGCTTCTGTTCGTGTCGATAATTCGGGAATGTCTCTCCGGGAATGAAAAAAACGATCACGTTTCGGGGTCGCCAAGCTGTCGCGCAGTTGGTGGCCCCAGATAGCGTGTGATCCTGTTTCCCCTGCCCCGGGCGGGAGGGTAGAGGCCCCCCGGGTGCCAAGGCGGGGGGTGCTCCTGGGTCGGACCCCCGCGGGGAGGCTGCCCGGGGCAGGACGGGGCCGAAGATCTCTGTGGCTCCCTCGCCAGCGTGGGCCAGCTGGGCAGCAGGAAAACGCGGCTCAGGTTAGTCTGTCTGTCTGTCTGTCTGTCTCGGAGATCAGGGGAGGGTGTAACCGCTTTCTCAGTGTGTTCTTGTTCTGGCTCCTCGCAGCTGCCTGTGAGCCGGTGCGTCTTTCCAGACGCTGCTGTGCCACGTCTGGCCACACACAGCCTTCCAGATACTGGATGTTTCTAGAAAAGCTCTGTATTATCCTTCTGCTTGTCTTGTATTTTTCTTTCTTAAAACGTTTCCACGCATTGGTTTAATAATACAGTCAGCAGGAGAAATACTGGAGTATAGATTATAATTTTGGTTCATTTTTTTTTTTTAAGATTTTATTTATTTTTTCATGAGAGACAGAGAGAGGCAGAGACACAGGCAGAGGGAGAAGCAGGCTCCACTCAGGGAGCCCGATGCAGGACTCGATCCCAGGACCCCAGGCTCACGACCCGAGCCACAGGCAGATGCTCAACCACTGAGCCATCCACGTGCCCCTGTAATTTTGGTTCTTATTGATTGTTGGAGATATTGCCCCACACAAACAATTCTAGAGGTCAAACCCCACAGGGTGACCTGAGGAATGGAATGAATGAAACGTCTTTAGAATATTTGTCGTAATTGGTAATTTTTAGTGGTATTTGAGTCTTGACAATTTTATTTTTTTTATTTTTATTTTTTTATTTTTTTAGTCTTGACAATTTTAACATATGAATTAACAGATAAAAAAATAAATGAATTAGTAAGTGGAATACATGCAACTATTCCTATGTTTGCTTTAAGAAAACTTCTAGAAAATACTATAAGATTGCTGAAATAGAACCTTTCTTTGTGCAGACGTCTTTTTCCCCTGAGGATGAGAAACTTAGATGAAAATATCTACAGAAGCACCTGGGTGGGTCAGTCAGTTAAGTATCGGCCCTGTGCTCAGGTCATGATCTCAGGGTCCTGGCATCGAGCCCCATATTGGGCTCCCTGCTTAGCGAGGAGTCTGCATTTCTTTTTCTTTTATTTTTTTATTTATTTTTATTTTTTTTATTTATGATAGTCACAGAGAGAGAGAGAGAGAGAGAGGTAGAGACATAGGCAGAGGGAGAAGCAGGCTCCATGCACCGGGAGCCAGACGTGGGATTTGATCCCGGGTCTCCAGGATCGCGCCCTGGGCCAAAGGCAGGCGCTAAATCACTGCGCCACCCAGGGATCCCTGCATTTCTTTTTCATTCTCCCTCTGTGCTCTCTCACTCTCTCTCATAAATAAAATCTTTAAAGAATAAATATGTTAAAAAATATCTACAGACTCCTGCTAAAAAGAAAAGCTATTTTCTCATTGGTATATGGAGATGTATAGCATGATCTTGTGTTATGTGTGTAAGTCCTCTGATGTGTCTCCTGTATATGTGTCTGGGTGTGGGGAAATAGGGCTTCTGGGTAAAGAGAATGATTGTGTTGGCACTTGGCTCTTGCACCTCCAAGGTTTAAATTCAGATTCTTTTTCTTTTTTTTTTTTAAGATTTTATTTGTTCATGGGAGGCAGAGACAGAGGGAGAGGCAGGTTCCCCGTGGAGCAGGGAGTCTGATGTGGGACTGAATCCCAGAACCCCTGAGCCAAAGGTATATGCTCAACCAACTGAGCCACCCAGGCGCCCCGTAAATTCAGAATGTCTTGCAAAAGCAGACTGGTACTGGCCGTCACAGGTCAGCAGGATCACCAGATTCTGGACTGGTGCCTTGCTGGGCTGTGTTTGTTGGTGTCAGACTCCACGAGTCTTTCTTTCCTGAGCCCTGAACTATGAAAGTGTGTAGTTTAAACCTACTTGCCTCCTGTAGGCAAAGTAAAATTTGAAAATTAACATTAAAATTGAAATTGAGTATTCTTCTAAGAAAACTTGTAAAGTTTTCCTTTTTTAACGCCAGAGTAAAGTATTTGACAAGTTGTTTTCTTGTCTTTGAGCGCAAATGAATCCTCCATACGGCAGTTTATTAGTGAGTAATTGGATGGTGCCACCACTAATCCCCCTTCCTGTTTTTATTCTCAGTAAATAAGGAAACACAGCTTTTAAAAGAAAACACCAATTGTGGTTTCATAAATTAAAAAATGATGCTCTGGTGTTTTGTTTTTTTTTTTTTTTTCTTGAGGGATGGGGGAATGCCCAGACTTTTTCTGCCTTAGAATTGTCTAGATTATTACTCGAGATTATTGTTTTCCACAGCCAACCTTCTACGTGAAGATTGAAGTTTTTCCTCAGGCTTTTTTTAGTTCTGTAAAGTGCCTTAAAGGTCAAAGTGTGTAATTTTTAAAAAAGATTTTATTTATTCATGAGAGACACACACATAGGAGAGAGGCAGAGACACAGGCAGAGGGAGAAGCAGGCTCCATGCAGGGAGCCCGACACAGGACTCGATCCCCGGTCTCCAGGATCACGCCCTGGGCCGAAGGCAGGTGCTAAACTGCTGAGCCACCCAGGGATCCCCAAAGTGTGTAATTTTGAAGATTCTCTTCTTCTGCATGTATTTTGTTTTGGTGATGTTGGGATTACAGGTGATGTCTCAGTTTGGCCAAATGAGTGTGTCACAAAAGGTGGCTGGCTTTATTTATTTATTTATTTATTTATTTATTTATTTATTTATATTTTTTAAAAGGTGGCTTTTTAAAGGACTGTCCACTGTCACCAGCTTCTCATTACTTTAACAATCTCTGTTCTGTTGTGGGAGGGAGATGAGATGACCATTCATGTTCTTTCCAGGACTCCAGTTTTCATGCTAGTCCCAGCAAAGCAATCAGATCCATATATATATATATGTGTGTGTGTGTGTGTGTGTGTGTGTGTGTGTGTGTGTAGTTTTTTAACTTTTAGATCATTCCTCTGGATGCATTTTTTGGGTAAGGATTCGTGGTTATTACCATTTTCATCTTTATATTGGAACAATTTAAAACCATCAGTAGGTGCCTTTGCACAGTTAATTGAAAGACAACAAAAGAATGTTTTGCTCTGCTCTATGCTCTATTTTAATTCAGTTTTTTTCTCAGATTGATTCTCCTATTAAGAATTATCTGTGCCGTATATAGGAGCCTCAAATTTACAAGCAAGTTATGGTTTCAAAATCTGTGTGCTAAGTTGGCTGTTTTAAAACGTGGTTATTTATGTTAGTTGGGTTTCCTTACCAGTTCCCATACGTTCTCACGTTCCATAACACAATTAAATACCATTTTGCGGGGCTGCTTCTGTTAGACTCTGGCCTGGTGGATCTTGAATGCACTGGGGATGCAGAACACCTCTTTCTATCTCTCCGAGGTTTGACTTGGAATACAGTAGCTCTGACTCAGACGTTGCCCGAAACTATCCTGTTGGACACCTACTAATATCGTGAAACCTATGGTACATCTGTGTCCTTACAGGGAATCTGTGAATTTGTGTTGGTACGTTAATATTTTTCTCATATTTAAGAAACATTTTTTTCCATTTTCATAGTAACTGCTGTACTGTACCCACATGTAAAAGGAAACGCTTTGTAGACAATTTTAAATGTACAAAAGTAAACAGAAAATTTAATGAACTCATGAGCTCAATCCCTCTTCTTCACAGATTTCTATTTCTGGCCAATCTTATTTTGTCTAATCCTGCCTGTCCCTTCTCCACATCATTTTGAAACAAATCCCAGCTATTGCTATCAGATCTTTCATCGGCAAATATTTCAGTCTGTGTTTCTGAAAGATAAGAGCTCTATGTAAAATCATGACCAGAAGACCACGGACACACCTAAAATAAATCAGTTCCTTCGTATAATCTCATATCCAGTTGGTGTTCTGGTTTCCAACTGGGCTTACGTAAGGATGGGCTGTATTATCCATGCATCGTGTATAAGTGTGTCAGTTTCTCTATACAACAAATACAAGAAGGAAGCAACTAGATAGAAGCCAGTGTAGCTTTTGAGGGGAAGTGATTTAGAAAGTAGATTTCCCGTGTCTCTTGAAATGCCATATTTTAGCCCTTGTTCTGGAAACAGCAGCAAATAATCATTTGCAATCGCATGCAAAACAACCGTGCACAGAAATACAGGAGTTTGGTCTGATGTGTGCTGATGCAGAGCTAGGCATGAGTTTCCCTCCCTCTCTTTTCTGCACCAGAAGTCCTGGTTTCTTCAACGGGGACGGTATTGATTTCTGCTCCGTATGCTTTCGGTTCGGGTTGATATTTAGCCTTTGACCCAGCCACTTTCTTACAATAAACAGTTTGTTGATGAGAGCAGCTGCTCACCAGATTGTTTCCAGATTGTTCTCTCCTGGCTGTGGTGAGAGCACACCTTATGAAGACGTCGGCTCGAAGCTTAGGGCTTCCACTTCTTGTAGCCCTCTGCCTGTGAAGCCAACTGTCAGCCTCTCAGCATTCTTCTAGTCCTATCCAGTAAGATGGTGAATCCACCACCCTAGAAATCAGGCCTTGCTTACAAGCTTGACTACTTAAAACAACAACAAAAAGCCAAGCTTGACTACTTTATTTTATTCTCTGATGGAAGGGTAGCATTTTTTTCTAGAAGTTTCTGCCATATGGAGCAATTCTTTTTATTCCAAGAAGAATTCCCAGTATTTGGTCTGTGGAAATTAGTGGTATCTGGTGGTGCTGTGTAGGGAAGTTGACAGAGCATGCTTTATCTTGCATAGGAGTCTGTGCTCCTTGAATATTTACGGGTTTTCTACACAATTAAGGCATGAGGTAACTTTCCAGCTAAGGTAAGTATTACCTGCCTGGTTTTATTATCTTGCCCTTTTGAAATGAATTCTCATTTTTTTTCTACTTTTGGAAGACAGTACTACTTTTTTTTTTTTTTTAAATGCAAGCGACAGGTAACCTAATGACTTGGCAATTTATGTGACCCAAAAGTGCACCTCAGTTTGAATTTTTGCTGCTTCCCTAATCGCCCCCCAGCTGTTACCTAGAAGTGGACTGTCTGCTTACAGCAACCTTCATTAAGGAAAGGTCGGAGCTTTCAAGCCTCAGAGCCAACACTTTTCACTAAACTGGCCACCAGGGGCTGCTGTCAGAATGGTGAGTCTGAGCTCACCTCCCTAGAGGCAAGTTTACTTTTTCTACAACCAGTAAATTTTGTTAAGCTACCAATCCTGGTTTCAAACCTCAGGTCTCACTACACAGCCTCCAGTCACCAAGCATGCTTACAGCTGTATCCCTTCCAGCCAGGTATTACGTAGGACCTGGACCCAATTCAAGACCTAAGATTAAGACTTGTGTGTTTTTCATTCAGTGCCAATAAGCTGTTATTAATACACCGATTCCACATATACTGAAAAGCTTCATGAACGTACTGGGGTTTGTGTTCAGGGAGAGTAGGTCCTGCGTTTGGATCATTCAAGAGCCAGGCCTCTGGAGGAATGGCCCATGACGATGGCAATCTGGATTTTCAGGGAAGTGTTTCTTTCTTACCCGGAGTGGCCTTAGCATCCCTGTCCCAATGCAGGGGTCATGCTGATTCAACTAAAATGTGAAACGCTAGAAGATGTTCTTGGTGGTGGTTTTGTTTTTTTTTGATTTTTTTTTTTAATTTTTAGTTTTTTGTTACAAGAGCCTTGGGAGCAAATTCCTTCTTTTGTCTTCAGCTTTTTATTTAGAGGAAAAGAAATTCTAAGAAAGGGTGAAAGAATAGTACATAAACCACATGTAGCTTTCACCTTGGTTCACCCTTGTTAACATTTTGCTACATTTTCTTGAGAAAGAAGGTTTTGTTTTGTTTTGTTTTTTTGGAAGATACATACTTTACTGCACACAACTTGTAAGTTATTTATGAAAGCATGAGACTTTGACATTGTTGCTTCTAGGAGTTGGCAACCAGTGGTGCTAGTTTGCACTTGGCCCTGGGCTTGTTTTCTTTATTTGAAGTAAACCAGTACCCTACTGGTTTGTAGTGGTTCTGGATGGCTGGTCATTGCCCTACTGGGCTGTGCTATGGGCACATCCCATCTTCACCTTGGCCATCATGTACAGAATACTTATGATATAATATATCTTAAAAATCCTGAATTACAGAACATGAAACATCTTGAAGCCACGTGTTGGGAGGACAACTAGTTGATCTTTTATGCCCAACAAAGGATTTCTACCCCCGATCTAAGAAAATTCCACTGATGACCACGTCATGAGTATAGGATTTAGAGTTTTTCTTTCAACTTTCTAACCCAAGTATTGTGCCTTGGGAACCTTAGATCTGATTGCTTACTTCCGTAAGAACTTTTTTCCCCCCCTTTTTTTTGGGGTAAACCGTAAGTAGTGTACAAACGCTGTTGTATTATTTATGTGAATATCTGTCTCCCCCATTAAACTGTAATACAAGATCATTTGAAAGCAAGGACCATATGTTGTTAATCTCTATGCCCCTTCCCAGTATTTGGCCTATAGTAGGCATTTAGTAAGAGCGTTTTGTTTGAACACTTAAGCGCTTTGGCTTTTCCCACTAACGTATTGTGAAACGCTTCCCCTGCTCCTGAGTCTGGGACACCCCAGGGGCCTCAGGGGGACAGGCTAGCAGCAAACAGCCCACCCAGTGCAGAATGGCTGCCCGTCCCATCTAGTTCTGCCACCGTTTATTCAGGTATGATGGGAATTTCATAAACAACCCTGCTAAACAGATTCAGAGAATCCGCTGTTGACTGAGCCTGAGGAACACTGACAAGGTGGAGTTTAGGAGAAAGATCAAAGAGTTTTATCTGTTATAAATGTGCTTTCCCATTTAGAAACTACTGGGTCCATGCTGGTTGGCCCACTAGCTGCCCCTTGCTGTGAAGTAGGAGTATGCTCTTCTCTTGTGAATGCAGTGAGGACAGTGTCCTGTGCCCCTCTTGGCCCCGGGGTGGGTTCTCTTAGCTTTTTACAGGGTCCTTGTGACAGCCAGTCAAACAGATGAACCTTTGCTAAAATGAGTGGATGGTTGGCATAGGAGGCTCTCGGCCTTCTATGAGTGCTCCTCCAGCCGGCTCCATCTCTTCTTTCCAGGTAACATATTGTTATTGGAAAATAGTACTTAATACTGTTATTAAGTATTTCTTAATATTGGAATCCTGGAGATGATGGTACAGTTTATTTTTATTTTTATTTCTTTTTCTTTTTCAGTTTTTTTTTTTAAATCTTAATTTTTTAAAAGATTTTATTCGTCAGAGAGAGAGAGAGTGTATAAGCAAGGGGAGTGGGTGAGGGAAAAGAGCTTCCCTGCCAAGCAGGATGCCCAATGCAGGGTCTGATCCCAGGACCACCACCTGAGCCGAAGGCAGATGCTTAACTGACTGAGCCCCCCAGGCGCCATGATGATGGTACAATTTATTTTTTTAAGATTTTATTTATTTATTCATGAGAGACACAGAGAGAGAGAGAGAGAGAGAGAGAAGAAAGAGAGAGAGAGAGAGGCAGAGACACAGACAGAGGGAGAAGCAGGCTCCATGCAGGAAGCCCGATGTGGGACTTGATCCCAGGTCTCCAGGATCATGCCCTGGGCTGAAGGCAGCACTAAACCGGTGAGCCACCTGGACTGCCCCATGATGGTACAATTTTAACTGAGCATTAAACATTTGGGGCTAAACATAGAATCTATTTTTTTTTTTTTTTTTTTAAGAGTTTTTTCATTTATTCGTGAGAGACACAGAGAGGCAGAGACACAGGCAGAGGGAGAAGCAGGCTCCCTGCGGGGAGCCTGATGCGGGACTTGATCCCAGGACGCCAGCATCACAACTTGAGCCCAAGGCAGATGCTCAACCACTGAGCCACCCAGGTGCCCCCTAAACGTAGAATCCTGAAGCTGAGCCTTGGATGTTAAAACTGCAAGGGATGTTCGGGGTTTCTTGTTTTCCAAATGAAGAAACTGAGGCCCAGCATGGGCAGTGCCTGCGAGCTGGCCAGTAGTGGAGCTGCTGACCCGATGCTGTGCCGGGCTCCGCTGCTTCTATGCGCAGCACGCTGGGCAGATGCTGGGTGGAATGTTCGAGACGGGTCCTCGACGCGGGCCTGCGCCTGGCATGGCATCATCCACATCTGGGTGCGGGTCAGCAGGCCGCGCCGCCTGGGCCGTCCCCACTCGCGTGGGCCCACAGCTTCCCCGCCGCGGCCCTGCTCCGCCAGGAGCCTGTTTGTGTTGGACCGGGACAAAGGGCGGGCGTTTCACACAGGCAGGCTTAATGAAGGCTCTGGAGACTTCTGCGGATGTACAGCCCAAACCCACGAGCCCCGTCAGTGGAAGTTAGCGCCTCTCGTGTGGAAGCGGTGGGCGAGCCCCGACCCCAGAACGCCCCCCTTTCCTTTAGGGCCGCCCACGGCTTTCTCCTGCTCTGCGCCCTCGCAGAATAGATTGCACCTCTCAAACGAGCCCGTTTGGCCCAGCGGAGGTGTGATGCCTGTAAAAGCAGCCTTGTTAGAAATGCCTTATTCATTACCTCTGTTTTACTACTCCACCCGAGCCTTTTGTGGTCTTCACTAGTTGGCAGGTAACAAAAAATGCAGTAAATCCGTGGCCTTTCAGAGCCTGAGTGATACCTTTACGTAATAAAAGGAATACAGTTTAATAGACATTTATTGAGCATCTACTGTGTCCCAGGCCTGGCAACCTAGAATGACTGCGACGTGGCCCGCTCATGAGGGACTCCTGTCCTTGGGATTTGGAGACCTGATGCCGTCTGTCCTGAGTCCTTTGGAGTTGCTGGGTTACTGTCCCCGGTGTGGTCTCGATGCTAACAAAGGGTCAGCTCGTGCAGAAATTCATCTTGCTGCCGGGTCCAGGTTGGGCCTCAGAGCCGGTTTTCAGAGAGCGCTCCCCCAGCCAGCTCCGAGCAGCTGTGGGTTCCCCCTCGGCGGATGTGTTGGCCACTGCCCAGTTTCCCCCGTCTCCTTGTTCTCTACCCCTCCCTGGCCTCTTGCTCTCAGCTGCAAGGTTGCCCGGGCTGGAGGTGAGCGAGGTGGACACCTTTCCTCCGCCCTCCTGGCTTACGGCCCTTGTGGGCAGCTCTGTCCTCTTGATCCTTCAGGCCCATCCTGGGCCCAGGCGCTTCCCTGTCCCTTGGCTCTTGGCTTCTCTTCCTTGCCCACAGTTCCGTAAGTGGCTTCTCAGTGGAACCCTTCTGGATGAACTCTCTCTGTCCCTCGGAAAGCGGAGTAGTGAGTGATAACTCATTTAAATGATAAAAACTTTCTTTGTGTAAATGTCCTAGTCTGGGCTTGCCTAAGTAGACAGAGTTGATTAATGGTAGGCCCAAGCTTCAAATTTAAGTCTCTATTGCCAAACATTTTACTCTCTCCCACGCACTCTGGCTCTAAGCCACATATATTTGTTTTATCACTATTTTATCACTATTTCATAGTTGCAGTGTTATATCGAATTTGTATCTTTCTTTGAGGCCCTGAGCATTTGCTTGCAATAAGTAGGCAGTTCCTATGTTGGGTTGGGTCCTTTTGCTGGAGACTGTGAGATAGGAATTAGTGCAGGGATTTGGGAACCAGGCAGATTGAGCTTCTTGAGTTTGATTCCAACTCTGACTTACTGCCTGTGGGGCTTGGGCATCATTAATGCAGAGGGCCTTGGATGGCACACCGGCTGCCCCTTCATGTCCTCTGTGTGTGCAGCGCAGATCGATGGGGGCAGAGCAAAGGATTGAGACCTTGGTCCCTCTTCTTTTCTTATTGAGCTAAAATAATTGAAACATCAAATATGCTATTAACCATTTTTAAGTGTAGAACTCAGTAGCATTAATTTCTTTCACAAGGTTGTGTAGACATTCCCACTGTCTATTTCCAGAAATCTGTCATCACAGAAACTCTGTACCAATTAATCAGTAACTCCCCATTCCTTTATTGCCTCAGCTCCTGGTAACCTCTCTATTCTACTTGTTGTTTCTGTGAATTTGCCTGTGCTAGATATTTCATATAATAGGAATCATGATATTTGTCCTTTTGGATCTGGCTTGTTTCACTTAGCATAATATATTTTTTTAAAGATTTTATTTATTTATTCATGAGAGACACACACACAGAGGCAGAGACATAGGCAGAGGGAGAAGCAGGCTCCATGCAGGGAGCCTGATGTGGGACTTGATCCCGGGACTCCAGGATCATGCGCTGGGCTGAAGGCAAGTGCTCAACTGCTGAGCCACCCAGGGATCCCCACTTAGCATAATATTTTTAAGGTCCATTCATGACATGGCATCTATCAGAACTTATTCCTTGATGTGGTTTAATGAATAACTCCGTTGTATGTATCAACCACATTTCGTTTGTCCATTTGTCTGTTAATTCATCTGTCAACACTTGGCTTATTTTTACCTTTTGGCTATGATGGACGGTGTTGCTGTGAACATTGGTGTTCAGGTATCTGTTTGTGCTTTCACTTCTTTTGGGTATACCTCTGGGAATGGAATTGCTGGACCGTATGTTAATACTGTTTAACTTCTGAGGAACTGCCAAGTTTGACCCCTTCTATCTTAAGAGTCAGTATCACTGGACTCACTTGGAGGAATTAAGATGGACTTAATGGGGAAGAAGCCTCATTGAGGGCCCCATGGGAGATCTTGCTCCGTTGATGCAACACTTGATATAGGACCAAGATGAGTGATCTCAAACCCAAATGCCTCTGGGGCAGAAGAGTGTGTGTCCCAAAGTCATAAGGGTGGTGCTGCTTGGTCCCCGCCAGTTACTGCCATGTGGGAAAGAGTTTCCATTTAATCCAAAGCAAGAAGATATTTGTTGTGAAATATCCTGATTTTTATGTGTTAGCAACCAGTTCAAAATGAGTGGGCCAAATAAAACACATTCCTTGTGGGATCATTTTGGCTTGTGGGTGTCTTTTGGCAGTGGGTGACCTGGATGTTTGTGGGGTTAGGTTGGTTTCAGCAGTGTGTCACTCAAGCTAGAAGCCCCTCCAGGTTCAGTCCATTCATTCTGGGGTAACCATGCTTGCTTGGGACTGGTGGCTGAGCATATTTGGGGGAACAGGAAAGCAGGGGTCTTGGGAACCGAAACTGGGATACATTCCTATCCAAAGAGGAATCTGGACAAGTTAGGTGGGGAATGATCAGACTGTGGGGTCAGTGGGGCTGGGACAGAAGTGTCTGCCTGGGGGACCAGTCAGGTAGGGAGGAGAACACTCATCTCAGACCCTGCTCTGCTTGGTACTGGTGCTCAGAATAAAAGTTGACCCAGAGGTTGCCAAATGAGCAGTTCCTGCCTTAAATGAGGTCGGGACCAAGAACCATCCTGCCTTTCCAGGAGTGACATCTTTTGATTATAAAGATCCACTACCTTGTGTGCCTTTAGACTTGCATGAAGACAGAGTCAATGTGAAATTGTGAATATTTTGTTTGTAAAATACTAAGAATTGAGTTGCTTCATATAAATTCCATGAGAATATCTGCTCCTTGATAGTATTTAACTGAAAATGAGACACCCGTGAAAAGAGCTTGTATTCCATGTCTTTGTGGATTCATTTCCTGATCTGCCCACTTCTGGTTGCCTAGCAGCTGACAGTGTTATGACTGAAGCACAACTAATTCGATTATTTACAATGAGGCAAATGTCCCTGAGATAGAAAACCTTTATCGGTTAAGATCAGTTATTTGGAGTTTCTTGGGAAGAGGAGCACCTACACCCAGATGGCACAATAAATATTTTGAATCCATCGCTGAGTTAGAGGTGTGGCTGTATTTCACCCAGTGGATCTTGTTAGATGGGTGAATGTAGCAAATAGGATGAGAGATGGGGTGAAGTGCTCTAATGTGTGTGACGCAGAATACTGTACATCTCTGATCTTAGTTGCGCTTCCTGTAGCAGACTTACTAACTAACCTTAGTCACTCCTGTGTGTTTGCACTGAGTGTAAAAGTAATAAGCATTCATTTCTTCAGAAATTGGGATGCTGGTGTTTTTTGGACATGAGTTACTAAAGAGTTTTGTGGACTTCAGTTATCGTTTAGTGTTGCATGAACTTGTTATTTACATTTTTCAAAAAAATCAACTCTAAGTATGATTTATATTCAAGAAAATGCACTCATTTCAGTGTAGGGTTTGATAATGTACATGCCTGTGTAACCACCATTACAATCAAGATATAGAACATTCCAGTGTCCCTACAAGATTCACTCCTTCTCTTCCTCAGTCAGCCCTCCTCCACTCTGCATCCCCATGTGACCAGCTTCAGCAAGCTTGGATCTGCTTATCACTATATAGATTAGATTGGTCTTTTTTGAAGTTTCTGAATTAAATCATATGGTAGCTACTTTTCTGTGTCTTTTCTTTTTTCTTTTTTCTTTTTTTTGTCTTTTCTTTTTTAAAAGCCAGCATATGTTTTTGAGATTCATCCGTGTTGTTGCATATGTGAGTAGTTCATTCCCTTTTATTGCCTAGTAGTGTTGTATTGTATGAATAAGCCATTAACTTATCTACTCATTCACCTGTTTGTGGACATTGGGATTGTTTGTAAATTTTGGCTATTGTGACTAAAGTTGCTATGACCATTCATGTACAAGTCCTTTGTGTGGATGTGTTTTTATTTCTCTTGGGTAGATACTTAGGAATAGAATTTCTGGGCCATATGGTAAGTGTACGTTTAATTTGGTAAGAAACTGCCGAATTGTTTTCCAGAATTATTGTAACATAAAAAAAAAGATTTATTTATTTATTTATTAGAGAGAGAAAACATGAGAAGGGGGAGGGGCAAAGAGAGAAAGAGAGAGAAGCAGACTCCCTGCTTAGTGCAGAGCCTAATACAGGGCTCCATCTCTTGATCCTGAGATTGTGACCTAAGCCAAAATAAAGAGTTGGACTCCTTATCCAGGTGTAGGTGCCCCATGCAGGTGCCCTCACTGTACCATTTTATATTCACATCAGTAATCTCTATAAGTTCCAGTTATTTCATGTCTTTGCCAAAACTAGATATTATCAGAACTTAAAATTTTATCCATTCTAATGGATGTGTAGTGGTAGCATGTTATGGTTTTAATTTGCATTTCCTTGGTGACAAATGGTGCTAAGCAAGTTTTCATGTGCTTATTGGCCAGCTGATGTTTTCTTTTGGGTAGTGTCTGCTCATGTCTTTTCATTGATGTTCTAAGTTGAAAATACATTTTCTATAATTCTGTCGGGCTCTCTACATAGAGCCTGCTTCTTCCTCTACCTGTGTCTCTGCCTCTCTGTCTCTGTGTGTCTCTCATGAATAAATAAAATCTTAAAAAAAATTTCCTATAATTTTGATTTAAGGGTTCTTCTTATCTTATGGATGCAAATCTTTTGTCAGATATATGTATTGAGAATAGTTTCTCTCAGTCTGTTGTCTTTTCCTATTTCTTAATATTATCTCTTGAGCAGCAATTCTTAATTTTAATGAAATTTAATTTATTATCTTCTTTTATGGTTCATATTTTTTATTTATCTGAGAAGGGCTTTATCTATCCCAAAGTCAGAAAGTTTCTCTCATTTATTTTATTTTGGAAGTATCATATTTGGGTCTGTAATTTGTTTCAAGTTTTGTATACCTGGAAGGTGTAAGGGCCAAGGTTTTGTTTTGTCTTGTTTTGTTTTTTGCATATGGATGTTCAATTGTTTCAGCACCGTGTATTGAAAGATGATACTTTTTCAAGTGAATTACCTTGGCACTTTTATAAAAAATCAATTGCATATGTATGTGTGGCTCTATTTCTGTCCTCTATTCTGTTTCAATAATCTGTATCTGTATGCTAATATTATACAGTCTTGATTGCTGCAGTTTTAGAATAAATCTTGAAATCAACTTTCTTCCCAAAGTTGTTTGACCATTCTAGGTCTTTTCCCATTTCTGTACAAGTTTTATTTTTTATTTATTTATTTTTTAAAGATTTTATTTATTTATTGATGAGATACACAGAGAGAGAGAGAGAGAGAGAGAGAGAGAGAGAGGCAGAGACATAGGCAGAGGGAGAAGCAGACTCCATGCAGGGAGCTGGACATGGGACTTGATCCCGGGTCTCCAGGATCACACCCTGGGCTGAAGGTGGCACTAAACTGCTGGGCCACCAAGGCTGCCCTTGTGCAAGTTTTAGAATCAACTTATCAACTTCTACAAAAAAAGCCTGGGGTTTTGATTGAGATTGCATTGAATCCATAAATCAATTTGGAGAACAAATGACATCTTAACATTATTGTGTTTTTTGATCCATGAACATGGTATATCTCTTAATTATTCAGGGCTTTTAACATTTTTATTTCAGGACTGTTTTGTAGTTTTCAGTGTATAGGTCTGACACATTTTGTTTAATTTATCCCTAAATGTTTTAGATCTATTGACTCCATTTAAAATGGTGTGTAAACAAAATTTCAGACTTCAAGTACTCATTGTAAGTATATAGAAATACACCTAATTTTGTATATTGACCTTGTATTTTGCAACCTTGCTAAATTTGTTTGCTAGTCTAGTACTTTTTTTTTAAGATTTTATTTATTTTTTTCATGAGAGACACATAGAGAGAGGCAGAGACAGGCAGAGGGAGAAGCAGGCTCCCTGCAGGGAGCCTGATGTGGGACTCAATCCCAGGACCCTGGGATCACGACCTGAGCCAAAGGCAGATGCTCAACCACTGAGCCACCCAGGTACCCTAGTCTAGTACTTTTTTTGTGTGGGTTCCTGTCATCTTGTCCCACACATTTCTTATTAGGATATGTTTTCATGTCATGTGCAACACGTCCCAATAAGAAATATAAAGCCATATTCACCTTTCTTGAGAATGGCTAATATTTCCCTACTGCTGTGACTAATTCAAAGGGCTAGCATTTATGTGACTATAAAACATTTAGTTTTTGATTTCTTTTTTTTTTTAAAGACTTTATTTAGTTATTCATAGAGACACACACACACACAGAGGGAGGCAGAGACACAGGCAGAGGGAGAAACAGGCTCCATGCAGAGAGCCTGACATGGGACTTGATCCAGGGTCTCTAGGATCATGCCCTGGGCTGCAGGCAGTGCTAAACCACTGTGGCACTGGGACTGCCCCAGTTTTTGGTTTCACCTGAATTGTATTCAATTAGCTTGAAATCTTAAGGAAAGGTAAATACTATATTCTTGTGCTTTAAATATTAACAAAATAACACTAATTGGAAGGCTTTTATGAATTTCATTGTGAAATTTGATAGCAGTTGTTTTGTTTTCAGTAGGACCGATGAGTCCAAAGATTTCAGATTTCTTTTTGAGGCTTACGTATCCATATCAAGACCTCTTATCAGTGCCTTTTTTGGATTTTACCTCTTGGAATACATATCTATATCTGTACCTATATCTATATCTGTATCTATTTATAACTTGTGGAGTTTTTCTTTTTAAAGATTTTATTTATCTATTCAGGACAGACACAGAAAGAGAGAGGTAGAGATCTAGGCAAAGGGAGAAGCAGGCTCCCTGTGGGGAGCCTGATGCAGGACTCCATCCCAGGACCCCGGGATCACAACTGGAGCCAAAGGCAGACACTCAACAACTGAGCCACCCAGGTGCCCCTGGAATTTTTCTTTTTTCTTTTTTTAAGATTTTATTTATTTATTAATGAGAGATACACACAGAGAGAGGCAGAGACATAGGCAGAGACATAGGCAGAGGGAGAAGCAGGCTTCATGTAGGAAGACCGATGTGGGACTCAATTCTGGGACTCTGGGATCATGCCCTGAGCCAAAGGCAGACGCTCAACCACTGAGCCACTCAGGTGTTTCAGGAATTTTTCTTAGTAAGGATTTTCATATGGATTTATATAGTAGATGCTTATTAAGCATGGACTATTTGTTAGATCTGGGTGCCACAGATACAGTTGGGAGTAAGACAGAAATGTGTATATGTTGTCTTTATGGAGCTTACATTCTGGCAAGATAGTGGGCATTGAATAAATGGTTATATAAATTATAGAATTGTAATTTGATAAGTGCTATAAAGTCACTGTTTATGAATAAGAGTTCTAATCTAGATTGGGAGGGTCATGGGTCAGAGAAGTCTTCCCTAAAGAAGTGACATTTTTGCTACACTCTGGTGATTGAATTCAAAAAGTTAGGTAGATTTGGGGGTGGCATTTCCATACTGTCTTGGTGGTCATTAGTAGAGTTAAGCTAAGAATCATGAATTAATTCTTTTCTCCTATATATGTTAGCAACTACTTCTGCAATAAGTCATTGTAACTTGAGTGCATCTGAGAGGATGTATCAGGCAGGTTGGCATCAAACAGGTAGTAATTTTGATAGGTCTTGCAACCAGAATTTTATTACCCTACTCAGGGATGATGGAAGGAGGAGCCTAAGTGCTTCCTGTGTACTCAGTTTTATTTGATAACTTTAAGTTGTATTTCACTATAGTGAGTATAAATATTTGGGAAAATTATAGGTGGTCTACAGTTATTTTTCTTAAGAGATTCCAGATCTCTTTTTATATCTTTTAGATTATATTTGTTCTGAGTAATTTACTTGGCTGTGGGTAAGTCCTGAGAGATTATGTGAAAGAGGCAAAAGAACAAAAATCCATGTGCCTTGCTTTCATCGATTTTATTTTGCATGTTTGTGTATCTTTTAAGTATTGCTTTCAAAAACAAATAATTTCGGGCAGCCCGGGTGGCTCAGCAGTTTAGCGCCTGCCTTTGGCCCAGGGTGTGATCCTGGAGTCCTGGGATCGAGTCCCTGCATGGAGCCTGCTTCTCCTTCTGCCTGTGTCTCTGCCTCTCTCTCTCCCTGTGTCTCTCATGAATAAATAAATAAAATGTTTTTAAAAAAACAAATAATTTGGAATATTACTTTTGTAATTAGTAGGCATAATAGTGATAATGCAATTCCTTGAGAATCTGGCTCCTAACTTGTATGCAAATAAGAAAAAGTGGTTAAATTTGACAGGTCAGGTTGATCCACTTTGCCAAAGGATGTGTATATTTGAATAGTTTGAATGAATCTTTTAGGCACTTGTCATACTAGGTTGTAGTCGTGTGTATACAGACCGGTCTTTCCTTCTCTCTTTATTCTGTGGTACTATTCTTGAGACCTAGTTGGCTGCTCCATATGTATTTCTTAGATGAACGAGTATAGGTGACCAGTAGGATAATTCCCTCCAGAGAAGATTGCCTGCGTTATTCCCTTTCTGAAAGTGCTACCCAGTTCTAGCTGTTTCTTTTTGTTTTCATTGACTTCGAATGGAGATTTACATTGCCTATAGCTGCTGAGAAACCATTTAACTCTTTGATGGAGTTAATGAAACCTGCAGTTAGTTAAGAAGTACTGGTCATCCAGATTATTTCCCCTTTTTGTGATTTAACCTATTCACCCATAGGTGTCCGTAGCTTTTGTGCTGCCCTTGTGACCTCTGACTCTCCTGGGGAATGTGATGAAGGCATTTCAGAGCTGTTCACTTTATGTTTTAGGAGCATTAACCAAAGTTTAAGGCATTGGTTATAACTAACGGCCAGATTTGAGGCTTGGAGGTGTCTTAGTTCAGGCTGCTGAAACAGAATAGCATAGACCAGATGGGGGCTTATAAACAACAGACATTTATTTCTCACTTCTGGAGTCTCCACATCTGAGATCAAGCTGGCCTGTTTGGTTCTGGGGAGAACACTCTATTGGGGTGCAGAGAGCTGTCTTTTTACTGTGTCCATGCTTGATGGAAAGGGCGAGGGGAGTTGCTTTTATAAGAGCCATTGGGGATTTCAATTTCAATGTGAATTCTAGGGGGACACAGATGTTCAGTCAATAACAGAGGGTTCCTTTTGTATGTTTATTTATTCATTCTGTCTTCTTCCTCCAATAGAATTTATATCAAAGAAATAATAGTGAACAGGGAATATTCTATTTAAAATTTATCCTGAGGGACACCTGAGTGGCTCAGTTGGTTAAGGGTCTGCCTTCGGCTCAGGTCATGATCCTTGGGTCCTGGGATCGAGCCCTGCGTCGGGCTCCCTGCTCGCTGCGGAGTTTGCTTGAGATTCTTACTCCCTCTCCCTCTGCTTATGCTCTGTTGTTGGCGCTCACTCTCAAATTAATAAAATCTTAAAAAAAATAAAACTTATCTTGGTTCTTCATGCAAAGATGGAAAGTTAGTACTGTAGCTTCTGGTAGCTCATTTCAGCTTGCCGCCTTCTGACAGCTTTTCTGGTACTTGTTCAAACAGAATCATTTTGTATTTTGTGCTCCTCCGGGGCACTTTGCTTTTCCCTCTGGAACTGTCCTCTCCGGTTTTGTTCTGGAGTGCTCTTCTAGCTGTCCTTCCCCATTGGATTGTGACTTCCTAGGCCAGGATTATCCTGCTATTTATCTTCATATCTCCATCCCGGCCTCATTTACAGTAGGTCAGGTTACTTTGCTGCTTTATATACCCCCCTCAGCTTCCTCTGCATCTATTCTGCGAAGCTCTGTAGCGCAGTGTGGCTGGATAAAAGCACAGAATTGTGCGCCCTGCTTACTCTGAATTCAGAAACACTAACCTGAAGTGGACCCTGAATACTTCTACTTGTTCATTCAGTTTCCCCCACTTCCTTCCTTTTCTCACTCTGCCCTCTCAAACCTCTTTCTTTCTTTTCACTCTTAGCTGTTGATCTTGCACTTTATTTACTGAGGAAAAACAGAAGGAATCCGAAGATGATGTCAACAGCCTTCGGCACAGGACTCCCTCCCTCCCTCCTTGCGGCCTGAGAGCAGAGTAGTGGTAGATGAGTTCGCAGGGCTGTCCTGGATGGCTCTCCGGCCAGCTGGAGTGAGGGAGGGCTGCGAATCAGTGGGGAAACAGGCTGGCTGTCTCCAGTGGGGATGTGAACCCCGTCCGTCCAGTGGTTGAAGGCTCTGCTCCTGAAGCTGACCTCTGTGCTTGAGCAGTAGGATGCAGCCCTCACCTGTTCACCTGTTACGTTTCTGGATTGGACAGTTCACATCATCATTAAGACACATGCTGTTATTACTCTTATTTAACCAAACCATACCTGTTTGGACTCCCTTCCTCCCTGTAGCCACTGCCCCAGTCTTTTTTTTTTTTCCCCTAGAGGAAACTCCTTCCCAAATTTTGTTCCTAGAGTCTGTGGTTTCTTTCCTTCCCCTGTTAATATCAGACTTGCCTGCACCAGATAGGCCCTGCCTTGCAGCCTGGTGGTTACTGCTCAGGCCTCTTCTTACTGCCCTACCATCATCTTCTTGTCTTGCTGCCTGTGAAACTGGGCCCAGAACTTCTAGGGCATTCCTGCACTCTACACAGACACAGACACACACACAGACACACACACACACACACACACACTTGATTTTCCTTTGCCTTCTCAGTGTCCTGTGCAGACTCCTCCTCATCTCTCTGACATCTAAGCATTGATACCCGGTGTGGGTTGAATTTTGTTCCCCTAAAAGGTACATTGAAGTCCTGATCTCCAGAACCTATGAATGTGACCTTATTTGGAAATAAGGTCTTTGCAGCCGTAATCCAGTTAAGATGAGGTCACGAGGGCTGGCCCTAATCCAATATGGCTAGTGTCCTTTTAAGAAGAGGACAAGAGACACAGACAGAGGGAAGGGAGCCGGGGATTGCCAGCAACACCAGAAGCTGGGAGAGAAGCCTAGAACAGATTTTCTCCTAGAGCTGTCAGAGGGAGTGTGGCCCCGCCAACACCTTGATTTTGGACTTCCAGCCTCCAGAACTGTGAGAGAACGCATTTCTGCTACGCCCTCTAGTTTATGGTGCTTTGTAATGGCAGCCCCAGGAAACCAGTGGAACCCCTCTTTTTATGGATACTCTCTCATTGCTCTCAGCCTGTCTCCTGGCTTCAAATTATCAGGTGTAGTCTGGAAATATCCCAAATTTATGTCCTTGGTGTGCACCTCTCCCCTAAGTCCCTGACTGACACGTCCTGCTTATTCTCTGCTTCCATGCATTTCTTTACTTCCTTTATTTTTAAATTTTATTTATTTATTTGATTTAAATTCATTTTGCCAACATATAGTATAACATCCAGTGCTCATCACATCAGGTGCCCTTCTTAGTGCCCATCACCCAGTTACGCCATCTCTCACTCCCCTCCCCTCCAGCAACCCTCGGTTAGTTTCCTAGAGTTAAGAGTCTCTCATGGCTTGTCTTCTCTGACTTTTTTCCCCATTCAGTTCTCCTCCTTCCCATATGATCTTCTGCACTATTTTTTATATTTCGCATGTAAGTGAAACTGTATGATAATTGTCTTTCTTTGAATGACTTACTTCACTTAGCATTTCCGCCATGCATTTTTTAAAGATTTTATTTATTTATTCATTGAAAGAGAGAGAGAGGCAGGAACACAGGCAGAGGGAGAAGTAGGCTCCTCACAGGGAGCCTGATGTGGGACTCAATCCCAGAACCTGGAACCCCGGGATCATGCCCTGAGCCAAAGATAGATGCTCAACTGCTGAGCTACCCAGGTGTCCCTTCCCATGCACTTTCTAACCAATATTTCAAAAGTGATGTGCCCAGAACTGACTCTTCCCATCCAAACCTGTTCCTTCCCTCAGTATTTCTGGTGGCAGCTCCATCCTTCTAGGTGCTTAGGCCAGAAATCTTGGGCTCTTTTTTTTTTTTTTTTAAAGAGAAGTGAGCTTTTATTTCCTTGTTTTACAAATAAAGTTGGCCGAATCAGTTGCGTGGGCTCATTTTTGACCCCTTCTTTTCCTCTGACGTCCCAGATGTGATCTGTCAGTGAATCTTGCAGCCTCTACCGCAGACTCGTATGGCCACTGGTGCACCTGTGCCGGCATTATCATCTCCCTCCTGGGAACATCAGAGGGTTCCTGACTGGTGGTGTCTGTTCCCACTTGTTTGCTTCCCCCTTAATCTGTTCTTGGCAAAGTGAATGATCCTGCTGTGACTGTGACCAGGGAGTCACCACACCCCCTTTCTTGAAGCCTCCAGGGCTCCTCATTGCCCCCAGAGTGAAAGCCCGAGTCCCCACGGTAGACCTGATGGCTCTGTCCGGTGTGGGTGCCTCTACCCTCAACTCTATCCACTTGTCCTCCTGGCACTTCCCTGCCGCATCGTGCTCCCTTGGAGCCTCTGCTCCTCCTTGGAATTGTCTGTATAAATAAAGAAGAGTGATGTGATTCCATATGTTATGTCATCCTACCTTCTTTCTCTCCATCTCTCCGTCCTGGGTTTGTCTGCCTTCTGCACAATGGCTTACCTCCAACATTTCTTTTTTTTTTTTTTTAATTTATTTATTCATGAGAGAGAGAGAGAGAGGCAGAGACACAGGAGGAGGGAGAAGCAGGCTCCATGCCGGGAGCCCGACGCGGGACTCGATCCCGGGACTCCAGGACTGCGCCCTGGGCCAAAGGCAGGCGCCAAACCGCCGAGCCACCCAGGGATCCCCTTACCTCCAACATTTCTTATCTCTCCTCTCTGCGTATCATCTCTCCTTGGCACTTAGGACTTACTAACGTTTGATGTCTTGTGCTGCTGAATTTTTCAAAATTATCTGACTCCCATGCTAGAGTGTAAGCCTTTTGAGGATGAGAACTTTGGCCCCTTTGTTCAATATTGAAGCTCAGAACTTAGAATGTTTATCATATGGTAGGGACCTTATAATATCATAATGCTTGTTGAATAAAGGCACAGAACATTTTACTTGAATCTGATGTTTTTATCGTAGTTAATGCTTATTTTACCATTTTCATGTGTATGTTTTATTTTACCTTTTTAACACCTTTTTTTAATTTTTAAAAATATTTATTTAAAAAAGAGAAACAGTGTGTGTGAGTGGGGGAGGGGCTAAGGGGGAAGGAGAGGGAGAAGCTGACTCCGTGCCGAGTGTGTAGAGCTTGACACAGGGCTTGATCTCATGACTCTGAGGTCATTACCTGAGCTGAAACCAAGAGTCGGTACCTTAACCAACTGAGCCTCCCAGGCATCCCAACTGTCTGATTTTAATACATTTGGTATTGGCTTCTCGGGGTAATAACTCCTCTCTGATCCCATGTTTCCCTGGTGCCCCACCTTGTACCCCACCCTGAAGGGAAGTCCTCCAGGGCTCGAGAGGATGTTGCAGCCTTCCAGGAGCCTCCAAGACCCCTTCTTGTTTTAGGAATTAGAACTCTGTTCTGGGTTAGGGCAAGGTTTCTGGAAGATTCTATCTCCCTCCCAACCCCCTCCCCCCTGGACCCATATTCAGACAAAGAGAAAGCAGCTGTTGGGTTCCCCATTATTTTCTGATGTAAAAGTCATGTCCTCCCCACTACTGGTGACCTATCAGTGGCTGGTGGTGGTCAGCTTGTCTAGGAGAACAGGGTGGAGGTCCTCCAGTGGTGGAGAGTGATAGCTATTGTATTAGTACTTTGTCTTCCCTGGCTGGCTTTCTTTCTTAAAGATTTTGTTCATTTATTCATGAGAGATACACAGAGAGAGGCAGAGACACAGGCAGAGGGAGAAGAAGGCTCCTCGCAGGGAGCCTGATGTGGGGCTTGACCCCAGGACCCTGGGATCACACCCTGAGCCAAAGGCAGATGCTCAATCACTGAGCCATCCAGGTGGCCCTTCTGTGACTGCTTTCACTGGCATTTTACAGTATTTCCCCAGCCTAGGAGGAGGAATTTCCTTGAGAGGCGAAAGTATAAAGCTGTACATTTCCTGCAAAATGCACAGACTTAGAGAATTACTAAGGAGCTCTAGAGCTGGAGAAGACTTGAAGGATATAGGACATAGTGCTGGATAGAAAATTTAATAAGGAGCTATATTTTTTTCTTTGGATCCTGGCTTCTGAATGGTTTGCAGTTGACCCTTGAACAATGTGATGATTAGGAGAATCCCCCCCCCCCCCATCCCTACCAGTGTAGGTTGAAAATCCACAGCATATAATTTTGCCTTCCCCAAAACTTAACTGGTAATAGCGTGCTATTAACTGGAAACCTTACCAATGGCATAAACGGTCTATTAACCCATATTTTGCATGCTGTGTGTATTATATACAGTATCCTTACAATAAGGTAAGCTAGAGAAAAGAAAAGGTTATTGAGAAAAGCATAAGGAAGAGAACGTAATTTTCAGCACTGAACAGTGTTTACCGAAAAAAGCCCATGTATAAGTGGACCTGCATCGTGTAGACATACTCCAAATACTTCCTGTCTATCGTATGATAGCGTAGATGTTTGGAATATGTTACTTAGCTCTCACTGGTCATGAATTAGGAAGTACTTACATTACCAAGTGGCATTTTAGGGAAAGGCTACCGTCACCTAATGTAATGCCGAATTACGACCTCTTCATTTCTTTATAATGCAGGAAATCTTGGACCCTCTTATGCAGTGGCTGGGAGAACATGTGGATCCTGAAGGAGTAATAAAATCCAGCAAGCTGTCCCTTAAGTTTCTTTCATCCTACACGTCTGAAATAGAAATCACCCCATCTGCTCTACCTGTGGTCACAGACGTGGGCACCTTCTCTTCAGAAAATTTTAACCTAGAGATCTACCGACAAAATCTGCAGACAAAGAGACTTGGGAAAGTTATTCTGTTTGCCGAGGTGACGCCCACCACGATGAACCTTCTGGATGGGTAAGTTGTGGCCGGATATTGTGTACCTACTCAGAGGAGTCCAGTTATGTTGATTGTCCTGTCTGACTGGTGCTGGGGGAGAAGGGGTAGAGGGAACGAAGGATTACTCCCAATAATCCCATCAGCAAAAAGATGGGAGTTCCCTTATCCTGGAAGAGGTAAAATGTAGGAAGAAAAATTGAGAAATGTTTCTTGATCACAGGTTTGTACCTCAAAACAAGGGGATTTTGTGTTTTTTTTTTTGTTTTTGTTTTTGTTTTTTAATTTATTTTTTATTGGTGTTCAATTTACCAGCATACAGAATAACCCCCAGTGCCCGTCACCCATTCACTCCCACCCCCCACCCTCCTCCCCTTCCACCACCCCTAGTTCATTTCCCAGAGTTAGGAGTCTTTACGTTCTGTCTCCCTTTCTGATATTTCCCACACATTTCTTCTCCCTTCCCTTATATTCCCTTTCACTATTATATTCCCCACATGAATGAGACCATATAATGTTTGTCCTTCTCCGACTGACTGACTTCACTCAGCATAATACCCTCCAGTTCCATCCACGTTGAAGCAAATGGTGGGTATTTGTCGTTTCTAATGGCTGAGTAATATTCCATTGTATACATAAACCACATCTTCTTTATCCATTCATCTGTCGATGGACACCGAGGCTCCTTCCACAGTTTGGCTATTCTGGCCATTGCTGCTATAAACATCGGGGTGCAGGTGTCCCGGCGTTTCATTGCATCTGTATCTTTGGGGTAAATCCCCAGCAGTGCAATTGCTGGGTCGTAGGGCAGGTATATTTTTAACTGTTTGAGGAACCTCCACACAGTTTTCCAGAGTGGCTGCACCAGTTCACATTCCCACCAACAGTGTAAGAGGGTTCCCAAAACAAGGGGATTTTGTGAATCATGACTCTCTTCCTTTGCTAGTGGGCTTTTCAGATGATCCTTGGAAAAAACTTCATGAAAAAATGTCTTCAACCAGTGGCGTTATTACTCAGTTTATCCTTTTATTTGTGTGTGGTCGTAACCGGCGTTTAACACTTAGTCGAAAGTATTTTGAGGGGGTTAGGACATTTGAACGATAGGTGAACTGTGTTAAATTGAAACAAATTGGAAATTTTGAACGTTCGCAAACCCATTTTGATATGTTCCTACCCAATCCAGTTTGTAAGCGCTCTGTAATCCCATTTAGATGTTCGAGGGTTTTTTTTTTTTTTTTAAAGATTTATTTATTTATTCATGAAAGACAGAAAGAGAGAGGCAGAGACACTGGCAGAGGGAGAAGCAGACTCTCTGCAGGAAGCCCGATGTGGGACTCGATCCCGGATCCCAGGATCATGCTCTGATCCGAAGGCAGATACCCAACTGCTGAGCCACCTGGGTGTCCCAAGATGTTCGAGGTTTATTCTTACAGAGCTTTCCTTCTTATTTCTTCTGTTTCTTGGACTTCAGTTAAAGTTTAAAAAAACTTAACTTGTCACATCTTGTCAAACAGATGAAAGGCGTTTTCACTCTTAAATTAGTATTAATCAGTAGTCTTATATTGAGATCATTTAAAAAGTAGGCTTATAGAGGGAGTGAATAAGAAAGGCATCTTCCTTCAACATGGGACTAAAGTTTCAGGAATGTAAGATTCCAAAATAAACCACAAAGCACTGGATTCCCAGTTTCTGGGCTTTTTCACTCATGGGACTACACAATTAGATGCGTAATTCACAGTAGGGAAATATTTTGGTCTTTCTTATTATTTTCTGGAATTTGATATGTTCATATAAAATGATGAGATAACCTTAGCATTTTCTTGATGGTCATACTCAAAGCCATGGAACTGGCAGTTTTGTGTGAAGAGTTTGTAGGGGAAGCGCTCGTGTCGCGGGACTGGTAGAGCCAGGCGGGTGTAATGGGAATGGGAATATGAGCCATGGTCATGAACAGTTCTTGTTTTGCCGGGTTATTGTGTGTTGTCATGGGTACTTTCTTTATTAGTGTTCCCAACCTCTTCTGCTTCCCCTACTACCTGGGCCCTTGCTCTTCGACGAGAAGGAAAAAGCCTGTGTTTGTATATGGCACAATCGCGCGTGTGAGCTCTCTGGTAATCCTTTATTACTCAAGAGAACACTATGTTGAAAAGGTGACCTGTTATAATTATATTTTCCAAATAAAAGAATCAGACATGGTATTTGCTGTAAGATTTGGGGAGATTAAGTTTATTATTATTTTTTTTAATTTAATTTTTTTAAGGATTTTATTTATTCATGAGAGACACAGAGAGAAGCAGAGACACAGGCAGAGGGAGAAGCGGGCTCCCTGTGAGGAGCCGGATGAGGGAGTCGATCCCAGGATTTCAGGATTATGCCCTGAGCCAAAGGCAGATGCTCAACCACTGAGCCACCCCAGTGCCCGGGAGGTTAAATTTAGATAGAAAAACACTGACACTTCTTGTCCATATTTGTTTGGCAATAGTAAAGAATATTTTATGTTGGGACGATCTTGAGCCACTGGATTATGGCCTCTGAGCTCCTGTAGTGGGCAGCGCATTACAGAGGGGACTGCAAGCCCTCTAGAGTGGATGGCCTGTCGCCTGTGTAATCAGATGGTTGGGTTTCCTTACACCCTTGTGAACACATGTTTTAGAATGGAAAAAGAAATGCCAGGTAAATACTGCTTTAGTACCCTTGAATACTGGTAAGTTCCTTTTTGATAATGAACTCTTTTTTCCCCCTTAAATTCTGTGTTAAGCAGCATGAGTCTGTAAAAGCGTGTAGCTGAGCGTCACAACCGTGGAGTCGGAATCTTCTGTAGGATGAAGTTTTTATTTTTATAAAAGAGAAAAATATTTTGGCTTTTCCAAGGGCATTTAGGAAGCTTCTTTGTTTCTCTTCTTGCCTGGTCTCTGTAGAACACAGAGAATGAAATAGCTTTGATGATTAATGATTAATCCCTCTCCTTGGCACAGAGCAGATATTGCATAAATAAATAGTGGCCGCTCACCGTAACTTACAGATGTCCTCTCCCACTGCTCGCATGGCTTCCTTCCTAACACCAAGAGATAAAGTTACTCACTGCAGCCTCGTGAGTGAGTCAGCAGGCCTGGTGAGAAGTTCCTGGGGGTGGGGGTGGGGTGGATGGGTTGTAGTCTTTTTTAGGAGAAGGAATTTGAAGAGGTCACCTTGATGCCAAAAACTCAGTTGTCCACCAAGGGACCATGAGATAGATAGATGAAACATATGGCTTATTACTTTCTAAGAGTAAGACTGAAACCATTTCATTTCTTTTCTTTCTTTCTTTCTTTCTTTCTTTCTTTCTTTCTTTCTTTCTTGATTTGTTTGTTTGTTTGTTTGTTTGTTTTTGAGGAGAGAGAACATGAGAGCAGGGGGAGGGGCAGAGGGTGAGAGAGAATCTCCAGCAGATTCTGCACCGAGTGGGGAGCCCGATGTGGGGCTTGATCCCTTGACCCTGAGATTGTGACCTGAGCTGAAGTCAAGAGTTACATGCTTAACTGATTAACCCACCCAGGTGCTCCAGGCCAAAACCATTTCTATAGCTAATATTATATTTGATCCCATATGAGCTATCCTCTTGGAAGTACAATCTATTGTGATTATAATAATACCAGCTAACATGTATTAAAACCTTTTATTTTCCAGACACTGCTTCAATGTACTTTATATGTATCAACAAATTTCATACATTATCTCTTAGTGCCTAGGGTCATCAGAGTCAAACTCTGGTTTCATGCCAGCATGTAGAAAGCTGCATATCAGAATTTACTGTATATGGAACTGTTCCTGTTGATTGACCACATCAATAGATCCATTATGCAGAACAAGGAGAATTTTCAAAAGAATGGCCTGGGTCTGAACTCCATGTGTGTTTCTTTCTTTATGTCTCTCACTTCTGTGGCTCTTTCCTAATGGTCTGGAATAGAGGTAAAATTTAAATTAGATAATAGATCTTTATTATAAGGTTTTTTTTTATGTTTTATTTATTTATTCATGAAAGACACAGAGAGAGGCAGAGACACAGGCAGAGGGAGAAGCAGGCTCCCTGTAGGGAGCCCAACGCAGGACTTGATCCCCAGACCTGGGATCATGACCTGAGCCGAAGGCAAACGCTCAACTACTGAGCCACCCAGGCGTCCCTCTTATGAGGTTTCTAAAATCTTTTTTCTCTGCCTCCAGCACCCCCATGCACTGTGCTGCTGTGAGTGAAATGGAGACCATGAGATACCCTGGGCAGGGAGTGGAAAGTCTCCCTGGGGTGGTGGTAGGTAAGTTCCTGGTCATGCTCTCTAGCCTGGTGTCCTTGGGTTGTGGCTTTGCCTTTTAGGAGGGTCCTGACTGTATCATATTTGAGATATACATCAGAGGGAATGGGCTTCTGACACCCACTCTCTGTGAGGGCTCAGGGTTGGTGTTCTTAGGGTGAAATCACGGCCTTCTAGGTCAGCCTTATGGTTTCCATAGAGATAGAAGTTTCTGAAGACTGTAATAGGCCTCTGATGGTTCTGTGTGAATAACCATCAAAGAAGAATCATGGGCGAAAATAATTATTTGAGTACTAACATTAATTCTGTGTCACTGCCTACTCAGTGCCATTAGAGGTATTTTTCTTATGTTACTAGTGCAAATTGAGGACGATTTGGAAATTTCTCTTCTGACAAATACTTCAGAGGGCATCCTCCTTTCTCCTTTGGCTACAAACCCAGTTAACCTACCGTGGCCCTGAGACAGGCATTGAAAGCTTCCATTTGATCTCAAGGTATGAAAGCTGGCTGGTGTGAAAACCATGCACCACGACCGCCTTCACGCTGGCCCCTAAACTGTGAACTTTAAAGGTGTGTTAGTAATTCAGCAGAGGGGAAGGAGCTCTGGGGAAAGGGAGTAACTGGCGGGGGGAGGGGGTGGAGGGGATAAGGCAGCTGCTTGCTGGCAACTAAATCAAGGCAATTGAAGGGCCTTGTGGGCTCCCCTCTCCAAATATAAGAAGTGAAAGCCATGTCAGTGGGTAATGTTCCCCTAATCGTGGCTGAGCTACCCACCAGTCTGATTAGGACAGATAATTTCACCCTGTATTTCCTGTTCTAGTCATTTTCCCTGGCATGTGTTTCTGACCCTGAAATGGGTTCTCTACTCCATTGTCAGGGTAACCTTTTGGATGTAATGCTGGATTTGATTGCCTTTAGACCCCTTTCTTTTTCTTTCTGCCCTATTTCCTGGTAGATTTTCCTGTGACCAGTTAGCTCAGCTGATTGGATAGGGCCCAAGGGCATGGGTTCAGTACTGTGTCTGGACCAGTGAACTTTACAATGTCCCACAGTCACGTCCTACAGCTGTGCACCCCGGAAGCCATTTATAAATGTGAGCTATTGGTGGTGGTGGAGTCTACACCACCCAGTGGTGGCGATAGATGGTGCTAATCCATCATCACTGCTGGGAGAAATAACTCCAAGTTGCATGGTTGGGATACTACATTGTGTCTCATCTCATGATAAGTTTCAGCTGTGGAGAAGGCATTAGGCTAGACCACAGAGCTTGGGAGTAACTGAGTTATGATATATATATATTTTAAAGATTTTATTTATTTCTTCATGAGAGACACACACACACAGAGGCAGAAGCATAAGTAGAGGGAAAAGCAGGCTCTCACTGGGGAGCCCGATGTGGGACTCGATCTCATGACCCTGGGGATCACGACCTGAGCCAAAGGCAGATGCTCAACCCCTGAGCCACCCAGGTGCCCCAAGTTATGATAATTTTGGAGTTGTCACTTATTAGACTTTGACTCATATCATCTTTTTCAATGACTTTTGCCAAGTCGCTGTCAGATGTTGAAATAACTCCTGTGTGAAGCCACAGTTGATGGCGAGTCAGATGGACACAAACTTGTTGATACTGGTTTCCTTTCATATACTGCTATATCCCCAATAAACACACCCAGGGCGGCCACTTTTTTATTTGTAAAGAATAATACAGATTTCCTTATTAAATAAGTTGTTTATTTTCTTACTATTGTTTAAGTCTCTGGGTTTTTCAGGCTGATGCTTGCCTTCCTCATTCATGGAATAAGCATTTACGACGTGCCTGCTATATGCCAGGCACTGTGTTAGGTGCATGAGGGAGAATGATGGAGAAGGTACTACCCCAGCCTTACAGTGCATTGGAAGACTCAAATTGCAGCGCACATTCAGTCCATACACGTTGTGGGCACCCTTCTTGTTCTGAGCATGAGGGCTTCGGGTGGAGAGAAGCAGGCGTATTAGGTAACGTGTTGGAGGGAAGGAAGTAGACTGGTCAGTGAATTTTTTTTTTTTTGAGCAGTTACTATGTGTCAGGCATCATTCCTTTTTTTTTTCTTTTTTTTTAAATAATAAATTTATTTTTTATTGGTTTCAATTTGCCAACATACAGAATAACACCCAGTGCTCATCCTGTCAAGTGCCCCCCTCAGTGCCCGCCACCCAGTCACCCCCACCCCCTGCCCTCCTCCCCTTCCACCACCCCTAGTTCGTTTCCCAGAGTTAGGAGTCTTCCATGTTCTATCTCTCTTTCTGGTATTTCCTACCCATTTCTTCTCCATAAATCTCCCGGTCTGGTGAGCAGAATGCTAGAACTGAATATTTTATCGCGCCCTGGCTCTGTAACCGTGGCAATATCCCTCCCCTGGGCCTTGCTCTCAGCTGTGAGATCTGGGGCGCTGTACCCTCCCTCGATCAGGCGATCTTCCTGAGTCGGCTTCTTTCACCAGCCAGCCTTGCTCCAGCACCTCTGGAAGGCTGAAATGGTTTTGTGAATTAGGCTCACTTTGCATGGGAGACAGTGGACTTCCTGCAGGCAAATGGAGTGAAATGGAAAAACAATCCCATAACACAGTTTTGGAAAACATTTTGGGGGAATCACTTCGGGGAGCACTGCCACCATCATTTCAGAAAGAGGATTTTTGTTTCAGCATTTAGGGCCCATCCTAGCTTCTCGCCACTCTGCATGTGTGTCTACTCAGTCCCAAATATCTCTTTTCCCTTTTCTGCTCTTCTGGTTCTGTTCCCCTAACTTGCTCTCCTGCACACCCTCCTCCCCTGAAGTCGAGGCCTGAGAGACAGAAATTGGGCTGGAACTAATTTAATGGCTGAGTGACCTCACAGTAGAGAAACAGCCGGATCCTAATAGGGGTCTTTGTCTACATTTCCACCCTGGCTGGTAGCATGCCAGTCAAGAGTCAAGCTAGAGACACAGGTGGAAGCGATTAGACCTGTCATAAGGTTTGAAAAATTGATTCTGGAGGCGAAGTGAATAGATTGAACTTGACAGTGTTGTCCTAAAGATTCTAAGGGAAAATTCTGTAGTTTAATTTGAAATCCCTTGATTATTCATTAGCTTTCCAGATGGCTTTTGTTGACGTTTTACATATTAATGCCTGTATTGTGTTATTGGTGTACTCTTAATGTGCACATAGGTAATGAGCAAAGAATAAATACATGGGTAAGTGTCCCAAATTAATGGGATGTTGGTATAATTGTGAAATAAAGGGTTTTTAAGAAGTTGATTGCTTTGGAATAATTAGTGTGAGCTTTTTTATGGGCCAATTTGGTACTTCTAAAGTGAAAATTATTGAAGTATTTTAAAGAAACCTTCATTTTAATGTTTACTTCTAAATTAAGGTTTAGAATATAACCCTAGCCTTTGACTCTAGAGGTCACAACTGAAGGGCTGGTGATTTTGGCAAGTTCTCCATCAAATGCTTCCCTCCCCCCCCAAATTCAACACCTGAATAAGTTAACCTTTCACATGCCAAGCTCCTGGAAGTGAATTTTGAAGTGGCCCATTATTTTCCAGAGATGCCTCCACATTAATTTTTAGTGTTTTAGGATGTTTGCTTTCACAGTCTGTAGCTGATTTTTTTTTTTTTTTTTTAAAGTGGGGTAAACTCATTGTGAGGCTTGCCATTTTGTGATGGTTGCAACATGTGTTGTCTGGGTAGCATTTTCATTAGAATTGGACCTTCTTTGTCTCTCTTATCATTAAACAACATTTAACTATTGGATAACCTGAAGCGTCCCAGGTTTTGCTTACAGAAGAGTGAGGGTGAATATAACCATCCAGCGATGGCCATGTGAGCAGTGAACGTCATTGGCTTCAGGGGCATGCAGGACAGGCTGCCCAGCCATGGCGGTGCTTCTTCTGGACCCCACACACAATGGAAGCTCTTCCTCTGGAGCCTTCTTCCAAACACACTGCACAGTCTTCTCATGTTCTCAGTGGTGGTGATTTTTAATCTTTTGAGGGTATGCCAGACCAAAAAACCAAAACCAAAATCAAACCAAACCATACCAAACACAAAACCCTAAAATACTATCGTGAGGTATCCACTGTGGGAAGTATTTGCAGAGACAACTAGTTCCCCATGGTTTACTCATTTTTAATTCCTGAGGATAGGCTTACTGGTTTGACCTAGGGGCTTAGATCTGAGGATGTACTAGGTTGGAATTCCAGTTTTGCCTTTTACTACATGAGTGATCTTGGGTAAATCAGAAACCATGCAGGCCACCATTTACTTATCCTTAATCTTCATCACATGCTCTTCAATGGCAGTGCTGTGAATGTCTGTGAAACAGATCAGCATTGTCTTTGCCCCAGATTGTAATATGTATTTTCTTGGGGTGGGGTTTTTGTTGAAGATTTTGGCAGTTTTTTCTCATCATGCATGAAGCATGATGGCTCATCACTAGTTACTATCTTGCCAAAAATGTGTTGTTTTAGTCCAGCTTTTCTTGAAAGATGAGAAAACATAGTCCATTGTCTGTGTTTGTATTACCCTTGAAATATGTGGAGCCAGTTTTCCCCCCTTCTTTTAATCACATTTGTTCTTTTTTTAAATCTTCACAATTTATTATTTTCATAGGTAACAACAGTCATTTGGAAAGAGCCAGAACATCAACTCTTTGAACATTTTCATCCATCTCACAATATGCCTTGTGTATCACCCATATCTTCCTTGAACCCCTAAATTTCTCGTGCTGCTCAGAAATACGTGTTTGATGTCACACAATTGTTTTGAGTTAAACGTCTCAGATAAACTTAAAACTCTGCAGAATTGCTCAGCTGTATACCGCATTTGATACTCATTTTGTCAGATGCCTCTGTTATATTCAAACGAATAATAAAATGCCATAAAGGGTAATAAAGCGAGGTTTGGGGATGGAAAAGGCTTTCAGTAAAGAAGGTAACAGCAAATTCCCTAAACATGTTTTTCCCTGGTTCAGATGCATCTTAGAAAGCCAAGTGTTAACTGCAATTTAGAAGCGAACCGAGTCCTCTGATGGCTGGGAATGTTTTCACTCTTAGTTATTGAGTGCAGAGGAGTGGTTTCTTAATGACAGGGAGGGCCCAGAGTGGACAGATAAGAAATCTGGGGTCAGGGTAGCACATGGTGCTGACAGCATCTCACGCCTCTGAGCATTGCTGGCAAATTCCATGACTTCTCATCTTGAAACGAGCAAACTGTAGTGATGCCCACTCATAGGAATGCCACTTGTGTTGAGGGCCAAAGGGAGGGGTGAAATGAGGAGCCCTTTGCTCAGTGGTCGGTAAGTGCTGGTTGTATCTCCTCTTTGCCCACTGAGATGGGTACAGATGGAGACTGATGATAACCATCTACTCTAAAACACAAAAATGAAGATTGAGAATGTGTCCCAAGGTTCTACTGCAGTAAAAAAAAGTATGACAAGAAAGCAGCGTTTAAAAAACTTGGTTATGTGACAACATGGACAGGACGTCATGCTAAGTGAGAGAAGTTGGATGGAGAAAGAGAAGTACTGTGTGATGTCACTTGTATGTGGGATCTTGAAAAGCGAGGCTTGTAAGAACAGAGAATAGAATGGTGGTTACCAGGGAATGGGGGGGGGTGGGAGCTTGGAGCAGATGTTGTTTAAGAGCACAAACTTGTAATGAATGAGTTGTTCTTAAGTAAGTCCTCATGATCTAATGCACAGCACAGTGAATGTAAACAGGACCATATGATAATTGTCAAACATACTTTGAGACTAGAACGTATTCCAACCACTAAAAAAAAAAAAAAAAAAAAGAATAATGTGAGGGGCGTCTTGATGGCTCAGTCAGTGAAACATCTGACTCTTGATCTCAGGGTTGTGAGTTTGCGTCCCGTGAAGGGCATGGAGCCTACTTAAAACCAAAAAACAGAAATGATAAGTAATAGAGGTGCCAATTATCGCTACAATAGCAATCACATTACAACAGATAAGTGTATCCAGTTAACACCTACATCATAAATGTACACAGTGTTATATGTCAAATATGCTTCATTTAAAAAAAGTAAAACTCAATGCAGGAAAAAAGTAAAACTTAGTTTATGAATTCACATTTTTTTTTAAAGATTTTATTTATTTATTCATGAGAGACATAGAGAGAGGCAGAGACACAGGCAGAGGGAGAAGCAGGCTCCATGCAGGGAGCCCGATGCGGGACTCAATCCCTGGACCCCAGGATCATGCCCTGAGCCAAAGGCAGATGCTCAATCACTGAGCCATTCAGGTGCCCCTAGTTTCTAAGTGGAAAAATTTTAAATATTCTTAGATTTTGATATTCATGATCAAGTATGGCCACTTACCTGTATACATGTGAGGAAGTAGAGGCTGAACTGTGGGTTAAAACGTTTGTTTTCGTAAAAATGTGTTAGGTGATCAAGCAGATCTTTTTCCCTTGGCCCCTTCTGCATACCTCTCCCCCGTTCCCTTTCCTCCCCCGACATGGCTTTGTGACTCAGAAAAATTTCTGTTTTTCTTTCACATAAAACACTTACCTGCTTTGGAGGTGAGGGTTGATTTGCTTTCATCTGCCCCTTTAAAATCTTTTACACACCTACCATTTGTCCACACACACTCGGAGCTATGAAATGCCCTTGTTTCTGCTTTTTGTTTTGGAGAGAAGCATGTTCTGTTTCTGCATGAGGGGGATTCCATCACTCTGAGACCCAGACGCCACATTTTTTCTGCATTGCACAAGGGGTCATTCATCATTTTCATTTTTTGTTTGGCTCTCCCACAAGAGTATTCAAATTAGCGAGAAGGAAAATGATGAAGTCATTGCCTGGCAGAGAAGTGTTTTCTCGGGATGTGGGAAGGGTAGAGGAGACAAGAGAAGAGGAAGGGATTATGCTGAGGTCTCTCCCTACTTCTTTTTCTGACCTTTGGCTCTAGAGGTCACCTGGATACTAATGTAGTTTTCCCAGCTTAAAATTGGGTAAAAGAGTGTGAACAGAATTTACCCCAAAATGAAACTACATGGTGGGATCGCGGTGTCAGTGACCTTGGAAACTTAGACCGTAATTTTATCTGTGTCATTCTCACACACCAGCTGTGTGATGTTGGGGGCACCACCCAAATTCTCTGGATCCGTTTCCTTATCTGTAAAATGAGAGGGTTGTACTAGATCTGTGGCTTGATTTTATATATATATTTTAAGCAATAAAGCCCCTTTTTACATGAACTACCCCCCCCCCGCCCCGCCCCACCCCACCCCACCCCACGCCATACAAATGGGGTTGGAGAGCCTTCTAGAGCCTGGTTCCTCAGGTCATGGGTGTCAGTCGAGACCACTGGCCAACAAAGTGCCCAAGGTCTTGTCACCTGGACACTCAGGCCCAGCTGACAGGGACAATTAAATCGAATGACAGGCTGACATGGTTGACTGAACTGTTTTTGTTTCTTTTTGAAAACAATTTTTAATTAATTAATTTAAAAAGATTTTAATTATTTATTTAGAGTGTGAACTGGGGGAGAGGCAGATGGAGAGGGAGAGAGAGAATCTCAAGCAGAGTCTATGCTGAGGGTGGAGCCTGACACAGGGCCCAATCCCATGATCCTGAGATCATGACCTGAGCTGAAATCAAGAGTTGAATGCTTAGCTGACTGAGCCCCCCAGGAGCCCCTGGACTGTTTCTTTTTATACCCTGCCTTGTTCCAAGAAGATTTAAGGCAATGGGGATTGAAGTATATCTGTTATGAGATAAGCTCTTTCTCCTGTTGTAGGTGCAACTACACAACCCTAAGGGATTATACTGTGTTTCTTTTGTTGTTACTGTGAGTCATGTCAAAGTTATGCACGTATTAGTCATAAAACTCAGCGCCATTCAGTTTTCTGACCTTCCCCAGACTGAAAATGAGAACTGAGTGACTGGGCTCCCCTCTGGAACTCAGGGAAGCCTGGCTAGATCCCCTGCCCCTGTTAAGCTAAGTAGCTGTTATCTTGGGGTGATTATCCAGTGATTAGTCAAATGTCTCCAGTTAATAGATGAGTAATGTCTGAGAGAAGTCTCTGCTGGAGTAGCTTGGGTTTCAAACACCCAGACTCCGAGAGGGGAATCTCAGCTTTGGTGGAGAAACTTGTGTATTGCCTGTTAGGATTATAAATCTCTGATGAGAACCTCCCCTTACAAACTTGTTTCTGTTTTTGTTTAGAAGCTCAGTTAAAAGGCTTCCTGTAGCTTTCTGTATAGATGTTGTTCCTTTCTTTCCCTTCCCTTCTTTTTGTTGCAATGTATGGTGCCTCCCAACTGTTGACGATCATCGGAGGCTGTCTTGGGGTTCTGCAGGCAGGTCAGTGGAGGTGGAACCCCCTGGTAAGATTGGAAGCACTTTTCCTGTTTTGCTCTGGCACCTGGAAACTGTCATGAAACAGATCAAATCCGTTCAGCACAACGTTGTCATAGCTGGCATCTCGTAAACCCGAAATCAGACCAACAATGAATACCAAAACTCTCATGGTCTCTTAGATCTGGGGGTGGCACCTGAAAGGCCAGCTACCTGAATGCCCTCTGCACTGTTTCAGATGTTTCTGAATCCTTCATGGTGAGCAACTTTATGGCATTGTTCAATTTACAAATATTTATTGAGCTGTTACACCTTCAGGCAGCTCATCCCAGCATCTTAGGACTAGTGCTGTCCTAAAGGGATGGGTCCTTTAAAACTCATCCCATTCCAAAGAGGAAGTCTGGCCATGGATCTAAGTCAAGAAAATTTATTTAACTTTCTCCCAAATAATAGTTAAAAGATCTGTTAATTAGTTCAGATGGTTTAAGATATTTGAGGATCATTATTGGCTGTTTTAATCCCCATATCACCTTTTTTCTCAGCATCTCCAGAAATGAACATTTAGTTATATCGCCATTTTGGGGATGAAAACTTTAGGTCTGAAGGACCAAAAGTCTTGACATAAAGCCAGCCAGTGTACATAAACTAATTATTTTTTCTGAAAGTATTTTTTTTAGTTATAAAAAGAATTCTTGACCATTATGGAAAACTAGGCAATATAGTAATTTATGCTAAGGAAATGAAATTCATCTGTTACCCCACCACCTACAAATGACCATATTAATCTTTTCGTATATTTTCTTCTAGTCTGTTTTCATCCTACACAATACATGTAAGACTGTGATTATGTTGTTTATGAAATAATCACTTCCCATGCAATCAGATATTCTGCTAAAAACACGTCTTTTGTTCTGGCATATAGTTTGGCCATGATTTATTTAAGCAATCTCCAGTGAATGCTCTCCTGTCATTTCCAGCATTTCTCTCTTCTAAATAATAAGCATATTTCTTTTTGAGGCAATGGTTCTGTATAATTCTTTAGTTGACCCCATTACAATATTTCTTTTCCAGAAGATAATTGGAAAATTATAAAACAAAAGCAGACATTGCTAGAAGTTGAATGGGATGAGGCTAATAATACTTGTTGTTTATAACATTTCATGTTATTTCATCACCATTATATAATTCACATTGTTTTATCTTTTGTCCACAGAGATGCCATGCCTTAATAATAGCTGAAATTAATCTGGCATGTACTGTGTGGCAGGTACTGTGCATTACGTGCATTTTCACCATTCAGTCTTTACCAGAACCCTAGGAGATAGGTACCATTATGTGGTTCCCATTTTAAGAAATGAGAGAGCTATTGCTTGGAGGGTTGAAATGGCCAGAGCCATACGAAGAGTTAAGTGGTAGAACCAGCATTTAAAAGATTTGTGTGAGAGCTTTAATTCCTAGCCCCTAATACTATATTATTACAGGTGCTTTGTTGAAATCCTAATACACTATATCCCCCATCCTTCCAACGTCTATGCATATTACTAATCTTGTTATAATAGAAAATCAGATTACCTTGCATATCTAATTCTTGGTGATTTTCTTAAGTTTGTTAGGAGATTTTTTTGTGGAGGGGTATAATGGGAGTCATAGTTAAAGTCCCAGTTCTTGAGCTTACTAGTGAGACATCTTACTTAACTTGTTTGCTCTTCTGTACCATTATCTGTAAAACATGGACAGTAATACCTATATTCCTGGGTTAAATAGAAGGGTACATGTGAAAGTCTCAGTTCAGTTCCTGGTACTCATGTTGTACTAGGTACTACATAGAAGTAATTTCCTTATTTCCTTGAATTTCAACAGGGATAGGCCATCTCTAATTAGTAATTTCCTTTAAAAATTAGAATGGCATTTTTTTTTCCTTTTAGCTTGTCTAGTTCACAATAACCCTTCAAAGATCAACTGTATGGATATAATGATATTTTCCTCATGTTCTCAAGTTCTGTGAACTTGAAAATAGAATAATAATAATTATCCAATTTGAAGAAGAGAGAAAAAGACTAGGGAAAAAAATCAAGCCTCAGGAACCTGTGGGATAATCTAAAAATATCCAATATATAGTAATTGGCATCCCACAAGAAGAGAGACAGATGAGGCAGAAAAAAATATTTGAGGAAACGATGGCCATGTGATCCCCCAAGTTGGTAAAAGACATGAATTGGCAAGTTCAATATGTTCAGCAAACCATGAACAGGATGAAGCTGATGAAAGTACACCAGAGCACATCATAGTTGAACTGCTGAAGACAAAGATAAAGGGAAAGTATTGAAAGCAGCCAGAGGAAAACATTGCTTTACATGCAGAGGAATGATGAGTTGAACATGCACAATTTATCATCAGAAATCATGGAAGCCCAAAAAGAATGGGACAGTATTTGTAAAGGGCTCCAAAAAAAAAAAAAAAAAAAAAAAAAAACCACAACCCTGTCAACCCAGAATTCTACACCCAGCAAAAATAGGCTTCAACAGTGAAGGCAAAATACACTCCCAGATAAAAGGACACTAAGATAAATTGTTATAGTGCAGATACACTGGATAGAATGCCAATGGGAGTGCCAGGGAGTAGAGGGAACTACGCCAGAGGGAAACTTGGATCCTTCAAGAAGAAACGAAACAGCAACTGAGTAAATTTACAGTACCTTTCCCTACTTAATTTCTTTTTTTTTTTTTTAAGATTTTATTTACTTATTCATGAGAGACACAGAGAGAGAGAGAAAGAGAAAGAGGGAGAGGCAGAAACACAGGCAGAGGAAGAAGCAGGCTCCATGCAGAGAGCCCGATGTGGGACTTGATCCCGGGACTCCAGGATTGCGCCCTGGACCAAAAGCAGGCGTTAAACTGCTGAGCTACCCGGGGATCCCCCTTACTTAATTTCTTTAAAGCAGTATGACTTAAAAAAAAAAGATTTTATTTATTTATCTAAGAGCACAAAAGGGCTTGGGGAGGGGCACAGGAAGAGGGAGAAGCAGGCTCCATGCTGAGCAGGGAGCCCAATGTGGTGCTTGATCCCAAGACCCTGGAATTGTGACCTGAGCCGAAGGCTGATGCCTAACCAACTGAGCCTCCCAGGCGCCCCAATATATGACTGTTTACAGCAAAAATTATAACATCTGGCATCACCTTGTGTATGCTGGTGGTGTACATATAACAACTCTAACATAAAGGAAAGTAGAAGAGGAGTAAATGGAACTATATGGTGGCAGTATTTCTACATCTGATGTGAAATGGTATAAACTTGATAGATGTGTCAGTTAAGCATTTATATTGTAATCACTAGAAATGTAAGGCAAAGGGGTGTCCAGGTGGCTCAGTCAGTTAAGGGTCCGACTCTTGATTTCGGCTGAGGTCATAATCCAGGAGATCAAGCCCTGTATTGCATTCCATGCTCAGCGGGGAATCTACTTGAGATTCTTTCTCTCTCTCTCCCTCTGCCCCTCCCCTCACACAAAATCTCTCTTTAAATAAATTAATTAAAAGAAATCTTTTTGCCTTATGAAACATAAGGCAAGGAAGTACAGCTAAAAAGCAAGTAGATAAACTAAAAATCCAAATAATTCAAAAGAAGGCAGGAAAAAAAGGAATATTGGAATGAAAAATAGAAGGAAAAACAAAAATGAACAAAATGTCAGGCATAATTCAGCTAAATGATCATCGACTAAACACTGCAGTTAAAAGAGTGTCAGAATGGATAAAAAAAAAAAAAAAAAGCAAGACCTGAGTATATGTTCTCTTTAAGACTTAAGACATGCTTAATTATAAAGATGTAGATAGATTAAAAGCAGAGGGATGGAAAAAGATATTCCACGCAAACAGCAAGCTTCAGAAGACAGATGTGACTTTATTAACATCCAATAAAACAGACTTTAGGACAAAGAATAAGGAGAGATAAAGGAATAGTTCATCAGGATAAAAGGGTCATTTCACTGAGAAGACATAACAATCATAGTTGTGTATTTGCCTGATCACAGAGCTTCAAAAAAATGAGGAGAAAATTAATAGAATTAAGAGAAAAGCAGATAAATCCACCATCACAGTTGGAGATTTGAATACCACTTTCTTAACAGGTGCTAGAACAACTAACCAAAAATAAGTGAAAAACAAAAGATCTGAATAACATTATCAACTCCCATCACCTAATTGGCGTTTATAGAACACGGCATCCAGCTGAATGCACACACTCTTCAAGTGCACCTGGTATATTCGCCAAGGTAGATTATATGCTGGGCTGTAAAATATGTCTCCATAAAAATAAAGTGATTGAAATCACATAGAGCAAGACACACCTTCTCTGTCCACAATGGAATCAACATAGAAGTCAGTAACAAAAATGTATCTAGGAAAAATCACAAATATTTTAAAATTAAACAACACAACATCTAAATAATCCATGGATCAAGGAAGAATCACAATAGAAATTAGAAACCTTTCTGAGTTTTTTTAATTTAAAAAATTTTTAATTTTTTAACTTTTAAAATTTAAAAAGATTTTAATTATTCGCAAGAGACACACACAGAGAGAGGCAGAGACACAGGCAGAGGGAGAAGCAGGCTCTGTGCAAGGAGCTTGATGTGGGACTTGATCCCGGGACCTCGGGATCACGCCCTGAGCTGAAGGCAGATGCTCAACCACTGAGCCACCCAGGCGTCCTGAAACCTTTCAAAGTTAAGGAATATCTAAATAGAGATACTATGATTGTAGAAGAGAAGACTCAATATTAAGATGCCAGTTTGCTTTAAATTGATTTATGAATTCAATACAAGTTTAACCAAAATTACAAGAGGAGTTTTAGTAGAAAGGTGGAAGCTGATTCTAAATTTTACATATAATTTACATAAAAATGCAAGGACACTACAATAGAGAGTAATTTTAAACAAGAACAAAGTTGGAGAAGTCATATTTTCTGGCTTTAAGAATAACTGTAAAATTGTAATAATTAAGGCATGTCATATTGACATTAACAAGAGATAGATCAAGAGAACAGTATATTTCAGAAATAGACCTGCCCTTAATTGGCCATTTGATTTTTGTCATTGGTGTCAAAGCAGTCCAAAGGAGAAAGGAAAGTCTTTTCAAGAAATGGTGCTGGCATAACCTTATGCATAGTCCTCATAGGAAAGTAAGTGAATCTTAGCTCTTATATCACATCATACACGGGGATTGATTTGATAGATCATAGAGCTATCCAAGAGCTAAAATTAAAATGCTTCTAAAGGAAAATAAAGTATTTTCGTGACTTTTAGTGGTATGCAGAGATTTCATGAACTGGTTACCAAAAGCAGTAACCATTAAAACAATTAACAAGTGAGACTTCATAAAAATGGAAACGGTATGCTCTTCAAAAAGATAGTGATAAAATGAATAGAATGACATGCTGGCAGATAATATTTGCACAAACCTATATTTGACAAAAACTGGTATCTGGGATACATAAAGAACATTTACAACTGAATAATCAAATGACAGACAGCTCAGTTATAACATGTGAACAATGCTTGACAAAATAGGAATGCCAGCAGCCACATAAGCACATGAAAAGACCCTTAACATTTTCTGTCTTCAGGAAAATGCAAATTAAAACCAGAATGAGATCCCACTGCACACCCCCACATCCACCAGATTAGCTAAAAATAGAAGAGACTGATCGCATCAAATATTGGTGAGGATGTGGAACAACCACAATTCCTAAACATCTCATTGTTGGCAGGAATATAAAATGGTATAGCCACTTTGGAAAAATGATGGTTTTTTTTATAAAGGTTTTTTTTTTTTTTTTAATAAAAGTAAACTTGTACTTCCCTTCTGCCAGCAGTCCTCTGCCTTCCTAGTTATTCACCCAGGCTAAATGAAAATATGTGTGTACACGTGTTGTATGTCATTGTTCATAGCAGCTTAATTTTTAATAGCCAAAACCTGGGAACAGCCCACACATCTGTCAAACACATAAATGGATACATTGTAGCATATTCATACACTTGAATATCACTCAGCAATAACAAAGGTTGGACTGCTGATACATCTATCAACTTGCAGGAATCTCAAAAACTATATGCACAGGGCGCCTGGGCGGCTAAGCGGCTAAGCTTCTGCCTTTGGCTCAGGTCATGATCCCGGTGATGATATCACTGCAGGTAAATTTTACATACAAACTAATATATTGAAATCTAGTGAAATGCAGGCTTAAGGGGCACCTGGGTGGCTCAATGGTTGAGCATCTGCCTTTGGCTCAGGGCGTGATCCTGGGGTCCTGGGATCGAGTCCTGTGTCGGGCTCCCCACAGGGAGCCTGCTTCTCCCTCTGCCTATGTCTCTGCTTCTCTCTTTCTCTGTGTCTCTCTTGAATAAATAAATAAAATCTTTTTTAAAAATGCAGGCTTAAGTATTAAGAGGGGGAAATGTGAAATTTATGTTGAAATGCATGAAGCATAAGTGGATGCATAGACTGGTTGATAGGTATGTACTAAGGCAAGTATAATAGATTATAGATGGTAGACTATTACTGGGCAGGGGGATACATGAGCGGATGCTCCAAAATTCACCCTTGCTGTAATGTGTTCTTATTTTTTGTAATAAGTGAATTACTGGGGAAGAGTTGTAAAAATAGTCCTGATAGTATACTTAAAATAAATTTACAAACAAATAAATTAATAAATTCATGAAAGTTGGAGTTCTGTAAACACTTGGCATCCCCAGTTACATAGGAGAGGCACATCATAAAAGGAAATGTGTGTTGCTTCCTACGTTCAAACATTTTTCACCATTCTTTCTCTTGTTTCAATGTACACAATCCCCCCCACCCGCCTCCCCGCCTTCCGGGAACAAAACAGCTTAAAGGATATGAAAAGTATGAAGTTAACACTGAAGTGTTCCTTTTGGTGACTTGCTGGATTATTTACTCCTTAGGTATTGGGTATTCTGAGTACTAAAATTTAAAACAAAAATCACAGTCTGTATTCTCGTTTTCTGAAATCCCAGGGGTCTAATTTCTCTTTATTTATGCCCCTAGTGAAAATATTTTAAAAATCTAAATTTGTCTGCACATAAAGTTTTCATTTCTCACACCTCATATGGTCCAGGCTGCTGTCATGGCCTTTACAAGTGTGTGCCGAATAGGAGGCTCCCTGCTGGGCACACGCGAGTCTCAGGGTTGCTGTAAAGTGTTCAACCCCGTGTTAAAAAGAAAAGATATAATTAGCAGCGTTCTCGTTATTTAAAATATTCTCATTAATGTGTATTCTGATGTAATTTTACTCCACAGTTGCTCAAAAGAGCCTCTCCAAGGCTCCAGCCGGAGGCGGGTGAGGGGGGTAGGTGCTTCTGCCCTCCAGTGTCCTTTCAGTCGTGGTAGACTGAGGAGCTGGCCTTCTCTTAGTGCTTGGAGTTTAGTCTTTTTTTTTTTTTTTTAAATCATACCAATTTTATTAGAATTTGTATGCTTTATTTTTTCTTTTTAAGATTTTATTTATTTATTCATGAGAGACACAGAGAGAGAGGCGAGACACAGGCAGAGGGAGAAGCAGGCTCCCTGTGGAGCCCGACACAGGACTGGATCCCAGGACTCCAGGATCATGACCTGAGCCAAAGGCAGGCGCTCAACCACTGAGTCACCCAGGCACCCTTGGATTTTAGTCTTGGAGCTCATCACTTTATTGGGAATTCTTCTCATAAGTAGTCTTTAAGATATTTTTTGTAATGAGCTGCCTGGGTAGCTCAGTCGGTGAAGTGTGTGACTCTTGATTTTGGTTCAGGTCATGATCTCAGGGTCGTGGGATCGAGTCCTGCCTGTGTCAGGCTCCTGGCTCATGCCAGGAGTCTGCTGGAAGATTCTCTCTCCCTCTGCCCCTCCGCCTGCTTGCTTGCACTCTCTCTCTCAAATAACTAAATCTTTTTTTTTTTAAAGATATTTTTCCTAACGTGGTGTTTTGTTGTGAAGCAATTTCTACCTCTCCCCGCTACCCCTTAAGACTTTGAGGGACACTTTCCACTCTTCATTCCTTAGCAGTGATCTCTGGGAGGAGACTGAGATGAAAACCCATATTATCTCCAAATTGAGCCGATTTGCCAACAATTGATGGAATGATGGCACAGGTAGTAATGCATCTTCTTTCTCTTTCTTTTTCTCCCCTTTTTTTCTTTTCTTTTTTTTTTCTTAAGATTTTTATTTATTTATTCATGGGAGACACAGAGAGAGAGGCAGAGACACAGGCAGAGGGAGAAGCAGGCTCCTTGTGGGGAGCCCGATGCAGGACTCGATCCCAGGACCCCAGGATCACACCCTGAGCCAAAGGCAGGCGCTCAACCACTGAACCACCCAGGCATCCCTTCTTTCTCTTCCTTGATAGTCTAGTTTTTACATGAATTGTGACCTATATTCTGGGAAATGGGAAGGAGCAAGGTGCTCCTCTGGGTAGAAATCATTGTGAGTAATAACTAATCAAGGTAATGAGCGAATGGCTAATAACCATGAGGGGGACTGTTTCCTGAGGCTGTGTACAAGGCCGACTGGTTAGAACTTTCCAAAATTTCTCTTTTCCCCCTCACCATGCTTCTCCATGGTATTAAAAAGCCTGACGTGCGTCCGAGGAGACACAGTGGTCAGACTGGTGGTGGCCAGAGGCTGTGTTCCCGACAAAACGAAAGCAGCCAGATCTTGCCAAGGACCTTCGGTGTCAATTTCCCAAGTCCCTGAAATGAGCAGCACGTGTGCTTTGGTGTGGAATTATTTTAAAACCACAGCAGGCAGCTTTTACTCTTTAGATCCTTTGCAGTTTGGGGTTGCCATAGATACTGGGGGTTCAGAGCTTTTATTTTAAAGGGGGGAGGGTCTCTGCTGTTCCTATCTCTGTCCTAGTCCTCCAGAAATTAGGCTCCCTTATTGTTCATAAAATAATTCTAGGTGGGATGACCTCTATTTCCTTTTTTTTTTTTTAGAAATTAAGGGGATGCGATTTGATGTACTACCGTGAGGCAGTGCTATATTCTCAGAGCCTATGGCTCAGCTCCACCGATATAAACACGAGATTAAGGATGTCAGCAAATTTCGAGTGAAGGATTAACAAAATAAGGCTGTGGCATCAGAAAAAGACTTTCTTATGGGGTTGGATAATTTAATAGGGACAAAGTGAATCTGGTAAAGATGAGAAATTATTGGAGGTGGTTTTTCTCTGAGTTCCATGGAACTTCTTAAGCATACCTTCTTTTTCTGTCAGTGTTTCGTTTTGTTTTCTAAGGCAAAGGATGTTTTGAAAACACGAAATGCAGTTTACTTGGGTAATCTCTAGGAAAGAAATGAGATTTGAAAATTGAAAGCTCTTTTCTGGGACATAGAAGATAGCTGGAAGATACTTGTCTAAAATTAAACCTCTTTCCCCTAAAAAATGGACTCAGATCATTAAAAAAAAAAAAAAAAAGTTGTGATTTTGCTTTTCAACATTCCAGCCGAGGCATGAATCCGAGGAATCAGAGCCCAGACAGTCTCTCCAGTCTCTCCAGTTTTCATGGGAAGAAAAGTGCAGCTTGTAGGGAGGAGGGGCTGCTATTAACCCCCAAGCCTCTGCCCCAGCTCCTGGCCAAGGCCAGTGCGCTCCTGGCCTGGGGAATGGGCTGCTCCCAGAGTCTGGAGACCCTCAGACGGGCAGGACCACACTCCATTGAGACAGTTCTCTGCTTATGCGGGGCAGTTGTCCGCCCCCTTTCCAGGGTGTGGGTGGCAGGCAAACAATATTTTCTTGATGCTTTTCTCCATTATGATTTTTATTTTGGTGATCTTTTTTTTTCTTTTTTAAAGATTTTATTTATTTATTCATGAGAGAGAGAGAGAGAGAGAGGTAGAGAGAGAGAGAGGCAGAGACACAGACAGAAGGAGAAGCAAGCTCCATGCAGGGAGCCTGATGTGGGACTCGATCCCAGGACACCAGGATCACCCCCTGGGCTGAAGGCAGGTGCTCAACTGCTGAGCCACCCAGGGATTCCCCTGGTGGTCATTTTCTTTCTGCTCTGTGGAAGGATGTATTTGCTAGAGTTACATTGGGATGAAAATACAGGCTCAGTGGAGAATTGAGAGGCAAGATGTCATTGGTACTGAAAATCATCCAGTTGTATAGATTGTTTTCATTTTCCAAATGATGGATGTAATACATGAACGTATTTTGCTTTTAATTTTGCAAAATTAAAAATTGCAACTAATGTTAAAATTCACCCCGGTCCTGTTTTCTTTGCCCTGACACATCTCATCCCCTATTCCCACCTCTGTGATCACTGTTGGGAGGTTGATCTTTTTCAAGGACTTTTCTATATAGTGTTATGTAACAGGTGTCTGGCTATATGCGTCTATATTGAGATTAAAGACTAAGTTGCTATGTAGCAGGTGGCCTAGCAACAAGTTGGCTTTAAAAGAAAGACATTGGGACACCTGGGTGGCTCAGCAGTTGAGCGTCTGCCTTCCCTAGGGTGTGATCCTGGGTCCCACATCAGGCTCCCTGTAGGGAGCCTGCTTCTCCCTCTGCCTATGTCTCTGCCTCTCTCTGTGTCTCCCATGAATAAATAACAAAATCTTTTCTTTTTTAAAGATTTATTTATTTATTCATGAGACACCCCCCCCCCCCCCCCCCACACACACACACACACAGAGGCAGAGACACAGGCAGAGGGAGAAGCAGGCTCCATACAGGGAGCCCGATGTGGGACTTGATCCCTGGACTCGAGGATCACGCCCTGAGCCGAAGGAGGACACTTAACCGACTGAGCCATCCAGATGTCCCTAAATAAATAAAATCTTAAAAAAATAAAAATAAAAATAAAAGTATTCAGTTTGGCCTCATACAAGAGTCCAGGAGAAGTAGCCTAGGTCATTGGGCTGCTGTGTTCCCTGCAGTCTTTCAGGGCACCAGGCTGACAGTAGCACTGTGTCTTTAACATGTGGCTTTCCAGGTCAGTCTGGTCATTGCTGTTCTATCTGGTGGGAATGGCAAAAGGGTGGAAATAGCGGACCAGGGATGGTCTCTTAAGGAGAGCTGGAGTGGCACACGCCGACCGTCCTTTGGCAAGAGCCTGGTCCAGCCAGCCCGGCTGGAAGGAGATGTACGGGGCGCCAGGAAGAGGGGAGGATAGGTGGGGGGCACTGCTTTCTATCTTTGCTGCTGCAATATTGTGTCATTGACCAGGCGTCTTGGAGATGCACCTGCTACAGTGTATCAATCCAGCCTGTTCCTTTCCACTGCCTGGTGATACTTCACTGCCGGGTGATACTCCACAGTAAGAACAGGCCACTCTTGTTTAGTATTTCCTACTAATGCATAGTTAGGCTCTTAGATTTGGTGTTGCAATGCCCTTACATCCCCCGGGTCGTTGTGGACACGTGTGATAATTCTCTCCCGTGGGAATTGGGTCATCGGGGGTGTGTCTTTAGTCTTGATAGCTTTTCTTAAACTGCCAACCAAACCGAGTGGATATGCCAGTTTACACTTTGGCCCCCGGAATTTGAGAGAACATGTTTCTGTACAGTGGCCTTGTCAGCTGATTCCTGCATTTCAATTCTGATAACTAGGGAGTTAATAAGCACCCTCCCTTCCCCACCCTCAAAAAAAAAAAAAAAAAAAAAGGGAAAAAAAAGAAAGAAAGAAAAACACTAGGCTGATAGTTCTTCGGAGAAATATTTATTACTGAGTAGATTCGTTAGAGCAGAACACCTTTTCTTTTTTTAAACTGCTCCACTTTTTGACTTTGTTTTATAGCTGGCATCTAATACTCATTTATTTCTACTTAGTTACCCAATTTAGTAACAATTTAGAAATCTGCGGTTGAAGATGATAAAGATGAAACCAAATTATTTAAAGGAAATGAAAGTTACCTTTTGATTTAGAACCAGCTGCCTTGGGAGCAAGATTGCTTTTGAGGAATTTATGATCGAAGGAATGTGATCCCTGCGTTTCCGCTGTGGATTTGCTCAAATCATGAGAACAGTCCTCGAAATTCGAGGAACTGTGCCTTTCATGGGCCAGAGCGGGAGATGCAGTGCACGCGGAGCTGCTTGGGTCGGATCAGCTGCACAGCTGGGAGTTGGAGCTTTGCACAAATCTGTGCCCTTTTGGTAGAGACGCACTTACACACCACCCTCATGTACAGTGCCGTAACATAATCGAAAACGGTGGTTGGATCAGAAGAGCGTGGTTACGGTCACCTGTGTGTGTGTCGAGGTCTTTATTTGCCAGCGTGTGAATTTCGTGAATTTCATGAATCTCATTTTAGAGGAAGATGAATTTCTTCCAAGCCTCAGGTGGACCCATTTGATTTCATCTTCACCATTTTCTGCCTTTCCCTTCCCCCTGCCGCTCTCCAGAAACTTCAGTGCCTTATTACTCCGCCGCTACTAACCAAACTAATTTTGTCCAGATTGGAAGGTTATAAAATTTATACAATTCAGGCTCACAAAAGTAAGATAGCACATGTGAACCCAAGAAGCTGTTAGTTATGAAGCTCTTTTCCTTTCTGAAAGGAAAGTAGTTTTAAGCTTCGCTGAACGGATCTATGAAAAAGGTTGAGTATTATTTTACAATAATTTTGGACTTTCATGACTGGAAATTAAATACAGCAGTTTTAGAGGTATATTTTACTTGAACTTTTACAAGCTCAGGCCATGTTTTTATTAAAAAATCGGACTCAGCACCTTATATGGAGTACAATACCAGATGTGAGATATAAGGGAAGTTCCAGGGGCCATCTGCTTACTGTGTATTAAAAACTTGTGTGGTAGCTGATGTCATATGAAGTGCATATGATAAGGGAATAATTTTGAGTTACGAGAGCGTATCAGAATGGTGGTGATGGAATGGTCAGAATGTTCTATCACATCTACTGTTTGTTTGGAAGCCCTGGGGTTGAAATGATGGCCTTTTGTTTTCAGAACAACAACACAACACTGTGTGCAAAGAGATTCTGCAGAGAGATTCTGGGGTGCAGTGAGGGAGAAGCAGGGACTGGCAAGGGGACAGCTGAGGAAGGTGAACACTTTCGGTTCATGGACTTTTTTTTTTTTTAAGATTTTATTATTTATTCATGAGAGACAGAGAGAGAGAGAGGCAGAGACACAGGCAGAAGGAGAAGCAGGCTCCATGTAGGGGAGCACGATGCAGGACTCGATCCCAGGACCCCAGGATCACGCCCTGAGCCCAAGGCAGGACGCTCAACCACTGAGCCACCCAGGCGCCCCGTTTCATGGACTTTCAGGGGACAGGTGGCAGGAGTTCTGATTTGTGGAGCTCAGCTCAGTGTTGCTTGTTTTTTTTTTAAGCCCTTCTTGATCTTTTCTATCTTTTTCACCCTTTTCTGGCCTTGCTGTGTTCCTGCTTCCCTGTCCACTCTTGGTGTCAATAGGAGCAAAGCCTCCTTTACAGGTTTAACCTGAGTGGTAGACAGTGGTCTGCCCATGCGTGCCTTGGAGCAGTGGTCTTTCAGCGGTGCTTTCTGGGGTCTGCGAGTGGGGAGGGTTCAGGATTCCAGACCCTGAGCCCCTGTGTGGACTCGTCCCTGAAATCCACACCTGCGGTGGGGCCTCAGGTGGGTTTTTATCCACACTCACCCACGCACCCACCCACCCTTTTTGTTATGGATGGAGGCTTGCCCGAGCTGGAGCATAGCCTCTGGGGTGGCAAACAGAAGAGCAGTGTGAAATATTGATGTCAGAAAGTGAATGCCACCAGGTGGCTGTTCCTTTCTGCCCCTTGGGTGATTTCCAGGTCTTTAGACAAAATTGAAGGAAGACCTACCGCATCTGTCAGCTGACAGGTCATTAAAAAAAGATTCTTCGATGATACATAAGGGTGTGATTTTTGGCAAATGTGTTGGAAGGAGTTTAAAGAGTTGAGTGACCTTGCTGTAATAAAACTCCTTCTATTTCCCCATACTTACGTATGTGAATAAGGTTTCTCAGTGTTTAATGTGTGAAAGTGGAAAGAAGGGATGGGCTTGCTGTTGTCTCCTCTCTCATAAGCAATAAGGAATATCCAGCCATGGATGCAATAAAGAAGAAGGGCCCATTCATTTCCTAACAGATGTATTTCCAGTGGATTCCAAGTTTTAAGGTGTATGATTTTTATCAAAATTTGAAATGTCAATATTTTGATCAGTTCTCTACTATTGATAATTATAACTCTAAATCAACTTGCAATAAAAATTTTTTTAGATTACTTATTTATTTATTTATTCATGAGAGACACACACAGAGAGAGTCAGAGACAGAGGCAGAGGGAGAAGCAGGCCCTGTGTAGGGAGCCTGATGTGGGACTCGATCCCAGGACCCCAGGATCACACCCTGGGCTGAAGGCAGGTGCTAAACCGCTGAGCCACCCAGGGATCCCCGCAATAAAAATATTTTTAAAAGACTTTATTTATTTATTCATGAGAGACACACAGAGGGAGGCAGAGACACAGGCAGAGGGAGAAGCAGGCTCCCTGTGAGGAGCCCAATGTGGGACTCGATCCCAGGACCCTGGGATCACGACCTGAGCCGAAGGCAGACACTTCGACTGAGCCACCCAGGTACCCCTGTTCATGTACTTTTTAAATAGATGATTGTGGGCAACACATTTCTGTGGCACTTTGATTCCTTTGAATACATTTAAGAGTGGTATACTAGTTTTATTTAAAATATCAATGTCTACCCTAAGCCAGAGATTCCAGCCTTTGGAGCTATCCAAGCTTATACTGAAAACCATTATATGTTAACTTAAAAATATGCAAGACATAGTTTTTTATGAATTTTTAGGGTGATATGCAAGCTAAAGATCTGAAGACCACTGCTTTGGGGCACATAGCAGACAGAGTTCCCCAAGTCATAGTAGCATTTCTTCACTCCAGGGTAGAAGGTTGAAAGGCACTAGTTGGTCTTGGGCAGCACAACTTCTCAAAGAGGAAATAATATAAAGAGAATGTTGAACAAGTTTATGTGTTGTTTTATAGTAATTTTCAGTTTTCATAACTTTGCTGAAAAAAAAAATCTATGTGCACGATGTTCAGGGATGCAGTCTCTCCAGTGATCTCTTGAAGTGCACATTTGATCACTTCCCTTCCTTTCTCAAAAGCTCACAAGGTCTGCATTTCCTCTACAAAAGCCCAACCTGTAGCATGCCACTTGGCTCCAGCCTTTCTTTTCAGCCCGGGTCTGCCTACGACCCTGCCTGTGACCCTGCTACTACTTTCAGTTTCACGAAAACACCTGCTGTGTCCTGAAACTGGATCTTTGAATGTGCTAGTCCCACTGCCTAACTGCCTTCCCCACTATTTCCTATCTGCTTCATGCTCACAGGGCAAGCTCGGTCAGCTGTGTACTCTGGATGCCTCATCCATGTCTCCAGGTAGAGTCAGGAGCTCTCTCCTTAGACCCTTATGCATCTTGACATCACACTGGTGCCCGTGTGCCATGTGTCCCCCCCGACTACACACACCCAGAGGCAGGATTAGCGTTCTGTGTGTGCCACACCAGGCCTGGGAGAGTAACGAGCACTCGTATTATGGTTGCGTGTACATTTTTGGCTTGTGGGATTTGGGGAATTTGTGGCAGTTAAGAAATGGCAAGTGTTGACTTAGGGGTGTGGCTTGGCTTGGTGGAAAGAATCGTCCAGAGACCTTGGGGCTTCACTTCATCCATCACTGAGTTGCTTTTGCTTTGCCAAGCCACCCGGCCCTGCCCCTGCCTGCTTCCTTCTCTTGTCTGTCAAACATATAAGTGCTTGATTAGAGGTTCTTTCATCCCCTTCCAGGTCTGAAAGCTGAGATTACAGGTTCTGTAGGGCTCACAGGCTATGGCTGTGAGGTGGGAAAACGCAGAGAGCAGGAGGGTGAGAGACACGGATGCCGAGCATTTCTGAGCTTGTAGGGCAGAATGTGAGATTAAATAATACAGAAAATCTTAGAAAATTTTGAGGGAAAACAGACCTGGTCATGAGCACATGAAAAGATGCTCAACATCATTAGCGGTCAAGAAAGTGCAAATCAAGACCATAAGGAGAGGCCACCTCTCCCCCACGAAGATGGCTATAATAAAAGAGACACACAGGAAGAAGTATGAGTGAGTATGTGGAGGAATTAGAACCCTCATACACTGCTGGTGCCAATGGAAAATGTTACAGTGACTTTGGAAGAAACAGTCTGGCAGTTCCTCCAAAGATGAAACATAGAGCTCCCTTGTGACCCAGCTGCTGGACTGGTAGGTATCTACCCAAGAGAAATGAAACATGGGTGGGTCTGCATAAAACTTGTAGGTGGATATATATAGCCATATTATTCATGGTAGCCAATTGGTGGAACAACCCAATGCCCATCAGTAGATGAATGCAGTAATGAAACATGGTCCATCCACACAATGGAATATTATTCAGCCATAAAAGGAAATGAAGCACTCGTCCATACTGCACATGGATGGACTTGGAAACATTATGCTGAGTAAAGGAATGCCGGTCACAGAAGACTGCACGTTGTATGATCCTTCATATGAAATTTCCAGAATAGGGCACCTGGGTGGCTCAGTGGTTGAGTGTCTGCCTTTGGCTCAGGTCATAGTCCCGGGGTCCTGGGATCGAGTCCCACATCAGGCTCCCCACAGGGAGCCTGCTTCTCTCTCTGCCTGTGTCTCTACCCCTCTCTCTGTGTCTCTCATGAATAAATGAATAAAATATTTTTAAAAAGTGCAGAATAGGCTCATCCATAGAGACGCAAAGTAAGATTATTGTAGTTGCCAGGGGTTGGCAGATGCAGGGATTGAATGTTAATGCGTAGGTGGTTATTTTGGGGGGAGTTGATAAGAATATTCTGGAAATACGCAGTGATGGTAGTTCTGTGACTTTGAGGATACACTAAAAGCCACTGAATTGTGTATACACCCTCCCCCCCAACACTTAATGAAACTTACCAAAGTTATTTCCCAAATCCTTAACTGCATTGGTTGGTTTCAGTTTTCCTTTCCTGAAGCCTTCCTCTAGGGCTGCTGCACTGTCGCTATTTGGAGACATCCCCTCTGCTACCTCCCTGGGATGGTGCTTTGTGTCTCTTCTATTGGGTCCCCTCTCTCACGGCCTCCTCTCGTTTTTTGCCTTTCCAGTTGTGCAGGAGTCAGCAAGAGGTCTTTATTGAGCACTTTGATGTACTAACGGGCTTTCCAGTGCCTTCCTCCCCTTCCTCTTATTGTGTAGGTGAAGGAGCCAAGGCCAGAGAAGGTCAGTAGATTCATCCCTCACAGGTAATCATGCCTCCCTCTGCCTCCTCTCCTGTCTGAGAGCACAGAGTCCACCTGGTGATGCGATCTCAGTCGCAGGAGTCTCCGGAGGGGGCCCTCACTGCTGGTCCTGTGGAGCTCTGGCTGGGCCCCTCTCTCATCTTCTGCCGGGGTCCAAGCCTTCTCCCGGATGGCCACTGTGGCTTTTGATAGCAGCCGCCTGTCTTCTAATCCCTTTGTCTTTGACAGTTTTTTTTTTTAATGTTTTTATTTAGATTCCAGTTAGTTAATATACAATTGTATTTGATGCTTTTATTTTTTTTTTTAATTTCTAATTTTTTGGGGACGCCTGAGTGGGTCAGTGGTTGGGGGTCTACCTTCGGCTCAGGGCATGATCCTGGAGTACCGGGATCAAGTTCCCGATGTGGGATTCAATCTTGAATCCTGGGATCACGCCCTGAGCCGAAGGCAGATGCTCAACCACTGAGCCACCCAGGTGTCCCTAATTTATTATTTTTTAAGATTTTATTTATCTCTTCATGAGACACACATGGAGAAAGGCAGAGACATAGGCAGAGGGAGAAGCAGGATCCTTGCGGGGAGCCCGATGTGGGACTCGATCCCAGGACCTGGGATCATGACCTGAGTCAGGCAGATGGCTCAACTACTGGGCCACCCAGAAATCACTATTTTTAATTTTTTAAATTTAAATTCAATTAGTCACATAGAGTACATCATTAGTTTTATTTATTTTTATTTTTTTTTACATCATTAGTTTTAGATGGAGATTTGAAGAATTCATCAGTTGTGTATTCGACACTTTTAATTCTCCATTGTGTGGCTTCACGTTGAACCACTGCTCCAGCCCTGTGTGGCCCAGATGCCCCGTCCCATTCCTTTGCGGGACTTAGTGTGATTGCAAGGTCTGCTGGGATCCTTGAACACCTCATTGCTTTCCATGTCCGTTTTCGCAATACTTCAAGCTTCCTATTTTAAAAGAAAGATAAGCATAAAGATTCACCAGTTGCTAACATTTTGCCACATTTGCTTTCTCTTTTTCAGTCAATGAATGAGTACACACGTGTTGTGAGTATATGTGTATCCTGAGCCCTCATGCCCTCTCAACCCTACATGTTAAGAACAAGACTTTCTCTTGTGTAACTACAGCACATCGTGTAACTCAGCATGTTTAATATTGGTACAATGTCATTTTCTTTCTCTTTTCTTTTCTTTTTTCTTTTTCCTTCCTTCCTTTCTTCCTTCCTGATTTTTTATTTATTCATTTGAGAGAGAGAGGGAGAGAGAACAGGAGCAGGTGGTAGGATCAGAGACAGAGGGAGGAGTAGACTCCCTGCTGAGAAGCCTGATGCAGGGCTCCATCCCAGGACCTGGGATCACAACCTGAGCCGAAGGCAGAGGCTTAACCGACTGAGCCACCCAGGCGCCCCTCAAAGTCTTTTTCCAATAGTGTGTATCCACACATTGCCCGTTGTCAGCCACATCCCCTGTGGTCATCTAACCCCATTCCAGAATCGCTCATTGCATGTGTGGCTGCATCTCTGGAGTCTCATATAATCTGGAGCATTCCCCTAGCCTTCCTTTGTCATCCTGGTATTGACGTGGGGAAGAATATAGGATTTGATTCAAGCCTTTGGGGGCAGGAACACAACCCATGTGATGTCACGTCCTCAGGGCATCCCATTGGGAGGCTCAGGGCGCCAGCTGTCCCGCATGAGGTTCACGTTCACCCACACATCATTGCTTTCCTTTTGTATATAAATAGGTCATCTGTGAGGGAGACGCTTTGAGGCTAGTCCAGACTTTCACTCCATTCATTCATTCATTCATTCATTCATTTATTTATTTATTTGTTTGTTTATTTATATTTATTTATTTATTTATTTATTTATTTATTTATTTATTTTTCACTCCATACTTTTATTATGATTCTTGCAGAAATCAGGTGGCAAAATGACGAGATTCTCTTTTACTCTATTTGTTGACATCGTTTGGAAGAAATAGCTTTTCTTGGGATACCTGGCTGGCTCCTTGGTGGAGCACAGTATTCTTGATCTCGGGGTTGTAAGTTTGAGCCCCATGTTGGGTGTAGAGATAACTTAAAAATAAAATCTTAAAAAAGAATTAGCTTTTCTTATTCTTTATTCATTCATTTGTTTATGTCAGTACAAATGTGTGGATTTTAATTTTGTCCAAGGGCTTATAATGCATTAGGTATTATTTTGGTGCACACAGTGTCCCAGATTGGCCCAAGAATAATTCCCCTTCAAGATAATTCCTGTGTCCTTTGATGGATCCACATCACCATGTCTTGAACCATTCCTTGTTTTCTGGCATAAGAATCCACTGTGTTTTTTTTTTTTTTCTTTGAGAGGAGAGAGAGAGGGAGAAGGAGTATGAGAGGGGGAGAGGGAGAGGGAGAGAATCCCAAGTAGGCTCCATTCCCAGATGGACCCTGACTCGGGCTCAATCTCACCACCCTGAGATCACGATCTGATCTGAAATCATGAGTCAGATGCTTAACTGACTATGCCATCCAGGCGCCCCCAGAATCAACTTAAAAAATGTTTTATATTGCTACCTATCCCAGTTTGCTGTAGCATCTTTATATGCTCTGCTGGTTTACATTTCATTTTTCCATCATTAATTTCAGACACAGTTTTTTGCTGGTAAAGGGGGCAGCTTATTATCCGTAGCTGCAGTGTATTGACTAAACCTGGTGAGACCCGTCAAATCTGACTTCGTTTTACTAAAACCTCCTTCCCTACTGCATCATTGTAGTATCACCCCAAACTATTTCTCTACAGCCTTCTGGGGAGACCAATTGGTGGATGTGAAATCTATTAGGAGAAGAGTCATTTTTAGCATTGACCTCTTCTTGGAAAGAGAGCATTCTTAGGAATTCTTATTTTGTTCTTTATGTTCTCCTTTATTTTCCAAATTTTGTATAACAGACATGAATTACTGGTAGAGTAAGAAAAAGTGAAATTAATTTTTTGAAATAATTAATGGATTATGCAAAAACAATTTCTATAAAGCTTTCACCTTCCTGGCTTCCACTTACGTTAAGATCTGACAAAACCACAGCATGTGTATCAAAAAGAAGACATTCACCTCAGTACAGTTACTCTGGTGGGGGCTCGCAGGACCAACCCCACCGATTTTCTAGGAGAAGTCATAGGACATGCAGTGCTACTCATGGCTATTGTTTATTACAGTGGGGGGAATACAAAGCAAAATCAGCAAAGGGGAAAGGTGTATGGGTGAGGCCTGGAGGAAACTGGGTGCAAGTTTCCCAGTGTCCTCTCCCATGGGTTCAATAGGACATATTTAATTTCCCCAGCAATGAGCAGTGGACAACAGACACAGAATACTATCTATCAGAGAAGCTCATTAGAGACAGTGCTCAGGGTTGTTATTGGGGCCGGGTCATGTAAGTACTCTCCGCCTGGTTCACATCAAAATTTTATACTCCCAGAAGGAAAGGGAATGTTCAGCATAAGCCATATTGTTTGAACAGACAGCACAGAGACAGTAAGCCACCCTGTAAGTTAGGAAATGGTGAGAAATCCAAGTTCCCAGAAGCCAATCAAGGACCACCTTGTAAGCTGGCCTTTCTAAGGGTAGCGTAAGGTCCTGTGTTAACTCCTTTCTGGACAGCTGTTAACCAATGTTGCAGAACTTACTGGTTTTCACTGGTCTTTCCACTGATACCTTTTTCCTGTTTCATCCAATCCAGGATGTCACCTTGCATGGTTCATCATGTCTCCTTGGTGTCTTCTAATTTGTGACTATTGGTTCCTTGTCTTTCACGACCTTGACACTTTTGAGATAGAATGCCTCTCCGTTTGGGTCTGTCTCATGTCTTCTTAGGATTAGATTGAGTTTGTGCATTTGGGGATGAGTATCACAAGTGATAGACTTCTTGTTACATCATCTTGGTGCATGATATCTGTGGCATGATGCCAACCTTGATCACCAGGGTAGGGTGGCATCTGCCAGGATTCTGTTTTTCCCTTTGTGATTAATAAATATTTCAAGGGAAACATTTTGACACCACAATTTACTATCATAGCATAGAAAATCTCCAATACATACAGAAACAGAATATTCTAGTGAAACTCCTGTGTGTTATCACTTGCCATCAGCAGTTACCAACTTGTGGCTGATCTTATTTCATCTGTATTCTTATCTCCTTTCCATCTTCCATCCTATAATTTTGTGAAGCATTCCCTAGCAAGATGAGCTTTGTGGATGGCAAGAAAGGGTTGGAGAATTACCCCCCTCTGTGCATCCTGCATTTTCACTCCCTCATGCCCGTTTCTGGCTCTTGAACGGCATGGTTGCATCTGCTCCTGGAAGTAGCAGTGAGTTAATGGCTCATTCTTTCCTTGGGGCCATGCAGTTGGGTTGCCCAAGATTGACAACCAGCTGTACTCCCTCGGTGACTGTGGCAGTGTGAACAGCACCTCACTTCTCTATTTCATTTTCTGAATTGTAAATTAGAGAAAGAAAATCTAGCTTACTGTTGTCATCTGGGTTAAATGAACTATGTGAAGCTCTAGAACAATGCCTGGCATGCTCTCCATGCCCAGATTAAGTATTACAGAGAAGGCGTTCAAGAAGAAACTTAGTCTTCACCTCATGGGAAGATCCCATCCCATATTACAAATTACTTAAATACCTAACTAAACACATGTACTTCTTTATTCCTTTATACAAGCAGAGACAGCATTGCTTTGGTGGGACAGTAATTGACTAGATTTGGGAGGCTGGGCATGTGCTTTTGGAGCTTGGAGGGAGACCTCTCACCCCCCATCAGGACCGACCTTCCTTTCTCCACTGCAGCAGGACGTGATGATAGTGACTTCCTTAGGGACAAGTAGCCCCACAGAGGGATGCCACGTCAGCCCCACAAGGACAGCTAAAACAAAGAAAACAGAAGTATTGGTGAGGAGGTGGAGAATTGTAAATCCTTGTATGTTACTAGTGGGAATATGAAATGGGGCAGCCAAATGGGAAACAGTCTGGCAGCCTTAAAAGATTAGACATGGAGTTTAATTAATTAGCCAGTCTATTCCTAAATATCCACCCAAGAGAAGTGAAACAGGTCCACACAAAAACTTGTGTGCACACGCATCGCTATTCACAGTAGCCAAACAACCCAGATCCTTATCAATGGATGAATGAATGGATAAACAAGATGTAGTCTGTCTGTATAGTGGAATATTATTCAGTCATGACAAAGAATGAAGTTCTGATACACATGCAACATGGATGAACCATGAAAATATTATGCTTAGTGAAAGAAGCTAGACACAAAAGACCACGCTGTATATAATTTTATTTATATGAAATGTCTAGAACAGACAAATCCATAGAGATACAGAGTAAATTGGTGGTTGCCAGGAGATGGGGTGGGGGGATGGTGAGCAATTGCTAATGGGTAGGGATTTTCTTTTTGGGGTGATGAGAATGGAATCAGTGGTGGATATTGCCCAACTCCGTGAATACGTATTTATCTTTATTTTAGACAGGGAGTGCGCACACATATGAGCAGATTTAAGATTCTCTAAGATCCATTCGTAACCCGTCTCATCCCTAAAAAGTGGTATGTCCCATGATTCCTCAGCTTCATTGTTACCTACCACTCTGTAACAAACACGCATGGGGGAGGGACAGGGAGAGAGAAAGAATCTCAAGCAGACTCTACACTCAGCGTGGAGCCCATCCCAGGCTCTCACGATCCTGAGATCATGACCTGAGCTGAAATCAAGAGTCAGACACTTAACCAGCTGAGCCACCCAGGTACCCAATTCTGTGAATATATTAAATATTAAGACCACTGACTCGGGCAGCTCTGGTGGCTCAGCGGTTTAGCACTACCTTCAGCCCAGGGTGTGATCCGGGGGTCCCTGGATCGAGTCCCACGTCAGGCTCCCTGCATAGAGCCTGCTTCTCCCTCTGCCTGTGTGTCTCTCTCTCTCTGGGTCTCTTATAAATAAATAAAATCTTTAAAAAAAAAAAAAAAAGACCACTGACTCTTACACTTGAAAAGGGTGAATTTATGGTATTTGAATTATATCTCAACGAAACTGTTATTTTTTTTTAAATAAGTGGTATATAAATTTAGAAGTGTTCATCAGAAGTGATGTAACAGGTAAGTACTCTTTAAAAAGAAAATCTAATAAACAACTCTTGGTGAAAAAGTACTTCCGTATCTGGAAGCACTGTGAGCAGCGAGGCAATGCCCTCGGTAGCTAACCAACCACTCACAGGTAGATTATCTGGGCTGAGCCCAGAGGGTTTGGGGTTGTGTGGAGCTAGGGGGCGCCGTTGAAGCTACCTGGTCCAGAATTTCCTTGCATTTGCCTCCACTTGGGCTGTGGAGACACAGCCACGTTATAAGGTAGTTTATATGTGCTCCTTAACGACGGGGGCCTGCATTTCATTCCTCTTTGTCATATCCTGTCTCCGAGCCCTTAGCACAGAACCTGGTCAGCATTCCATAAATGTCTGCCGAAATAAAATGAAGTAATTTTTCTGTCAACATATCCACCATTGGGAGAGGTGAAAAATTGAGAAAATGAATAGAATGTGTTTAACTTATTTTCACACTCATTTTATTGAAGCTCTCTGTAAAAATAAACCCATGTGGATGGTAATTGATTGAGTGATAATTTCTAAGTAGCAAAGTGTTAAAGTAGATAAGTGCCTCCTACTGTGGAGAAATTGCCTGGCCAAAATCTGAACTGCTGAGGTGTTTATTTTAACACTGGGAAACATTTATTACTCTAAACTTGTTTCCATTCATACACAGCATCTATCATACCAGATGTGCCATGTCTAAAGTAGACATGGTTTTAAAAATGCAGAAATCCCTCTATCAGGTGAATTTCTAAAAGTAATGTTTCCTTTTTATTTATTGCCTGTTTCTTCATCCACTTTTCCTTCTAAAGTAAAGCTAAAGTTATAATTTGCCTTGTTTTTTTTTTGAACATACACAAAAATTAACAGCATTGTGGCATATTTTTCTCGATTAAAAATAGCTTAAATTAAAATTTGAATGTCTCCAGAGAGAACTTGGGGTTGAGGTCTTATGAGGAATGAAGCATCAGTGGTTTTCCCCGCACATTGGTCTGAGTTCACCATTTCATTAATTCAAACCTGGTCTTAGGGTGGCCAGTTTGGGGGAAGGAGAGTGGCTTCCCGGAGGGGGTGTGGCTTCCCATGGGGGGCACGTGTGGCCTTGGAGTCTGATGAATCGGGTTTGAGTCTGGTTCTATCACTTACTACCTGGGTGACATTGGGGAAATTATATGACTTTTCTCTGTTTAGTTTTCTCATCTGAAAAATCAGAAATGATGATGCCTATTCAGACAGAATGAGATGAAATCAAACACTAAATCTGATGCCAGGGACAGAGCAGGTGCTCAATGAAAATCAGCCCTTCCCCCAACACGTACACATACAGCATACATGTGTGCATGCATATAGGGATCCCTGTGCATTCTTATTCTTGCCTTGTTAATTCTGACCTGAGTCCTGCCATATACTGGGCTCTGGATGAATATTGGTTCAATAAATAATGTGACCTGCAAGGAGCAATTCTAGGATGAGGTGTGCAGGTCAGTGTCACCCTCCAGGCAGGCATTAGCCTCCATGGTGTGACTGAGGATTGCTAGACCACTTTTCCCATTTCCCTGTCACTGTGCTAGAACACCAGTAGTTAAGCGGTGTTGCTGCTGGACGTTTCCATGTGAGCACAGTTGGGAAGCGTGGTTCATGAAGCCCAACTTTGACACTACTTACAATCCTTGTTCAACATCCTCACAGTTTCAGTTTAAGCTACAGCCACAAGTTCGAGGGGTCATGTTGGGTTTGTGGTTGGATGCTCTTTAAACACAAGACAACCTGTATCAAAGGCAGTTCTGGAAATGCAAAGAGTATTAGGCTGTTACACGGGAAGGGCGTTGCACTGTGCAGTGATGCCCTGTCAGCTATAGTTTTGAGACAAACTTTTGAGATTAAAAGATTAAGAAAAAATCCTCAGTCCTTCTGCTCCTGTGAAGAACCAGATGGCCGCTGTCACCCTGGTTTCCTTCCTTCTGTGGAACACGTGCGTGTCTTCAGGGCACATGTCAGTGGCGGGGAGTGGTGGGTGCAGGTCTGGACCCAGAGATGGTGAAAAGCCAGAGAGTGAGGTGGGCATTCTGCTGAGATGCTGGAAAACCAAGTCAGGTAAGGAAGGATGTGAAAGACGGTGAAGTTCAAGGCGAACAAGGAAGGGCTGAGTGAAGGGAAGATCACAGACCTCGTGGGAAACAGGCCCCAGCAGATCAGAGCCTGCTGCCCCGGTCCTGAGCCCGGAGAGGGTGGGAGAGAAGAGTCAGTGGGCTGATTCACTTGGGAAGTGGGGGGTTAGACTCCTGTGTGTGGTGCATATGCTGTCCTTCATGGGAAGGCTCTGCCCACGCATATGTGTGGTCTGCTCTGTCTCCCTGTGGATCTCGCTCCCGATGTCCCCATGCCACCCTGATGACCGCAGGCACCGCCCTGCCCCAAGGACCCCTGTCCATGCTTCTCCCTGACCTCCTGCCCTTGTCTTGTTTATCCCCTCTCCCCCTCCCTCCAAAATTTAAAGCTGTCAAGGTCAGGGATTTGTGTGCTGCTATATCCCCTGAGCCTGGGTGAATTGGGCTCCGTGGATGTTTGTTGAATGAGCAGGTGCATTTAGAAAACACACACAGGGCTGTCTGGATGGTTTCCCCTCAGTCCTGTTTTTTTTTTTTTTTTTTGATTTGTTTTTTTTTTTTTTTAAAGAGATTGATCTTTCCAACTTCGATTTTACCAGCCGTGGCTCCTCTTACAAAAGAGGCTTGGTGGTTAGGGAGAGAGTCCCACTTTATATTCCAAGTAATGCTGAACCAGTAGCTACTCTTGAGATTTTCTGTGTTTTGGAGATATATCAAAAATAGGTTCCAGATGCGTTAAATAATTGACGATAAAAACACGAGAAAGAAGACAGTAAATGGGATACTTAGTCATGCTCATGACAAGATAAGGTTTCTTAAGTGTATGGACAACCAATGAGATTTTTCTAGAAATTAAAAAAAATTAAAAAAAATTTTTTTAAGATTTTATTTATTTATTCATGAGAGACACACAGAGAAAAGCAGAGATACAGGCAGAGGGAGAAGCAAGCTCCCTGTGAGGAGCCCAGTGCAGGACTTGATCCCAGGACCCTTGGATCATGACCCTAGTCAAAGCAGATGCTCAACCACTGAGCCACCCAGGTGCCCCAAGAGCTGGTCTTTTGCAGAGAAAACAGGGCCACTATGTTTTGACAAGGGGAGCTTGTGCGAAGCGAGCAGAGCACAGGCCCCTGGGAATGCCAACATGGAGGGAGCAGTGAGCATCTGGGGAGCCCCCGGGAGGGCCCTGGAGGTTTGTGGTAGGCAAACGAAGCGGGGGGGCCGATGCCAGGGCCTTGACACTACTGCTCACTGTTTTACCAAGGCCTCACCGCAACTGGCTGGTCTCAGAGCTGGGCCAGGCTCCCTCACATATGCACAGACAAAACCCCGACATGAATCCTTATGGGCCTCTTCAGAACAGGACTAGTGGTGAGAGAACACAGCCCAGGGGATGGAGGTTCTGTGTATTTCTCCTACCTGCCTTCTGCCTTCCCATCTCCTGCTTTGGGATAGGGTTGGACAGAAAGAAAGGAAAGGAGAAAGGATCTAAAGGTTTATTTATTTTCTTGTTGCTGAAGCAACTAACGTAGAACTGGCATACCTAGGGTGCCTGACCATAAATAAGAGATAAAATGTCCTGAGACAACTGTTTAAACAAACCTCCGTAGTAGTGAAGACTTAGAAACATCAGTTGACCTCTTTCAGTGCAAAGCATTCCTTACTTTGCATGGCCAAAGCTGTGTGTGTCAGAGCCGTGACCTTGCTCTTGCAGGGCATGTGAGGACAGAGTTTCTGTATGCACGAAGTCCAGCTAACATGCATCCCACAAAGGGAGAACTGCCTGTGTTAATAAATAAATACACTTAAGGCCATCAAAGTATGACGTCACCAGGGAAAAGTGTGGTGTGTGTGTGTGTCTTTGTGTGTGTGTGTGTGTCTGTGTGGTTTCACATGCTAGTAAATCTTAGCTCCTTTGAGCTAGTTTTCTGATTTCAAAATACATTAGCCATTTCATGCTCTGGCTCATACCCACCTCATAACTAGAGGTGAGGGAACATGATCCCTAGATGTGGTTTTCTCTTAACTAGGTGATTATTGGTGGTGGGTGCTATTTGGGCATTCATGTATTTTTTTTTCCTCCTATTTTTCCTTTTGTTGCTGTGGGGGCTGTATTACATCGCCTGATGATATACTTCCTACAACAGGTTATGTTTTAATGCTTTTTCAGAGTGTTAATTGGCTCCGGAGGGTTTCAAAGCACTATTGGTGCTTTGCTATTGGTATGGTATGTGTTATTTATGTCTTTCTCAACCATAGAAGCCATGGTATTTACATCTAATCTGAGACAGATTCTATTTTAGAAAGTCTCACCTATGATTATTGCCATTTGTCTGTCCTTTAAAACTAAAGCCGTCCGCAGTCTAAATACCAGAAGTGCTCCGTAACTTCAATCACGGTTTTAACACGGCAGGAATCCCACCCCGGTGTTCTGGCCTGCCTTTTCCCCAGCAGCTCTTTACCATGTGAGTAACTCTACATAAAGTAGTGGTTTCCAACCAAATTAGACCCATACCAAAGTTTTCTTCACCAGCTTTTTTGAGATAATTGGATGTCAATTATACAATTCAGCCATTTAAAGCATACAGTTCAGTGGTTTTTAGTATATTCACACGTGTGGAACCATCACCACAGTCAATTTTTTGAACATTTTCATCAACCCAAAGAGAAACCCCGTCCCCATTAGCAATCCTCCTCATGCCCCTTCCCAGCCCTAGGCAACCTCTATAGATTTGCCTGAATCTGGATGTTTCATATGAATGGAATTATGGCAACACTTGGCCCTGTGTGTCTGGCTTCTTTCACTTAGCCTAAGTGAAAGGGTCATCCTTGTGCATACCTCTTTTTATAATAAATATTTTGTGTTGCTATCATTTAACCTCTTAAAGTTGAATTCTTAGACTGTGTAACTGATCTACACACATAACTTAAAAATTTAGTATATCCTAGGAGCACCTGGCTGGCTCCATCAGTAGAGCACATGACTCTTGATCTCAGGATCATGAGGTCAAACCCCACCTTGGATGTAGAGATTACTTAAAAAGAAAAAAAAGAAAAGAAAAAATTAGTATAATCTAAACATAAAACAGGCAAAAAGTAAAGAAAAATAATGTGCATTTTAATACAGGCTCCTATGTACGAGTGTTTGAGAAGACACAATGAGGTAGTTAGATGCAACTGGACCTAAAATCATGCATACAATGGCCTTGCAACAGATGGACTCATAAGGATGTGTTGCCTTTGGCCATTCAGACACCACAAATGGTATTGCCTTAGGTGATGTGATTTTACGTAATGGGAAACATCTCTGTACTTCGTTTGGACTTTACCCATCTCCCCTTGATTTATGTGCATCCTTGGAAAATTAAGGATATGATAAAACTGTACAGAAAGTACTTTTTGTTCACAGGTAATGGTAAAATCAGGCTCTCATGGTAGATTGTTATGAACAAGTTTCTCATCTATGCGAGTGACCAGCAGGACATTAAAATTTTGTTTCAGCAGGTGAGAGGGTCTTTGATTGTGCGCTGCAGGGCAGTGGGAGTCCCTGAACACTAAATTCTGGTCACTGTTAACGACTCCAAAAAATGACATTCTGAAATGTCCCCTAGGGGGCAATCCTGCACCCATAGAGGACCTTGCTCTGGGGGCTACTTTGTGACATGGGCTTCAGCAATGAATATCTCATTAAGCTTTTTCCTCCCTGAACTGTTCAAATTATTGGCCATCCTCTTATTAATGGGAGGAAAGCTGGTACCTTTTTCAGGCAGGATGAAGAGGGAATACTCTTTGATTGTCTGTGTCCCCCACCACTCCAAGATCCTGCTAGATGTCCACATCTGTTCTGAAATGTTATGTTGTCAGAGGTCCTAGGAGCCACGCAGTCTGCATCTCCTTTTGATGCTTACTGCGACTGTTGCACGGTATAAATTATCTTCTGATGGGGACATCCTCCTAAGCATCCCTCGCTGTGCCCGGGTTGGGGGGAGCCGGAGAGCATTTCTCTCTGCAGTGGAGGAATGGACGGGACGCTGTTATACTGTGGTTGTTAAACTTTCTCACTTGTGTGCCCCTAAAATAATTTTGGAAATCTCTAAATCCCCTTACATGTGGTTTACTTGACATCTAACAATTTCCATCTGAAGTTTAAATAATTGTGAAGGATGTAATTTTCAATGTATGATGAATGTTGATGTTCAAGAGCATAGTGTCTCTTTCGGAGATTTATCCATGACTCTAACTGCCATGCCTATTTTAGGCCATGGAAAGGTATATGAAGCTCTTCTTTATTAGCCAAAAGTTTATGGTTTTGTTTTATTTCCTTGAACTCATATTGCCTTTCCAGTTCCCCTATAGAATTTTATTTTATTTTTTATTTTATTTTTTTTCCCCTATAGAATTTTATACTAATGTAACACACTTAGATGTTTGGAAGTCATTTTTATTGATCACTGTAATATATTACTCTCAACAACAATTTGCAATTTTCTGTGAACATAGGCTTTAAAGATAAAAATTTCTTCTGGATTGAGTTCTCCTTATAATGATTAGTGGTATACAATATATGAAAAACAAATACACTGTAAATTTTGACAAATGCTTATTCGACCTAACTAAATTTTTGCGGGAAATAGAGCTCTGAATGAAATGGATCGGGTCATTGGTTTCAGTTCAGTTTTCTGTGGATGGACATGACTTTTTCACAGAATGAGACTGTTCAGCATTAATTTTCTTCTTTTTTATATAAGTAATGAATGAGAAATTATCTTCACATTAAAAACATAGATGGGAATGGAAATATTTCTCCTTCATCGTCGTTGTCTTCTATAGCATTGTAACTCAGGTTTTTGAAAGGTTTTCAAGTTATATGCTAAAAATGGCATTTTCTCTCTCGATAATTTTTACCCGTCTGTCAGCTAATAACTCAGGTCTGCCATCAGTCTTCATTTTTGTTGAATACAAAAAGCTGGAAACTACCTGATTTATCAAAGATACCCGAGAGACTCTACTATTACTTACCAAATTGTCTTAATTATACTGATTATTGCTTCATTTAGAGACACCTTAGCTTAATCTACTTAACAGTAGTTGAGAAAGTTGAAGTAATTTTGACCCATCCTCGTCAACACAATAGGTATATTTTTAAACAAAATGCTTTTATTTTATCCCATGTTTTATATATACTTTCATAAACACCTTGGAGCTACAGATTTAGTTCTTCCAATTTTGGGAAACTATCTGCCATAGAACCTAATTGACGAAGCCAGTCCTCACTGACAAACCTCTTAGCCAAACAAGACTTGCTTTAGAAAGTCCACCTTCCTTTTTGAATTTAGGTAAACATGTTAGTATTTATGCCCCAGTGGCCACATCTCACTTCATTCCAATTTAGAGATGAAATGAGGCATGCAGTTTGCCCCCTGGATGACATAAGGTACCCTATCTTAAATAGCTCTTTTTGGTGTTTCTCTGGGAGTAAAGTATTCTTGAATAGCAGCTAGGTCATGGAAGAGGCAAATTAAAGTGAAAGTTGTCTTCACTCCATCTACCTGACCCTAGAACAAACCTCAGTCCAGAATGCTGCAGCATGGATCAAAATACTTCATTTCTAAATGCCACTCTTTGCATTTTGGGTCTATGATGGGAAATGATCTCTGGTTTGTGGTGTTGATTTAAAGGATCTTAGTACAGTCATCAATATTTTGCATTAGCCGTTTGTTACCCCTCTAGTTTTTTTTAAAAGATTTTATTTATTTATTCATATTCATTTATTATTCATAAATAAATACAGAGAGAGGCAGAGACACAGGCAGAGGGAGAGGCAGGCTCCCTGCAGGAAGCCCAATGTGGGACTCCATCCCAGGACCCCAGGATCATGACCTGAGCCAAAGGCAGATGCTCAACCACTGAGCCACCCAGGTACCCCTGGGAGGTTTTTATATCTCAGGCTGTGCCCCTCAGTTAGACCCAGGGAGGGTGAGAGGTACGCCTTTCCTTGTCGTGTGGGAGGGAGGCAGTGGTTTAAGAGGAGGTTTAAAGGTAGAGCTTGTGTGTGTGCCTGGACTCCAAGCCATTCTGAAATAGACTTGTGTTAGCAGAGAATGCTGATGGCATGTTGGGGCTCTGGGGGTATTTTCTCTTAAAGCTGATGAGCCTACATGTCCTCCTGGAAAGATGTTTTGCCCCATTTGAAGATGGCTGTGTTTTAGGACATTCTCAGTCTTCCGTGATCTTGAGAATCTTGTAGCTGTGGTGTGCACAGAGTCCTAGAAAGCCAAAGAATTGTAAAAAGTTGCTCTTGGCATTCGGAAGTTAGAGAACTCCTCTGTCTTTTCTCCCTCTTCCCATCTCTCCCTACCCTTCTTCTGCTCTACTCTTCCCTGAAAGTTATTTAAGGCAATTTATAAGGATGCTAAAATCTGTCAGATCCTGATTTAAAATTGGGTGGGGAGAAAAGAGAAGCAATGGTAGAGACATACAGTGGTTGGGGAAACACACCCACAGCAATGGTAGGAACGCATAACAATGATGCACAAAATAAAGACGTAGCTATCTGCACCCAAGAATTGTCAGGCAGATCGGTCCCTTTGCAGAAGATGCCCGGTGTGTACCAGGATGTGGATGGGGTCTCAAGGCCACGGGGTATGGCTTAAGAAACAGGTTGTAGAGGGAGACTCACCAGCCAAGGATCAGGTCCTGACCCCTCTGGTCCCCAGGGGAGAGGTGTACTGGCCCTGTGATGGGATGAAGTGGGTGTACGTTCTGGAGAAGGACGCTGTTCCCCTCTTGCTCTTGTTTTGTATGGGACTAGTAAGAGCCCCCTTGTCAGTCAGATAACAGGTGGTCTGGCACCAAGCAGCAGGACCCTAGGTGCCAGCTGTTTACCGGAATGGTTTGGGAAATCAGCCACCTTGCATGTGGAAACTTGGGAGCCCATAGGAAGCTGGGATGGCCTTTTCTGCCAGGAGAGGACGCCTGTGGTCCCACACAAGAAGCTGACAGAAGGGATGAACCCCCAGTCCCATATGGCTTGTCCAGGTAACCCAGAGGGAATTCATGGCTAAGTTTCCATGAATCTAGTTATTTGACCAGAGCGATCCATTTTTTTTCAGAGCCAGCTCCCTGGGACATCCCAGCAAGTCTAGGGAGGGACGGGAGCCCCAAGGTGCAGGGTACAGAGTGTGGGCTTACTCCCCCGTTTCCCCCAACTCCCCAACCAGGGTGGAAGTCCTGTGGTCTTTTATTTAAGTAATCTCTACTTTTTAAAGTAACTCTTTATTTAAGTAATCTCTACACCCAACGTGGAGCTCAAACCCACAACCCTGAGATCAAGAGTCACATGCTCCACTGACTGAGCCAGCCTGGTGCCCCCAAGCTAGCTTTTCAGTAGAGTCTGAGTACTCTAGGGCTGAAGACATTCTGCATCAAAGTGAATTTTAATTTGTGGCAAAAACAACTTGAGAATTTGTACAAGTCAGGGTTGGTGATTGCGGATGACAGAAATTGACGTGTATCACTTGACCAGAAAGGGAATAGGTTGGAGCCTGGACCTCAGGTAGCTTACAAAAGCAAGGGGGAGTTTGGAGGAGGAGGCTGGTAGAGCAAGTTTGAAAGCAAAGGTGGGCAGAGCCACAATCCAGCAGCTCGAGCGGGGCCGGATGAGGCTCAGTCCTGCCTGTGCCCACCGCCCCTGGGGTTTAGGCTGTCTGGGCTCTCTAGCCAGAGAGACTCTGGGCCTGCAAGTCTCCAGCCTCTGTGGCCTCTTCCCTCCCAGACGCCCCCCCTCCCCAAGGGGCTCCTCCCCCAAAGAAAGGAGGTGCAGGGGTTTGGTTTGAAAGCTGCCAAAGTCATTCTTTTCTGTTAGACCCTGATGAAATTATGATTATGTTTAACAACTGGTTCAGATGGTGAAATTTCATAGATCTTTTACCTTTTGAAAGAAGTGAAATTTATATGTATATGCACATATACTTATGGAGCTCCTCTTTATAAACAATAACAAGTGAGCCTCTTGCCACACAATTATTGATTATCTGCAGACAAAGAGGCCTTTTCCAGGTATGTTACTGAGAACCTGGGGTTCTCTAAGTGGGTTTTATCCTCCCCAAACTGGGCATGTAGCAAACTACTTTCGTTCAACATTTTCTGGGTCATTGTTAAAATAACATAGCTTAAATGGAATTTATTCACAGTGCTGTTATATCAATATATTCTTTATTATTTTAGGATTAGCTTTCCGTGTATAACAAGAATGTTGTTATTGTCTTCAGAGGGGATTTTATTATTTCCATTCTAGAATGGGCCTTTCATTCCTTCACCACCTCCGGTTTCTCCTTCATTAACTAAGAAGCAAATTAGACTTGCATTTAGTTGATGTCTGCCAAATGTTATTTTTAGAAGCCTTCTCACCTCTTTCTCGCTCCTCCGGGATTTCTTCTTTCTTTCCTTAACTCTGCTTTGCCCTCTCAATCATTGCAATCAAGATCAGTGCCCTCCCGATATTAGTTCAATATGTAAAACAGATTGTTTATTTGCTCTTGGGATAGGAAAGCTCTTTTGAAGCTTAAAAACCCAGGGAAAAAATGATAAAAGGAAAGGTTGGTAGGTTTCTCTATGGTAATAGATTTCTATATGTCAAATAACACTATGGAAATGGGTGACCGATGGAGAAAACATATTTGGAACACAAATAGTAATCAAAGGGTTAATGTTTTCAGTACACAGAAATTGTTTCACAATTGAAAAATGGGTTAAGGAAGTAAGTAAGCAGTCCATTCCCAGTGGAATCAATCAGGTGACCAGTAAAAGTGTAGAAAAACATCTGAATATCATTATTAATAAAAATGGAAAAATACATAATTTTTGCACTCTAAACTGTGAAGATTAAGAAGTATTTGGGCAAAGGTGTGGCAAAACAGGCATTTCACACTGTTGGTGCAGAATTAATACAGCCTTCTAGTGTGTCTTGTGTAACACACATCTTAAAATGTGCGTATATTTTGATCCAATGATTCAGTTTGTCGAATTTAACCCAAGAAGATGAAGTAGGCCCAGAAATATATATGTGTGCACATTCATTGCTCTACTTTCTGTAAATAAACACAGAGATTGCCTCAGTGCCTAGAAATAGGAGATTAGATTTTTTTAATCTATGGAACTGTTGATATAATTGGTAAAAACCATGAAAAAAAAAAACCCGATAAAAAACCAATACCCACAGTATGACCCAATTACTTAAAAAAAAAAAAGAAAAAGAAAAAGAAAAGGTCTGTGTATGCATTGAGAGATGAGAAAAATTAACTAGAGTATATTAAAGGCAGTTTTCTTTGGGTGATGGAATTATGGGAGACATCCCCAGCTTCTTTGTGATTTTTCTGAATTTTCTAAAATTTCTTCTGTGAGTATATATATTGCTGCTATAAACCAGGAAGAAAAAACAATAAATCCTGTTGAAGGAAAAAGAGAAGCCAATGTTTTTGCAATGTAGAGTATTAGGAAGATGCTGGTCTTGTCTTTCTAGCTCAGTGATATCCAGGTCTTTGGAGGTTTTTTAATTTAATTTTTATTTTTTAAAAATATTTATTTATTCATGAGAGACAGAGAGAGAGGCAGAGGGAGAGGCAGGTCCCCCACAGGGAGCCTGATGTGGGACTCGATCCCGGGACCCTGGGGTCATGACCTGAGCTGAAGGCGGATGCTTAACCATTGAGCCATCCAGGCGTCCCTGGAGTTTTGACTCAAATCGTATTTTGGGTTTTGCAACCTACCATATGCAGTATTTTAAAGAAAAGTGATCTTTGAGAACGCATATTGAGGTACCTTGGTATCAGTTACTTAGCTTATTTGCAGGCCTAACAGATTGAGACCAATTATTTGGATAGTAAATAAGATGCTAATATTGCATATCTACTCTTAATGCTGACTCTAACTTTCTGTGCTGATGCTGTTGGCACTATGAAATTCCCTTTTAAATGATTCACAGAGGTGGGTCCGTATTGGAACTCAGATGCTCGTGAATTTAGTGTGCTGCTGACTCCCAGCTCTTTCCTTTTTAAACTAAATCCTGTGCTGAACACTTGATTTTTTTCTTTTAACAGCAATTTTTATTTCGATGTTAAAAAGATTCCTAGCATCTGGTGACATTGAGATATTCTGAACCCCAGGTAGTAATACCCACCCCGAAGGTTCCTGCCTGAAGCTTTTCGCTTACAAGACTGTGTTAATTTGTTGCAAAAGAGAAGAAAGTGGTCATTTTATATTGCGGTAACTCGCACTGTTTTAAAAGGGGGGTTTTTTAAATTAGCTGAAGCTGGAGAGCCAAAACAGTGAGCCAAATGAATTAGATTTTTTGTGTTTTCGAAAAGGTTACAGAAGTCGCAAGAGCTGTTCTTGGAATGGCCTTGTGCAAATCCCCTGGCATGCCGGCCACAGGATGAGCGGACAGCTCTAAGTCTGGCATTGTTGGACCAATTGAGCAAAGACAGGGTTTATTGACAGGAATTTTGCTGAAGAAGCACATGGAGTTGAGCTGTTTGCTCTCAGGTTTAGCAGTTGTTTAGACAAGCAGGGCTCTTTATTCTTGCTCAGACCTGAGCCAGCCGAGCCTCAAGGTTGAGAAGTAAAAAGGGAATAGAAGCAGAGAAAGTTCTTTCTCAACTTCGATTTCTCTGTGTTATATTGACTTTCCTTCAACATTTGTTGTTGTTGTTGTTCTTAATGCCATTTCTTCCCATCCTGCTGCTTGGAGGACTCTTTTGTTTTAGAACTTGGTTTAAGTTTTCATTATCCAGTTTTTTTTTTTTTTTTTTTTGCATCAAAAACAAAGCAAACAATAATGATAACATTGACAACAGAAAAAAAAAAAAAAAGAGGAATACATACTCCCTTTACCCCCCAAACCAACAAATAGTAACTCAAGAGAACCATCCCCTTTGTCCCCACCCCAGTTGGGAACACATTCAGGACCCTTACCCATGTCTTGGTGGAGGTCCTGAAGGTCTTAGAAGGAGAGCAGAAGGGTACCTCGTGGCCCAGGGTTGAGCGGCTGCCTTCGGCTCAGGTCATGATCCTGGGGTCTTAGGATCGGCTCCCACATTGGGCTCCCCACAGGGAGCCTGCATCTCCCTCTGCCTATGTCTCTGCCTCTCTCTCTCTCTGTCTCTCGTGAATAAATAAAAAAAATAAAATAAAATCTTTATTTAAAAAAAGGGCAGAAACGCAACATTTATTGAATGCTCACTGTGTACAATCTGGGAAATGAACATTCATTGAGTACTTGCTCAATAAATCAACTTATGTATCAACTTGTAATGCTCTGGAAAGTAGTGATACTCCTACTTTTTAGATGAGGAAATAAACTTTGAGGTCCCTCAGCTGGAATGTACAGAATTTGAATTCAGGTTTGTCTAACCTTGCTTCTCCCCCCTTTATAAAGAGAATAATTTTGTGGTCTGGGTCACCAAAAAAAAAAGGGAAGGGGAGCAAAATATGCCTGGTGGCCAAAACTCTTGAGCTCATGGGAAAGAAGGTGGGTCAAGATTATTTCTCATCCCTATCAAAGCAGGCGTTTTGGTGGCTGGGATACTTGGACTTTTATACCTACTTAGCGGTCTTAAAAATCCAGCCATTCAGCTTTCAGCTTCAGGGAAAGTTTACCTAGTAGAGTTTGGGATGGACGCCCCTGGTCTTTGCTCTAACCTGTGTCTCCCTCTGAGTCTTGCTGTACTCCTGGGCCAAGCTGTTGAGCGGTACAGGAGTCTTGGGCTTCAGAGCACCAGCCTAGAATTTCCTAGAAGACCTAGAATTTCCTAGAAGAGCGTTCCCAGTATCACCTGTGATGTGCATAAACTTTTCATACCCTAGGGCATTTTTGGTTTTTGCATACCCGGATTTGGGAGACTAAAGTTTACCACTGTTTGGTCATAAACCTGATGGTTTCCTCACCAGAGCTGGTGAGGGTGCTTGTGGTAGAAATAGCCAGCGCTCCCTGTTGCAGTCTGCACAGCTGAGAGTGCTAAGTTGCATGTCACAGTGCTGACTTTTCTGGGAGTGACGCCTGCCCCCGTTCATTCTGCTTATTCATTCCTGCCCTGGGAGCTTGTAACAGCAGACCCCCTTGGCCAGTCTGGGAGCCGAACAGCAGCTGTGAAGGGTGGAAGGGGAAGAGAAAGAAAACAGAGTCATCCCGAAGAAAAAGGTGTGCAGCTCGGGCCTGCAACAGAGAATCTGTGCCTATTAAAAAAAAAAAAATCACAATCAAAATGGACAAAAGTTGTTCTTAAACCCATTTCCCGTGCTTTAAAGAAAAACACTGTGGTTGGAGAAAATAGAAGCATAAAAAACTCAAGTCCATGTAAGCTTGAAAAGAAACCTGCGGTGGTGGATTTGCACATCGGTCTTAATTGGCCCAATTGACCTTCCCTGCTGTATTTACAATTGCCTTAAAATTGTAAGCAGATGTTTGAAACCCCTTCTTTAATAGGTCTGCAACATCTGTTTCACCACCGCCGCTGCCCACCAAAGCAGTCGTAATTAGGGAGCACCTAATGCATACATCTTTTCTTATGGACCCAATCGATCGGATTTCTCCCTGAGGTATTAAAGTCGACCCTTATTCTTGCTTTTATTTGAATACGTTTTGCATTATATTTTCTTACACAGAAGAACTGTATGCCAGCCCGGTACAAAAACCCCAAGATAGCCGGTCTCTCTAGTGAGTTTTTAAAATTGTGTTTGTACAGGCATCAACAGTGGCTGAAAGACGTTTGCAGGAGCAACTGGAAACCCTTGAAAATGTGTGAAAGCTTTTGTTCTTTCCTTTTGTGTTCTAAATGAGGCATTTCCTGAAAAACAGCAAGGTAAACGTGTGGAAATCTTAAAAGTTGGGAGGGAGCATTATTTATTTTATTTATTTATTTCTAATGAATAGATTTCATTGCTTAGAGCAGCTTTAGTATTTATAGAAACATTAAGCAGAAAATACAGAGTTCCCATATATTCCCTTCCTTCTCTCTTCCTATTCCTGTTATTAACATCTTGAGTTAGTGTGGCTCGTTTGTTAGAATGGATGAACCTATATTGATACATCATTATTAGTTATAAGTACCATTTACATTACTCTTCCCCTTCATTGGTTTGTACGTTCTTTGGGTTTGGACAAAGTATGATGGGACCAGTCCACCATTACAGTATCACACCACCTGGTTCCATTGCCCTAAAGAATCCCCTTTGCTCCACTTGTGGGAGGGAGCATTATTGACTAAAGTATTCCTGAGGATCTGTTTACTTTAAAAGAAATTATTGGGGGCGCCTGGGTGACTCAGTGGTTGAGCATCTGCCTTTGGCTCACAGTGTGATCCCGGGGTCCTGGGATTGAGTCCCACTTCAGGTTCCCTGCATGGAGCCTGCTTCTCCCTCTGTCTCTCTGCCTATCTCTCTCTGTGTTTCTCAGGAATAAATAAATAAAATCGTAAAAAAAAAAAAAAGAAAGAAAGAAAGAAAGAAATTATTGGGATGCCTGGGTGGCTCAGTCGGTTAAGTGTCTGCCTTTGGCTCAGGTCATGGTCGCAGGGTCCTGGGATCGAGTCCTGCATCAGGCTCCCTGCTCATCAGTCTGCTTCTCCCTCTCCCTTTTAACCTCCCCCTGCTGTGTGCTCTCTCTCTCTCTCAAATAAATCTATAAAAAAATAAAAAATTATTTCTCATACATAGCGACCTGAAGAAATGGTCGTTTTGATCTTTTAGAACTGACTATACAAAACTTCAGAGAACTTAATTTTTTCCACATGCTTTCCAGTTTAAGAAAACTTTGCATATATTTTTATAGATTTTACTGTGGTATGATGTATCCCTAATAATTAGAACATTTTATAAATAGCTAGCATTCATTTCAGTCGCTTACAAATAAATTAATCTTTGAAGGAGTCATTTATTTAAGATTGTATCTTTAATGTGAATACTTATTTTAAATGACTTGCCTGAGGCAAGGTGTGGTTAATGGAAAGGGCTCAGCGTCCATTGGTTCATTTTAGCTCTGGATCCCGAGGTGGGTTTTTTTTTTAATCTGAAGATTACATCCATACAGATGATAGCCAAAGTCTAGAAGTGAAGAAATAATGGCAGGGAAAAACACCCAGTTTCAAACATGTGAAAAGCATCAGAGAGATGCCAGGCTCAGAAATAAGTGAAGAAATCATGGGTGGGGACTATGTGTTGCGTTTGGCACGTGTCCCTTTTCCACGTAGGCTGGTGGTATTCAGGGCCGGGACTAGAGTGTTATGTGCAGCTCTCGGTGCATGGCCTCGAGTGGGGTATGGACTTTTTGTTTTGATCAGCGGTAGAGGTGGATTTTTTAAAAAATTATTTTTATGAAAGTATAATATGCCTATAGAAAGGTACACATATCCTAAGGGTGCAGCATCTGAATTTTTACATACTAAACTCATGCATGTAAGCAGATGAAGACATAGAAAGGTCTAGCATCCTAGAGGCCCCCGTCACGATCCCTTCTGGTCATGGTCTCCCTCTGAGAGGCACTACACTACCACTGAGTTTTGCCTGGTCTTGTTCTTGACAGGTGTAGAAATGTACAGCAGGGACTCTGTGTTCCTCCCTGTCAGTCCATGGGCTTGCTTTGTTGAGCAATCCTCCTGCTATTATGTACTCCACTGAGTGAACATTCCACAATTTGTTTATCCGTTCTACTACTGATGGGCTTTCAGGTCGTTTCTGGTTTGGGGCTTTTAGCTGTTGTGCAGTTGCAAACACTCTGGTTCTTCTGGTGAATGTATGCAACCGTATGTTGAGTATATACCCAGGAGCAGAATGGCAGGGCTGTACGGTGCGCACACGTCAGCCTCAGTGTTTGCTGCTCAGTCTGCTACACGGTTTTCCAGCCAGCCGTGTGAGAGTTCTGGGTCAGTAGACTTTCAAGGTCACCCCTAGCATTCTTGTTTGATGAATCAAGAAGGATTCTAGGATGTTATCAACAGAAGGATTTCTAGGATGTCTGGCTTGACCTGTGGCCAGGGAGCAGAGCCAGGCCAACGTGGGACGCAACTACTATTTGTAATTGTCTGCTGTGAGCCAGGCATCGTACCTAGTCCTTTGACATACATTTGCTCACAAGACTTGTAAATTGTATTAGGCCCATTTTACAGATCCGAAGACTTGCAACTGAGATGATCTGGTTTGTCCAGGGTCCCATGTGACTGAGGACAGACCCAAATCCCAGCCCAGACCCAAATTGACTCCTGTGCTCTTAGCTACCATATTGGGCAGCCCTTTGCCGTGTTCAAGGGCTGACTAAATTCTTGCCTTCCAAGGAAGTTGCAATATGTGACTTCTACATAACACGGGGAGGCCGTTATTGTTAGTCTTTGTTGGGGCCTCAAATGTACAAAGCATTTTACCGTTATTGTAGTAATAGTAAACTATGTGCTGATGGACCATGACTATTTATTGCCAAATTTTGTGAACTCTCAGTCTTCACACACATTGTAAGTTGTTCCTAATATTCGGACAATGTTTTTTTGTGTGTGTGTTTTGTTTATTTTGTTTGTAGATAGGACAGTTACCTAAGTATAAGCCAACTGAGTTGAAGTATTTTTGGCAAATTAAGAAACACCTTTAATTTATAGCAGTTAGATGGAAAATAATATCCCCTGAGCATTCTGTGTGCGTGCGTTTGTGTGTCTTGGGCTTTCTCATTTTTAAATTGAGATATAACTTACATATTGTAAAATTCACCCTCCCCAGACAGTTTAATCTTCATATCACTTCTCCATCCCTCTGAGAAAAATGAGAATCTTAATGGATTTCTTTTTAAAGACTACAAACTTAGCCTAAAAGCAGTATTATTATTTACAGTATGTATTTCCTTCTCATCCTTTTAGGAATATTATTTTATAATGTCCTTCTATCTTACCATGATGATGGCTTTAATTTCAAAATATGGGAGGAATGCCTGGGTGGCTCAGTTGGCTAAGTGTCTGCCTTCGGCTCAGGTCATGATCCCAAGATTCTGGGATTGAGTCTGTGTTGGGTTTCCTGCTCAGTGGGGAGTCTGCTTCTCCCTCTCTCTCTGAGCCTCCCCAGTATTCATGCTTTCTCTCTTTCATTTAAATAAAATCTTTAAAAAAGAATATGGGAGAAATTTATCATTTTTGTATATCACAATTCCAGTGTAAGCATTTCAAAAGAAATCATTATTATCCATTTTAATCAATATATTAAGATTCAGAGGACACTTTTTTTTTTTAAAGATATTTGAATATATTCCCATGGAGACTGTTTTTTGAGTTCCCATCAATGGCTGTGGAAGCAAAGCTGCTTCAACAATAAAGGTAGATGGTATTAGAAAGGACTCCCTTTTTCCAGAGATAGGTGGTTTTTATATTTGGGACTAGTTTTTTTTTTTTTTTTTGCCTTAAACCAAATTTAAGTGTTAGGCAATATGCCTGTCTCATTCTGTGATTATGTAAAAATGAGCAATGAAAGTCCTACCAGGATAAATAAATCTCCAACATGTTACACCTTTCTTCAATCAAGACACACATACTTTTTCTGTTTATGAGCTATTTAAGATCCATCTTTAACCTTTATTGTGAGTAATGGGGGTCTTACTAAATATTAGAGTTTGTTTATATTTTGAAGGTTTTTTTTCCCCTTCCCTTGGAAAGCACTTGTGCTAGCAAATTACAAGGGGACCATTTATAAGCTAAATAACACTTTTGTTATTCACTAGCTTTGGCACCCCGTGAAATAAATGTTAGCTTTAGAATTTATCATCAAGGTAATAGGCAGTATTGTGCTATCTTGAGTTTTACGTGTGTTAATGCAATTGGGTTGGAAAAGACCCATATAACATCATTTCAGATCCACACTTGGATTTGAGGAGGCTTCCTGTATCTTAAAACACTGTGAAATTTTCAAAAGCATGCTCATAAGGTGTGAAATCATGAGTTTGAACCATCTTCCTATGAACTTTTTGGCCATTTAGATTTCTTCTGTGATGTGCCTGTTAATTTCCTTTCCTTTCCTTCATATTTTGAGCGTTGGCTTTGAAGTTCTTATATCTCGTGTACATCTCCTCCTTTCTGTGTTCAGTAATCTCCTGCTATCATCTGTTCTCCCACTGTCCTTTCTTCCCTGGAGAGCTGCTACCTGTCTCTTCTACCTCCTTCCAAGAATTGCACTTCCTAATTGAGCTGACGTGTGCTTGTGTTTGTATATAAAGTGGAGTCCCTGCCCTTATCCACGGGAAGACCTCCATTGTGTGCCTGAGACTGCGGATAGTACCAGACCCTACACAGTTGACCCCTAAGCAATGTAGAGATTGGGGCACCAATCCCTGCATACCTTTTGACTCCTTGAAGACGGAACTACTTACAGCCTGATGTTGACTGACACCTTACCAATCACACAGGCAGTTAACACAGATTTTGCACGTTATAATTATAGACTGTATCCTCATCATAAGGTAAGCGAAAGAAAATGTTATTAAGAACATTATAAGAAAGAAAAATACATTTACAGTGCCTCACTATAAAAAATCCACATATAAGTGGACCTATGCAGTTCAAACCCATGTTGTTCAAGGGTCAATTGTACCTGTGTTTTTTCGTATACATACCTATGATAAATTTTATCTTATCAATTAGAAAAAGAGACTGACAACAGTGATTAATCATAGAATAGTTATAACAATATACTGTAACGAAAGTTACGCAACTGTGGTCTTTCAAAATAACTTACTCTAGTGTACTCACCCTTCTTCTTGTGATGATGGGAGATGATGAAATGCCTCTGTGATGAGATGAAGTGAGGTGAATGGTGTAGGCATGTGACCTAGTGTTAGGCTACTGTTGACCTTCTGATGGTAGGTCAGAAGGGGAATCATTTGCTTCTGGTCTCTGGTTGATCGTGGGTCACTGAAACTGCAGAAAGCAAAACTGTGGATAAGGTGGGGACTGCTGTAGAAAGAAAAGCACATTCTCACAAAATAATGAGTCATTAAAAATGTGTTTGGAAGGATTTTAGTGTTGGGCACCTTTCCAGCCTACCTCCTTTTTTTTTTTTAAGATTTTATTTATTTATTCGTGAGAGACACAGAGAGAGAGCCAGAGACATAGTGGAGGGAGACTCAGGCTCCCTGAGGGGAGCCTGATGGAGGACTCAATCCCAGGACTCCAGGATCATGACGCGAGCCAAAGGCAGATGCTCAGCCACTGAGCCACCCAGGTGCCCCTCCAGCCTACCTCCTCACATGTGAACTTAAGAAGATGGTCAATAATTTCAGACTCATTTCTGAAAGCTAGCCATCCACGTGTGACTGAATGAGCTTTTCTGCCTTTTAATCCAGGATTTACTGAAGCAGCACTGAAGAATATGTCATTGTTTTATGAAGTGACATGCTAATACTGTCCATTGACCTCTTGTGTCTTTTCAGCCATGGGCATTTGCACAGCGGTTGACTCCATGAAGCCGTGTTCATTTCAATCCCATTTAATTTTAGAGACCAAATGCTTAGGTTGCCATAAAGATGAGAAGTTGATTCCTGTTACTGTTGAAGTGATGTTTCTTGGCTGCTCAGAAATGCGAATCGTTTATCTGTGTATCTGGAATGTATTAGTTTCTTGGGGCTGCTGAAACAAATTACCATAACTGGGTGGCTTAAAACAACAGAAAATTATTCTCTTACGGTTCTGGAGGGCAGAAGTCTGAAATCAAGATGTTGGCAGGGCCACACTCCCTCTGAAGGCTCCCGGGGAGTATCTGTTATTTGCAACTTCTAGCTTCTTCTGGTAGTTCTTGGAGTTCTATGGTTTGTGGATTCATCATTCCGTCTCTGCCTTGGTCTTCATGTGGGCTTCTCCGTGTGTTTTGTGTCTTTTCCTCTTCTCTCTCTTCTAAGGACATGTGTCATTGGATTTAGAGCCTACCTCGGGATTCAGGATGACCTCACCTCAAGATCTTTAATTACATCTGCAAATACCTTCTTTCCAAATGAGGAAACGCTTCACAGAGTCTGGGTATCAGAACTTGAGCATATATTTGGGGAGACAGGAGGTACCATGCTTCAACCCACCACAGAAGGAAAGGAAACTTGTATTACTAAGAAGCTGATGGCAGGAAGGGCAATTAAATCTCACTGGCCAATTTCCTGGGAGGGTGGAGGCTTGTGAGGAAAGGGTGCTGGGTGCAGGGAGAGCACAGGCGTGCCGTCCTTTGGTGGTTTGAAATCCAACTGCCACCTAGGTTACACTAGTCAACTAAAAGTAGGATGAAATGACCTAAAAATAGTTCCTAAGTATTCTCTGGCTTGAAAAATTGGCCCAGATTCCCATGTTACTTAAGAAGTGGGGAAAGAAAAACTTGGGAAACTATCAACTGCCTAAATGGTCATTACCTAAGGATTATTCAGATTTTGGCTTTGTTTCAGGAAACATATTCATTTTGTTTTCAACTTATATTTTGTTCCGTTCCCCACCCTCCCACCTCCAACCCCCAGTGTAAGAACTTGGTTATTAGCTCTATAGCATATCAGGGTTTCACCAGGGGCTGGGCTGTGCTGAGCCCACCAACACAAAAGTGGCTTTCATTATTGAGCTTGATACAAGGTTCATGATTGCAGCTGACTTGCACATTTCTCTAAAATTATACTTTTATGAAAAACCAACACTTCCAATGTGTAAAAATTACCACTCATTTCTTCATGTTTGACCACTGTGGATCTTACTAATGTTTGTTCTTCTATGGACTAACGTTACTGGGAGGAGAATTTTCTTTTTTTAAAAAATTATCATTCCGTTCCTGCTGATACTTTTGTGAGCTTGATATTAAGACGTTGTGGTAATAGCACCCAGTAGATAAATTAAACATTAATTCCCTCTTGATTAATAAAATGTTTTCTCTGGGATTCAGCCACTTTCATTCTGTTTGGACTTTTCCTTGGCACGGACATAGCCAAGATGTCTTTTGTGTTGTGTTTTTAAATGTATGTATTTGGGGAAATTTTGAGTTGCCTATTAGTTGATATTTCTATTTAAAAGGGTCTTCAGATTATAAAAACTCATCTAATATAATGCATAGTTTTTGTCATGCTTTAGGTCTTCACAAAGCTTTTAGTATGTATGCTGCCGAAATGAGCACTTCACAAAACCTTTCTAAATGCCTTTATTTAAAAAAGATTTTATTTATTCATGAGAGACACAGAGAGGCAGAGACCTAGGCAGAAGGAGAAGCAGGCTTCCTGCGGGGAGCCCGATGAGGGACTCAGTCCCAGGACCCTGGGATCACACCCTGAGCCAAAGGCAAATACTCAATCACTGAGCCACCCAGGTGTCCCTATAAATACATTTCTAAACAATAAGGTCAGATCCCAGTACCAAGAACATCAAGTGCCATCCAGTTTGTGTATGTTGATCATTGGTCAGCGGACATCTTTGGTACAGTTCCTACATGAGAAATTTAGATCATTCCTTGACACTTACTGCCTTTAAAAAAAAAAAAAAATCAAGGTTTTCACTATACTGGTAAGCAAAATAGTGGTCCTGTTCTAGCCTCAGAGTGAGCATGGTTCTTTTTCCTGTTTTACAGTAGAAAAACAGATTAACTCACTTGGATGGAAGGGCTGACCATAGAGTGCTGTCAGCCCTTCTGAGTATGGAGCTATATAAGCAGGGCTGTGTTCCAGAACAGTCCTGTGATAGTGGCTGGGGATAGTGGTTGACTGCCTCAGGGGAAGTTTTTGGAGACTATCTCACTAATCAAAGCTAACCATAATAAGGCTGAAATTCGACAGTGCATTGGGCATAGGAATTGGGAACAGGTCAGGGGCATATTTGCATGCAATTATTGAGAAGATGAGTTAGACATGGAGAGGGCTAGCTAGAGGATGAATATAAGCCAAGTGACTCCTGGTTGGACTAAAAAAATGGGAATCTGTTCTTTGCAACTGTAACTGAAGTACCTAGAGGCTCACAGAAAGAGGGCACCGCTCTGACATGCCTGAATGGATATTTTTGTGTCTAAAAATGTCCTGGTGCTCATGATTGCTGGCAAAACAGGACATCTTTATAGTGGCTAATTAGACTACTCAAGTAGCATGCCTGCCTGGGGACAGCTGATCCAGGGCGTGCGGGAGCCCTGTACTCCTGTGACACCTGATCTCGGCCCTGACTTGGGATGTCACGGACTTGGGAGACACACCCAGGTCCATAAACAAGGGGAGCAGGGAGCCCTGGCATGGCCTTGCTGAGGGATTCAGGCCCCACAGAGAGAAGCGCCTTCCCTGGGTCTTGCACGGAGCAGCGATAGCGCCCTGCAGTCCAGAGGAGCTTTCTGAACTATATTTGGGTTTATGGGCCAGGGAGGGGCAAAGTTATAAAATTACTGCTTCCAAGTGTAATCTAGAGAAATTGTGACTTCATATTACAGCTTTGACATATGCTCTGCATTTAATCTTACTGCTAATAAAATACACTTTAGCTGTCAGTTGGTTTTAATCAGAATTTTGACCCCAAAGGTGATAGTTATGATTGCTGCTTTTTTGCCGCCTGATTTCTGTGGGATTCATGTGAGGAGTATTCAGTACTGGAAAGTTTCTTGGCTCTGTAAAACTCTTGACATAATGTGAAATTAAAGTCTTTGTCACAATATTTAGAAAAGACAAAACTGTAATTTTGCTTTACTGATAAATCTGAGTCAGGCGCCTTGGAATCCCTGGGTTTTCAATCTTGGAAGCAGTTGCCTGGTGTGCTGGAAAACAGCTTCTCCCCAGCGCTTGGGTTCCAAATGGGATTCCATATGGTCAGGGCACTGGGAATGGGACACGAGGCTGAAGACCTTCATCAGGGCACCTAGGAGGACTGCCATCTCCTTGAGAAGTCTTCAGGCGGGCAAGGCAGCGCTGCACCTGTTCCTGGTCCCATGCAACTCCCGATTGATAATTCCTCATTTCTTAAGAACTTGGCTCTTGTTTCTCAACCTTTCAATTTATTTTTGTCTTTATTTTTAAAGGTTTTATGTGTTTATTCAAGAGAGACATAGAGAGAGGGGCAGAGACACAGGCAGAGGGAGAAGCAGGCTCCGTGCAGGGAGCCCGATGCAAGACTCCATCCTGGGACACCAGGATCACACCCTGAGCCAAAGGCAGATGCTCAACCGCTGAGCCACCCAGGTGCCCCTTACAATTTATTTTTGAACTCAGAATATGAAGCCTTAGAATATGTACTGGAAGAGTCTCCTTGTACAGCCTTAAGGTGTGGGGCCACCCAACAGCATGCAGACATGCTTGCAGAGTCCCGCTTCCCCCTGGTTCTGCTCATCGCAGCCTCGCCTAGGTCACTGACTCTCGGTCTTTCTCACGATAGGTCATGCTTGCACTTGCTTGGTCCTGTAGTCTGTTGCACCTGTTCCCTGTCTGTCTTGAATTGAGCAGTCTCTGGCTCTGGCCTGTCAGTCACCCTCAAACTTGGTCACGCCCATGCTGAGTTACTTTCTTCTTTTTCTCTTTTATACCTCTACTCACAACCAGGGAGGAAAATGCACTTTTGCTTTTGGAATGAAAGAACCTCAATGTGCAGGAACTAGGGGGCTCCTGGTATTTATTCATGGAGAGCCCCTGTGTGCCAGGTGATAAATACAGAGTCTAGCAAATCTCTTTAGTTGGGAAAAACATGTCAGGGAGGAGTTTCACTTCTCAAAACTTAAGACCATAGTTTCTGAGCTAATTTTGGTGGCTGGAAATACTTTCGAGCATGATGTGGGACTCAATCCCAGGACCCGGGGATCACGACCTGAGCCAAAGGCCGATGCTCAACCACTGAGCCACCCAGGTGTCCCTGGAAACACTTTCAAGGTAAAGTTATTTCAGTTATAATTCTGGTGTGGGAGATGTTAGATCCTCTACCCTTTTTTTTTTTTTTTTTAAGATTGATTTTATTTGAGGCAGAGGGAGAGGGAGAAGCAGGCTTCCCGTTGAGCAGGGAGCCCCATGCGGGGCTCAATCCCAGGATGCTGGAACCACAATCCCAGCCAAAGGCAGATGCTCAAACAACTGAGCCACTCAGGTGCCCCTCTTCTACCACTTTCTTACTTTGGAACTTTTTCCTTTTTTTAATCTGATTTATCCCTCTCTGGGTTGGCTGTGCTGTTCTCTTCTCCTCCTTCCTCTGCCTTCCCCCTCTCTTCTTCCTGCATCTTCTCCTTTTCCTCTTCCCCTTCCTCTTCTTCTTTCCCCTCTCCTTACTATTCATAGCATATTACTATATTCATGAATATGAATATCATATTTCATAATATTGAGATCTCCATATAGAAGCAGGTCCGAATCAAATGTTTAGTTTCAAAAGGTTTGTTAAAAGCTTTCTTACTGGGGATCCCTGGGTGGCTCAGCGGTTTGGCGCCTGCCTTTGGCCCAGGGCGTGATCCTGGAGTCCTGGGATCGAGTTCCGCGTCAGGCTCCCAGCATGGAGCCTGCTTCTCCCTCCTCCTGTATCTCTGCCTCTCTTTCTCTCTATGTCAATTATAAATAAATTAATAAATCTTTTAAAAAAACAACTTTCTTACTTTTTTGGGTTCTATGCTATCTTTGTGTCTTATATTATCCTCTGAGGGGAGAAAGTTCACTTCTTTTGGCCTTTCCAGAAACTGGAAAATAAAGAGCCAACTCCTCTACTTCCCTTAGTCATCCAAACAGTGAAACCAAGAATCAAGTCTAGAGAAGGTGGCTGTGAATCTGGAACTTGTTCACAGTTTCTTTCGAGGTTCATGCTGCAGTGAGGGCTACTTTTTTGAGGGAACATGGTTTTGTTTTCCTATTTACCTTTGAGGATACATTTTGCTGGCTCAAGTTGGCATAATAGTCATTTTTTAAATGAGAGAAAGAAATTTAAAGGTAATAACAAGCAAGGAGTTAGGGAATGACCATCAATATCCAGTCTGAGGATCTGCCACTTACTGGTTCTGCCACTTACTGACTTGCTAGCTTACTAGTTAGGTTACTGAATCTCTCTGTGACTCATTTTCTTATCCATAAAGCAAGGATAGTGTGTTGAGTATTAAATGAGCAATGGCTGTAAAGTGCTCAGAACCATGCCTGGCATATGATAGTCTACCTGTGGCCAAAGGAATCCTTGACTAGGCTGCAAGTGAAGTCGGGAGTCATAGTGTCCACTGACTTTGTTTCATTTCTAACCGACTTTCTTCCTATATTAACTGAGTCAGATGTTAAGGAGAAAAGCTTTCCAATTGTGTGATCTACATTAGACCCTTCATCAAGATTTTCTGATACTCTGCTTGCTGGGGTTCCAAGTCAAGTAGACAGTAGGGTAAATCCTTGTGTTCTTTTCTTTCCATCTTCTCTTTCTCTTAAGGCTTTTCTTGGACCTTTTCACCCTTTCATTAGGTTATGAGTCCGATCACATAAAAGCCAGAAGGCCACTCACCACACAGTAGACAAGTGAGAGGTAACAGTAACCTACCTGGCTGGGACTTTCTTGCTTAGCTTCAAAGGACCAGGCCTTCGGTATTGAACTGAGCCTGAATGTTGATTTATGTGCAAGAACACATCCCTTGGGGAATAGAAAGTTTTTTTTTCCTTCCATCATGGTAGTAGAAGGGCTGAAAATCTGAGCTATAGAGCTCAGCTGTGTTCTGTATCTGAGGCTGCTCTTTTTTTTTTTTAATTTTAATAAAGGTTTATTGTGTCAGAGATAGAGAGAGCACACATGTGAGTAGGGCAGAGGGAGAGGGGGAAAGAAAGAATCCTTAAGTAGATTCCCTGCTGAGCACAGAGCACGATAAGGGGCTCCCTCCCAGGACCCTGAGATCATGACCTGAGATGAAATCAAGAGCCAGCTACTTAACCAACTGAGCCACCAGGCTACTTACCTTATATTTACTCAATTATCCTGATGCTCATAGACTAAGGTAAGTCATTGTAGAACACTACTAATGAACTTCCTGAGAAGGGATGATTCAGAACCTATTTCTGGAACCAAGGATATGAAAAACTGTATTTTTTTTTAACTTAAAATTATTTCCTTCTACCTATAAAGAACACCTAATTCCAAAAAACTCAATACCTAAATACTAACATAAAAATACACACACACACACACACACACACACACACACACACACAAAATAATTTTTAATGTCCAGACACAAAATAGCTCTTTTGATGGAAAGACTTTATTTCTGCATTCTGAAACTTTTAACTTCTTTCCTTCTGCTGGACTACCCTCAAAGATTTCGGTTTCTCCTATTTTTCTTAAAAATTTTCAATACCACTTGAAAAAATGGTTTTCTATAACATGTCATGTGGTCATTTAGCTACTTGAGAGTGTTAATTGTAGTTAAGATAACTGGGCTATCGTTACTATTTTACTACTATTTGATTTAATATCAGGAAACTATTTAAGAAAAACTATTGGCACTTCTAGTTCAAGGTGGTAATCTGCACACATTTATTTTCTTCTTGCGCCCCCGTTAAAATGACTGTATGTGCGTAAAATTTAAACATCTACAACATCAGAGAACATAAGAGGTGGTTATCAGCAGATGAGATTTAAACCAATTTCTGGAAGATGGAAAGCAGATGGAAGTCTGGTGCTGATGAAGCCTAGGGGACACATGGAGACCTGCAACTGTGGAGGGGTTGGTCCCCCTGGTAGAGCTCTCGTGAGCTCTGGATTTGGAGGGCATCTACTACAGAGGGCTGAAAACAGGGCCTGGCTGTATGATGAGTTGTCAGTATCCTCTCTCCTCTGCCTCCACCACAGAATGGTAGTTAGTTTTACCCCAAGCAAAACATTCATCTGATTCTTATCTTTAAAGAAATGAAATGACCTTCTGATGATAACTAGGGCAGTTAGTATGACATAGGTATCACAGAGTAAAGCCCTTCTCATCCTGGAATTTAGAGATCCTCAGTGTATACTTGTGCTAAAGTGAAACTTGTCTGTTGACAAGCCCTGTATATCACACAGAGCTCTCTGCTGTTAAGCATGTGTGCATGCACGCACATGTGCACGCGTGCACACACACACACACACAGAGGAATATGGATCTATTTTTGAAAAGGAACATGAGATTTCTGAATCACAGAGCAGACCTTGTGATACAGAGCTTCTCAGTGCTCCAGTCTCCATGGGATGACACAGTAAAAGGCTGATGTGTATTTTTTTTTCCAGGGCTCTTATAACAACCACAGACTAGGTGGCTTAATAACAGAAATTTATTTTTTGACAGTTCTAGAAGCTAGAAGTCTGAGAGCAAGATGTCAGTTGGATTGGTTCCTTCGGAAGGCTGTGAGGGAAGGCCTCTCTCCTTGGTTGGTGGAAGGCCATCTTCTCCCTGTGTCTTTACATTGTTTTCCCTCTGTATACGTCTGTGTCCAAATTTCTTATTATGGATCTGTGGTAGACACCAATCATATTTGATTTAGGCCCACCATAAGGGTCTCATTTTAAGTAAATCAACTGTAAAGACCCCATCTCCAAACAAAGCCACATTCTGAGATACTGGAGGTTAGGACTTCAACATATGAATTTTGGTGTGGTGGACAATTCAGTCCATGGTACCCTGCATGTGCAGCTGGATTGTACCATAGGAAAGGAATCCCAGAATTATGAGACTTGGATCCTCTTTGGGGTGGCTAGCATATCCACCTCTCCTTCCCTATGGGGACAGAGAGACAGAAAGACAGAGAGAGACTGACTTTAGACTATAAGCAAGTCTTCTCTCAGAAGAGGAGAAGGTGGGGACAACATGGAAGGTCCCTAGGTTTTTACTACCCTGGAATGTAAACGGCCCCAGGGAGATTTATCTAAATCTCTCTGGAACAATATACTCTCTATAGCTTCCAGGGGATGTTTTCTTCTATTCAATCATGTTGAGGAGGACTCTTTTTAAAAAATATTTATTTATTTACTCATGAGAGGCACAGGCAGAGAGAGAGAAGCAGGCTCCCTGTAGGGAGCCCGATAAGGGATTCGATCCCAGGACCTGGGATCATGCCCTGAGCCACCCAGTTATCCCTGGCCAGGACTTTTTGATGTGAATGCTTGCATTGTGCAGAAATGTGAAAATATCTTTGGAGAATTGTCTTCTAACATCAGTCTTTTTAATTTTTTAAAAAGATTTTATTTATTTATTCATGAGACACACAGAGAGAGGCAGACATAGGCAGTGGGAGAAGCAGGCTACCTGTGGAGAGTCTGATGAGGGACTTGGTCCTGGGATCCCAGGATCATGACCCAAGCCTAAGGGAGACACTCAACCACTGAGCCACCCAGGTGCCCCCATACATCAGTCTTTTTATTACTGCAGGTTTGAATATAAATGGAAAACCAAAGGTAACCAAATAATGTTATTAAAGCTTACAACGAGGATGGCTGAGTCAGGTAAGCATCTGCCTTTGGCTCAGGTCATGATCTCAGGGTCCTGGGATCAAAGCCCCACATTGGGCTCCCTACTTAGCGGTGAGCCTGCTTCTCCCTCTGCCTCCCTCTCCCTTTGTCTGCTGCTCCCCCTTCTTGTGTACGCTCTGTCTTTCTCTGTATAATAAATAAAAATTTACAATGAAAAAGACCAAGATAAACAAGAAAACTGACGACTGATGGAAAAAGAGCTAATTTAATGAATAGAATTTACAAACCTCTAATTAGGGTATAAATGTTTAGTCAAGAACATTTCCTCCTTGAAACAAGAATAAAATTCTGTTAAAGAGTTATAATATTGAAAGTGTATGGCAATTCTCAGGCAGAGTAAGAATATAATCCAGAAAATGTTCTAGGTAAGGACTAAAACTAACTGCATGTGGCCATTTAAATTTAAATTAATAAATACTAAATTTAGAATTTAAGTCCTTAGTTCCTTAGCCTACTTTCAATTACTCAATAATCATATGTAGTGAGCAGCTTTATTATTGGACAGTGGAGACTTATAGAAAATTTCTATTGCAGAAAAAGGGAGATGAGAGAAAAAGGTGGGGTATACTTGTCAGATAGATAATACATGAAGACATGACTTCATGTTGAAAGGCCTTACATAAAACCAAGCAGAGTGGCTTTTTAAAAGACATACCTGGACATATCAGTGTGAAATTTCAGGGACCCAAGGATAAAGGGCATATGCTAAAAACTTCCAGAGGAGGATAGATACAAATATCTATGAAGGAATTAGAATTGGTAGTGCTAAAATTCCAACATAAAATAATTTTGAGTCTGAAATTTTTAAAATTAATTTTGGGTGTGTACAACTTAGTGATCGGACAAATTTATACATTGTGCTATGTACACCACAAGTGTAGCTACCATCTGTGCCCATACAGTGCTATTATGGTATCACAGATTATATTCCTTATGCTGTGCCTTTTATTCCCATGACTAATTCATTCCATAACTGGAAGCCTATCTCCCCGACTCCCCTTCACCCATTTTACCCAATCCTGTCTCACCTCCCCACTGGCAACCATCAGTTTATTCTCTGTATTTATTAGTCTCATTCTGTTTTTTGTTTGTTTACTCATTTGTTGTTTTTTATTCTTTTTGATTCCACGTACGAATGAAATCATATGGTATTTGTCTTTCTCAGTCTGACTTATTTCACTTAACATGATACTCTCTAGGTCTTGAGTTTAGAGTTTTGTTTCAATTCAAACACTCAATTGAATTTGAACACAGATAAAAAGATTTGGGGACACTCAAAGACTCAGAAAGTTAGCTTAATGTATACCTTTTCTTAGCCAGTTACTTGAGGTTATGCTGTGGCAATACAAAAAAGGAAACCAAGAAAGATGAAAGCATGAGGTCCAGAAAATGGTGGGTCCAAGGATCTAACCATGAAAGCATTGAAAGGCAGTCCTGGGAAGACAGTCATACAGAAAGCCTGTTTAGAATGGAACGGGACAGAGTACTTCAGGAGGAAAATGTCCAGAACAAAAAGGAAATTGATGCTGTGTGTAGGTACGTACTGTGATTGGGAGTTCAGGTATACTCATCTCCTAGAGATGCTCTAATAAATTGCCACAAACTAGGCAGCTTACAAAACAACAGAAATTTATTCTCTCACAGTTCTAGAGACCAGAGATATGAAATCAAGGTATTCTCAAGAGCTGTGTTCCTTCTGGAGGCTCTATGGAGAGAATCCTGTCTTTACCTCTTTCAGCTTCTAGTGGTTGCTGGCTTCCTTGGCTTGTGGCCACATCACTCCAGTCTCTGCCTTCATCTTCCTCTGTCTGTGTCTTTCCGTCTTCTGTCTCTTATAATGATACTTGTCATTGGCTTTAGCACCCACATGGGTAATCCAGCATGATCTTATTGGCAAAGAAACTTTTTCAGGATAAGATAACATTCAGAGATTCCAGATATTAGGACACATGGACATATCTTTTGGGAGACTACCATTCCCAATCCACTACATAACAATATCTGTTAGAATACAAAAAAAAAAAAAAAAAAAAGAGGGGTTTCTTTTTTATTTTGAAATGAAAAACATTCTCCATTAGATGGCACAGTGAGCCCATTGAGAAGGAAGTGTAATTCTGGCATACTATTTGGCTCTGTAACAAATAATATCTATGTAGTTAATAATGTAAAATATGTGTCATAACATAAAAAGTTGGTATGTATCAACTTCTAGAATTAACCTATAGACAGATAACAAAAGATACAATGGTTGCTACTGAATGGAGATTATATGTCACAAATTTGGTAATGTAATGGGTAGCGGAGTGGGAGGAGAAGTGCAGTGGGAAGTTGAGCACTGATGTACCTCTCTCACAAACTGAGCAGCAAGACAGTGTCTGGAGGTAAAACAGTAAGTGTGGTTGGTATGTTATCTGAAATTCCACAGGAGTTTAGTCCAAGATCTGGCAACAGATGCATAACAAACAAGGGGAGACAAGATGGATGTCAGGTGAGTGAAGTCTTCATTGCATGAGGTGAAAGGACAACATGTATATTTGCCAAACCATGAAAACCAGTAAGGATCTGTTAGAACCAGTTAAATAAAGCATGCTGCATTTTTTAGAGTATTTATTATATTAGTTTAGGAATTCAGCTAGATCCCAAGGGGATTTTTAATCATACATTTTCCATGATTAGCAGTATGATCTGATAATCACACATTTGTCTTCCATGAGTGGTTCAAAATTTAAAAAAGTATTTTGTAATTTTTTGAAAACTCAGTTCTGCAGTAATATTTTCATTACACTTTCTTTTCCAGTAAGTGAGATCAAAGGAGTGATCCTGAAAATTATGCTTATGGTGGACTTAAGTAAAAAGGATTTATGCAATCAAATTTACAGATTGTTTTTTATTGATCACAACTTTTATGCTAGGGATCAATTGTAATCTACTTGGCATCTTTAATTGCTTATCCACTTAAAAAATTAACTCTGGTGGATGGAAGGACCCCTTCTAATGTGAATTGTTTTTGCTATTAGTGAAAATATGGTATTATGTTCTCTGTTATAGTCAGGGGGGGAAAAAGAAAGAATTGCTGAATAGGCCATTACCCCTTTGTATAAAAGGAATAATGAAGGAAAGAAAGGTCTCTCTTGAACAGTTTCATTCAGCACATTCTTTAACATTTGCAGGGTATTGGTCCTGCCTGCTCTAGCAAAGCATAACCACTCATTCATTCCACAAACTTCTGAGTACCATCAATGTACCAAGCATTGAACTTTTGGGAAATACAAGTATGAATATTCTTTTAAGAAATTTAGTCCTATTAGAAATACTTCACCCTATTGGTGATATGCTCTATCCTGGTATCTGGTTTTTATTCAGTTCCTTCTGAACTTCTGAATCAGACCTGAGCCTGCACATAGAGCAAAATGTAGTATCCTTTCTTCAGTTCTTAGAACATGAGAAATCTATAGAAATATGCTCATCAACTGAGTGTCTTTCTACGGAGGGAATTATTTGCTGATCTTTTCCAGGTTAGCAGTATTTTGCACTTCCCAGTTGAATATGCTCGCTGAAGAGCTCTTGTTGACCTTTAGTACTTTTCTCAACTTATTGCCCCTTGTCCTTTTTCACCTTCACAACAGAGTTTGGTGTAAGCGCCTCATGGATTTTACTAGGCACCTGCCACCAAATGTCTGCATCCTCCCATATCTCCTTGGTCCTCCTTAGTGCACTATCCCTTCTCAGTTACTAGATCTACCATCAACACTCTCTTTATCCACACATTTGACTATCCTTTCTTTGCTCTTCTTTTTTCCTTTTGCCTACAAACATGCCTAGTTTGTGTTTATACTTATTTAGCCCTTAACATTGGGCCCTTTATCACCTCCATATTTACCTTTCTCTCATTTGAATATTTATTCTATATTCACCATATAAACTTTGACTGGGAGGCAGTATAACAGTATGAAATCCCAGTTCCTTGCTAACCCTGTAAACCTGGACAAGCTCCCTTGTTTGTGAAATGGTATCAATGATATTATGTATTTATTTAGGCTGTTGTGAAAAGGTTACTAACAGTACTTGACATGATGAAAAACTTGATGTAACCGTTCTAGAAAATGTCATGTGATAGAACTTTACTCTTTATCCAGTTGGAGGTGAAGAAGGACACCAACTGGGTACATGGTAGTCATGGTAGTCAGGCTTGGTTCCAGATCTCTTGAGTGGGAAGGGACTGGATGCAGGGATTCGGTACTTGGGATCAGTCAGAAGGCCTGAGATACTGACTCTGGGCCAGCTCCAACAATGACCTAGAAACCAGCCCCTGAAGTGGTCTTCCCTGAGGAATGGGAGGGATCAGAGGAACCACCAGAACTGGTGACCTCAGGAGCATGACTGAGACCAGGATGCAGGTCCCCACTGCCACTGCACCTGCTTGCAACACCCTTGTGGCCTTGGGACACTCTCTGCTGTTCCTTTTTTTTTTTTTTTTTAATTTTTTTTTTATTTATTCATGATAGTCACAGAGAGAGAGAGAGAGAGAGAGAGGCAGAGACACAGGCAGAGGGAGAAGCAGGCTCCATGCACCGGGAGCCCGACGTGGGATTTGATCCCGGGTCTCCAGGATCGCGCCCTGGGCCAAAGGCAGGCGCCAAACCGCTGTGCCACCCAGGGATCCCTCTCTGCTGTTCCTACTGGGTTGGGGACTGGATGTACACAATAGCCAAACTGACAGGAGGTGGGGGAGGGGTGTCTCTGCCTCTCTTCCTCCTTCCAAATCTCGTGTGAGCACATCTAACTGGCAAATCTATGTCCATTGCCTCCAAAGCCTTACCTGTAGGGAGTCTGGGAATGCCATTTTTAATTTTTTCAGCCACTGCAGGACAGGAAGTCAATCTAGAGGGAAGATGGAAGGATTTGGGGTATAAGGTCTCCTTATCTATCCCAGTGGTCAGCAAAGGCTTCTTACAGAAGGAAGGCTTTGGCTTGGTCTTTAGGGATAAGTGGGATTTGGATCAAAGACACATATTCTGGGATGGCTCTCCTTTGTCCATCTGTTTTCTTACCTATCATTGGGTAATCAGGTCCTTCTTCCTCTTTTAGCCTCTTTTCCTGGCCCCAAAGTTCATCTTCAGAAAAGGCTTCTCCCATTGGCCTCATTTCCATCCGCAACCCTTCTCCTGACGTAGTTCCTCTGTAAAGTGCTGTAGAGATCTTCATCAAACTCTGGACCAAATCCAAGCTCTTCTTTGTGTTTAAAGACTCTTCACGGAGGCACCGGAGATCTATCGCTTCCTGTACTTCTTCCTTAGTACACTTAGCCTGGCTCTTCCTTTCATCTCAGGCCCAAGTGCCTGACTACTCTTTCATGTGCCTGCTTGCTGTTGCCTCTGTGTCCTCGTTGAAACAGCAGCATCACACGCCTGGGGTGCCCTTTCCTTGTCTGTTCCCCAAGCAGTTTTGCAGCTCCTGAGACCCCTCTCTTGGGAATGCCTTCCACACGAGCACTGGCATGCTTTTGTCTCACAGTCAGGAAGGGTTATGATTGAGTATGTATATATTCTAAGTTACGTGCTATGAATATTTTCATGCTAAATTGTAAACACACATGCATGGGATTGATTTGTCACTTAAAAACTTAAAATTGATATTTGGCATATACCTTTCATGTATTTGGAAAAAACAACTCAACAGCAACATAACAGAATGGAAATTAGGGGAATTGACAAAAACAACACCAAATCTTACAGATCAAAAAGGAAAAAAAAAAAAAAAAACCAAAAACCCCCCAAACCAAAAATCAAAACACTGTGTCATTATCAGAGAAGCTCTCCCGGTCAGGTGCCCTACCCTTCTTATGAGAAATCTCAATTTCTGGAACTCTAAGCACATGAGAAAAATAAAGAATGAGTTGAGAGAGAGGGAGAGAACGATTAAAAGGTTCATTCACTGAGAAAAGTACTTAAATCAATAGTAGTAAAAGGTGATTATGTATTTCAAATGTTGGCCTAGGGCAGCCTGGGTGGCTCAGCGGTTTAGCGTCGCCTTCAGCCCAGGGCATGATCCTGGAGACCTGGGATCAAGTCCCACGTCGGGCTCCCTGCATGGAGCCTGCTTTGCTTCTCCCTCTGCCTATGTCTCTGCCTCTGTCTGTCTGTCTCTCTCTCATGAATAAATAAATAAAATCTTAAAAAAAAAAAAGTTGGCCTAAAAGAATTGAAATTTACCGAAGCTTGTCAAGAACCATTTCACATGGTGTTCAGTGTAATGCAAAAACACGATTTTTGATAGATTTACCATCATTGTCACTTTCACATTAAAATCAGAGTGAACAGAGTGAAAATAGTTAGGATCCTCTCCATTTCATATTTTTATATCACTTTTTATTCTAATCCCTTATAGTGGTTGAACAAACTCCCCTCTCCCATCCAGATAATTCCAGTCCTCAGTTATGTGGAGAGGATGCCCCTCACTTTACCATCCCTCCTCCATGTTCCCTCTGCCCTCCGAGGTATTGCTTGCCAGAATGCCAGATTTCAAGTTCTGTCCTGTTTAGAGCTACATTTCATCAGCGGGCATCTCTCATCCTTGAAATAGTTCTCGTTTCCAGCCTGCCACTTGTTACATGGTGGCCAAATCCCTGTAGCCCCATAGCCTTTCTGCAGCATCACTGATATCATGATGCAGTCTGCGGATGATGGTCACAGTCATCCATCTGTGCTCCCAGTTATGCTCATTCTGCTGACAGAATAATGGAGTCCTGGGACTGGGAGGGACGTGGGGATCCACAAGATCCCAAGCAACACTGACAGGACCAAAATCACCTCCTGAATTTTAACTGAATCAAGAAGTCTAAGTGATTTGTAACACGACTGAAGCTCATCTTTTAAAAATCACAATATAAATGCCTATGCATGCACACCCACATCAGAAGCAAACCAATCTCGAGAATTGTTGACACACAGGCTGTAATTATTTTTTTAATTAAAAAAATATTTAAATTTATTCATTCATGGGATCCCTGGGTGGCGCAGCGGTTTGGCGCCTGCCTTTGGCCTAGGGCGCGATCCTGGAGACCCGGGATCGAGTCCCACATCAGGCTCCCGGTGCATGGAGCCTGCTTCTCCCTCTGCCTGTGTCTCTGCCTCTCTCTCTCTCTCTCTGTGTGACTGTCATAAATAAATAAAAAAAAATATTAAAAAAATTTATTCATTCATGAGAAACACACAGAGAGAGAGAGGCAGAGGGAGAATCAGGCTCCTTGTGGGGAGCCCGATGCGGGACTCGACTCCAGGACCCTGGGATCACGACCTGTGCCAAAGGCAGATGCTCAATCACTGAGCCACCCAGGTGCCCCGTAATTAGTTTTTTTTTTAATTTTTTTAATTTTTATTTATTTATGATAGTCACACACAGAGAGAGAGAGAGGCAGAGACATAGGCAGAGGGAGAAGCAGGCTCCATGCACCGGGAGCCCGACGTGGGATTCGATCCTGGGTCTCCAGGATCGCGCCCTGGGCCAAAGGCAGGCGCTAAACCGCAGCGCCACCCAGGGATCCCCCGTAATTAGTTTTTGATAGGAAACTAATTTGAAATCTAGGCAGTATAATTTTCAGAGTTCCATAATGGCCAATCAGTTCTTTTTGTCTTAAAATGACAAATTTATCGTCTCATAGTTCTTGAGGTTAGAAATTTAAAATCAGAGTATTGGCAGGGCTGTCTCCTTTCTTATGTCTTCCAGCTTCTGGTGGTGGCCAGCAGTCTGTGACATCCTTGGCTTGTGGCTGTGTCACTCCAGTCATATGACCCTCTTCTTTCTGTTCTTCACATCATCTTCCTTGTGTGTCTGTCTGTCTTTGTGTCCAATATTCCCCTTTTGATAAGGATATCAGTTGAATTGGATTTGGGTCTCCCCTAAATGACCTCATTTTAACTTATTTCTATGAAGACCCTACTTCCAAAAATATGGTCAAATTTCTGAGCTACAGGGACTTAGGACTCTAATATATATATATATATATTTTTTTTTTTTAAGGAAGGGGACACTATTCTACTGATAACCACCCCATAGAAGCAGTTAGCACAAGCCCAAAGTCTGTAGTAGGTGGCTCCCAACTCCCTACCAGAATGTTCCCTGGCTCCTCTGTGAATTCCTTTCTGCAGCAAGTTGTACAGTTTCCACCCTGACTTCAGATGCGTTCCTGGTGGGCTTTGACAGCCAGGCTTCGAAAGTTCTAATGTCATTTCAGATTGCTCTACATATCACCATGGTATTTGCATCCTGTTTCGATAAACTCTGCTCTACCCAGGCCAGTCTGAGCTCAGTATTAACCATATAGCCCCCCTACCTGCACTATGGGTTACATAGTATAATGGTTAAGAGCTTTAACAAAGCCACATAACCAGCATTTAGATGGAAGCACCTCTATGTACCAGCTCTAAGTCACTGATTTAAATCTGGCCCCAGGAATAGGAGGAAAACGCTACCCTTTACTCTTGTAGCTTCTGTTGCTCTCCTGGTTAGGAGGAGTGCACATGTCTGTACTCTGTTTGCTGGGCTTCTGCCTCTCACCCAGGTTCTGTCTTTGGTTCTAGTCCTTTGTTAAGTCTCTGAAGGAGAATGTCTCCATATAGTATGGGCAAGAGAATACCTACAAGAAGCAAAAATTCTGCCTGAGATAGCAGAGGTGGCTTTATATTTGGCCTTGACCATCCCAAATGGCATCCAGGAGCGTGGCAGGGAAACCAGGTGAAGAGGCAGGTAGTCCATGGGTTATTTGCTGAAATGACTCTTTGATGGCTTGTTAATGGGCTTTCATCAATAGCTTATACTAAAAGATTTCTCTCTCCATCTGTGCTACCAGGGAGGCAACAAGTAGAGTGGCCTGTTAATGTGTTTCCAATATTCTGATTTTTCCTGCCTGTTTTTTTTCTGTTGAGAAGTGACAATATCTTAGTACTAATTATAATTCTGTTCACTGTCCTCTATCCTCATTGGTCTTCCAGCAAGCATGGCATTCACATTCTCTTTCATTTCTCTTGATGTCATGGTGTTAGGTACACAAGAGAACCTCTGAGGCCAGCAAATGGAGTTTTGTCCTCCGTGGATGGGAGGGGAAACCACTAAATAGGCCTTGTCTACATAGTTCAAATGCAGAGAAAAAGATTTATGTAGATAATGCAAACACAAAAACCCAGTTGAGTTTAATTTATACAGGTGACTCTGACTCTGTGCATCTGATGATAAGGAGCCTATGAAGTAGATTACATCACACGTGTCGTGCCCTGTAGCACGTGGGTGCATACTTGGACACACACTGTCTCCTAGCTCCAAGACAAAATGCAAAAAGACAGGCAGAGGTAGAAGATGAGAGCACACATACATCCTGTATGCCTGAAGGTGGTAAATGGACTGTTTGTCTTTTCATAGACCACGTTCACACATACCTGTCTTTACAAGTCCAGGGTACATGAAAGGATTCAATAAGTCGTCTTGAATCCTTGACGAAGTTAAAAAATTAGTATTTGTAGTTTACATGGAAATTATCACATATGGTAAAGAGGTATCCATAATGATTGACATAATTCCTTATAATGAAACACATGCAAGAGGGTGTGTCACAGACATAGGTAAGTTCAGAGGGGAGAGAAGATGGTGTGTCAGCCAAACGCAAGTAATTCTGTATGAACAGAGGAGTATTACCTCCCAGACCATCCATTGATTCAGTAAATATTTACCCAGTTTCCACTCTGCCTGGCATTGTGCATTATTATCCAAACAAATAAGAGATGTAGTTTTTGTTGGCTTGGGTTTAATACGATTACTGTTTCACCAGCTCTAAAAGATACATTTTTAACACTTCTGAAATTGAGATGTATGTTACAATCAGTGGGGACTTAGATACAAAAAAAAAAAAAAAAAAAAAGGCTGTTAGTCACTATCATATTTGGCAGTGCTTTGAAAAGGAAGAAAGGGGGTGGGGAGAAGTCCAGGCTCACAGGTCAAGAAAACCTGAGCAGTTATGCACTTGCTTATAGAACAGGTAAATCCATGAGTCATATACTAACTTTTATTTGGGTGTTTTCATTTCTTTTAGCCTTACCGTGAATTAAATGCTGTACTTACTGATAGTTTAAAAAAATACTTGCTTTTTAAATCATTATCCTGCTGTGACTAAACCTAAACGCTTAGATCTTGTCCTTTTCTTATTCTTCCATTTTCTGGGCATTTGCCAGGCATGGACAGTTAACCTCGATGATCATATTTTTAAAATACAATGAGTGGTAAAATTCATGTAAGTATTACCTAGATACCACATCTGTATCTACATCTCTGTATCCCCGAACAAGTTGTTGATTGATTTGGGCAAGCGTGTATATGTGCTGGTTGCTGTCACACATGCTAAGCCCATCACAAAGAAAACCACTGGGGCACTTTGGTGGTTCAGTGATTGAGTGTCTGTCTTTGGCTCAGGACATGATGCCAGGGTCCTGGGATTGAACCTGCTTCTCCCTCTGCTTATATCTCTGCCTCTCTCTGTCTCTTATGAATAAATAAAAATCTTAAAAAATAAAAAAGAAAACCATTAAGTTGCCATATCATTAAAAACATGTAAATGTAAAATTATTCCAAAATAAAAAGTTTATTTAAAAAAAACAGAAAAATATCAGAGGCACCTGACTGGCTCAGTTGGGAGAGCTTACAGTTCTTGATTTCAGGGTCATGAGTTTGAGCCCCATGTTGGGTGTAGAGATTACTTAGATAAATAAAACTTATAAAAAAAAAAAGCCAGCATATCCAGGTCTGCTGGATATGCTTTGTTAAGTCCGCTTCACCCGTTAGATGAGGATTGACCCTTTATCACCACATAGTATGTATAAAACCGATCAACAGGACTGTAAATTACTTGTATATGGCGTGACAGTAGCTCATTGGTGGGCATGGGAAGATGAGGACAACTGGCTTTAGCTGTTCGCTCATCAGGGTGGCTGGCTGATGGTCCTGGTGCTTAGGCCAGGGACCCAGCACCCATGTGTCCATGTCTCCCCTTCCTCCCCATCCCTCTTCTCCCCATCCTCTTCCTCCCCGTGCCTTTCTTCGTGTTGGTCATGATTGTCATTGTAGGGAATCAATGTTCATGCTTCTTGCATCTACTTCCTACAGCCCAGACTTTGTATCTTAAACCTTATGTCAGCTTTAGGATAATCACTGACTGCCTTTGTACTGAAAAGTCAGCACTAAGCCTCCAGTCTATTCAGAGTACATTCCTGAAGGGTTTTTTTTTGTTTGTTGTTTTAAACAAATGCTTAGATATCATATAAGCCATTCACAAGGTGTTCAGGAGGTGACAATGTGAGCATCCGGGTTAGAGGAGTACAGAAAACTTGCTTTCATAGCGTCACATTGAGGTCATGCTAGAGCAAAACATGAAACACGACATTGAGGAGTAAGGTTCTGCATAGTTGGCAGAGGCCCAATCTCCCAGTCCGTATTTTTTGGTGAATGTGATGGTGATCATTTTAGCCTGTTAACCAAGTGAATGAATGAATGAATGCACACATGAGTGTCTAGAATTTGTCACCTCACTTTTTTTTTTACAAGTCTTCATGGCTGTGGTTTAACAAAACCAGAAATATGGACAGTTGTTTTCTCTTGTTATTTTTTTTAAACATTTTATTTATTTATTCATGAAACACACACACACACACACGGAGAGAGAGAGAGAAAGAGAGAGAGAGAGGCAGAGACACAGGCAGAGGGAGAAGCAGGCTCCCTAAAGGGAACCCGATGTGGGATTCCATCCCGGGACCCCAGGGTTTATGCCCTGAGCCAAAAGCAGACGCTCAACCACTGAGCCACCCAGGCTCCCCTCTCTTGTTCTTCTTAGTCCTCACGCACTCTTACTGTGTGCAAAAGGCAGATGCAAAGGAAGGCAAATCTGTGGAAGGAAATGTGTGTCCGGCGCACCCCTCCCTATGCCCACGTTCCCCAGGGTGCTAGAAGAACGTGGTAAAATAAACCTGCCAACACCCAGGTGGCCTGTGTCCCAGTTCACAACCTTTTATGCTGTAAAGTGATATACTGTGTGGATTATTTCCCCCTTTCTCATGGGGGGGACCATGCCTTCCCAAGTGCTACTTGGTTTATCTTCTTACCCACTTGCTGGAGCACCCTCACGTCCTGGGCACCGGGGCTGGCCCCAGTCCAGGACCGCCAGGTCACCTTCCAGCTGTGCACTCCTCATGCTAGGTTTTCTGGCGGAGGTTGCTCCTGCCCCCACTCCACTGGGCAGCCACCTGCAGACCTACTTCCAGTTCCTCGGGCTTTTCGACTGCCTCTCTCAGGGTAATCCAAAAGACAAAAGCTGCTCAGACCACGAAGTGGAAGACTGAGAGTAGCATCTAAGACCTGATGGGTGGCAGACATTTGGGGGGTAAGGGATTTAGTGTCGTTCCATCAAATCCTTCTGTTAGTCCATATTTTAATTTTCTACGATGCACAGGACTTTCCTTTATAGAGAAGTGGAAAGAGCTTGGATACTATTTTATCTTTTTAAAGATTTTATTTATTTATTCACGAGAGACACAGACAGAGGGAGAAGCAGGCTCCTTGCATGGGGAGCCGGATGTGGGACTTGATCCCAGGATCCCAGGATCACGACCTGAGTTTGGATTTTAGAGTCTGAAGGATCCCAGTTCAGTCTTTGTCAGGCACCCGCAAGCTGTGTGACCTTTCACATCTGACTTGCCCTCTCTGGGCTCCAGGTGCTTCATCTGTAACACAGAGATGCCAACGTCCTGATGTGGTATGAGGATTAGACACAATCGTTGGATGTATGAAGCACAGAAACACCGTGTACGCGGTCACATGTCCATCTCTGTTGTTCCCCACTCTTTGCCCCTGCTCCCCTATCCAGGTCACCCCCTCGTGTGTTTCACATCAAGGATGAACTTTTGCAGAACCTGAGCCATTTGAGTAGCTGTGACTGTCCTGAGCCCAGCAGCCAAGTCCAACTCCATCCATCCCTTCATTCATTCATTCATTCACTCAACAAATACCCCCTCCCGCCTCGAGGCGTGCCCCCCTCTTCTGCAGATTTGTCTCACAGAGCCTCCTCACCTGCTGCTCCCTGGCAGCTCCGTTGGGCCTCAAGTGTTGTGTTATTGGCATCTCTGATGTTAGAATCAGCACCGCGTGATAATTCATCGCCGCCTCATTCTTGAGGCTTGTCCAGCAGCCTTTCCCCACGCCTGTTGACAGGGACCAAGACCCAGCTCATCAAGATGTAATTTCCAGTCTCAGGGCTGCCACCGTCAGCTGTCTTCTAGAGGTAGTTACAGACTTCTGCCTGCAAGAAAAGCCAGATTCAATGTCTGTATAAACGCTCAGCCCCAACTCCGTCGTGATAAATGGCTAAATCATCTCTTAATTGAGTACAAGCAAAATACAATGGGAGAAAAAGAGACGTGTTCAAACACTGCAGTTTCTTCAAGGGAAATTGAATAAGTGCTCTTTCATGTCTGATTTTTTAAAAGTGGGTTTAATGACACTGTTGTGTGGCTAATGCTGTGGAAACACACAGCCTCCCCTGAGTGTAGGCACATAATAACGGTATTTAAGCCAGCTCGCGGCGAAGGGCCTTCCCTTGCCGTTTTATGTTGCATTTCTCGTGTGATGACTTGGACAACCTAATGTAAAAATATTTTGGCTGCAGGTGTCACAAGTGACACATCGGATCCTCTCTCCTCACTTTGTAGGGACAAAAGCGGTTTCTTTAAGACCTGCACTTTTAATGAACCGTCTTATTGTAGACACTCAGAATCTAATAGTGTGCCTTTTGGTGAAGTTGTTGAGAATTTTAATGCATTTTAGTTCTCATTCATCACGGCCTATGTGCCCCTAGCGGGATGGTCTTTAGAAATAGGATTAACTTCTAGAGGAATGCATTAGCCATGCCACAGAAGTAGGCAATGCGCTAACTAGTCTGATAGATTGCTCCAACCTTCAAATCCTTCTGGCCGCCCCCCTCCCCGACTTTTTTCCCTTTATTGACAGCTTCTCATTGAATGGCTAGAAGCATTAGTGTGTTTAGGAGTTAGATGTTTTGTATGATCCTAGGCTGATCTCATATTCCCTTTCTGAAATTAATTCGACACTGCTTTACATGTTAATCCGCAAAGGATTGATTTGGAGAAGGTCAGAGCAGTGCAGCCTCAGAAAATGGAAGAAAAGCCCCACTTAGAACAGCTCATTTCAGTTCCCAGACCTAAGCCTAGCTGCCTTTTCATTGTGGCACTTAGACAGCTGTAGGCGGCTTGGACACCTCGCAGAATACATCAAACAGTGGGGTTTGATGTGGGCTGTAGGATCGTTGGACTAATTAAGTTTAGCTTGGTTAACCAATTGCAGTTTGCAAATTGAACAATTGCACTTTGAAAGCTTCTGACACAATAGAACACAGAATCTTCTTTTTAGGCATAAACATTCCCAATAATGGAGTAGTACTTTTTGAAAGAAGCTTATACCAAATCCACACATTTTGGACGTCTCTAATGTAAAGTTCGTTTCATTGGTAACAAGACTGCAGTCTCCTTTTATTCAGGGAGCTGCATGATGTCAAAGACAAGAAGCCCCAGTGCAGTGGGTGGGGAAGGCAGTGCAGGAGCGGGGTGAGCGGGGATACCCCATGGGTGCAGAATAGGTGAGTGTTTGAGAATTAAGAGATTTAAATTCTTCTCCTTTTAAAAAAATTTTAAATCTTGAGCCATAGTCAAACAAATGTCGGAGAAGTGATCACAACTATGGCACAAGATAAGTAACGGTTCTTAGAAGATGAAAACGCAGTAAACCCAGAAAATCAAATTAAGGCGAATTCAGGGTCATTTGGTGAAAAGACTCAATTTTAGAGGGAAGGGTAGAGAAACCAATTAAGTCCAGACCGAACAAAGGCGCAAATGGTAAGACCAGAGCAACTCCAAATGTGAGTAAAAGGGAAAGTAACAGTGTTTATAATCTACCTTTATATTGGAAGATTCCACATGAGTAGCTTTTTTTCTATTTTGAAAATAATATGGCACATAACGTATCCTATTATCTAATGCTTAGTCATTCATTTTAATTTAATCTTAACCTTTATCAAATGCTTACGCTTTGCTCCGGAAAGTTCCTACAACAGCCATGGTGTATTACAGCCAAACAAGGTTGCTCTGAATGATTGCCAGGAAGGAGGAAAGCCAACTTTAATTTTTGCTAATGGAAGTCTTACTGGGATCTGAGCAGTGGCAACAGCTGACTACTGATCTGATCCGTTGCTTAAGTAATTAGTATCATTGTCAGGCTTTAAAAAAAGAAAAGGTTGCTAGTCACGAAAAAGGAAATATTACCACCTCGTTCTTTCATATCTGTGAGTATAAAGCAAAAAGCAGGAGCAGGGGTGCTTGGATTACTGGCAGCTGTGGCCTGCCCACCTCTGGCGACATCGTTGCCGTTCACGAGAATGCAGTCATGTTCTGACCCTCGTCTGGGGTCAGCTAAGGTCCTGGCACCTCAAGCCAATGCTAGGCCATCCCTTACATCAGTATAGCTCTTCCTCAACTTAGGATGGCGTCCCATTCCAATCAACTCTTCCCTTCCTTGATTTATAATGGAGTTATGTTCCATTAAACCCATCGTAGGTTGGAAATATTGGTAAGCCCAAAATGCATTTAAGACAACTAACCTACTGAACGTGATAACTTAGCTTCACCTCCCTGATACGTTAGAACACTTACATTAGCCTCCAGTTGGGCAAAACCACCTAACACCAAGCCAGTTTTTTTAATGAAGGGTTGACTAACTCATGTAATTTAGTGAAAACTGCTGAGTGTGAAAAATAGAACGGTTGTATGGGTGCAGAATGGTTGTAAGTGTAGGGGTCATTTGCCCTCGTGACTTTGTGACTGGGAGCTGTGGGTCCCTGCCCCTGCCCACCATCCCAAGGGAGTATCTATCCTACCATATAGCACTAGCTCGGGAAGAGATACACATTCAAAATCCGAAGTATGGTTCTTACTGAATGCACGTTGCTTTTGCACCATCGTAAAGTGGAGCCATCACTAACACAGTCTTTAGAGCAAGGAGCTTTGGAAAGTATTTCTTGGTGCCCTTATTTGTGGGCATGGCAATGATAAGACAAGTTTGTGTCTCTCGCCTTCTTTTTGTCTTGGGACATAATCTCCTACATGCTAGTGAAAGAGCTCTCCATCATCTGGAAAAAAGTAATTTCCGTGTCCGAAATGTTAGGAGGGTCATCTATTGGTTCTGGAATGATGAATTCTAATGAGTGGAAAAATAGGATTTTATGATAAAATGAATGTATGTGCATACAATTAGGATTTATTGGACCAGGAGTCTGTGGGCACCAACCAGAGCTCTGTATCTCTACTTCCCAAAATAAATATTTGTGATTGGGTTAGTATCTCTAGCAACACCCTTCAGGGGCCGCATCGACTTACATATAAACTCTGTGTCCTTGGACCTAGCTAGAGACTTGGCTTTGGGACTAGAGAAGCTCAGTAAGAGAAGGGAATCTGAGGTGACTAGTCTATGGTTTACCCAAGTTCCCAGTGGCTTTTTAAATTTTTTCCTGAGCCAGAGACATCAAGGACACTGTAAGAATCTCATGTGTCTATGTCCCTGGTTATAGATGTCCACCCCAGGCCCATATGATAAGCTGCCGAAAAATTGGAAAATTTTTCTCCAAATAACTTTTGGAAAGTGGCATGTATGCACATATTGGTGTGTACATGCTCTTGCCTCCCTGCACATTCTCACAGTCCTGGTACACCTGATTTTCCATATTCTCCATTTATTGCCTCCAAACCAGCAGCAGCCCTGCTCCCTCGCCCCCAAGAAACCAAATAAATATAAACACTTTTGAACAGTGTCCAAATCTGCAAAAAGTGCTAGTGTGGAAAAAATGCTCACCTTTGCCTACTCACACTTTGAGAAATTTACACATTGGGGTGTTTTTCCTGGTTAAGACCTAAAGGGAATTTAGAGACTGTCTGCCTCTTTTCTGTCCACTGTCTGTGTGCACTGAGTCTGCATGTATATGTGGCCACAGCCCTGGGGAGCCAGAGCCTGGGGCCCTTCAGTCCTTGCCTCCTGAGAGCTCATGTGGGCGTAGAATCATCCGGAATAGAGACCCAAGCCAGACTCATTGCCGCCAGTGACAAGATGGAACACCATGTTCCGTGGAGAGCCGGGCCTCTCCTGTCTTCCGGGAGGTGGAAGAGAAATAGGAGGTGGTAACTGCAGCAAGTATGTGCTGGACGAGATTTGGACAGCTTTCGTGACAGCTCTCAAAAGGCTGCCCCCAAGGGCCATGCTGTGGCCAAAGCCTGGGGTCTCAAGTTGGTTTTTAAGAGCACCAATTTGATGGATTCTGCACAACTTACACCCTGTGTTTACTGGGTTGTTAAACGTGACAAGGCTTTTGTGCTAGATTCTTAAATAATGCTGCTTTGATTCTCAACAATAATACAAAAACCATGCATGTCTGAGATTCTTTGATGCTTGTGTTTTTCTTTCTCTGTCTCTCTCTCTCTTTTTTTTTTTTTTGGCTTAGAACCTGTTTCTTAGTATGTATGATGATAGTGATTATTTCTCACACAGAGGAATTAGAAGAAAATTCACAAGAGATCAGATCTTTGTATTTAACCTTAACTGCCTGAAAAACTTCTTGAATTGCTGCCCTCTTTCCCCCTCCTCACCAGCTGCTTACCGGCACCCTTTGGATGTCCCCCATCTTGTCTAGCAGAGCTTCAGAGAGCTTTCCACCACGAGCATCAACCAGCATCACCTGAGAAAAGATGAAAACCGGGGACCCCTGGCCCTAGCAGGTCAGAGCCCACAGGTTAAATTCCTAAGATCCCTGGGTGATTGGTGCACATGTTAAAGTTTGAGCAGCACCATGTGGAAATTCTACTAAAGACTTTATTTTCTCTTTATGTGTCTTTTCCCTTTCCTCACCTCTAACTTCTTCTCACACCTCCTAGCTGCCTTTCTCTGCTTCCTGGGCTTTCAGGAAGAGGTAGTGGTGTTCATTTCTCTTCCTTAGTATTATGAATGTTCTGCATAGGTTTGCCAGAGAAAATAGTCTTTTTTGACATACTTAAGCTACTACATTATCTGTCATTTGTCATCTAAAATTCACCTTTTAGTGCTCGCTTTGGCAGCACATATACTAAAATTCACCTTTTAGCTGGGCATTCTGTATTTTGATTTGCAAAACCTGGCAACCCTCAAGATCCAAGCTCTAGTCCACATGGCTAGAAAACAAAATGATCTCCTCTTTGGGAAAAAGTGATGGTATATAAGGCACGTACGCAGTTTCCAAGGGGAAAGCCTAGAGAGTCATCCATTCACATCCTGCCTTTGGCCTGGCTCTTACTTTGAAAAGGATGGGATTTGGGGTTTGGAACGAGATGTCAGTGGCTCGTTGCCTCTGTCCGAGTTTATAGGTGTTTTGAGGGTGGGGTGGGGGTGAGGACAGAAGACATCAAGAGAAAGCTATATCTATTCTTTTTGAGCCTTTAGAGACTCCAATAAATTAAGCCATACTCTGGAAAAACCCATACTGATCTAGAATTGGGGGCACATTTTTCCACCAGGTGGCTTTAGGTAAGGGAACTAGTGGAGTTGAACCACAAAATTTAGAAGCGAAAATGCCCTCCATGTGAGTATTTTCATTTATACAGGGTTCGAGTTTGGGCTTATTATGTCAGATTTAACTATTAAGTTTTCTTGTTTGATGGGGAACCTGAAGCTCTCATTTATTCACCTCATTAGGTGTAAGTATTGCAGGTGTTTCTAAAACAGCTCGTGACCTAATATTTCTTATTGTTAGGTACTTCCAGATGATGGAGTTTGACTCAAATGCCCCAAAGCAATGAAACTCAGATTTAGGGTTTCAACATTTGCCATGACTCTTTGCTTTTTATGCCACTTAATAAGTTGTACATACATATTCTAAGGGAAATTATGAGCTGCCTTATTCATTACACATTTTTCCAACTTGTAATTGTGTTGGCATCAAATGTTGGCAAGATTTGAAAGAAATTGACATATTACTTGATCATTGTAAATCTCCCAGTGCTTTTAACTGAAAATGGCATTAGAGCCATTTTCTTAAAATTTTGCTTTTTTACATTATCCCTCTTCAGGAAATATGCAGTGTTAGTAGAATTCTTTCAGGACTCATTCGGAAAGCTCAATCTTTCGGAAAGCTCAATCTTTCAAGAATGAGTCTTCTTGCTATTGGCATACTGACCTGAAAAGCACCAATAAGAATGCGTTTGGACCTCAGACATGAATGAGAGTATTACAGGAAATTATGTGGTGGAAGAAATGGGAGCTTGAATATTAAAACACTGGTTGTTTGGCAGTGTGTTTGCGTTGCTTAGTATCATGAAGTAGGTTGTATGGGGGGAATGCTGACTAGATTTATAACCTGGTAAAGAGATATTCCTAGTTGCAGCAAAATTATCATGTTGTTTACATGTTTGCAAATACATGTGGCATAATACTGCCAGAAAACAGGAATTCAAGACTCCTTGTATATCTGATTTTTTTTTTTTTTTTTTTGGTATATGGTCTCTGGTTTACTTTTTTGTATATACTTTTTTAAAAAAATATTTATTTATTCTTGAGAGACACACAGAGAGAGGCAGAGACATAGGCAGCAGGAGAAGCAGGGCTCCCTCTGGGGAGCCTGATACAGGACTCGATCCCAGGATCACAACCCAAACCAAAGGCAGATGCTCAACTGCTGAGCCACCTAGGTGCCCCCCATATATACTTTCTTCTTTTAAACTCACTAAATTTGGCGACTAGTATTTGTTTGTTGAGGAAATAATTTTCTTAGCCATTTAAACAAACAACTGAAATCAAGATAACAAGATCTGCATTGGGGGGCCTATGAAGAAGCCTCACATAATAATTCTTTTTAAACTTATTTCAAAAATTAAAATTCTAAGACATAATTTGGTAGATTTCAGTATTAGGCAGTCATATCCTTCAACTAACAGTTGTTCTGAGGTCAAAGGATAAACTAGAGCATAAGTGACGTAAAGGATATCTAGCACTTTAAGATGTTAATTAACATACTCTATGTGTTATAAAAATTATAAATAATGTCATAGGAGGTTGATATTTTCCATTGGGAATCCATTATCTCCCAGTTTGATCAGACTCTAAGAAGGTCAGTGGGAGGAGACATTTACTAAGTAGATTTTAGAGGCAGAGTCAATTCCATAAAGCCTCAGTAGTTTTCACCTTAGCCTGGCTTTATCCTTATCCTTTGTAGGACCATTCCTTGTGTTCATGAGGCTAGAGTGTGTCCTACAATCTCCTACTGAAGCAGAATGATCCTGGTAGGGTGCAAGGAGCAGTCCAGTGTTCTAGGTGCCCCAGCCATTCCTAGAACAATAAAGAATCACAGAATTTCAGATGTGGAAAGGACTTACGAGCTCTTCCCCATCCCTCTGGACAGAGAGGGATGCCTCGCTGGCTCAGTCAGTGGAGCATGTGACTCTTGATCTTGAGGTTGTGAGTTTGAGCCCCACATTGTGAAGAAATTACTTTAAAAAAATCTTTAAAAAAAGAGAGGAGCTGGTTTGTGTCTCCATTTGTCAGGTCAACAGCCAGTCTGTACTAGATGCTATGGCTCTCAAGTCACATCCTGGGCCCTTTCTACTATCTCACGCTGTCTGGTGCTGCTGACCTTTTTCAGAGGTCAGGTTCAGTAGCAGGTTCAAAAGCAGGGATTTTGTGAAAGTTTAGAGATTAATTATGATCCACATATTTATATATTGGTGTCATAAGTGGGAAGAGATCTTTGTCAGTTATTTAATTTTTAAGCCACGTTTCTCTGAGGACCACTACTAGATGAATCTTATTTTCATACCTAGTTTCCTGAGGCAAACTATGTTGTCTCCCAATTTCTAGACTGTGAAGCTGAGATTCTAGTTCTTCTGCTACATTCACTATAGTGGCAGTGGGAAGGTTGCTCTGGCTTATTAACGATGTGGTGGTTGGGTCCTTCTTGAGACAGGGATCCACCCTACTGAAGGCAGAGGTTTCTGCTTCTCTGGCTCAACTGTTCTGTACTGGGTTACCTATTTTGAAGATCGGTTTCTAAAAATGAAGAGATGCATACTGTGCATGGTCTTGAAAGATAAGCAGATCACTACTAGCTTGAATTGTGTTACACTAGAATAATAAAATGTCTAAGGGCCTGGCAGTTATATCATTAAAGAGATGAAAGTGTGCTCTCTCTGGGTAGAATCCAATAAATCAGAGACTAGATGGTTGGCAGTTAAAAGTGTAAAAACTGGAAAATATTATGAATGATATTTAAAGGATAATTTATTAAAATGCACTATGGTTACATTGCATAGATGAAATGTATTATTTTTAGACAAGCTGTCTGAACCAGGATCTAATCTTTGCTGATAGCTATCAGGGGTAGTAGGTCAGCTGTGAGAAGAATATTCTGTTCATAGTTCCTCTGTGATTACATTTTTGTTTTTTGCATACATTTAACCAAAGTTATTAGTTTCAAGATTAAAATTTGTTCTGGTTATTTACTGCTACAGTTCAAACCATCCCAAACCTTAATGACTTATAACAACAACAATTTTATTATATCCAGTCATTTTTCTGGGTGAGAAATTTGGTCAAGGCTGAGCTGAGTTATTTGTCTCTATGCTGTGTTGGCTGAGCTCACATGGTGATAACTCACTGGTGGATGGGCTGGGCAGGAGGGAGGAAGATGGGCTTTACTTACACGACTGTCTCCTTGGTGGGAGGGCTGGAAGGCTGTGGTCTCGTAGTGGAACTCTTAGCCTCTTCAGAGTGACTGTCTCAAGGCTTTCAGACTTTTTACATGGCAGCTCAGGATTCCCAGAGAATGTTCCAGGAAACAGGCAGTGAGAGCTCTCAATCTCTTAAGGCCTGCATGAGAGATTGTTCTACTGTATTCTATTGGTCATTTACAGAACCCAACCATGTTCAAGGGGAAGGGACATAGACCCCCACCTTTCAATAGGCCTCAAGGAATCTGTGACCATTCTTAATCTGCAACAAACTCTTTAAATACTTTAAATGACAGAAGGAGTTGATGGAGGTCTTAAAGAGAGATCTGATTAAGGAAAGTCATAAAAATAAAGTAGTCTAAAGCTTCAGGAGTAAAATCTTTAGTCTTTGACCTCTCCTGATGCTTGCAATGACAATAATTCTTTAGGATATTACTGTCCTTGTTGATTCCTGGAATCAACCAAAGTTCCTGGGTAGCAAGTAGCCTCAGGAGCACATGAATGTCAATTTCTAGCTGAGTGTTATTTTGATATTTGAGCCAAATGCAATTTAGGAGCAGGCAGTGAGATGTTAATACTCTTGAGTTGGTTTCAGGTCTGTAATTGGAAGGTGACAAGACCAGAGTAAGCAATTGGGAAAAGCCAGAACTACTGTTATGTAGGCGTGGGGGTGGGATTTATACCTCATGCATGCATATATTGTTTTAGTAGTAGAGCTTTAAAGTTTTAAAAAACTGTATAAAATTAATAGTCATTTTTCAAATTGTGTTGACATTCTTAGGGACATATCATTTAAAGGGATCCTGTATTAAATGTTTTTGGATTTTGGAATTCTGTGTGGCTACCTCATAGGGCTGGGAGCCCAGTTGGAGATGACAGAGAGAAATGAAGATATAAGTTGACCCCTGTTGGGGTAAATGTGGAGAATGTCAGCGTTCCCTGTGTTTCCTTCCTTTTCTCTTTCTGGGTCCTTGGACTTTGCTCATTGTTGGCATCCCTGAATTCTATCTCATTAGAGTTCATTGTAATGGGTGTATTTGTTTCCCTAATAGATTGAGAGCAATTTGAAAATGCTGTATTTGGTTAATCTTTGTATTCCCTTCTGTTCCTAGGATAACATATAGTAATTGCTCAAAGAAAGTTGTGTAGGGATCCCTGTGTGGCACAGCGGTTTAGCGCCTGCCTTTGGCCCAGGGCGCGATCCTGGAGACCCGGGATCGAATCCCACGTCAGGCTCCCGGTGCATGGAGCCTGCTTCTCCCTCTGCCTGTGTCTCTGCCTCTCTCTCTCTCTGTGTGTGACTATCATAAATAAATAAAAATTAAAAAAAAAAGAATTAAAAAAAAAAAGAAAGTTGTGTAAAAAAAAAAAAGTTGTGTAAGTGAATGAACATTGAGTTTAGTTAAGGAAACTTGGATCAGTTTTGTTCCTACACTGTAAGACAAATGTGTATTCTTTTCAAAGCCTTCCTTGACTTGGTAAGGGGAGCCGGTGATTTGTTGCCAAGCCCCAGGTAACAAATGCCATACTGAGTGGATACTGATATGTGTGTGTGTATGTGTGTATATACTATGGTTTGAAGGAAATATACCTTTTTAGTTCTTAAATAGCCCATTTCAAAAGAAGAGGCTTGATCCTTCCATGAGTAGTTAGGGTCCATGTCCCCTCTCTTTGAATTTGGGTGGGCTCTGTGACTGCTTCAACCAATAGAATGGTAGAAGTGACAGTTCATTTCTGGGCCCAGGCCTTAAGAAATGGTGGCTTCCACCTACTGTCTTTTGGGACACTTGCTCTTGAGTCCAATCATCATGCTGAGAGGAAGCCTGTATGGGTCTGTGGAGAACTGAGTTCCTAGCCCAGCTTTAGCTGAACTCCAAGCTAGTGCCAACCTGTTAGCCATGTGCCTGTGCCATTTTGGAAATAGATCTTCTGTGTTCACTGGAGCTGTGCCAGCTGACACAACTGCTTACGTCTGCCCCAAATACAGATTTGTGAGTAAAATAAATGATGGAGTTACTGAAACTACTAACATTTGAAGTGGTTTGTTAAGGAGCACTAGATTACTGGAACTAAAACCTATACGAGCATCACAGTTATCTGAAGTACTTGTGGGGACCAAGGAGGGCATGGGTGATCGAGATTCACTTACTTGTTCACTAAACAATGACTCTGCACCTAATATGTGGACCTGGAGCTGTACTGTATCCTGGCAGTGGCTAGAGGCTATCAGTCAACTATTTTCTCTTGAAGGAGATCTGCTGTCTTCTCCCCGTGGCCTCCATAGTACTCCTTTTCTTCCCCTGTCCCTTAGATGTTTGCACTCTCGAACACTCTACTTGACTGACTCATCATCCTGCTTATTCCATTGGTTTGTAACAGCCTATTTTCTCTCTCTGACTCAACTGTAGTTCCACAAAGGCTGGGGTATACCCTCGGTTGCTTACCTCAGCATCTGGCATATTGTAGATCAATACATGAATATTGTGAACATGTGAATTACTAGCACTGAGACTTCACTTTTGCCGGGTGATCCCAATCAACCTTATTCTCACAGGTGCTGTATTTTATTTTCCCAAAGTCATAGGTCAGCAAGTTATGGACACTGGAGGGACAGGTATTACGTACAAGCCATTCTTCTCCAAGTCACTTCTGGAGTCGAAAGAGGAAATGGTGGGCTTCTCACCATTCTCGATGCCATTTCAAGATTGACTCCAAAAATCACCTTAGTCTGGATTTTATTCCCGATGTAGAGTCAGAACCAGCCAAAAGAGTGGACTAGAATTGTGCATTGCACTTGTTTGACATATTTCTTTTATCTCTTTTTTAAAAAATGACATCAAGGTTTTGGAGAGACCAGAGCAGTTATCTTAACAAATACCCCACATTCTGGATTTGGCTGTGGCCTTGTGGTGACATTTGTGTTCCTCTAGCTCCTCAGTTTCTTGTAAACTAGAAGTTAGGTATAAAAATTTGATTTGATTCAGGTTAAATATTTTGGGAAGGCAAACTTTCTAGGTGATACTGTGTATTTCGTATTGTGTCACATATTGTACCTTTCTTATTGATTGGATCACTTGGTGAGAAGCTCCACTACCTGTTCTCTCTACAGTTATGGTCTCTTTCAGTGAGTAATCCATGGAGCATCCCTTTGGCACACCAGGCAATATTCTGTTCACCTACAACCTTGGCGATCCTTTGCTTGAATCAGTTCTCTAAGGTTTGCAAAATGGGAATTTTTCTTGTCTTTTTTTCCTTCTTCATTTATTAACTGATATTATTTTGTACGGAATCATTTTCAGAGTAGGAAGTTAGATGATGTACTAGTCACTCTAGGGGCAGCAAATGAGGGATGTACTTATCTTTTGTTCTTTGTCTTGGCTGTCTCTCAGCTTGTGCTCTGGACTTGTGAATTATTATTTTATAATCCATCATGCTTCTTACTCTCTACAGAGTTGGTTTGGATTTGGCCAATTTGGTTCTTGTTAGAGGCAAATGATACTTAGAAATGGAGATCTTTAACTTCTCTTTCTGAGAATGATGGACCAAGAGCTGACTAGACTCCTCTCCCTCCTCCTGAAAATAATCCTGCAAACTGAGCATAACACACAAAGTTATCCTAAGTCACTGAAGAATGAACAGAAGCAGGCAGGCTCTGGTGAGACTCTGTCCTTGTAAAGGGAAAAACTAGAGCCATCCAGAGTAACCTCAGGCCAAGTGCTAGCAGTGCAGTGAGGGAAGAGCACCAGAAGGGAAGGGTTCAGAGAGGGCATCCTCCAAATTCTGTCTGTGCACATCTTCAGCTGTTGAACCATGCATGCGTGGACTAGACTAAAAGAACCTCAGGTAGTGATAGAAGATCAGAACTAAGACTGAATTTGCTGCCCAGAGGAAGAGTTTGCATTCTGGTTCAGCCAAGGTAGTTGCCAACCAGAACAAAAGAAATAACATTCGGGGCGCCTGGATGGCTCAGTCAGTTAAGCGTTTGACTCTTGATCTCAGCTTAGGTCTGGATCTCAGGGTTGTAAGTTCAAGCCCCACACTGGGCTTCACACTGGGCTCCACACTGGGGATGGAAGCTGCTTAAAAAAAAAAAAAAAAGTGAAGGGAAAATCAGGACATTTTTAGATAAAGAAAATGATAAGGATTCATCCCTAGCCAACCTGAATTTCAAGAAATGGTAGAGGAAACTTCTTGAAGCTGGAGGGAAATGAAATGACATTAGATGGGAACTGGGACTCTTGAGGAATAACGAAGAATACCGAAAATGGTCAATTTTTGGGTAAATACAAAATACCATTTTTTTCCTCGTGTTTTTTTCTCTCAATTTCTTTGTCAATCATGTAACTATTAAAAGCAAAAATTATAACTGTCTTGTGGGGCTTGTAACATTTGCAGATATGGTAGCTATAACAATCATAAGGGTAGGCAAGCACCTCTATTGTTGAGAGATTTCTGTATTTTACAGGAAGTGGTACAATATTGACTATAAGTGGGCTATGAAAAGTTACGATGTATATGGTAATCCCTGGTGCAGCCATTTAAAAATGCAAAGAAATATAGCTAAAAAGCCAATATGAGAATTGAAATGGATATTCAAATAATTTTTGCTAAAGGCAGGAAATGAGAAACAGGAACAAAGTTTTTACTTATTTTGTGACCCATTAAATGAGTAAAAGGAAATCGTTTTTAAAATTAGGTTATAAGAATATGATGGTAGCCATTTAAAATTGAATTTTTCAAGGTACACTTTTTAAAGACATTTATTTTGCCCTGGTTCTTTTCATTTCTTTTTCCTTTTTAAAAGTAGGCTCCATGCCCAATGCGGGGCTTGAGCTCACAACCCTGAGATCAAGACTCTCATGCTTTACTGACTGAGTCAGCCAGGCGCCCTGAAGAACATTTATTAATAAGAGTAAAATGCTCCTGATGTTGTGCAAAGTGAAAAAAGGATAGTCAGCCTCTGTAGTATAACAATTAAAAAAAAAATTCATACACCCGCAAAGTATAGAAGAAAAAGTTTAAGGAAATATACCAAAATGCTTTTTGGTAGTAGAATCCTAGGTGACTCAATGTCCCAGCCTTAGTTTGCTACATTCTTCTAAATTTTCTGTAATGAGCATAGATTATCACAAAGTTTTTTAGTTATTACTAGCACATAGTTATATATTAACACTTGGCTTTTCTACATTCTCTATTATGATACTTTACTAAGTTAATTTTTATTCTAATAGCTTTACACTAATTCCTTTAGATTTTCTGAGCATATGGTTGTGTGATGGACATACAACCATTCAGTCATGAGACCTCTTCGGGTCTGATGCTTATCTTAATGCAACAGAGAATCCCGAGGAGCTAATCAGCACCATTCATTCACACTAATTGGTGGATCCCAGGAGGTGGGGAATTACATGTCCTGGGTACATCCCTGCTTCCTCATCTGTGGAATAGGCTCCTTGTAAGGATTAAATGTGATGATGGATGCAAAGTCCTGACTCAGTACACAGCCATCATTTGCTCTTGACAAATGTTGGTGCTTATTACTATGAGGCTGTATCTCTTGCATATACTTTCTGGAAGGGTGCAGAGCTGAGCTCTGGGAAGCAACTACACCATTCTGTGGGCAGGTCACATGACAGGAGGAGCCACGAACAGTCAGTCCTCAGGGGTGCCAGCTCTGGGCAGCCACACCTAAAAAATGACATCAGGCTGGCATGTATGTTATGTTTCCTGATATTTAAAACTCCACGTCTTGGGTGAAGATGTTCTTGCTTATGTGAGAAAGGATGTTGAATGTGAAGATGATGGGTAGCCCACTTAGAGTCTGAGGAGGCACACTGTGGAAGAGTCCATCTCTAGATTTATTCAAGAAGGAAAGAATGAAGTATCTCTCTGGTAAGCCACCTTTGAGATGGACCCGGTGATGTCTGCCCTGGGGTATGCATGTTCCTCTGTAAGCCTCCCCCCCACCCCCTTGAGAGTGGGATGGACCTAACGACTCACTTCTAACATAGAATATAGCAAAAGTAATGGGATGTCAGTTCTTTTTTTTTTCTTAAGATTTTATTTATTCATTCATGAGGGATATAGAGATTGGCAGAAACACAGGCAGAGGGAGAAGCAGGCTTCCTATGGGGAGCCCGATGCGGAACTTAATGCGGGATCACGACCTGAACCAAAAGCAACCACTGAGATACCCAGATGCCCCAGGATGTCACTTCTGAGAGTAGGTTATGAAAAGGATTGTGACTTCTGTCTTGCTGGCCTTCTTTCACTCCCTCTTTTTGGAGCCATTGCTCTGGGAGAAACAAGCTGATGTGCAGTGAGTCACCTTGCGATGAGGCCCACATGGCTAGAAACTGATGTGCATCCCATGAGAAGCTGAGGCCTGTATGTAACTAAACTCGAATGTGGACCCTATCCCGGTCAAGCCTTGAGGTGACCACAGCCCCAGCTGATACCTTCCTTGCAGCCTGTGGGAGATACTGAACCAGAAGCACCCAGCTGAGCAACTCTCAGATTCCTGACTCTCTGAAAGTAGGGATAATAAATGTGTCTTAAGCTACTGGATTTGGGGTATATTTGTTACACAGCAGTCGGTAACTAATACACTCTCTAAAGGAAAGAGGTGTCTTCCTTGATTTCCTCCACCTCATTCCATCCCCTCTGCCTTGATCCCTGGGGGGAACTGTGGCAGTTTCTCTTTGGCATCCTTTTATTTTTTAAAATTTGACATCAAGGCATCAGATGCCATTCCCGCCCATTCCTTCATCTTGTCATCCTGCTTCCTGCTTTTTTTGCTGTGTTAACAAAAAACCCAAATTGACTAGTGTTGTCATTTCATCTGTTGCTTGGGTGATCTCCTCTGTTCCTTTAAAAAGTCACAGGAGGATGTAGCTTCAGTGCGATCTAGAGGTCAGGGCAGTTCTTCACAACCTGCTCTTGTCCTTTTGTCATATCTTGAGGAGGATGTCACACACAGGACCACACTCAGCATTAGTCACCATGGGCCAGTGCATTGGGACCATGGTGACCATGCATGGTCCCCAGTGCCCTCGCTCCAAGCCCTCCCCATCACCACCCATTGACTTACTGAGATAAAAGGGGGGAGAGTCCTCTGACCTACGGGGCACTAAATGGAGTGAGTGGCTGGACCTCTGGATTCTTGTCCCATCTCCCCTGCGGCTTGGCTGTGTGACCCAGAACGCATCTTTCCATCGAGTTTCTCTATCTGGAAGGCCTGGGCAATCATGGCCACCCTTCCCCTCTTCTGAAACAGAGCGTTAGGGAGAGATGTCCTCTATAAGTGATGGGAAATGAGGGCTTAATATTTTAAACCTGAGCGCAGTGGTTGTACAATTTGCAAACTGTAATAAAAGCCACCGTTGTCCCTAGACCCGTGAAGAGTGCTGGGGAAAAAATAGCACATCTCACCCAACAAAAATGCTTGCCAATTGAAAATTAGTTTCTCATACATTGCCTCTTTATTCTTTTTGCTCATACTTAATAAGAGGACATTTGGTGATGGACTTCTCAATGCTGTCCCTGTGGCCATCAGCCTGTTCACACCATCCCTGGCTGCATTAAGTATCCCCAGTGCACAGAATTAAGTCACTGTAAAAGTATACTCTGGATTTTACCGAGAGGTCACGGAGAGCCCTTCTTGCCTTGGCAGTCAGCAGCATTCTTATTACACTTCATTTATCTATTTGGGAGGACTCAGGAGGACCAGCTGGGCCCCTGTCTGCACTCATCAGGAGTTAATTTCTGAGCGAGGTGCTGTGGTCATGAACAAGTGCAGAAGGTACCCCGGTGGTCCTGCCAGACGAGAGGGGCCCTTAATTAGTAGCAGTGTTCAATCAGGCTGCTTAACCCGCCACGGAGCTGAGGTGGTCATGTCCTCCCCGCCGCCCTCCCATAAACACGGAGCCACCGGCGGGCTTGGGTGGCCGTGTGGCCCAGGATGCGGAGGACGGTGCAGATCTGAGCCCGCCACACAGTCAGGTGCTACCGGAACCTTGCCTTTATTGTCGACAGAGGAGGGAGGGTTAACCATGAGGGTTTTTTTTATTTCCTCCTTTAAAATTTGGAAGCATCTTTTCATCTTCACCAGCTTCCTATTCCTGAGCTGGACATCACACTCGCTTTGTTTCTTTGCTATTAAAAGCGATCTCGTGTCGTCCTGTTTCTGGCATGGCTTAGTGTGTATTGAGCCAGCTTGTTTGGGTGCAAAGTCAACACAACCCTCACCGGTTTTAAAACCCTGTTCCTGGGGGCACCTGGGTGGCTCAGCAGTTGAGCATCTGCCTTTGGCTCAGGTCGTGACCCTGGGGTCCTGAGATCGAGTCCCGCATTGGGCTTCCCGTGCTTCTCCCTCTGCCTGTGTCTCTGCCTCTCTCTCTGGGTCTCTCATGAATAAATAAATAAATAATTAAAAAAAAATAAAACCATAGTGCGTTCCACCGCAAAATAGAGATGATGGTCCCTGCCCTGACTACCTGGAAGGAAACAGTATGTAAACTCCCAAATATCATATAACTCTGAGGTGAAATTATTGAATGCCGGGGTTGGGTTGCTTCTAGTTGACTCCTCAGTAGAGCTGAGGGAGGTGTTTATTTTAATGATCACCTAAAGAACATCAGAACCTCGGGTTCCTGCCAGGTGTCTGATATTTTATTAGAGATGCTATGCAATATTGCAACATTCAATAAATAAAAAAATAAATCCAACTGCTCCCTCTAATTCTGGCCAAGTGCCTCTCGGGCCTGTTGAGGACCACGGTGGACAGAGGGATCAGAGTGTAGGAAGAGGGTGGGTGAGAGTTTCTTAGCTCAGTGGGACATCTTGCTTCATCATGAGACCCACTTACCTGGGGAAGCTGAAGGTGGGCTGGGTCCTTTTGTCAGCTCCTGGCCCAGGGTAGGAGGTTTGGGGACCGTCCACTGTTGAGTCCCTGGGCAGGTTCCACTGGATACCTCTGATCAAGCACCCGGCATCTTCTCCAACCCAGTTGAATTACTGGATTTACTGACCACAGGTGCTTGACGTTCTTTCTGGCGATGCCCACAGAACAAAAGTCGAGGCCCACCCCACGCCCCTGACTCAGAGTGTGATGGGGGGTTTGATTGTGTGGCAGTCACGGCACCTGCGGGGAACACTGAGCCAGTGGCCTCTTGAGAGGCCAGTTGCACCTCGGCCATGGGAAGAATCAAACACAGAACCGGAAAGGGTTGATAGAACACATTCATTTTAGGTATTTACACTTAGCATTTACGCTTAGCACGTTAAAGTTTACTGTGAATTTTAGGCTTCGTTCTTTTCTTCCCTGGCAGCTCGGAGAGTGCTGTGTCTTGGTGTAATGAAGCATTATGTTGGTATAGCAGAAAGGAAACTGCCCTCCTACAGGAATTCGGTCTCACTAGAAGCTTATGGTCTGGTGCGGGGCCCGCCTGGGAATGGATGTGTGTGTACATGTGCGCGCAGGCGTTTCTCCTGGTGGGGAAGTTGAGACCAAATTGCCCATTACATTGCCTGATTTTACCTGACGGTTTCCTGAAAGGGATGTCGGATAGCAAATCCATTCCTGTTCGCAGGCCTTTTTTTTTTTTTTTTTTTAAACTTACAGCTTTTGGTTTTTTTCTATTTTTGCCTTGGAAACATGGAAATGATTCGTGGAGAATTATTTTGATGGAGGGGGGGAAAAAAGACTCGAAATCGAGGAGTAAATCAGTCACCGGGTAGTTCTTGCAGCCAAAACCATTCAGAGCCAAAAGCTGCCGCCACATCCGGAACCTTCTCTGGGCCTCGTGGGCATAAACTGGAACCTTGGCAAGAAAGTTTGGGACACAGGGTCGTCCTGTGCCAGGGTTTCTGGAATCCAGATTTGATACTGCACATTCCTCCTTGTTTTGAAAGGAGAAAGTCATTCCTTTAAATGTTAGGTAACTCTGTTTCATCCCGAACATGGAAATATTGATGCTGGACAGAGAACATGCAGAGGAAGCTGTGGAAAGTACATCTGCCCCGTCCTGGCCAACGAGTGCGGACTCGTTCTCTAGGCCTGGGCTCCAAACCTCCTCCCATCAGGAAGGGGCATCTTGTTGATGGAGGAATAGCCACTCCTATGATCGGCTTGGATTGCCTCGGGCTTCCCAGCCGTGTGTTCTGTCCTGTGTCCAAGCACCAGTCATCTCCTTGTCACCATGACAATGATTGTGACGCCTGATATTCCCTTTCAGTTAAAGGCATAGGACTGGGAACTGGACTCCAATTCTACAGAGTTCTCTTTCACATCATTAATTTTCTTTCTTTTTTTTTTAAGACTTTACTTATTTATTAGAGAGAGACACAAATAGTGACAGATAGTGAGAGAATGCACAAACTGGGAGGAGAGGGAGAAGCAGACTCCCCAGTGAGCAGGGAGCCCGATGCGGGGCTCGATCCCAGGACTCTGGGATCATGACCTGAGTCAAATGCAGATGCTTAACCCACTGAGCCACCCAGGTACCCCTCACATCATTAACTTTTCAACTGAATCCTACTGTTCTACATTTGTGCCTATATCTCCGACTTTCAGAATAAGAATCAGGTCGCATTTTGGGATTGTTGCCATAATGATTCTTATTTTGTTTTTGAGACACTCCCCGAGACGGTTGACATACAACTGCTTACTGGTGAAAGGCATCCTGACTGTTCTGTTGACTTCACCCATGTGGATTGTTTTATGGGATTACACCGAGAGTGGAAAGACGGCTCTAGGTCTATGGTCTGTAGTCTGTTCTATCACAGAAACTCCGTTAGTCCAGCATTCTTGACGTTCTGTATGCTGAGCACAGTGGTGAGGGCTTGAAATCTAGATCCGGGTGGTGGGGACATATGTCTTCACCACGTCACTCATCTGCTTGGATGCTAAATGACTTCTGCAAGCCTTAGAGTTTCTCCTGTAAAGTGGCAACGATTGCAGCAGCTTTGCAGCTTTTTCTACTGATAAGTAAATAAGATGTAACTAGAAAGTGCCATGTAAACGTTTGTAAACTACAAGGCAAATGTCTCGTATACGTAGAGAATGTTTGTGGGAGAGACACTATTACGTGATTCCCGACTCTGCTTCATGTTCCTCCCTCCTGGGCACACAGCCACCCTCTCACCTGGGCTGGTCTTGCGTGGATGGCCAACAGGCCGGATGGTCACGAAGCATGCATCTTCCAGGCCTGGCCTGTTAGATGCTTCCCACCCCCTTCCTTCCCCTTCTATTGTGATTTTGGAGGTCATGCAGGAAAATGGCAGTGTTACAGGTTGGAAGAGGCCCATCCCTGAGTCACCACTTGGAGGAGAGCTGTCTAACTAGCCTTGGACCTGGGCCATTGCCCTTAGGGCTGTTTTCACCCAGTGTTAGCCCTGAATAATCACAATTTTGGAAAAGAATATTATTTGCCACTGTTGGCATATAAAATACTTGTTTTTTTAAAAATTATTATTTTATTTTATTATTTTTTAAATATTTTTTATTTATTCATGACAGACACAGAGAAAGAGAGAGAGGCAGAGACACAGGCAGAGGGAGAAGCAGGCTCCATGCAGGGAGCCTGATGTGGGACTCGATCCCGGGTCTCCAGGATCATACTCTGGGCCGAAGGCAGTGCCAAACCGCTGGGCCATTGGGGCTTCCCTTTTACTTTTTTTTTTTTAGAGAGAGAGAGAGTGCATGGGAGCAGGAGTGGGAGGGAAGGGCTGGGGGGTGGAGAGAGAATCTGAAGCAGGCTCCACACTGGGTGTGGAGCTCAATGTGAGGCTCAGGTCACGACCCTGAAATCATGACCTGAGCTGAAATCAAGTCAGGAGCTTAACCGGTTGAGTCACCCAGGTACCCCAAGTACTTGTATGTTTATATATACACCATAAATATAATGTACATTTAAGGGTATTTTTTAATCACATTATATATCATATTGTTGCTAAGAGTATAAATGAAAATCAGCCTATTTGGAGTTTTTATAAATAAAACATAATTGTTCGCAATGAACGGGATCCATAATTTAAGATTCACTAAATTTTTGTACATATCTTGACCAAAAGAGAAGTTAATAAACTCACTGGGAGGTGAATTCCTACTGGAAACATTCAAATCCTAAAGAAAGATAAACGGTCACTGATGAAGCACTTATATGCCAGACATACGGTGCTAAGGACTTACAGACACAGTAGGAATGTTCCTGAAGCAAGACATTTGCTTTTTCTTTCAAAATTGCTTCATACTTGTTGACACTGGAGTATGAGACAAAAGCATATTTACTCCTCTTCTAGATTGTCATGTTCCCTGCCCCCTTGTTATAAATATGTGAGACCCATGAATTAAGCCAAGGAGCTAATTATATATGAGAACCTGATTTCTAAAATGTCATAGGACCAGCAACTACGAAAGTCCATTTCTGGTAGACCGTTGTAGGTTGAAAACTTAAATGTGTCTCTATTGTGTGTCTCTGGGTTTATTTTGGCTAGTGTTAGTAACAAGGATAATTATTCAGGGGGCACTTATGGCTTACCAGCGATTTCACCAGTCTGTTCTTTAATTTTCCTATGTAACTATGTCCAACCAAATATGGTTTCCTGCATGTTCATCCATCTGCTGTAAGCCTCCAAGCACGATAGCCACAATAATTTCCGTGGAGGCACATGCTGCCATTGGTGATATGGCCCCAGCAGCCACAAATGCTTACTAATGAATTGACCTTAGGTTCGTAACATTACCTCTCTCCTTCAATACCACTTTCAACCCCCAAAACTAAGGGGACAGAATTCACACCCCAGGGTAAAGACTTGAAGCCAACTCTAAACTTACTAGCAGGTTCTGTAACAACTGGGCTCATGTTCGGAAGTTGTAGGAGTTAGGTTGTGTTAAGAAGACAAATGATGGAAATGGTCTTCTGCTTGAGGTGAAGGAAACACTGGGAGGACAAGCCTCTTCGAGTTCAGAGGAGTTCATCTTCTTGATGAAGAGCCAGTAGTCCGGGAAACCCCACAGCGGGGTCACCCAGACCAGCATTGGTCTGGTTTCCTTATCATTCAGGAATCCTACTACCTTCTGGCCTGTTTCCTCACCAGTAAAATGGAGTTAATGATAGTACTACCTGCTAAGATTTTTGAATCGTGTATGAAATGCTGAGAATGGGACCCACGGGGATGGAGGGCTTGGCTCCTCTTGTCATTGTCATTGCTCAACATATCTGTTCACGTGTAATGTCCATGTTCATTTTATTTGGGAAGCCTGATTACAGATTCTCTGTGTCTCAGCTGGTTATACAAATTGTTTTTGCATGTGTCTCCTTGCTCACCGGGTATTTATGGAGTACCTGCTGTATGCTGAACAGTGTGGCAGCTGTATCCCAAGCATGTCCGCGTCTGTGTTATTATCTGTTTTCAGTAGAAAGGGCTCTGTGGCACTGACCTCTGCACATCAGCACGGAGTCTGGCTAGTACGTGGAGGCTCTTCCCATCATCCTCTGATGATGCAGTGATAGGATCAAGCTGGCCTCAAACCTTATGGGCTCTTTTAGGCTTGAGATGAACAGTTCAGAAACTGCATGCATGCTCTGCAGCTGATGGTAAGCACGGTTAATAAATGTGGAAACGAATTCTGTGACACTCAGACACCCTTCTGTAGAAAGAAAGATGGCTAGATTTTCCTCATGAGGCCGTGCCTAGATGTTTACATGTTGCTGTTATTAGTTGTTCACGCATAACCCTGTGGTTTGGGCTTGTTACTGAAATGCCATTTTTTCAAATTGGAGAAGCGAGGCTTTGAAGACTGAAGTGACTTCCTGAGCCTGCAGGCTGCATCTGGGACTCGATTTGTTGGGTCCAAGTTTTCTGCTCCTTAGAAATCTAGTGGATCCAAATTATATAGAGCTACATTGGACCTTGCGGCATTGCTAGGGAGTGGAGTCTCACTGCTTACAGATCAGAGAGGTTGTGTACTTTCTTAGCACGAGCAGCTCCAAGTGTGATAAAAGGGCACGTGTGTGGGCATCCTTGCTTTGGGGAATGTCCCCTGTTTTAATACCCTCTCTGAACAGATGGCTTCCAAATTTACATCTCCAGTCTCTCCCCTGGTCTTCAGATTGCCACGTTGACTCGCTGACTGGATAAACTATAATTACACGTACAGATCTAATTTTTACATATCCCAGAGACAGCTTAAAATTGACTTGCCCCAGTAATCAAGATAAATGCAGTGGCATAAGGGTTGAGGTGCAGATTAATAGGAGAGTAGAAGTCCCAGAAACAACACCTACGTGTACATGGCCAGTTGATTTTTGGTAAAGATGCCAAGGTCATTCAATGGGGGAAAAGAAATGGGGTCATTTCGGTAATGGTGCTCAAACAATCGGGTGTCTGTGTGGAAGAAAGAAAATGAATCTCAGCCTTTACCTGGTACCATATGGAAAAATTAACTCGAAATGGATCATAGTCCTAAATATAAGAGCTAAAATGGTAGTAAAAAAAATCTTTGTGACATTGGAGAGGGGAAAAATTTCTTAAACAAAACACAAAGCATGAATTGTAAAAGAAAAAAAAGATTTTTAACTTTAAAAAAAGTTTTTTAATTTAAATTCAATTTAGTTAACATATATTGTATTATTAGTTTCAGGGGCAGAATTTAGTGATTCATCAGTTGCATGTAACACTCAGTGCTCATCACATCAGGTGCCCTCCTTCATGCCGGTCACTCAGTTACCCCATCCCCCCCAGCAATCCTTAGTTCATTTCCTAGAAGCAAGAGTCTCTTATGGTTTGTTTCCTTCTGTTTCCATCTTATTTTTATTTTTTCTTCCCTTACCCCATGTTCATCTGCTTTTTTTCTTAAATTTCACATACGAGTGAAATCCTGTGGTATTTCTCATTCTCTGACTGGCTTATTTTGCTTAGCATAATACCCTCTAGTTCCATCCATGTCATTGCAAATGGCTGGCTGAGTAATATCCCATTGCATATATACTTTTAAAAGCTATTTTTAAAAGACCCATTTAAGAACACACAATGGCAAGCCACAGACTAGGAGAAAATATATGCAAAACATATACCTGGCAAAGAAATTGTAGCCAGAATACATAAAATGTCTTCCAACTGAGTATTAAGAAGACAACCCAGTGTGAAGGGGGGAAAAAAGGCAAAAGAATCAAACAGACACTTCAAAGAAAACATGAATGCCAGAAAGTATGTGAGAAGCTGCTCAATATCACTAATCTTCAGGGAGACACAAGATAATATATCATTATGCATCCATTTATAGGGCTAATTTAGCGGCTGATAATACCTTATATTGACAAGGATACAGAGAAACCAGAAGTCTCATATTGCTGGTGGGGATGCAAAATGATACAGCCATCTCTGAAAACATTCTGGTAATATCTTATGAAATTTTTAAAAAATATCTTATGAAATTAAATAAACACTCACTATATGACCCTGCTAGCAGTGCTACTCCTAGGGATTGACCCAAGATAAATGAAAACGTGTGTCCACACCAAGACCTGTATGCAGATGTTCATAGCACTTTTATTCATAATCTTCCCAAACTGGAAACAACCCCACTATTCATACGTTGGTAAATGGGTAAACATATTGCTGGAATACTACTCAACAATATAAAGGAGCAAAATACGAGCGACTGCAATGACATGGATACATCTCAGAAATGTTACGCCACGTGAAAATCCTTGGTTCTTACCTGTCGGGAAGCCCTCCCTGACTGAGCCCCCCACACAGCCCCCGCCTAGCAGACCTAGATGCTCTTGCACACATGCACACGCATGTGCGTGCTGGGCCCCAGACATGGCAAGCACCCACTCCCTGCCTCAGATCCTCCGTGCGTGTTCTTCCCTTGCTTGGACTATTCCTCTCCCAGATGCTGTTCCTGCCCTCACCTCCTTCAGGACTCTGCTCACATGTCAGCTCCTGAGAGAGGCCTCCTTCACGGTCTTTACAAAATGTAGAAAGCAGCCTCCACTACCCCTTCTGTCACCCCCTCACCTATTATGTGATGTATTTATTTACTTATTTTTTTTTAATTTATTTTTTTATTGGTGTTCAATTTACTAACATACAGAATAACACCCAGTGCCCGTCACCCATTCACTCCCACCCCCCGCCCTCCTCCCCTTCTACCACCCCTAGTTCGTTTCCCAGAGTTAGCAGTCTTTATGTTCTGTCTCCCTTTCTGATATTTCCCACACATTTCTTCTCCCTTCCCTTATTTTCCCTTTCACTATTATTTATATTCCCCAAATGAATGAGAACATATAATGTTTGTCCTTCTCTGACTGACTTACTTTATTTACTTATTTGTTTAGTATTTGCCTCCTCCTGCCAGAATGCAGGCCTGCTTTGTCTACTGCTACATTTCCTGCTCTCTGGATACCGTTACGTAGTAAGTGCCCCAGAAATAGTGTGAATGCACAAAATTGAATGCACAAAATTAGGAATGCAGGCAGCAGGATAGGATTAGACCTCAGGTATGCTGCGCCCGGTCAGGATATCTACTTTTGCCTTCTGTGTTCTCAGCTTTTCCTTAGCCTTCTCATCCATTCGTGTGCTGCACAGCCTCTGACTCTGTTGAGCTTCAAGAAACTGAACTGATGAAGTACACATCGGAAATGAGTGCCAGTGCATTTACTCCCTCATTTAATATGTTCAAATGGGAAATTCTTGACATTTTTGCAAAGGTATGAAAAGAGAGCTTTTTATATAGGAAACTTCTCAAACGATACATACCAATGCGGATTATTAGTCTTCCTCCCTACACCTGTTCCCGTTTATAAAAACAAAAATATGAGGCAAACCTAGGGAAAAATAATTATAATAATGTTTATGAAATGTTGGACTTACATGCTACTGAAAGTGTGGACATGGAACCAATACTGTTTTCTGACATCACTCTGTTCTGTTGCTAAAGATTTGTTTTAAAGCTGAATCGGAAGATTTTAGACATAGCACAGAATACTGTCTTTGGATGGCATTGCCGTGTAGGGACAGCGTTAAGGGAGATTGTGATCATAAGTCACTTTTACATAATGCATTTGCTGATTTAGGTCCGATGATCTTTTCTGTAGATGCTTCATTACTTCCCCCCATTCTTGAATTCTTCCTTCCGGAGGTTACGGCTCATGAGTATGGATCCACGCTTGTCCTCCAGAAAAAGAGCCGAAGGGGATGATGACCTTAAAGTAGTTTTGCTTCCATCCTTGTGAGTGGCCCCGGTCCGGCTGGTGGGTTCTGTGGGAAGTCTGAAGGGATGCAGTGGTGCTTGGGATTATTTGCCAGTTTTGGAGAGGGGCGGCCCTTTTGTTTTCCGGTATCCCCGATTATCTGAATCCTGGTCCCCTGCCATTCTCACAGGCCTGCTGATACGTATAATACAAATTGCTGTACTATTTTGAATCGTAACAGAAACATGCTTTTGGGAATCGGGAAATTTGGTAAATTTAGGAAGCCAATCATCTGACTAATAGGTCATTTGGAGAAATGCCCCAGGCCCACTGACATGTATCACTTACCTTTACTGCATCTACTGAGACAATCAGGTGATTTTCTCATTTTGCCCTCGTGATGCGTTCCATTGATACGATGTTAAACCATCCTTGCATTTCTAGGATAAACACTTCTGAATTATAATGTATTATACATAAGAGGTGTAAAAGAATTCAGTTAGCTAGCATTTCATTTAAGGTTTTCACTTCCCTGTTTATAAGTGAAGAGGGCCTGTTACTTTGTTTTCTTACTTTACCTAACTCAGAATTGAGATTAATTGTACTAGAACCATAAAATGAGTTAGGCAGTTTTTCCTCTTTTTTTCTTTCTAATTTGTGGAACATAATGGAATGTTTTCAAAGTTGCAAGTTGCAAATGTTTAGAACCCCACTTGTGTTTGGTTTACTTTAGCCACCAAAATATTTTTTTTAAACTTTATCCTTAATTAACCTTTTAAATTAAAAAGATACTTTTCTGGTTTCACTGTTTTTCTTTTTTCCAGTGAGTGACCTAAATTAACTGTCCAGTTAATTTTTAATGAATATTTATTCACTCATTCAATGGACATTCATTACGATTTACTGGGCATTTGCTCTGCACAGAGCACTGGGCTAGAAATCAATGGTGAGGGTCCTTCCCTTATTTTTTCTGCAAGGGAAGCAGAGCTCGTTCATCTAAGGCAGCATGTCTCATTCTATGAAAGGAGGGTGTTGGATCACCGGAGACCTTCAGATATTTGTCTCTCACAGAATAGTGATTTTGCATGTTTGTTGAGCTGCAAATGATTCATGGTCTCAGATTTTCTAATTTCAGGTAGAAATGTGTGTAATTATCCATTCATCAAATATTTATAGTCCCTACTCTATGCTAGGCAATGTGTATGGCACAGAAACTCTGAAGACATTTTCAGTAGTTTGTGTCAAGGGCCAGCATTATTTTGGAAGATGCATACTGTCATCATTTACTCCCCTTCTGAATATATTTAAAAAATGTTTGAAGGCAGAAGCATCTCAGGAGGGGATCCCCTGGGTCCCTCCTGCCCTGCTCTGCAGATGTGTGTGGGGACACTTCTTGATGAGCACCATCCATGTCTCTTAGCAGAGGAGGAGCTGCCTTTCTGCCTTTTCTTGGGGTTGACAGTTCAGGTGTGTTGACCTGGTATGGTCACCAAGCTTTGTGTTTCTAAGAAATCAGAGCTGTGGCTGTGGGTTCTGAATTCTCAACCTGGAGCCTTTGCCAGAGAGTGAAGTCAGGGTGATCAGACGTCTTCCCTCTGTAGTTTGACTCATTCCCTACTCATTCCGTACTACATTTGTATGTTTTGGATAAATACCTAGTAGTGCAATTGCTGGGCTGTAGAGTAGCTCTATTTTGAACTTTTTAAGCAACCTCCATACCATTTTTCAGAGTGGCTGTACCAGCTTGCATTCCTATCAACAGTGTAAGAGGGTCCCACTTTCTCCGCATCTTCACTAACACCATTTGTTGAAGAGACTGTCTTTTTTCCATTGGATATTCTTTCCTGCTTTGTCAAAGATTAGTTGACCATAGAGTTGAGGGTCCATTTCTGGGAACCATTACAGAAATGGTTCCCAAATGAGTAGCCTTGTCCCAGATTTCACTGTTCAACTCCACACTGCCTTTTAGATCCCCTGGACCGTCCAGTGAGCCTCTCATACTTGCTGCTTCCAAACCTAGTACTTGATCCACCCTCCAGCTGCTGCAGGCCAGAACTCTTAGACTCGTCCTTAACTCTCTCCTTCCTATCTTCTTTTCTTCCTTTCTCCCCCACCTACTCTCTCTCTCTCTCCCTCTCTCTCTCTTTCTTTCAGGAACTCAGACTATTATCAAATCCTATTGGCCCCACTTCTGAAATATCTAGAATGCCCCTGCCCCCCTCCAGGTTCTGGCATTTCCACGCCAGCCCCCACAGCCTTGCCTCTTACCTGATCATGCTACAGCCCCCCAGTTGATCCTTCGTGACTCCTGACACCCCACACACACATCCCTGCACGCCCCTGGCTCTTTTTTGTATAGCAGCCAGGTGAATCTTTCCTAAAAAATCAGGTTATATCCACCCACTGTTTAGAATGGCTCAGCATTGCTTCTTCATTCAGTAGAAAATCCAGAATCCAGACCTTCAAAGCCCTAAGGTTGCCCCCCACAGCCCACCTTCCTGGAGCCATCCCCACCCCCTATACACATTCACAATGTACTTGGCCACCGTGTTCTTCCCCATATCTGCTGGGGGCCTTTGGCCTTGCTGTTTCCACTGCCTTGAACGTTCCTGTCTCAGATACCCTCATGGAACACTGTCTGGCTTCCCTGTGCTCTCTGAACAAATGTCTTCCCGAAGGGGGCCCTGCCTCACCATCCCACACACAGTGGACACCCCACCCCTTGTCCCTCTCTGTCCCTTTACTCTGCCTTACTTTGCTCTCACCGTATTGCCACTTTGTGTATTTCCCTAGTCTATGTGTATTTCTACTCCATAATTCTGGTGTGCATTTGTTTTAACATAAAAACAATATTTTAACCTATCAGCTTACTCAGCCTTTTTGCTTCACAAAGTAAAACTGATGCACAGGTTAGGATGTACTGTCACCCCTGGTGTCTTTGTGAGTCCTCCAGTGGACACGGGCCTCTGCATGTCCTCCAAGCTCTTGGGAGAAGCAGGGGCCTGGAGAGAGGTGCTTGTCCCTAAGGAAACCTCCAGAAGTGAATGGAACATTAGAAAGGGTAATTAAAGATCTCAACAACCTTAACTTTTTGCTTGTCCCCGCAAAGTCAAGGTTTCTCCTCTTGGTACAAACCACTGAGCCCGTGAACAGGTCACTTATATGGAGATGAGAGCATGTTAGGGGCTCATGTCCAGCTGTGAACATCTCTGCAGGATTGGGAAGCGAGGGCAAAGCTCAGGAATGAGGGAATGGAGAGGAATTGCCACACGTTTCCCTCCTGTCAGCTGTGGGGAAGCCAACCTGGGTTCTGGGTGTCCCACATGCGGCTCCCACCCAGGATGTTGTAGCAGGTGCCTTCGCAGGGGGATAAAAGGAAAGCGAAAGCAAACCAGTAGGGTGACTGTCATAGCTACGGTGGAGGCAGCCCGTTGGGTCTCAGTCACTCTGAAAGGGCCCAGGCCCTGCTTGACACAACCCTCCTTCCCCAGAGCCCCCCGCAGCTGCCTGCAGCTGCAGTTGCAAGGGCACCAGGCATCTCCACAGCTCTGCGGTGCTGTGATGTGACAACTGGCTCTCAGTTTCCTTATTTGGGAATAGTTATTAGTCGTGGGTACGGGGCATGCCTCTGACCAGCTGGGGTCCTGGATCAATCACTTGAGTTGTCTCATCCGCAAATGGGGTCGTAAGGTCCCCACCTTGGAGCACTGTCCCCAGGGTTGCCCGGAATCACAAGCAGCAGTTCACTCGGGCGCTGACGTCAGAGAATCAGCGGAGGGTGACCCTCCTCCTCCTTAGTCTGGATCACGGCAAAGTACTGTTTTTGCCGGTGGATCGTCAGCGATGCCTCGCACGGCTCTGCGCAGTCCCCCCCAACCCGTCTACGGTGGCTGGTGCACAGGCAGGTGGCAGCTGGCCCGGGCCCCCCGGATGCCAGAGTGAGCTCGCGCTGCCGTGTGAGCGAGGAAAAGGCTGCGTGTCCCCGGGGATTAGCGCTGGGAGCCTGTTGAGCGGCCGCCAGGTGACTTAACTGGGGTCCTTTAGTAGGTTTCACTATTGGCACCTGGTTAATGGGATGGGGATTTAGGGACGCAGTACTGACATCGCCTTTTCCCGGTCGGGGCAGCGCGGCCTGAGTGCCTCGACGGCAGGCGGTGCTCCCCGGCTGGGTTGTGAGGCGTCCCCGCTGCTGCTGCTTGGCACTGGTTTTATCCCGCTGCTTTTACCTCTGCAGCGTGAAACGTACTCCCACCATCCCAGCCGGCCCTTAATTTTTAAGTGGTGGGAGGATGCCCCATTCTAACCCCATTGTTCTGCCCATTTTTTCTTTTCTTTTTCTCCTCTTGCCTTTCCCTTTGCAGAGTGTTTGGGGGTGGTGGTGGTGTACACATTTGTGAAGCCACAGAAACATGATCCTCATGCCCTTGTGGGTCTGGCAGGCAGGCACCTTTGAAACAGCCGCATCCACATGGCCCTGTGCACACCCCCCCCCCACGTATGTGGCCCCCTGCTTATGTGGGTCTGCCCCCCACCACCCCGGTTATGTGGCTCGAGGGCCCGACTTCCAGGGTGCTCCGCGCTGGTGGCAACCCAGCCTGCCCTTGGGGACTGTCCCTATCACTCCCTATTTCTCCCATATGGTACAAACCCACCTAGAGTAGGTTACATTTAATGGGGTGAGAAAAACCCACACCGTCAGAGAAAAGTTGCAGGTGAGGTCAGGCTGCTTCCTCCCTGGAGGGAGAATGATTTTCTCTTCTCTGGCTCCCACACCAAAAATTCATACAAAAGAGCTCTTTTTATGTTTGATGTATTGCTTTTAAAAAACAAATCCTTCGTGTTTTTTCATTTTTGGTTCATACCTCTTGGCCGACCCAGCAGGAATTTGGCAGCTGGCGGTGCTGCTTCTCGCAAATGCTAAAAGCTGCCTCACTAGAGTCACTGGCTGCTGGGAAGGCTGGACGCGGGGCAGCGACCCCGGGAGGGTGGGGCGCCTCCTTCCAGTCTGTGTGCCTTAAGGGACTTACTGGTTGTCGACAGTGATCGCGCACGCGGGGGCTCCTTCCACCATTCTTTTGGCTTGCTGTGTGTTCGCAATTTTTTACGATCGAGAGTGTTTTTGAGGGTTACCCAGGGCCCAGCGAGGTGTGTGTAGATTTTGTTTTGGACACGTACCTTGCTATTGCCCACCCCCCACCCCATGCGGAATCCTTTCTATTATGATTCATGTTCCGGAAGATCTTTGATAAGGCATATTTAACCCATTGTAAGCATAAGCAACCTCAAACCTCAAAATTAAGGCACACCTTAGTTTATTGTTTCATTTTACTTTATTTTTTAAAAAATATTTATTTATTCATGAGAGACGCAGAGAGAGAGGTAGAGACATGGGCAGAGGGAGCAGCAAGCTCCCCGCAGGGACCCCGATGCAAGACTCGATCCCAGATCCCAGGATCACGCCCTGAGCCGACGGCAGACACCCAGCCACTGAGCTACCCAGGTGTCCCTATTGTTTCATTTTATTCTGTGTACAAAGCGCTGGTCCAACACCCAAATTCTTTGCTTTAAAAAGAATCAGAAACCATATCAGCAGCTAATCAGCACAGATACGCAATGATGGTGAACAGACCCACAGAAGAAAATTCTGCCGACTTCATGGATTTTTCTAAATGGAGAGAACACCAAAATCCTGCCGTCTGCTTCCGGAAACTCAAGTGCTCTGCAGGCTGAGCAAAATGACGCCAGAACAGTAATACAGCGTAGCCCGGCCAGTGCAGACAGCCCCCACTCCCCCCCACCCCCCGCCCTTGCTGTCTGAGTCTTGACAGACCAGATTGGAGCATTCCTACTGCCTTCTGGATCTTTCTCTGCAGATGAGCAGAAACATAAGATGCTGAGAAAGGCTGCCAGATACAGAATATGTGTCTGTGACTATTTTTATGCCTTTACTCTGGGATATAGTAGCCAAGATAACAACACAGAACCCTACTTCACAGTCCTTCACAATTCACTGCACATGCTTGTCACCCACTAAATTAGCCAATAAAACAAGAAACATGGATTGGTGTGTGTGTGTGTGTGTGTGAGATACTGTTCAAGAGAGGCAAGGATATAATGAAATAGGTACTCTGAAACCAAGTTTAAACCTCGACAGGAGGGCAGCCCTGGAGGCGCAGTGGTTTGGCGCTGCCTAGAGCCCAGGGTGTGATCCTGGAGACCCGGGATCGAGTCCCACGTCAGGCTCCCTGCATGGAGCCTGCTTCTCCCTCTGCCTGTGTTTCTGCCTCTCTCTCTGTGTCTCTCATGAATAAATAAATAAAACATTAAAAAAAAAAACCTCGACAGGAATATAAGTTGGAACAACCTTTTGAAAAGCAACTTGGTAGTGAGCATTAGGGATAAGAAGTTCCTACCCTTTGACCCATTAACCCTACTTTGTAGTAATCTACACTCAATAAATAGATGGGAAAATATATAGGAATACATATGGGGAAACCCATACATTAGGAAACGCATTGGGTATAGCCACTCAGTGGGGTATTATCCATCAACAGAAAGACTTAACAGTAGAGAGCAATGCTTATATCACTTAAAAAGTAGGTTAAAATAAGTAATGAATCAATTTAAAAATCTTAAAACATGCATCTGACAAGAGACTAGGAAATATGGAAAAGTGGTTATGTTCCATTAGGATGAATAATTGCATCTTTTATTTCTGTTTTCCAAACTATCATTAGCATGATTACATTTGTAAATTAAATATCTTACATCCTCCTGACCACAGTAGAGGAGAGTCCTATTTGTCCTCCACTAATTTAGAATTTATGATTGTCTGGTCAGAGATTAAATTGGAATTTCCTTTATGGGCACAAACAAAATTATAGGGAAAATATTTAAATAACTTGAGTTCAAGCCCAAAATCATACTTTAGCATATTTTTAATTGATTGAATGCGTTTGAAAGAAGTAGAACTGCATGAAAAACATTTTTTTTTCCCCACCACATCATACCACAGTCATCTGACCCAATGATTTCATTCTCTCTGTAGCATTAAATGGATGAGGTGGTGTGTAGTGTTTAAGAAGTAAGAACAAATCGTGTCTAGTGGCTGGCGTGGCTGGAGGAGATGGGTCATTTTGTTGACTTTTCCTAATAAGATAATCAAGGTACTCATTTGCTAACTGGAGGGATTCTCTTGTACCAATTCCTGAAAGATTGGGTTCCTGATCTTTCCAAAATGAAAATGCTGTACAAAAACAACATAATCCAATGACTGGCAGTGAAAGATCTCTGGCATGTGAATGCACCCAGCCTATAGGACATGGGCTGCCTGCCTGCTTTTGGGACTCCCCCATGCTCCAGAGCATTATAATACAAGTTATTCATTTTTACCAAAGAAGTTATTCATCCTCACTAAAAAGTCCCTTTGACTTTTTATGACTTCGGGATCCTTTTAATAACACACTCATTTTATATAATCATCTCTAACAGTAATGCAGTGCACACACCTCTCTCCCAGACCCCGCCCTCGAGGCCACCGCTCCCCCTCATTACAGACCCGGTCTGTAGCAGGAACTTCCATCTTCCTCTTTGCCTTTTAATGCTTATCGTAAAAAGCGTTATGAGAAGTTCCAGGCAGTTTCATTTTGTGAAAGCACACCCAGCAATCTCGATTTCATTAGAACATGAAGCTCCATTTACTGTTCGTGGCTTTATGAGGGTCATTCGTGGGGACCGCGCTTAGCAGTAGGTCTCGAGCCGTGTCCATCCCCACATCCTGCAGGAGGAGCCACTCTGGCCCCCGCTGTTGACGCGGGGTGGCTGTGCCGTGTCGCCTTAGCCCCATGTGTGGCAGGTGGCCCAGCCCATCATGAGCTCAGTGCATGCCACTTGCCTGTGTTCCTTGGGGGCAAGGATGAAGCATTGAGCTCGGGTGCTCCAGGATGGAGCGAAGCGCATGGACGTGCACCTTACAGCATCAGGGAGACGAAGCAGTGTCTCCAGGAAATGCCAGGGTTTTGACTTTTCTGGGCAGTGGTCACCGGACAGCTTACTAGTGGCGTGAGAGATGGAGTGAGTCTAGCAAGATGCCAACAGAATGTACCTGTGATCAGAACCGAGCCAGGCCGGGGGATGAGAGCAAAATAGGCACAAGGCAGCAGCATTTCCCCAGGGAGCCCTGACCTCCCCTCCGGGGATGGCCGAGGGCAGAGGCGGCACAGGTGACAGCCTTTAGCAGCCGCAGACGGGCCCAGGACCGCTGTGGTTAGCAGGCCCTGATTGCTCGATCAGGTGCTTTCACAGGGCTTTTCTTTGAAGGTTCCTTTCAGTCAGGTGGGGTGGGAAGGGAAGACAAGACGGTTCCGCTTTCTCCAGAACATTCCTGAGCACTCCAGACAAGGGCGAAGTGCGCCCTACGATGGCCCAATCCGGAAGGCAGAAGCCGCCTCCTCTGCTACAAGAGATCCAGCCAATTCCCTCCCTTCCACTCATGTCAGTTTGACAGCGGGAGGGAACCATCGGTAGCTGAATGTCCACAGTGTGCTGGGTGCTCTGCTCGGGGTGCCTGGATGGTCGGACTCGTTCCTTCCTTGAGTGGCCTGGGAGGGGGGGGGTCCAGGTTTATCTACCAGGAGACTGGGGCTCAGCTCCACCAGGTGACTCCCCCCCCCCGAATACCCCCAGCCAAGCACCTCCCCACTGGGTTTTCTGTGACCCTCGTTGGCGGTTGTGCTGGAGTCAGAGTGGCCCAGGCCTCCCCCCAAAGCTGGGTGCTGAGTTGCCAGTTGCTGTGTAAGAGTCAAGTGGGGCCTCATCCCACTGTGGCCCAGGGGGTCGCTCTTGGAAGAGCATCCCAACTGAGTCCCAGCCAGGACCTGGGGTGGAGGTGACAAAGGCCAACCAGCGTGTGCATACACACACACATGTGCACACCCACCCGCCCATGTGTCCGTGAACACACACACACACACACACACACACATGCTGCCGGCTGAAAAATCTGAGAAGTCCATATTCTTGCAATTTGTTCAGTACTTCTTGACCTTGATAAGTTCCAGCTTTGGGTCATGGCCGAAGGCAGTGCTGTATATAGATGAAATTATTAACTACAAAGGCAAGCTTATTTCCTACACATGTTCACGTCTTTAAATGCAGTGTGGGTTTGCTGTGCATTGACCTGCGCCCACCGTGAAGTGAGCCGTCTGCCCCTGACTCCGGCACCTCCCGTTGTCCTGACATCGTAGGTGGTCCACACGGCCTCGTATTGATGATCCTTCCCAGTGAGCTCTTTTCTCCCTGGTTCGATTATACATCCAGCGAGAAATGCGACTTCGCTTAAAATTCCTTTGCATTCCCCTCTCCATATAACATGGTACTTTAATTACTAGGAATCCAGTAAATAAATATTTGTTACTAAAAAACTCCATTCCGCTGACCTACCCTGTCCTGTCCTTCCTTCTAATGGTTCAGGATGCCTTAGAAAAAGTTTTTTTTTTTAAGAAAAATGAAATAAAATGCATGAGAAAGATTTATGTATTTGGTTGGGGGAGGGGGAAATTCAACTTCTCATAATAGTTTTTAAATTAAATTTCATACTTATCCAAATCCTTTCCTTCTCCACCCCTTCCTCTGATATTCCCTCTCTCATTAAAGCATAGGATTTTGATGGTATTCACAGGGAAGCTGATTTACTGGAATAAAGAAGTTCTTTAAGTCTTAAATTTTGGAACCTTCCCAGTGTGTCTGAACTGGGTTTCAGATTTTACTGGCATTTTGTTGGCAGGGCGGTCTTTGGAGCCCGTCCTCATTTGAGCGCGTTTCCTGACACCTTTGGCGGTATGGTACTGTGTTTTTTAGATTTAAAAAAAAAAAAAAAGGTTTGAATAGAAAAGCATATATAAACATATACAGAAGATTGATTATAAAATGTCAAGCAAAATAAAAGGGCAGTAAAAACTCACAAAAATTAACAAATGAGAAGGACTTTCTCTTTAAAGGGGCAGCCAAAGGCAGGATAAAGATAGTTATCAAGAGAGAGAATTTCCAGGAGACCCCAGGAAAAGCTGACTTTCCATCTGTTCAGCCTCCTCTCAATGCACAAATATCTTGTTGAAACAAGGCCAAGGATACCACCCATCCTATGATGCTGGGCACATGGTTGCTACCTGCAGTCATCAGGGAGACAGATTGTCCCACTGAAATGCAGGGAAAGCTTGCGGAGGTGAAGGCAGGGGGACAGGACCCTAAGGCCTGGGCTGAGGGCATTTCCAGAGACCAGCCACACAACGGATCCTTTGCTACTCATGGGCCTGAACTAACATTTCCCAGAGCCCCTGGGGGGTGGGGATCGATGAGAGGAGAGGCTGAGGCCTGGTATTGGGAGAAAGTAAGAGCCACTGAATCCTAAAGCTGGGGTGCCACTTCATGTGGACATCCCAAGAGTATTTCCACCAAGGTCAGGAAGCCTGCTAGCTCTGCTTCTACTTAACATCCTCCTAGGGATATTAGCCATGTTAGTCAGGCAAGAGGAGTCAAATCAAGGTGTACAAATTGAAAAAGAAGTGAAACTGTCCCTCTTTGCAGTTGATGCAATAGTAGAGCTGGGAAATCTTGGAGCATCAATGATAAAATGCACTGGCACAATAAAAGAATTCAGCTGGGGAGCAGGCTATGAAGCGGCCTGCCAGCACAGAACCTTCTCTAGAAGCTGGCCTCTCATGGGGCCAGTGGAGTTGGGTAGAAAATGCAGTTGGGGAGTGGACGATGGAACATAACCATTTGAATGAAAATTTGTTACAGAATTGGATTCAGAACCAAGTTTAGTTCGTGGGGGCCATAAGCCCAGCGTATCATGGAGCAAAGCTGTGCATTAAAGAAAGAGGCCCCTTGTCCCAGGGAATGAAGAGTTAAGCTGGTGCTAAGCTTCCTGGTGGAACAGAGCTCCAGCATATTGCTTGATCTCTGGTGGGGTGGGTTGTAAGGAGGGCTCTGGAGAGAGGTCTGAGCCGCCAGAGGGAGAGAGGAAGGGTGATGTTCAGGGCAGCAAGGTGGTGAAAGAAGCAATGGCTTTTGAGGCCAGCTGGCAGGGGCAGGAAATTCTTGCTCATAATTATCCTCGAAGCAGTGATGGTTTGGGGGTGGAAGAAGGGGCCCAGTGAGGGCCTAGGTGGCAGGGTGGAGCCTCCCTTTCTAGAGGAAGAAATTCATTACTTTCCTGTTGCTTTGTCTGCCCAGCTGTTTCAGCAGCCCCTTGGCTCTGTCAGAAAAGATTCGAATTTTTAATGTCAATTTGGTGAAGAAAGATTGGCAATTTTTTTTAACTTTGAGGTTTTTTTTAAATTTATTTATTCATGAGAGAGGCAGAGACACAGGCAGAGGGAGAAGTAGGCTCCCTGTGGGGAGCCTGATATGGGACTCGATCCCAGGACCTCAAGATCATGACCTTAGCCAAAGGCAGACGCTCAACCACTGAGCCACCCAGGCGTCCCGTGATTGGCATTTTTGAAGTAAGAGTGCACACAAGGTAGGGAAAACATCTACTCAGACAGGTAAGGCTGAGCAAATGAACTTTGGCACAATCTGGTGGTGTTTCTTTTCTTCTTCTTTAAAAAAAAAAAAAATTAAGATGACTCTATTTCAGTTCTAAAAAATGCAAGAAGCCTATTCTGATTTTACGCTTTGGGTGTACACTTTCATAACTTTCCAGGAAAATGTATAACCTCCCCCTCTCCCCAGGACAGTCAAACTTAATACAACTAGAAAATGCATTTTAAGAGACTGGTGGCATTCCTACCTTCAGATTTTGTTTTGATAAAAAAAGATATGTATATATATATATGTATATATATATAAAAAGATATGTGTGTATATATATATATATATATATATATATATATTTTTTTTTTTTTTGGTGGTGACTCAGAGTGGTCCTCTGAGCCAGGCAGACTTGGTTAACTGTTCTGGAACCTCATCAGGTTGTTAATCTCTGCAGCGTCCACATCCTCATAAATAAAAAAGACCATGTGGCAATGCCTGTCACTAGAGCCACCGGGTCGTTCAAGGGAGAAAATCGCCCACACTAAGGGCTCAAGCACATGGTTGGGTGCTCCGTGAATGGTATCCTTGGATTATGCAGTAACCTTGCTATACCTTCTGAGACCTAGAGATACCATTCTTTACCTGTAATCGAAGATACATGGCTCATTAATTAATTAGCTCACAAGGTCCTGGAGACTTTTTTTTTAAAGATTTATTTATTTCCTTGAGAGGGAGCATGTGAGCTTTGGGGGATGAGGGGAGAGACAGAGGGAGAGAGAGAATCACCAACAGACTCCCCACTGAGCGCAGAGCCTGATGTGGGGCTCAATCCTATGACCCTGAGATCATGACCTGAGCTGAAATCAAGTGTCAGACACTCAACCAACTGACCCACCCAGGTGTGCTGGCCTTGGAGAACTTTTTAAAGTGAGTGGGAAAATGGTGCTTTGTTGGCTGGTGTACTTAGTGTTGGAAGCCTGTCATAATGAGGTAGTGATCAGGAGTGCAGGTGTGTGTGTGTTTGTGTGTGTGTGTGTTTGTGTGTGTGTGTGTGAGAGAGAAAGATGGAAGGAAGGAAAAGAAAAAAAAAAAGGAAAGAAGAGAAGAGAAGGAAAGAAAAAAGAGGGGAGAGAGATTGAGGGCGAGAGGAGAGACTAAGACTGTCCTAGCTCTTAACATGCTTCATGGGGGTGGAAACTATGCAGGCCTGACATTTGGTGACCATGAATGAAGTCAATCTAGGGGAACAGGACACTAACAAGGAACTCAGACATTTCCAGGTCCCAGTCTAGTATACAGCAGTGCTCTCTGGTGTACACTTCCTGTCTGGCTGCCAATCCCTATGCCTTTCCCACTTGCCACATGTCTTCAGCTACCAATCATCACCATAGCTCTAGAAAATAAAATCTTTTCACCTGCGGGAATGCCCCCATGTTATCTTAGAGGATATAAAAAGAACACAATACCTTATTTCAGTAGTTGTATGGCCGGAGGAGAGAGGGGACTCTTTCATGTTGTAGCTCTGGGGGTTTTTCAAGAAATACAGTTATTTAAAAAAAAATTCATTGGAAAATAGCTTTTGGTGCAATGGTTTCAGGACATCAGCCTTTGGACCAGCTTTATCCTACTTACCTCTGGCATACCCAGTCTCTCTGAAGATTGGGATTTGATGGGTCTAAGACAAGGCCTTAACCATCTGTGTGTTTTTGTTTTGTTTTGTTTTGTTTTTTTTTTTAAACTGCACAGGTGATTGCACATCTCTGTCAGAGGACCTCATCCTAGAGGCACCTTTGATTCTGTGACCTTGATTCTATGGTCAGGATCCCACATTTGTTGAACGTGGTGGTTTCTAGCAAAGACTGAGTCATCTGTTAAAATTGAGTGAAAAGTGCAGCGTGTCCTCAAGTTCTTTCTGAAGTTTTAATGGAGATGATTAAGAATCTTAAAATGGTTTCCCTTGTGACCCCTGTCTTGGTAAATGTGAGGAATGCTCTGTAGAATGTCAAGAGACCTGGTCATTTTGGCTGATCTCTCTCAGACCTGGTATATCCCTTCCTGAGACAGTCTAGTGTCTGTCTAACCTGACTGTCCAGGGTGAAGTGGAAGCCTTAGTTCAGGTTCGTAAGCATAAATTACTTAACTTAGTCCATGTTAATGGGACTCACTGGTTGATCCCTCCATGTTGCAAATGACACAGAATTACAGGTGCAAAGAGATTGGATGCAGACCAGGAGTACTGAAGCCATTTCAGGAAGAAATAGAAAAGGCTTCCCTTGGAATTGTCCTATAGGATCATTAGCCAAAACTTTTTAGTCTTGTTAATAGGCAGGACTATAGCAGAGAGAGCACTGCCACCAAGATGACAAAGAAAAAAATTCAGATCCTCTTTAATGAAGTAAATAACATTGATATTTAAACCTGTTAAAGACAACACAAAAAAATTACAGACCAGTATCACTTCTGAGCATTGATACAGAAATAATATGTATTAAGAAACAGAATCCAACACCACATTAAGAAAATAATATACCATGATCAATTTTTTCCAGGAATGCAAGGTTGGTTCAATATTGGAAAAAATAAATTAATATATTTATAGATATATTAGTTCATTAAAATGTTAGCAGAGGGCAGCCCCGGTGGCGCAGCGGTTTAGCGCCGCCTGCAGCCTGGGGTATGATCCTGGAGATCCAGGATCGAGTCCCACATCGGGCTCCTTGCATGGAGCCTGCTTCTCCCTCTGCCTGTGTCTCTGTCTCTGTCTCTCTCTCTCTCTGTGTCTCTCATGAGTAAATAAATAAAATCTTAAAAAAAAAAAGCTTTCCTTTAAAAAAAAAAATGTTAGCAGAGTGAAAAGGAGGAAAAACATATGGTTATCTCCACAGATGCCAAAAAAGCATTTCCTAAAATTCAACATCCTATCATCATAAATACATTCCCAAAATAAGAATTAATGGGTATTTTCTTAATATGATTGTATGTGTGTGTGAGGAATAAAGAGAGTGTCTTAGTGGGGGAACCCTATAAACTAAGGGTTCCACTAAGGACACAGATAAGGCAAGGATATTCACTATCTTTATTTCTATTTAACATTGTACTGAAGGTATTAGCCAATCAAAATAGACAACAGATGTTAATACCTAATGAATAACAACAAAAAATGTCTAAAATTTACATGAGATAGTTCTGAAACATGTCTGAAATCCACAAAAGTAACCTGAGAAAAAATGTAAGGCATTGCATGCTGGTAGATAGGACAGTTTGACATCACCAAAATACCACTTTTCTCCTGGTTAATTTATAAATTTAATGCATTTATACTAAAAATGCCATTTTTTAATCATTAAGCTAGACAAGTAGATGCTAACATTCATTTAGAAAAGTAATTGTGCAATAATAGTTGGGAAAGCAATGAAAAAGAAAAGCCACAAGATGATACTAGTGTTGCTAGATTTTAAAACATGCTATCAAGCCCCTGTAATGAAAACAACATGATATATTGGCACGTGAATAAATGGAGTGACCAGCAGCATGAAATAGAAAGTCCAGAAATAGACCCAAATGCATAGAGGAATGTAGTATATAATAAAGGTGGCATCTCAAATACCTAGACCAAAGATAGACTTTTAAACAAATGATCCAGGGACAATTTGATAGATATTTGGGGGGAATAAAGATAAAATCAGACCCATCCCTTTCACCATACATGAAAATAAACCCCAAATGGATCAGGGTTCTAAATTTAAAATGAAATCCTATAAGTTTCAGAAACAAGTGGATGAGCATAGGGAAAGGCTCTGAAAACACAAAAACAAGAGGCAGTAAAAGATTGATACAGTTGACTACATAAATATTTAAAAAAACATTTTGCATGGTAAAAATCATCATAAACAAAATCAGAAGACAACAAACTGGGAGAAAATATTAGCAAGATGCCACAGATAAAGCACTACTGTTCCCTATCAATTAACACACTCTTAAAAATAGGCGAAAGACATGAACAGGTAATTCACACATACTGTATACACAAACGGCCTTTAAACATATGAAAACCTCACAAATAAGAGAAATGTAAATTACAACTACACTGAAAGCCAGCTCACATGGCAAAAACAAAAATGTGATGTTATGCTGTACTGGTGAGGCAGTGGGGGAACAGATATGCCATCTGTGGCTGGTTCGTTAGTAATGCAGGGGACTCTGGCAGTGTCTGACAAAGCTACATGTGCATTTTCCTTCTGATCTGGCATCCCACTCCTAGGAGTTCACTTGAAGGTCCACTTCAACAACACAAAAAACATGAGAACAACAGGAATTCATTATACTGTCTTTTGGCAACAACCTAAATGCCTGTACATAAGACACTAGTTGAATAAGTCGTGCTACATCCATACAGCAGGTACTCCTCAGCTTTAGGAGAGAGTGAAGAAGAGCTCTAGGAACTTACAAGGAGTGTTTCCAGGTTATAGTAAGTGAAACAAACATACAAGGCAAAGGAGTATCTTTCTGTAAGGCAGAAAGGGAAATAAGAAAATATGCATATATCTGTTCACCTGTGTGGAAGGAAACAAGGGAAGAATAAACCAGAAACTATGACATGAGTTGAGTTGTTATTTACAGAAAAGAGTTGGAGGGAGAGATCCATCCAGGTAGAAGAGGTGAGTTGGGGAGCGTGACACTTCTCAGTATGCTTTTCTGTATAGTTCTGATTCTTGGAACCAAGTTAAAAAAATAGGAAAGAGGGGTGCCTAGGTGGCTCCCTCCCAGTTGGTTAAGATCTGCCTTCGGCTCAGGTCATGATCCCAGGGTCCTGGGATAGAGCCCTGCATCAGGCTTCCTGCTCAGTAGGGAATCTGCTTCTCCCTCTGTTTCTCTCTCTGCCTCTCCCCATCAGTTTATACTCTCTCTTGCTCATTCTCTCTCGCTCTCTCTTTTTCTCTCTCTCAAATAAATAAATAGATAAATAGATAAATAGATAAATAAAGATTTTTAAAAATCTTTAAAAAAATAGGAAAGAAACAGCGATGGAAGGAGGGACTTTGTAATGGGATACAGAAGTATAATTAAGCCCAACTTTCTTTTAGATAAATAACATAACTACACTAAAATGAAAGAAACAAAGAACAAGCCAAGGAACTTTTAAACATGTGCTATCTGACTGTATATCTTCAGGCTAAAGACAAACAGGGACTGTAGATAAATAGTGAAGTCTAGTTAGTAAGTTTGTTTTTCACAGTAGCATGGGTCAGCAATTATGAAACCACTTTCTGTGTATGACAGTATTGAGCAGATAAGTAAATATATCTGACATAATGGGAGCCAGATTTCTCATTTTTGGAGGGGGAAGTTACAAATATAGAAAGGAGGAGAATAGAATGGACCTTGTGGTGCTGAATTGGAATTGGAGATTTCAGTGGACTTCAGTGGTTTTAAGGTAGATGGGTCGATGGGATGGGAGAAGGGGACACAGGGAGGAAGGGAAGGAAAAAGGAAGGAAGGAAACACCTATTCTTGTCATTACCTAGTACCCAGATCTGTTTTATAAATGTCTTTTGTGTGTGTGTGTGTGTGTGTGTGTGTGTGTGTGTGTGTGAGGTATTTGGGTGGCTCAGTCAGTTAAGCATCTGATGCCTGATTTCAGCTCAGGTCATGATCTCAGGATTGTGGGATCGAGCCCTACTTGGGTTCTGTGCTCAGTGTGAAGTCTGCTTGAGACTCTCTCTCTCTCTCTCTTTCTCTCTCTCTCTGCACTTCCACCCTCCCATAAATAAATAGGTAAGTAAGTTTATTTTTATTTATTTATTTTTTTTAGTAAGTAAGTTTATATATTTATTTTTGCTAAAAGGAGCCAGAGCTCTGTGAAGAAAAAAGGCTGATTCTAGGGCTGGGACTAAGACATTTGAAAGTGAGTCTGGAACCTCTTCTTATGCCAGAAAGTAAGGAAATGCTGATCATGTCAGGGACATGTCAGTAGAACACAGTTAACCCAGCTGAAGGAGCTTTCAACTTGCCAAATCTGGGGCAATTTGATCATCAAAATAAATAATGATAGGAAAATATGTAGCCTGTTAAATGTGAATCTATAAATCCATTCCAATAAGAATAAATACATAGATATATAAGTAGATATATATATAAAAAAACCTCACTCTTCTTTATTGTAGCATCCCATCAAGTAAATATGGAAGAAGTAATGAATCAAAATCATTATTTGGCAACCATTGAATTAATAATCTGTTCAAGCAGGATTCATCTGCAGATTCTGAAACTAGTTAAATTTTATGAGAAACATGGTGTTTATCTCTCCACAATTATTTGTTAATTACAGTGGAAAACCAGTGACTTTACAGTGGAAAATGTGGCACACACCATCTTAACCCAGTGGATCAGAGTTAATTCACCAACACCGGGACAAGGCAACTCTATGTACCTTCTAATGTGATGCACCAAGAAGGATATAGCCTCACTAAGAATTTTTTTTTAAGATTTTATTTATTTATTCATGAGAGACCCAGAGAGAGGCAGAGACATAGGCAGAGGGAGAAGCAGGCTCCCTGTGGGGAGCCCCATGTGGGATTTGATCCTGGGACTCCAGGATCACACCCTGAGCACAAGTCAGTTGCTCAACCACTGAGCCACCCAGGCGTTGCCTCACTCAGAACTTTGTTCTTGCCCCAAATACTGGCCTGAGTCTCATCATGAGGAGATTTCAGCTCATCTAAATCAAGAGGCATTTTACAAAATAACCTTAATGTCTTACACTTTTCAGAAAATGTCTAGATCACAAAAGACCATGACTAAAGTATTGAACCCAATTAAGGGAGATGAAAACTAACTGTACTAAATGATCTGGATTCAATCCTAAACCAGAAAGAAGACTGTGTTTTACCATCAAGGGCATTGTCAGGGCAGTAGGAGAAATTTGAATACATTCTGTAGATGAGATCAGGAATTGGCAAACTGTGATCCTCAGGCCAGATGTGGCCTGCTGCCAGTTTTTGTACCACTTAGGAGCTCAGAATGGTTTTTTACATTTTTTAATGATTGGGAACAAAATGAAAAGAGTAAGATCTCTATGGCATTCTGGAAAAGGCAAAACTGTAGAGACAATAAAAATTAAAGCCATCAGGGGTTGGAAGGAGCATAGAAGGGATGAATAGGTGGGGTGCAAGGGATTTTTAGGCAGTGAACTGTTCTACATGGCATTAGAGATTTGTCCAAACCTGTAAAGCTGTGCAGTACAAAGAGAGAACCCTAATATTTTTTTTAATTTTTATTTATTTATGATAGTCACAGAGAGAGAGAGAGAGAGGCAGAGACATAGACAGAGGGAGAAGCAGGCTCCATGCACCAGGAGCCCGACGTGGGATTCGATCCCCGGTCTCCAGGATCGCGCCCTGGGCCAAAGGCAGGCGCCAAACCGCTGCGCCACCCAGGGATCCCGAGAGAACCCTAATATTAAACAATGGCCTTTAGTTAATCATAACGTATTGGTTTGTCAGTTAAACATACTATGCTAAGATGAGGTATTAGTAATAAGGAAGCAGGGGCAGGGGGGCTGTGGGGGTGTCTCTGGGAACTCTACGTTCTGCTCAGTTTTCTATAAATCTACAGCTATTCAAAAAATAAAGTCTATTTACAGGTACCTGAGTGGCTCACTCAGTAAAGCGTCCGATTCTTGATCTCAGCCCAGGTCTTGATCTCAGGGTTGTGAGTTCAAGCCCCACTTTGGGCTCCACGCTGGGCATGAAGCCTACTTAAAAAAAAAAAAAAAAAAAAAAAAAAAAAGCCTATTAAGTTTTTTAAAATACTATATTGTGACACCCGAACAGTATATGAAACTTAAATTTGTCTATAAAGTTTTGTTGAAACACAGCCACATTTTCTTATTTACATGTTGTCTGTGGCTGCTATTTGTGCCCAGACAGCAGGGTCAAACAGTTGCAACAGAAACCTAGTGGCTCACAAAGATTAAGATATTTAAACTATCTGGCTTTTCACAGAAGAAGTTTGCTGACTCCTAGATGAGGTAACAGTGTTGTAACACAATACTAGGTTTCCGATTTTGATCATTGTGCTCTGATGACATAAAATAAACCCTTGATTTTTATACACGGACATACAGAAGGATAAAGAGGTGTGATGGCTGCAACTCTCACATAATTCAGGGGGAAAAATTATGGACAGACAGAGATAGAACAATCTGTGTGGTAAGAAGTTAACATTTGGGAAATCCGCGTGCCGGGTAAAAGCTTGTAGGGATTCTTCATACTGTCCTTGCAGCTTTTTTGTAAGTCTGTTATTATTTCAGAGAAAAAGGTTGAAAACAACAGCAAAATATCATGGGCCATAGAACCATCCAGAACTTGATCTGAGTTGCTGACTTGCTGGCTCTGCGGCCTTACAGAAATGGTTTTGCTTGTCCAAGACTGTGTCCTCATCTGATTTGGGAAGCTTAGATGAGATAATGCGTGTAAAGTGCCACTCGTGCAAAAAATCGGTGTCAGTTCCAAATGCCCAAGTTGGAAGTGTACCCAGTGCCTGCAGGAAAAGCATTCCCAGATGTCTGCTCACCATGTGGTCAAGATGCGTCAGCGTCCTGTCTTCTGTAATGGCAGCCGTGTCTCCCAGCAGAAGGCCCTCTGTTGGGTAGATGGCTTATGGTAATGGCTGTGGACACACTCCATGGGGAGCCCCTCCACATCCAGCTGCAGAGGATAGACTCTGATCGGCCTGAGCAGGGGTATGGAGGGGTATGGGAGGGGGTTGAGAAGATCCTGTAATCTGGTGACTTAGCGGACGGCTTAGCCCATGGCCTGAGTTCCTGTGTGTGGGAGTACAGCGAAGGCTCATGTCCAGAGGGTGAGGATCTAGGGTCAGGACCACTGTTGGACACGGTCACAGACGTAGCTGTGGGTGCCACGATGGTCTCCATTTGCACAAGCCTTGTCCGTCTGTGAATTTTGTAACTGCACGTCTAAGGTAAAAGGAGATGATGCTCGGACATCCATTATCTATGGTGCAGGGTCAGGGGTAAGAAATAGTGGCTTGTGTTCATCTTGATTGAATAATACAGACCAACATCAATAAATTCTGGGTCTGCTAGACAGGTGCCTCATTCTGAAAGCTGAATCCACAAGACTCCTTCCCTATGAGCAATGAAATGATTTAGCAGTAGTGAGGTGTGATCATGATGTTGGAGATGGGGAACAAGTAGCTGGAAACCTGGGAGTGGTTGGTATGCTAGGAGATATGGAAATGAAACAGCATCTCCAACAGAGGGTCTGACCCACCGGCATCCTTCAACGGACGTACAGGTGGGCCCCCCAGTCCCAGGATGCACCTGCATGCCTTGCTGCCTATTAAGTCACCCCTGCATCCCCACGGATCACAGAGCCCTCTGTACTCCCTGTTGCATTTCACGTGTTGTTACAGAAACTGCTATGTGTTTTTTCCAAAAAACAATGCTGCGCATCCTTACATCAAAGACAACTTTTTGTTTAAAAAAAATTGATTGCATCGATAGAATCAGACTTTTTAAAACCTCACATATCTTGATATTTTAGCTTTTTCAAAAAATTATTTTAGCTTTTTAATTTAAAAAAAGAAAGTGCTGCCCGAATATAATGGTTGGTGTTTGCAATGTAATATATTTTTTCAAAAGTTCCTGAAATGAAATTTAGCGCTGTTTCCTTTGAACTACACAGATGTCAGTGGGGGTTATGCATAGTGGGAATTTATCTTCCAGTGAAGTTTTTAAAAATCAGAAATAGTGACTTATAAATGCCTGACTGCCTGGATCCTCCTCCTCTTGCCTCATTCCTACCCCCTTAATCGGGTTCTTTTTCACATATAGAGAGAAAGCATGGAGGGGGTGCAGAGAATGTGTCTTTCTGAATGCTAAGAATAAAGGAGATGTCAGAACTGAAAATATCAGGGGAAGAAGACATCAATGAAAAGGCACAGCTTGTGCATTAAGAACATGAGTTGATGAAGCTCCCCCGCGCCCCGAGGATGCCAGCAGCCACATGCACACCGTCTCCCCAGCCCAGAGGGAGTCTGTGCAGGGACAGTAAGCAGACTCAGCCTGTCACCACTGCACAGGGCACGTGCTCCCCAGAGAAGGAGCGCAAGGGACAGGCACTCCATACGTGCATTGTGTGCATTATAGGCGGATCCGCACAGTGAGCCTGGTAAAAGCCCAGTCGGTTGGCTGCCCTTGTGTTGCAAAACTATCATCTCTCAAAAGGAAGAGCTTGTTCAGCCAGTGAGCTGGCGGTTGCATGCTTACCCTACTTAAAGCAGAGTCGAGTGTAAGGAAATATCTTTTTAAAAATATAGCATTTTTCCTGATTATAAAATGAATGCACTCCAAGTGTAGAAATACTGGAAAATTCAGGAAAGTGTAAGGGAGACAATAATAGCCGCTTGCAGTCTTACCTCCCAAAGACTAAATGGGACAAGTGTAAGGACCTCCAGCTTCTGGGGACAGCAACCACTGTGGATGTATGTCCTGTATTCTTCTATAAATGCACATGAACAGCTTACATAAATGAGACCAGACATGCTGTTTTCAAATGTTTCAAGTTATCAGTGTAATAAGAATGTCCCCTAACTAAGGCTCCTGGGTGGCTCAATCGGTTAAGCATCTGCCTTCAACTTGGGGCATGATCCCAGGGTCCTGGAGAGAACCCTAATATTAAACAATGGGAGCCCCATAGGGGCTCTCTGCTCCACGGCAAGCCTGCTTCTCCATCTCTCCCTGCTTGTGCTTTCTCTCGCTCTCAAATAAATAAATAAAATATTTTTTAAAAAGTCCGTAACTATGCATCATTCTAATAGCTCCACAGTAAAGAATTTCCCCAATCATCAGAAACCTATTTTGTAAAATATATCAGTGTATTTGTTTAAAAGGGGAAAAAGTCTAGAAGGATATACACTTTTAATTAAAAGAGGGACTTATTTTCTGCTTTGTACTTTTCCGTAGTTTTTCAAATAATTACATTCCTCAAAATAACCAGAGCTGATATGGTGCTGTATTGCTTAACAGTTTTAAAAAGCAGATTTTAAAACATCATTAGAATCATGCTGTGTATAGGGATTTGGCTTGTGATTAAATCACCTACCTGATGGAGTCCAGTGGACGTTTACCTGTCCCACAGATGGCTACGTGGGAGTTGTTCATGCAGGGACGCTATGATTTTTTTGTATTCTGATTTTTCACATTATAAGGCTGTGATGAACCATTGTGCCCCTGAATTATTTCATTTCCCTGAATACTCCTTAGGATGCATTCCTTGAAGGATGGTCATAGGGTCAGAAGGTATAAAATTTTTAAGGCTCTGATTGCATATGAACAGACTAGTTTTAAGAATTTCTCTTTGTAAAAAGAAAAAAAAAAGAATTTCTCTTCATTAATACTATGAAACAAACTTTTGCTCCTAATATGATAGGTGCTGTAGGTAACACTTATTGTCTTATTTAATTTTAAAGCAGGTCTTTTCATTCTTTTCTTTGAAATATTTATGAGGAATTAATTACCAATATTCTATCTAAACATAAAAACTATGCTGCTTTTTTTTTAACCAGAATTTTTCAGAATAATTTTTAAGGATAACCACTTAATCTTAAGGAAAAGTTTTAAAATAAAGAAAAAAAATCATCCTAATAAGACCTAATAAATAAAGCCTAAGTAAATTTCAATCCCTCCATTTTCTATGAATTTTTCGTGGGTGGAATAAACGTATATGTAGTATATGTAGTTTTTATATATGGCTTTTTAAATTTAGTAGAGTATCACAAGCATTGCTTCCCACAGACTCTTCATCACTCTGGTTTTTAATGACCGTGAATTATCCCTTTGGCTTCACATACCTCAATGTACTCCACGTTCTCCTATCGAACACTGAATGTTACTCCCACATTTTAACTTTTATAGCACAGTGGTGAGTGTGTACTCTTGCTGTAGGTTTGAATCCCCCAAATGGATTGACTGGGTCTGAATTTAAGTTTCTGTTCATTCAGAATTTTCACACAGGGTCATACCGGCCTGGCTTCTAGCTTAGTCTTAATCCTGGAAGCTTTATTCCAACCACCTGGTGAAATCCAGGATGTTCCCGCTGGCAGGGCTCCCCCTAGGTGCTGTGATGTCCTCAGGAACGAAAGTGGTCACATTTGAAAAGCGACCCTTTGGGGTCTGGATGTTCCAGAGGAGCAGAGGAGAGTAGCAAACGGAGCACTTTTCCTGCATGCCCCGTCGGCAAACTCGAGGGCCTGCGCTGAGCTGCCATTCATAGAGACCTTTGATTCCACAGCCTTTGCAAACGAGGAAAGAAAATCTACAGCAGCAAGGACCTGATGATTAAGCCCCCCCCCTTTTTTTAGATTTTTATTTATTTATTCCTGAGAGACACAGAGAGGCAGAGACACAGGTAGAGGGAGAAACAGGCTCCCTGCGGGGAGCCCGATGCAGGACTCGATCCCAGGACCCTGGGATCACATCCCTGAGCCCAAGGCAGATGCTCAACCGCTGAGCCACCCAGTGCTCCCCCAATTTTTTTTCTTTTTCTTTTTTCTGTTTCCTTTTGTGAGAACATCATCAGCTCAGGATGGAAAGGCATTTACGGTGTCTCCTTTCTGCTTGAGCAAACTCCGGCGACTTCATTTTCAGAAATGCAGAATTCGTGAAGTTCATAAATGATTCTTTGTTGACCGTGAGCCGTGTGGTTTGGCCCCCAGACTTATCTCAGATAGCACAAATAAATCTGGCGGCCCCTCGTTGTCTCAAAGTGAGCATTACCTCCCTCCCTCTCTGTCCCCTCCTTGCAGAAATTTCCTCTTGGCCTTCAGCTGCACAAACTCCTGTCTTCTCATCAATATGCCCTGTTAACTGCTGCCAAACCTCCAACAGTTGAGTGCATATGTTCCCTTAATCATTTCTCTTTGTTCTAGAAGTCTGTGTTTGGTTTCTCTACCTCCCCCACCCCCTCGCCCAATTCCACCGTCACCCTCACTGGCTATAGACTCGACTGTCTACTGTCTACATGTTTATTTAAGGAACATCCTAGATCGCCTGCCGTTGAGAGGGCTTTTGCAAGCTGCTCACAAAAGGCCACATCATCCCCCTGCCCACTCCCTTGGAAAAGTTTGTTAGCTGCCACCGCAGCCCTAGGAGCCCAGGTGAGGGGTTGCTGGAACTTTCCGGAGAGCTCGAGGCTCCTAGAAGATAGTGTTCCCTCCCCTCGTGGACAAAGATTCCTTCTCTGTGTTCCTCTGGTCCAACCCAAGAAAAGGACGCTTTATTCTGGGAGCCCCACGGTGTATAGGAACAGTCGGTCTCAATGGGTTATTCATGGTGTCCAAGAGAAATACTTCTGGAACTGTGCTTCATGTAAGATGGAAGTGGGCTTGGCACACAGACGGCGGGGCGGCCTGCTTGCTGGGAATGCCCTGTGCCTGTCGGACTCATTGGCCCCCGCCTGATGTGGCCAGGCTCTTCTTAGCAAGTGAGGGGGGTCCTCTGGGCTCCTTGTCACCAGGGTCTGCACGCACCGGTGCCAAACTCTGCTGGCCAATGATGTACAGGGAGATACTGTTGCTTCTCTCTGCTCTTAAGTGTGTTTCTTCTCTTACCATTTGTAGAACCCCCACCCCTTCCCCTGCGCCCCAAAAGCAGATAAAGAGCCCCCAGAACATGTGGTCTTGTTTCAGGGCCCTTTCTCCTTGACACAGGGGCTGCTGTGGGACCCTGGAAACTGTTACTGGAAGCACCATGCAAATAGCATCTCCAGCACCCGTCCCCCAGAAGCATTTCCAACAGCCCCAGCAGCTGCACCGACAGTGGGCAAACCTGATTTTTTTGGCTTTCTTTAATAAATCCTACCATGAACCATGCCCGCTCAGAACCTGGTCAGCAGCTTCTGGGAACGCAGTGGAAAGCCTTCCTAACACGGAGTTAAAATATGTAGAAAGTAGCTGGGAGGAAATTCTCAGTGTGAGGGATTTTTTTTTTTTCCTTTTCCTTTTCTGGAAAAAAAAAAAAAAAAAAAAGGTTAATGTTGACTCATTTGGTGGAGATATAAGGCACTTTTCTACCTATCCCCAAAGGGAAGTTTGCGTTCTTTTAAATGAGAGCGTTTTAAAAGCAGAACTCGAGTCTAAAATGATCCAAGGTTCTCCGGACTTCTCAGAAGGTGTAGATTTATTTACTATAGTTAAAACATAATTAGTTCTCAGGGGATGGTGTATCTTTTAAACGGCTTTACTGCCACCATATTGGCTTTCTGAATAATCAGAAACTTCTGTTATGATTATGTACCAGTGTTTGGACAGAAACGCACCGTAAGTAGAAACAAATGTCAGGAGCTGCCAGTTGTCACCCGGAGAAGGGACGCCACATCGGAAGGAAAGACGGGACTTCTTGATCGGATATTCCAAAGAAATGGAATCGAACAGCGTCTTTTTTTTTTAAGATTTTTTTTATTTATTAGAGACACACAGGAGAGAGAGACAGAGACAGAGACACAGGCAGAGGGAGAAGCAGGCTCCATGCAGGGAGCCCGTCGTGGGATTCGATCCCGGGTCTCCAGGATCACACCCTGGGCTGAAGACGGCGCTAAACTGCTAAGCCACTGGGGCTGCCCTTTTTTTTTTTTTTTTTAAGATTTTATTTATTTATTAGAGACACACAGAAGAGAGAGAGAGAGAGAGGCAGAAACACAGGCAGAGGGAGGAGCAGGCTCCATGCAGGGAGCCCAACGTGGGACTCAATCCCGGGTCTCCAGGATCACACCCTGGGCTAAAGGCGGCGTTAAACCACTGAGCCACAAGGCTGCCCTTATTTTTTTTTTTTTTTAAGATTTTATTTATTTATTCATGAGAGACAGAGAGCAGCAGAGACACAGGCAGAGGCAGAAACAGACTCTCTGTGGGGAGCCTGACGGGACTTGATCCCGGATCTCCAGGATCACACCCCAGGCCGAAGGCAGGCGCTCAACCGCTGAGCCACCCAGGGATCCCCTCTAACAGCATCTTAAATGAGCTAACAGCCCAGGCAGGGACCCTTGCTTCTCCCTACCCCAGTCTTTCTTGATTCAATGGTGTTTTCCTCACCTCCTCCTTCATTATCACTCCAGAGGCTGGGAATGGGGTCAGTATCCGCCCCCACCCCTGGAGGATAGCCCTTTGTCACTCGCGCACACCCGCAAGTGAGCGCAAACAGGTCCTCCTTTCGTCTGGGCTGCAGGCTCTGCTGTCATGTCCCGGTTCTGGCTGACCAGTCTTTCCCACCATTTGCAGGTTGATGTTTGAGATCCCGCAGGAAATGGGGTTAATTGCCATCGCAGTCCGCCAAACCCAGGGCAAAGGTCAGTCATCTTTTGTTATCGTTGCTGTTGTTGTGTTTCCTAGAATCTGTGACTCTTGTGGCCCGATTGGCCACTGATGGTGTGTACTGATCATGGAGAAGTCTCGGGTTAGAAGCGCTTGCTTTCACACCCCCTAAAACGGAGGAAGAGGGAGGGAGATTGATGAGAAGGCAGAGTCTTGGTAGGACTCAAATGGAGATGGTTATTAATCACTGGACATTTGCTGGGGATAGTTTTTTTTTTAAGATTTTATTTTATTTTATTTTTTAAATAATAAATTTATTTTTTATTGGTGTTCAATTTGCCAACATACAGAATAACACCCAGTGCTCATTCATGAGAGACACAGGCAGAGGGAGAACAGGCTCCCTGCGGAGAGCCTAATGTGGGACTCGATCCCAGGACCCCGGGATCACACCCTGAGCTGAAGGCAGATGCTCAACCACTGAGCCACCGAGGTGCCCCCTCGCTGGGGATGGTGTTAACATTCCGTCACCTACATCTTGTAAATTCTTTCTGACACATTCTAAGCATTGCAGTGTGTGAATCATTACTGTGTTATAGAGACATTTATTTGCCTGAAGGTTCTCTGGGAGGTGCCCTCTGTGCCCCTGTTCAGTGCCACGTGGAGAGGCCTCTCATCTGCCAGCCCCCACCCCAGCTGCCCTGGAAGTTCCAGGCAGCGGGCACTTGACCAGCGGTCAGTGTCCACTCATAAAGTGACCACCGAGAAGCCAGGGGCTGCTCAGAGCTTCTGCCATCTGCTGACCCTTGGAATCGAGAGCCTGCGTCCTCCCGGAATCCACCTGGGGTCCAAATGCAAGCAGACTCCATGCTCAGTGGTCCTGCAGGAGGCACTTGGCCCTTGCCCCCGCCGGTGCCAGGCCACCCCAAATATGCTTTTCACTCTCAGAGGCTCTACGCCTTGCTCAGAAGGAGCAATGAAATAAGAAATCCACTGTTTTCCCCTTCTTCCCTTTGAACATGTCTTTTGAACCTAACTCAAAGAGAAAATTCATTTTATCCAAAGCTGAAGGGCTCAATATGGTGGTTTAAAAAAAAAAAAGGACATAGAAGAACTTTGATTATATCTCTCATTTGGATCATTTTATTTTCCCAACTTCTCTTTTAGGAAAAGTAGCTCAGAGAGATAATATCAGGGATTACTTTTTAAAGTCAGCTTCCTTTTTTTTTCACCTTCTTGTAACAGTGAGATATAATTCACATACCGGACGTCACATTTCTATATTTAAAGTGTACAATTCTGGGGTTTTTAATAATATTCACAGGGCTGTGGGACCATCACCCCAGTATGGGCCACTTCTAGAATGTGGCGTCCAGGACCTCTCCTGGACCAGGACAGACCCAGCCCGGTTTCCCCACTGTCTCCGTTTTTGCCTGTACTACCAGATGGTGACAATTAAGCTGACAGTCATGTTCAGACACGTTAGACTTTGAATCAGCAAAGTATAAATGATAGGCTCACGGAGGCAGGACAGTCCGCTACTTACCAGAAATTTGTTCAGCAACACAGCATCGGATTTTACAAAGCTTCTCTGTTCTTGAGTTAACCCCAGAATCTCCAAGCATCTTCAACAGTGTGGGTTGACTCCACGTGTGGCTCTGAGTCCTGGGCACAGTCTCTGGCATCCTGTGTGTCCGACTCTGGTCACGGGATGAGGTGGCCGCTTTCCTGATGGGGCCTGTGTTCCAGGGCGAGGAGCGAATGCTTGGCTGAGCCCCATGGGATGCGCGCTGTCCACCCTGCTCATCTCCATCCCACTGAGATCCCAGCTGGGACAGAGGATCCCGTTCATCCAGCATCTGATGTCCCTGGCCGTTGTGGAGGCAGTAAGGTCGATTCCTGAGTATCAGGTATGTGCGGTTTCCTCATCTTACATCCCCACCCCTGCATGCACGTCTCAGATGGGGTTGGTGTGTGGCTCTGCCCGAATGACCGCTGCATGTAGAGTAGAGTTGTCACCTGCCCTTTGCAAAGCTGGCACCTCCTGGAGTTTTAAAAGCACTGTCAGCTTTTAGAGTGGCCTTGGGCTTGCCTGGGACGGGTTTATTTCCCAGAATTCCCTTTCTGTGCTGTTCTTAGATTGTTCAAGCATCTTAGAGCAAGCCTCTTTTTTTGTCTTCCTTGTTTTTCTCCCCCCTTTAATTGGAGCACATTGGGCTGGATAGGCCAGTTGGGGTTTCTGGTGAAAATGCTTGTTTTATGCCTAAACAACCTTCTCAGCCCTGTCTTCATTTAGCATGGTCAGTGCCCAGCAGGACCAGCCTCACCTGTGGCTGCCCCGGTGAAATGTACAGGTTCACGTGAGGTGTCTGCTCCCCGCTGTAGGGACACAGGTGCCTGCTTCGTCGTTACCATCGGAGGCTTCAGTGTCAGTTAGTAGTAAGAAGACAAAGGAAGAGGGCGATGGATGTAGTTTTCCTGGACGAATTTATTTTTTTTTTTTTTTTTAAGATTTTATTTATTCATGAGAGACCCAGAGAGAGAGGCAGAGACACAGACAGAGGGAGAAGCAGGCAGGGAGCCCGATGCGGGACTCAATCTGGGGACCCTGGAATCACACCCTGAGCCGAAGCCAGGCGCTTAACCGCTGAGCCACCCAGGCATCCCTTCCTAGAAGAATTTCACGTGGATATAAAGAGGGGGTTCCTCCCCCAGCCTCCCTCCCACCTACAGTTCTTGGTCAGGCTGCACACAATTATTGTATTAATTCCTGAAGTAAGAGGCTAAGATCATGACTTTCAAAGGGGCCTGCTTGGCATTTGACAGGGAAGCAGTCCTCCCCTTCCCTGTGGTCGTGTCCTCATGTTCACTGCACATAGGACTGGGGGTATGTGTTTCCCCAATCCCGTCAAGTCCCCGGCACACATGCTGAAATACGACTTTTATCACCAGGCTTTTCAGCATCCTTGCTCTCTGTGTCTGCAGGGCTGGGGCTCATCAGACTGTCACACACCTTCACAGGTCGGCCTGCAGCCCGTGAACTAGGCACTTTGCCTCACAGAAGGCAGTTGAGAAGATAAACTTCTGTCGTGGGGGGAAATATTTTTAACCCTAGCAGCGGGTTCATTGGTCTTAGGAAAATAATTAAAAATTTACATCAAGTGCCCTCCTTAATGCCCATCACCCAGTTAGTTACCCCATCCTCCCACCCACCTCCCTTCCAGCGACCCTCAAGCGCTGGGTGTCGTATGTCACTGATGAATCACTAAATTCTGCTCCTGAAACTAATAATAGACCATAGGTTAACCAAGTTGAATTTAAATTTAAAAAATTTTTAAAAGAACAATGCTAAGAAAAACATGCAAAAAAATAACATTAATCATTTCATGCAGAGTATTCTAAAGCATTATTATCTTCTTTAAAAAAATAAGGAAACAAACTGAGGGTTGCAGGAGGGAAGGTGGGGTGGGGACATGCAGGAGGGAAGGTGGGGTGATGGGCATTAAGGAGGGGACGTGATGTGACAAGCACTGGGTGTTTATGCAACTGATAAATCACTAAATTCTACCTCTGAAACTAATACTACACTATATGTTAATTAATTGAATTTAAATTTAAAAATTTTTTTAAAAATAGTAGGAAACAAGAAAAAATAAAATAATAAAATTTAAAATTTCAATTAGTTTAGCTTTTTCTTGGCTTTGATTTTGACCTTGTAGCCTCCTCGCTTGTTAAAGAGAAAGCCCTGGGTTTGACTCCCAGCTCTGCTGCTTTCCAGTGTAACCTCAGGCAAGCCAAGCAGGCTCTCTCAGCTTCAGTTTCTTCCTCATTAAGCAGAGGTGAAGCGACTACCCCCCGGATGGGGGCTTGGTATGAGCAACAGACTAGTGCCGAGATGGGCTCCGTGCCCGGCTGGCCCTCTGTGAAGGACGAGCCAGCCCTGGGGGACCGGAGGCCATTAGCTCCGCAGCAACCTTTTGGTTTTATTTTGCCAAGTGTCTTTCTTTTCCAGCCCCATATATCCATATTTTCATCCTCTACCCACCCATGGTACGACCTGGCAGTCCTGGCACCCATTGGGTCTCACTCGGTCTCTGTGTCCTCGCTAGAGTCACAGCAGGAGGTGGGGGTCTGGGTGGGCCAGCTCGAGGCAGTGTCCACCCCTGGACCATTCTACTGTGATGTGATTGGGGGAGGGCACAGGCAGGGTTGGTTGCCCAGGGTTGCTCCAGGATGGAGAGGCAGCGAGCCACAGAGCAAATCTGTTTCTGTTACCTGCTGACTGTTGGCAGTTCTTTGGGGCCTTCAGATATAATTCAGCGGAACCGTGTTCCTTCTCTGTATCTCTCTAGGATTCTACTTGAGACATTTCTTTTTTAAAAAAATAGAAAAGATTTTATTTATTTATTCATGAGAGACACAGAGAGAGAAGCAGAGACACAGGCAGAGGGAGAAGCAGGCTCCCCGAAGGGAGCCTGATGCAGGACTCGATCCCAGGACCTCAGGATCATGCCCTGAGCCGAAGGCAGACGCTCAACCACTGAGCCACCCAGGCGTCCCAACTTGAGACATTTCTACCCACCTTTTGTGACATTGGTTAATTTAGGGCATCTTTCTCTCTCCAGCACGAGCTCCCTGAGGGTATACCTGTCTCCCTGCCCCCGGCACCTAGCACATGATAGGCACTCAGTGGTGGTGGCTGTTGATACAAGCACACCTTGGAGATGTTGCAGGTTTGGTTCTAAATCCCCACGAGAATGTGAGTCAGAGGAGTTTTTGGTTCCCTGGTACATGTAAAAGTTACGTTCACACTATGCTGTGGTACTATTAGGTGTGCAATCATTAAAATGGTGAATTAAAAAAAAGTACACACCTTAATTAAAAGCGCTGGGTGTCATATGCCACTGATGAATCACTGGGTGATGCTAACCATCATCTGAGCTTTCAGCGAGTTCTAATCACTGGACACAGATCACCCTAACAAATACTGAAAAAGTTTGAAATGTAAGAATTGCTAAAATGTGACACAGAGGCATAAAGTGAGCAAATGTTCGTGGACAAATGGCCCCAGTAGACTTGCTCGACTCAGGGTGGCCACAAACCTTCAATTTTTAAGAAACACGGTGTCGGTGAAACACAGTAAAACGACCTATGCCTGTCATGGGATAATGAACAATGCAGGGATGTGGAGAGAGTGCTGGGATTTGCGCCAGATGTGTTCTGTAGGTCTCTCTCCTGGCCCCAGAGTGGTCCTTTACCACTGGATTGTCCCAAAGAAGTGATTAGCTGCCAGAGCAAGAAGAGAGGATGAGATCTCAACGTTCCGTTAGATCCAAGACTATCCCGTTCATCTTCCTTGTAGCTGGATGAGCTCTCCTGGTCCCTCCGTGTCCTGTGATTGCTTGATTCACGTGCAGATTTTCCTTTAGGATATCAGCTTACGAGTGAAGTGGCCCAACGATATTTATTACAGTGACCTCATGAAGCTTGGTGGAGTTCTGGTTAACTCGACGCTTTTGGGAGAAACATTTTATATACTTATTGGTAAGTTTTTAAAGTTTCCACATTTTTTGATTCATAAAAGCAAAAATAAAGATGGTTTATACATGGCCACGTTGAGGAGAGTGGATTATCATATGGGATTACTTTTTCTTTGAGTCTTGGGTTGCAGAGCACAATATGTATGCAAAACAGGCCAGATTGGTTGAAAGCCCTTCCAGGGGTTTAGCGTTCCTGTCTATGGCCATGGAAACCACCAAATTGGTATCACATCAAACAAGTTGTTTTTTTTTTTATTACACCTCTCCACACGCCTGCTTCTTGTTGAATTAGAAATGGTGAAAATAAACATTTAATATGCCATTTTGTAAGAAGAAAAGAAAATGAATTGCAAGGATGGGTCTCCTGGTCTCCTGGGGGTCTTGCATTCTTAATTGGACTTTCCCAGGCCATGAAAAAGTTGAATTCTTTTTGACCTGCAGAAGCAGCTCCAGGCTGGTCAAGGTGGGATATAGAATCCCATTTCCGCTCAGCACATCCACATCAGGCCAGGAGATGGATTCCGAATCGGTTTCAGAAGCTGTTAGGCTCCTGCTCCTCCAAGCATCAGCTTCTCCCTAATGCCCAGGAGAACTTAATGTTCAGAAATTAATTAGTAATGGGCAGCAAACACATGATGGTGTGTTGGAAGCACCGGCCAAAAAAGTGCAAAACTTATGTTTCCAAGCTCTGCTACCAACTGGGAATATTATTCTGAGCAAAGTGCTTCAGATCCTCCAAGCTTTGCATCCCATGTTTAAATGTGTTCGTTCGGCTAGATTGCAGATATTCCAAAGTAGGGCCCAGAGAGATCAAGGAGGTCCAAGGATGGCTTCAGGGAACCAAGGAATTCATGGCTTTTATTAAGTTCTTAAGGCCATGGGAGATGATGAGGGGAGAAGAGGTGTCTTTGGGGAAAGATTTAGGATCCCCAACAGAGGTGCCCTCTGGTCCTTGGAAAGACATAGCCTTGGGGCACCTGGGTGGCTCAGTGGTTGAGCGTCTGTCTTTGGCTCAGGGCATGATCCTGGGGTCCTTGGATCGAGTTCCGAATCAGGCTCCCTGCATGGAGCCTGCTTCTCCCTCTGCCTATGTCTCTGCCTCTCTCTCTCTCTCTCTCTCTCTGTCTCTCTCTTTCTGGGTCTCTCATGAATAAATAAATAAAACCTTTAAAAAAAAATGTCTTTAACATAGCCTAAGTTGGCAGTACTCAGCGTTGCTGTTTTCCCCAGGACTTTGAATTTTCTGAGCATAAGGGAGATTTTTCAGCACTATATACACTTAATTTAATGCTTTACCTTGCATACTGTGGGTGCAGCTGAATGAATGAACAAGTGAACAACTGCTGATTCTTCCCTGTTACTATAGTTACTTGTTTTTTTTTTTCCAGGTGTAATTTACATTGCTTTGTATTTTAATAGCCAGTATATATATATATTTTTAAATCTGAGGCCATTCAATCCTTCCCTTCACACTGAAAATGGCTCAGAACATTTACCAAAGAATACTGTTATTATAAATATCATCATTCTCTCTGAGGCGAGTATTTGGGGATTTTTTTTCTCAGAGGCCCTGAAAACAAGTCTCACTGCTTGCAGTATTTCATGTCTCATGGAAGCCCTCTTTGAGGTTGATTCAGGGCCCTGTTGAAAACTGAGGTTTGGCTTCCTGAAGACTCCGACTCTCCCGGAGAGGAGGCCGTATTAAGTAACAGCAGAGACCAGCCTGTTCAAACCCCTCTGTTGGTAACTCCCTCTCCTGAAGCCCTGGGTCGGGAGCCTGCAAGGGAGCCACGGAACACGGGTTGGCCCCTTGCCAGTGGCGTAACCGTAGCGCCAGAGACTTCCAAGGATAAAGTATTAAAAGATGTGTCCGAGGGTTGTGCCATGACCAAGGTTTGAAATCCCTGAATCCAGAGTTTACTCCTTAAGACCTGAATAAAATTCTTTATTTTCAGGCATGTGTTTTGTTACTCAAGTCGGAAAAGGAACAAGAGATTTTACTTTCTGCTGGGCTCAGTGCAGAGCTACAGTTCTTGGCTAGACCACATGAGGTATTGTTTCGGAGGTCACTCCAAGGAGCTTTGCCCCATTCATGGCTTCTGTGTAATTGAGTCGAATCTAGCTGGTTTATTTACCCAACCGATCGGCAGCAAGGTTGGGGGGGTCGTAGCTTGAATGAGGATAATAAGGGAGTGATGAAAAGGAAGATGGCCCCAAACAGATGAGTCTTGTCTTTTCTTTTTTCTTTTTTCTTTTCTTTTCTTTACTTTTCTTTTCTTTTCTTTTCTTTTCTTTTCTTTTCTTTTCTTTTCTTTCTTTTCTTTTCTTTCCTTTCTCTTCTCTTTTCTCTTTTTTCTTTCTTTCTTTCTTTCTCTTTCTTTCTCTCTTTCTTTCTTTCTTTTTAGATTTATTTATTTGAGATGGGCAGTGGCAGAGGGGGAGAGAGAGAGAATCTTAAGCAGACTCTGTGTGGACTGTGCAGCCCCACACAGGGCTTGATCTCACCATCTAAGCTGAAATCAAGAGACGGAAGCTTAACCCCCTGCATCACCCAGGTGCCCCGATAAGTCATTTTCAAGTGGCCAGAGATGATAAACTTGCAATGAGGGAAAGGAAGCAGGCAGTCGGTGAACAAGGCTGTGACGTCTTCCAGGGGGCTGGGAAGAATGTGTGATGAGGTTGAGATGCTCATGTTTTCCAACTGTTTGGTTTTGCTCAGGCTGCGGATTTAACGTGAGTAACAGTAACCCTACCATATGCATCAATGATCTCGTCATGGAATACAATAAGCAACACAAGGCAGAGCTGAAGCCCTTAAGAGCTGACGAGCTCATCGCCAGAACTGTGACTGTGCTGGAGAAGCTCATCGACACGTTTCAGGACAAAGGGCCCAATGGCGTTCTTCCCCTTTATTATAAGTATTGGGTACACAGGTCAGTGCTGATCCGTCTTCATTCTTTTAAAATGTCTTTTAAAATATTCAGTATCTTAAAATAAGAAAGTAAGTACAAGTCTAGAAAAAAGTTTTTAGATTTATTTATTTTAGAGAGAGAATGTGTGTGTGTTTGTGGGCTGGGGGAAGCGCAGAGGGAGAAGGAGACTCTCAAGCAGCCTCCGGCAGAGCACAAAGCCCCATGCAGAGCTCCATCCAACACCCCTCAGAACACAATCGGAGCAGAAACCAAGAGTCAGATGCTCAACACGACTGTGCACCCCTCAGGGGCCCCTAGATAATTACTTTTTACCTTTCTGATGGAGAAAACCGGTGTCCACCACGTTGAGCAAGTTACCATCAGCAATACCAGGACGAACGGGCGTCCCGTGCCTGCTGGTGGGATGCCGAGGGAAGGACACAACATCACCTGAGAGCTTTCCAGCATGTTTAAACTGAACCTAATGTGAGGAAACACAAAATTTTAAGTTGGAGAACATTCTAGATAACAACAGTTTTCCAAGTGAGATCTCCAGGGAGCAGTTGCACCCTCACCTGGGAACTGGTTAGAAATGCACATTCTCAGGTTCCACCCTGGGCCTCCTAAATCAGAGACTCTGAGGCTGGCTGAGCATTATATTTTAACATGCTCTGGGGGGCATTCCCTCCACCCCCAGCCAGCCTGCCTGCCGGCCACCACATGCACCCAAAGCTTGAGAGGCCCTGGTGTATCCCAGCAGGCCTCTACACTTCAGAAATGTTGAGGTCTTCAAACACACACACACAAAAAAAATAAAATAAAAAGAAGGTGGGAGATTTGTTTGAGATTAAAGAGGCATGACAACCAAATGCAAAATGTGATTCATAATTAGATCCTGGATGGGAGGAAAGAGCCACAAAAGATATTAATGGGACAATGGGGAAATTTAAACATGAACTATATACTAGATGTTATTATGTGGAGGTTAGATTTCTTGAGGGTGATAATGGTATTCTGGTTTTGTGGGAGATTGTTCTTAGGAGGTACATGCTGAAGTATTTAAGTATAAAGTGTCATGATGCCTGCAACTTATTTTTAAATGTCAGCAAAAAAGCATGTGTGTGTGCATGAAGAGAGAAAGCAAATATGGAAAATGTTATCAGTTGGTGTGAATATAAGTGAAGGGGGAATTCTGGGGATCGTTGGACTATTTTCTCGACTTTTCTGTAGGTTTAAAATTATTCCAAATAAAAATGAGTGGCATGGGGTGGGGTGGGGGAATGGATCCTATATTTTAAAAACTACTTAGGGATGCCTGGTTGGCTCAGTGGTTGAGCATCTGCCTTCCACTTAGGAGGTGATCCCAGGGTCCTGGGATCGAGTCCCGCATCAGGCTTCCCACAGGGAGCCAGCTTCTCCCACTGCCTATGTCTCTGCCCCTCTTTCTGTGTCTCTCATGAGTAAATAAATAAAATCTTTTAAAATAGTAATAATTATTATCATCTAACAAGGATGTAACCCAACAGGTACATTTGGAAAATATTAAAAGCAGCAGCATTAGAGTGAGTTTAACTTGAAGTTGATGGTACTCAGCTTCGTTCTAGAAAATCAACTTTCCAACGTAGCTGCTTCTTCTCCAGCCTCAGCCAAAAAAACCTAGAATTGCACAGTGGTTCTTAAAAGTGCTGGAGGGTGAGGAAGTGGTGCAAATCATCATCCAGATGATCGGAGTTGGGAGAAAGTCCACACTCCCTATTGGAATTTCCAATACCCTGATTATTCTAGTAGTTATCAAGACGGTTCTCAGAGGACCAGCAGAAGCCAGAGAATTTTATCTCGCCTACCCCATCCTGGGCCCCCTCCCCCAGTCCTTCTGCCAGATGGGTAAGGACTTAGCTACCTGTCTCTAGACACCGCATTACCTTTCTCACTGACCCTCTGCTGTTCTTCATGTCCAGTGGCCAGCGGGTCCGCCTGGGAGGCCTCGAGGGGCCAGAAGTGTGGATAGTCGGCCTGGATGACTCTGGCTTCCTTCAAGTCCAGCAGGAGAATGGCGACGTGGTGACCGTGCATCCCGATGGCAACTCCTTCGACATGCTGAGAAACCTGATCATCCCCAAGCAGCAGTAGCAGGGCCTGAGGCCTACCTCCCTGGGGCCTACCTGCCTGGGGCCCACTCACCTGGGGCCTGCCTGCCTGGGAACCCACTTGCGTGGGGCCCATCTGCCTGCGGCCCACCCAGCCTGGGACCCACCTGCCTGGGACCCACCTGCCTGGGACCCACCTGCCTGGGGCCTGCTGTCCTGGCCACGGAGCAGCAGGAAGGCAGGCAAAGCCACTGCAGCAAGCATTCCAGTTCAATTCCTGCTGCTTTTCCTAGCCTCAGGACCTGGAAAGCTGATTTAGGGTTGTAGGCGAATGTTCCCTCCCTCCAATTAATCTGCTTAATTCCCTAATTTGGTTCTGTCTATTGCCATTTTACTTGGTATTTGCAGATGTCCCGGGGCGCAGGGATGACCAGCGGAAGACTTAGTTCAGGTGAAGCACGACCCCAGGTGTGAAATCCTTCTCCCTTCTTGGGCTCGGATGTGTGTTTATTGCCCCCCCAGCCCCCCAAAGAAAGTTTTTATTTGGAAAACAGCAAGGGTATGATTCAGATGTTTCCCCAGTAGCGGAGACCTTCACTCCCAGACTATTAAAAAACAAATCCAAAAAAGCTTCCAGGCCCAGGCCAGCGATGAAGTAGAGGTTTGGTAACACTGTTTATGAGCGTCCAGGGAGGCGTTTTCCGAGAGGAACATACATTGGCACTTGGTCGTTGTTTTATTTTTTTTTTGTTAATGAGAAAAGGGATGGAAGACTTCTGAGTGTTACTCTGGGCCCGGTGGTTTGTGGTCCAATAACCGCACCTCAGTGGCCGCAGAGACGGGTGTCACTGGTGTGGGTGCAGTGACCCTTGGAAAGGAAATCGGTTACTTAGGTCGGCCGTAATTTACGAGCTCCCTTTCCGTAAGTTTGGATTTACTGCATGTTCTGAAGTGATGGGATCAAGTTCAAGATCCTTCACGTGTGGATTAGGCCTCGTGTGGGTGTGTGGGGTAGACGATCGGACCCTAACAGCCAGAGACGAAGACTCACTCATGCCCCACCCCAGGGAGGATTGGGAGCTCTTAAGCTAGTTGTAGGCTCACTTTGAAATCTGGAGCATTCCTGAAAGACCATGTGGCGCACAGAATGCAGAAATACATGGCATTTTGTTTGTAAGTCATAATTGTTGGCTCCGCTTTTCCTAAATTGCCAAGAAACAAAATGCAACCGATACTGAACACCGTCATTAAACGGGGGGGATGTGTGTGTGTGTGCGTGTGTGTGCATGAGCGTGTGTGAGAAGCTTTAGAAGAAGATGTTCAAGATCTGATGCCCTAAAAGTCTCCACGGAAGAACAAAAGAAAGGAAACCTTTTGATATGCATTTGCGATTTCCAGATGTACCCCATGCTTTTTCCATGTCACTCCTATCTCTGTTGAACTTGTGAATCACACACATTACTTTTCAGTCCTTAAAAGGCCAATTTTTGTCCACTTTTCTTTCTTCCTGCCAGTCGCAACTGAAAGTAGTGGAAAGAAAACTTGATGGGGCTCTCAGCTTTGAACAGGATCCTCCTCCTTATACACTAGCACCATCTTTATCCAGCTTTACCCAGTCAGGCTCATTCCAGAAACTTGTGGCTTTCAGTGTAAAAATCTGCCTACCTTCAGCCAGGCACAAGCAGCGCCATAGGAAGGGAGGAAAAATAACGTGTTTAGTTAAGTACACCAACCCAGTGTGTGGTTTTTGGAAATGTCACTTCAAAAGAACCAGAGAAGTAATTTTTGCAAATAAGGCTTCAATTAGAATGGTTTTTCTCAAAAAACAAAAACAAAAACAAAACAAAAAAAAACCCACCAAAACAAAACCAAAAACAAAACTTGCTCTCTCCTAAGTGTCCAAGTCTTCTTTTGGAATTAGTGACAAGTTTAAACAAAAGTCCACGGCACCCCCAGAAATCACCAAATGGACTCACCCTTGAGAGGGCATCTGCAAAATATCATCAAGAGGAAAGATCTCTGGGCTAATGTTGCAAGTCTCATTTCTCAAACTTTGTAATATAAGGCAAGTCATCTCTCAGAGCTGCCATTGTTACTGTTTGAATTTCTTTGGGGGGTTCTTTAATGAAAAACATGCTATGTGTTGTTTTAAGCTGAAGTCCTATTCTAGACAGTTCTGCTTTGGGGGGAAAATGTTATCATTTAATTTCCTATCTGTAAATTAAAACTAATGATGTGTGGCCACGTCAGCGCAGATGGAGATGTTCCGGGCGCACCGCTTTCCCTGTGCCTTCGAGACTTGTGCCGCCACCCGGTTGTCTTGAGGGAGACAAAAGAGACTTGAAGCAGATGCTACGTTTCCCGTAAACCTGACTGTTGCCTCATATGAACCAAAGACTTTTGAAATTCTGCTTCATAGAGACCAGCTGAATAAAAGCATCTCACCCAGAGCTATTAGCGTTAGGGAAATTATCTGCTTGCTACACTACACTCACGCACTGGGGGCGTTGGTGCACCTGGCAATCTCTGATCTCAAGGAGCTTTAAAGTCTTAACAGGGACTTTGCATTTTCTTCCTAATCTTAAAAACGTGGCAGCTGAGCTCAGGATTGGCATGCGCTTTCAGGGCATCTGGTTTGCCTGCGAGGTTAGAGGCTGTGCACCATCGAGCAGCTACCCGGGTATGTTAAAAGGCGAGACCTTGTCCCTTCCAGGCCGGCCGCGGATTTCACGGGAAGCCGTGGGGAAGCAACCCCTGAAAGGAAGTTTCAGGAAGGAAGTTTTCTCCAGTAGGCATTTTATTTTCCAGAAGGCCTTCCCGTGGCCCCTGCCGAAGCAGCACCTGGGGACACTGGGTGTCCAGCCCGGGTTCACGGGGTGCGGGCACAGTCGAAGGATTGGTGTCTGGGCCAAGGCAGTGGGTGGGGTTCGCTGCTGCAGACTTTGCCCTATGTGGGAACCAGTGGGTGCACAGGCCCAGGCGGGGAGAGCATGCAGCTGCAGCCTCCAGTCCCCGGGCCCCCCTCCACGTACAGCCCCGGGGGTGGCCTACACAGTTGCCCCGGCCCTGGAGCCTGGGAACCCGGAGAGAAGCCAGCCTCGTCCAGCAGTTTCAGGATTGCAGCCGGGAGACATTTTTCAGCTTGCTTTCTGGAAGATCTGTTCGCTCTTCACAGGCAGAACACCTGGGTTATTACTATGCACCTCAGAAATTTGCAAAAAAGTGTGAACCTTCGCATTTTTACCTTTTCCAAGAACCGTCTCAGAAAAGTCATTACTTTAAACCGATGCCTATAAAAAAGCAACTCTACCAAAATAAACTTTAAGGTTTTCTGTACCGTTTGGGCTCATTGTTATTTTTGCCACAAGTTTCGTTTTTAAAAAGAGGCAACTACTCTTGGTTACAGTATTTTTATTCATAGTTAAACATTTTTACAAAATAAATAGTTTTACATAGTAAGGAAGGTGTATGTATTTCTAAGTATTGAGAATTCGGGGGCTTTTGTTGTTGTTTTTGATTTATTTTTGACAAATGGATTATGTGTCGTACAAAAGAGAAATCTTACTACTCCAAAGAAGGAAAGTGAGCAAAACCCAAGGTCAAAAAAACCCCTTTTAACTGAGGTGAGAAATAAATGTAATAAAACGGTTTAATATAAAGTTTTTCATTGAAAAATAAATTTCATGTAACAGTATATTTACTATAAGAACAGGCTTTGTTGTTGTAGAATTGTTCTTATTCTTTTGTAAGAACTGCTTGATTTGTGTTTTGGGTTTTTCCCCCAAGATTTTAACCTTCTATATCGTACTTAAGTTTAGGAACAGCTTGCGTAATGCATCTTCGATAACCCAAGGGCTATGATGCGCTAAGATTTTAAACTACTGTCATTTGCCTGCATTTATTTGAAATGTTCTTTTTATTCCATTTCATCTGTAGCAGCCCCCAGTCTACCCTGTCTTACAGTTGCAATAAATTACAACTTCGGGTAGACTTTGTACAGGATTCATTGACCGTATAAACCTCTCCTGCCCTTAGGGCCCAAGGGGGAAGGCATGGCCATAGGACTTTAAAAGGGACAAAGGGGTGGGGGGCAAGGGGGTGCAAAATACTCTGCTCTTGCAGATTTCCTCAGCCTTCACACCCTGTTCCCTTCTCTACAAAGGTATGAATGGAATGGCTTTTCTAGAAAGGGCTTCCATGAACATAAAGGAATTCCTTTCCCTGGGAGGCCCCTTGGAGGGCAGAGCAAGTCTTGAACTGGGTTTATTTCTCAAATCCGTTTGATCTGGCATTTTTGTCAACGTGTTAGGACCCACTACAATTTTTTTCTTTTCTTTTTTCTTTCTTTTTTTTTTTTTGTGAAAGAGAGTCATATTTATTAAAATGCTTCCTCTTGCCCTGCTGGAGCCTCACTGAAGTTGTCAAGAAATGATATCCCCAGCTTCAATGTGCAGACTCTTAAAGATGGAGGTAACAATATTAGGTTTCCATGGTAACTCCTGTTAACTCTGCACCGGGCTGCCCGCCGCCTGGAAGCTGGCTTGCGTAGGAATCTTCCTTCATGTTCTAGGCTCTGAAAACCCCGGTGTTTGTTTAGACAAAGTTTTCCCTCGCACACGTTTCATTTTTCAAGCACATGCACACTCCTTGTTAAGACTGTTTACGTTATCATTTGTAAATCTATTAATGGCCTTGGCCTTATTTTTTCACAGTAACCCTCAGATCTTAAACTGCTCGAAAGCCTTCATGGTTTGTATTTACTCATGACCGCAGCCCCCCAGCGATTAATAACAAGGTAGACACAGTGCATTTTGTGGTAGTTTATTGAAAAATGTCAGGTGAGATCTGCTCATCAAACCTGCACCTTCCAGGAATCGTGGTTTAATGACGAGACTTGTGAGCATAAAAAAATAATACCCCGGGCTTATTTTCTGTGTGCACAAAGTGCTGCTAATGAGGTATAGGTAAGTGCGGGATAGAGGTGTTGGCCTTGGATTCTTTTGAATCAGCCCTTTGCTGCCCCACAGATGTTCCTAAATTTGCAAATTTCACCCCCTACCATAAGGCTGCCGAGGCCCTGCTAAGAATGACGCAGACCCTCAGTGTGACACTAGGCTGGCAAGCCATCATTTCACATGTTGTGAACAATTATAGATTGCACTTTGATTCTAGAACGCCGAATTAAAGACATTTGCAGAAACCCTTTCCACTGAGAGGGGCGCAGAGTTTCCTAAAAGAAAACCATTTCCGAAGCAGTGAAATGATGGAGGGTTTGTAGCGCGGAGCCCATTGAAAGAACGGCGGCTCACTGCACCGATCCCCGTCAGAGCCACGGTCGGATTTTTAGATGGTGAAATCTTGAAGCAAAAATAGAAGAGTAAGACAAAAATGCATGGAAGTTTATTTTTTAAAACACTGCTGGTGCTTTATAAAAGGACTTCTGTTCACCTGTTACATACAGGGCATGTTCTTGCTATGCAGGAAATGCAGGAAATGCTGAAGAAAATGTATACACCATTGCTCTACCAACCCTCTAGCGAGTTCTCTTCCACGAGGGCACAGTCCATTGACAATTCTCCATATTGCACATGCAATTTAACTAACTTTTATTAGCATTTCTAGTAGCAAACACGAGCCTAGGGAATTACAAGGTCTGTGTGGGCCAGAGGGATGTTGCCTCGTAATCAAACCTGACAGGGGGAGCCAGTCGCCTTGGGCACCTAATCATCCACATGTCATTCTCAGAAAAATATCTGGCTCTCTCTATTTCTGCATTTAATGCCTATTCGATACATCCTGAAGGTGCTATTCTTGGTGGTACCAGGAGTTCACGGGGAGGGGGGCGGGGAGGAAGTCAAAGCTCGTGAATGAACTTGCGAAGCACACCCGGTGCATTCCCTCCCTTGGTCTCGGCTCGCTGATGGTGGAACTGAAAACAGGCTTAACGGTAAAAAAAAAAAAAAAAAAAAAAAAAAAAGACACCGGCTTTTCAGGAGACGCGTGCATGGCTTTTGCAGACGTCCGCCGTGTGCTGTCGGCTCCCGGGACTTCGATCGTCACACCCGGCCTTGGGACTCGGAGCGCCCTGAATCCAGGCCCCCCCCCCCCCCGCCCCGTCTGGCTCTTAGCAGGGTGGGCTCTGCTCGCTGCAGCCGAGGCGCTCCGGGGAGGGGGGGCATTGCAGCTTGAGGTCCCGCGGGGGCCGCGGGGGGAGGGGCCGAGCTGAGCGCCCCTCCCCCCCGCTGGACCCGGGCCCTCCCACCCCAGCCCCGGCGTTTGCGGGGCTCTACGTAAAAATCTAGAAGTCGGCCGCCGAGTCCTATTAAAATAGTCGTCTCTGCATAAATTAATTTAAACCGTGCATCTCCAGCTCGGCTGCACGCGGCGGCCCGGCCTCTGGCTTCTCCCTGCGGGCAGCCCGGCGCGAGGTCACCTGCCGTTGGTGATGATGACCTGAGGCGCCCAGGTAGTGCGGCAGCGGCGCCCCGGGCGGGGAGGCGGCGGCGGGGCCGGGGGGCCGGGGCCGCAGCGCGCCGGCCGCCGCCTCGGGGGCGCCGGGGCCGCAGGCGAGGGCGGGCGCGCCGGGCGCAGCGCCCCCCAGCGGCCCGCGCCGGGCCAGCACGCGGTGGTAGTTGAGCAGCACGAAGGGCAGCTGCGCAGGCGCGCCCGGGGGCTCGGGGGCCGGCGGCGCGCAGCAGTCGGGAGCCGCGCGGGCCAGCGCCAGCCGCGCCCCATCGCGGGCGGCCGGGCGGGCGGCCTTGGCGGGGCCCAGCGCGGGCTCCTCGCGGTAGTGGCCGCAGCTCGGGAAGCTCGGCGGCGGCGGCGGCGCGGTGTCCTCGCCGAACCTGCGCGCGGCGGCGGCGGGCGCTGCGGGGACAGCGACACGTTAGGCGCCCGCGCGGGGAGGCAGGGGCCCGGCCCCCGGCAGCGCCCCCCCGGCTCCCCGGCCGCACCCCCCCCGGCAGCGCCCACCCGGCCCCAAGCAGCGCCCACCCGGCCCCCGGCAGCGCCCACCCGGCCCCCCCGGCCCCCGGCAGCGCCCACCCGGCCCCCCCGCAGCGCCCACCCGGCCCCCGGCAGCGCCCACCCGGCCCCAGGCAGCTCCCCCCCCGGCCCCCCGCAGCGCCCACCTGGCCCCAAGCAGCGCCCACCTGGCCCCCCGGCAGCGCCCACCCGGCCCCCGGCAGCGCCCACCCGGCCCCAGGCAGCGCCCACCCGGCCCCCCCGGCAGCGCCCACCCGGTCCCGGCAGCGCCCACCTGGCCCCCCCCCCCCAGCAGCGCCCACCCGGCCCCGGCAGCGCCCACCCGGTCCCCCAGCAGCACCCACCCAGTGGCCGACCCCGCGGTGCCCCTGAGGTCGCGGCAGAGCGCGAGCAGCAGGTGGAACCAGGGCGGCAGCCGACTGCGGGGCGCATCGGGCTCCCCCCTCCACCTGTGTCCCTGTCTTTCCCTCTGGGTCTCACATGAACAAATAAAATCTTACCAAAAAAAAAAAAAAAAAAAAAGCACCTGGCTGCTGGCCATCACATTGGACAGCGCTGCTCTAGAAGCTTCCACTGCCTGACGCATAGGTGGTCCTAGTCAACCAACCCTGGGTCTTTTGCATTTTTTTTCCCATGGGATGGTAATCACCCCTGCTCCTTTTAATGCCATATTAACTAAAGTTAGAGCCACCCTAACCAATTAGATACCTGCAATCATTAGCTCCCTATCTTTTGTTTGTCTTTTGTTTGCCTTAAGACAACCTTTGTCTTCCTTTAACATCACAAAAGACTAGGAAGTAGATCACAAATTGCCCCAAATTAGCACCTTTGGTCCTTTTTTTTTTTTTTTTTACCCAAGTGTATGACAAATGAGGTGGTTATTAATCTCTTTCGCTTTCAACATGGTGGGTTTTTTTTAAAGGTTTTTCTTTTTTTTTTTTTTTAAGATTTTATTTATTCATGAGACACACGGGGCCAGGGGCAGAGACACAGGCAGAGGGAGAAGCAGGCTCCAGGCAGGGAGCTGGACATGGGACTCAATCCCTGAAGGCAGCGCTGAACCGCTGAGCCACCCAGGCTGCCCAACGTGGTGGTTTAAAAAAAATATATATATATATACACACATATATATAATCCTGTGTGTTAGTTGTATCATTGACCAACTTCCACACACAAAGGAAGAGTTCTTTCAGGTCAATCTCAAGTGGGTAATAGGTTCAGCTGTTATCAGAATGCTGAGCTTTGTCTGTGTTGTGGTCCCGGGAAAATCCTTCCTTGGTTTTTTTGAGGGACCCACAACCGGATCCACTGATGGCGCTCTCTCCAAGTCCGAGAAACTGTTGGCTCTGAGGACTGGCCCAGGCCAAAAGGCAGGGAGGGCTGCACTGCCCTAGTACTGGTGTGTTCTTTCCTAAGCTGGTTACTTTTCAAAACCCATGTCCTAGTAATCTCCAGGACGGTGAGCTTTCTCCCAATCTATGTGTCTCAGGCTTGTAAGGACAGAGTCCGAGCGAGAGATTCCCCAAGCAGCCCGAGGAGGAGCAGAAGCCGACCTGCCTCCAAAGAGAGAAAGTTTGGGATCCCCGGGTGGCTCAGCAGTTTAGCGCCTGCCTTCGGCCCAGGGCCTGATCCTGGAGTCCTGGGATTGAGTCCCACATCGGGCTCCCTGCATGGAGCTGCTTCTCCCTCTGCCTGTGTCCCTGCCTCTCTCTCTCTCTCTCTCTCTCTCTCATGAATAAATAAAATCTTTGGGAAAAAAAAAAAGAGGGAAAGTTAGAGTGGGCAAGGAGGGGAGCTCCAGAGAGCTCTCCTCTTTCAGCAGGTGGTTCTTTTCTGGGCATGTAACATTTCCCCCAAAATGCAGTGGCCACTGCAGGAAATTTGCAGCATCTTGATCTACACTCTGAGCAGTGGTTAGATCTGCATGAAAAAGCAGTACACGTCTCACGGCTAACCCTCAACCCCCACCTCCCCTCTGCCTGGGACTGGTCCAGCGAGCAGACAGGAGTCTGTCTGGGCCTGAGGGAGCTGGTGACACATCCACAGAGGACGTTTGCTTGTCTGCCATCAGCAAGAGCTGGTGGAGCGGCCATCCCTCCCTCTCTCCCTCCCTCTCTCTCTCTCTCTTGCTGAACCAACAGTGCTGGGCAGGCACCTACTCTGTGCCAAACGCTGGGGTAGGCATAGCACATGGCTTGGGAGCCCATTTTAGAGACGAAGAAACTGAGTCCTAGAGTGTTCATGTTCTTTGCCCTGGGTTGGCGAGTGGCATTTCTTTGAGCTCATGAATTTCCACCACTGTTTTCCACACTTTGAAAACTGGCATGGGAAGAAAACCAACGGCGTCCCATCGTCGTTTTTTGGGCGGAGTGGAAAGTAATCTTGTAAAGTAAATGCAGCTGGAGCATTCGCAGTGCATGGGAGCTGGTTTTGAAAATCACTTTGTCTCCCTCTCAGGGAGCAAAGGAGGCCAGGGTTTTTATGGAGTGGGGGGGGCTGCATACCCGGTTTCCTCTGCCCTTTCCACTGTCACTAGTGCCACGAGAGGCACCCGGACGCGGTCACCCTGCTTTTCTCCCTCTCATGAAGCTACTCCCATTGAGAGCAGGAAAGCACTGCAAGTCCTACTTATGAGCAGAAAAAGGAAAAGTCTGCCCCAAGTGTGAGGATCTTTTTTCCATCCGCCACCCACCGCCACTGTTCACGGTCCCGCCCTCTCCCCTCGTGCAAACATGACCTACCTTCGTAGTTTGGCACCAGGCCGTGCCGAGCACTGTTCACTGGCGGCTCAGAAAGGTTTTTAGCTGGAGACGGGCTGCTAGGCACTAGGGGGTTGGCATAATGCCACTGGCATTCACCACCGGCTGGCAGCGTGCTCAGGAAAAAGCGTGCCACCTCACACGGGGATCCTTGGGGCTGCCCGAATTTGGCCGGCAACATTGGCTTTTTGCTGCTGAAGACATGAGAGTCCAGAGGGAAGTGTCCGTAATGGTAGGAGAAGGGCAGGCTATAGGACGGGGCGTACAAAAGGTCGCTGCTTTCTGAATGGAGCTGCTGTTCTGGGGGTGCCGGGGCGGTCGCCGGGGGGCTGGCTCTCCAGTTTGCCAGCTGGCTGCATTCCAGTTTGTCCATTTGGAACGAGCTGTATTGCTGGATGGCAAAGAAGACGGATGAAGGGGCCAGTGAAGAACCGCCCTCGGGCCTCGCCAGACCCCACCCAACCTGTAGGACTCAACCGCATCCCTGGGCTGGACCTGCCCCGGCCCCCAGGGTGAGGTCCCGGGCGGGGACAGGTGCAGAGCAAACGGTACCACGGCGCCCCACCCTCTGGGTAGAACGAGATCTCCCCAGCCCACGCCGACAACATACCAGATGCACACGGGCACTTTGTATTTCTGAGAGGTTACAAACTACTTTTTAAAAAAAAAAAAAAAAAAAAAAAAAGGGAGGTTTGCATTAAAAATATAAATGCTATGGAAGCACTGTGCTCTGGGCCACATTAACGTGGATTTGAGCAAGCCGATGGGCCTTCCCGATTTAGTCTTTTTAGTCTAGACCTGATGAGTCCTCCCAGATGTTAGCTTTATGGGCCTCCCGGCTGCGTCTCTGCTGCATGTGTGTGCGCGCGTGCGCGTGTGCACACGTGTGCAGGACATCCCCCAAGGGACTTTGCTGCACGCCACAGGGAAGCTTCCAGACTGGGAGACCTGCTGTGCAATCGTGTCCTGAGCCCCCCTTCCCAGGCCAGATGTCAGCTATGCCCTGCCCCAGCCCGTCGGGCGTGTTACCTGTGGGGGGTAAGGGTTTGTTCTCAGCTTTGTCTTCATCTTTGTATTTTTGGGCTTCGCTAATTTCCTAGTTTCTTGTGAGGTAGACAAGGCAGTCCTCCAGGAGTCCTGGGACTTGGACGTCGACGCCTGGTCCAGGGACAACTGCAACTCCTTGTATTCAATATCCCTGAGAAGCAAGAGCAGGACAGGTCACGTCCAGCAGGGCTGCCAGGTGAGAGCAGTGTCCCTGGCACCACCCCCTGAGCGAGTTCATCCACGGAGCTCCAGCGCGTCGGTTCGCTGAGGTTGGATGGGACAGGACTTCAGGAAAGGGCAGCCCATCCTCATTATAACAGCCCCCTGTGGCCCCGGGCAATGCTGAGGGGGGTCTGTATTATCCGGCAGGAATAGGGGGAGGGCACTGTAGCCCCTCCAGTCCTGTAGGCCCCAAACAGGTCCCAGAGACATCATGGGCCACTAGGAAGTGTGTCCAGGCAAAAGGCAAGGGCAGAAGCACCACTTGTCAATTTGAGGGTTTGGGGCTCAGCTGCTTCTCTAGTTAGCACCCAGGGAGGCATGGGTGGGGAACCCTCAAGGGTTCAGGAGCCTGGCTCCCAGCCTCACCCATTTTCACAACAGGTGCCAGTTTCTGCCCTGAAGAGCCAACTTGGCAGGGTCGAGTTCATGATGGGGGGAGTGGCCCAAAGTACCAGCCCACACCTGTCTGAGGAAGCTGAGGAAGAATCATTCAGGGGCTAAAATGCTTCCTCTCTTACAGTTTTGCTAAGATCACACTCTACTTCTAAAAAACCAAAACCAAACCAAGAAACCAGGGACCTGGCAATCATTCTATGAAAGAACCGAGAGCCTCAATCCTTACTGCATTAGAGCACCTGCGAGGACCTTGTCCGGGGTGGGGCTGGGAGCTGCAAGGGTATCAGGTTCAGGGCCAGAGCTGGGTGCAGGAGATTTAACATACAGCAGCCGTGGTGAGCCCACAGTAATATAGGGTTCCAGGGAGACGCGTGTCCTCTTGTGCCTAATGGTCTTAAAAGTATTCGCAACTGAACTTGACCTTCTGGGACCCTAAAGGGGCCAGACATTGATACCACTTGCAACAGGCTGTATGGAAAGACGGAGTGGGGTGGTGGGGAATGTGAAGGATCTCCTGTTCCAGATGGCAGGAGCATGCAAGATGACCCTGATGTTTGGGGGCGCCAAGAGCGTAGATTCATATTCTCGGTCCGGGAGGGACATCGCCTGTGCATCCTACGCAAGATGTGGGGTGGGGGGGCGAGCATCTTCCCGCTGCCCCCTGCCCCCCCACACCCCTCCGCTGGTCTCTGTGATCTGATCTTCAGCTGTGCCCGGGGCAGGGCTCCCTTTCTGGTGTTGCCACCACTGCCTGGCGCCTGGCTCTCAGTGCTGAGAACAGGAATAGTTTGGACCTTCCCAAACGAATAGGTTGTTCGAATAAAAACAAAACAGGAGACAAATGAACAGTTTCAGAAAGAGAGAGAGAGAGGGAGATGGTGCTTGTGGGAATGGGCTGATGAGGGTCAGGGGAGGAGGGGAGAGCAAGGAAACAAATACGTCTGACTTACGTGAGGACATAATTGACACTCACGATGCAGTGCGGCCGGGACGAGCGGCTGTTGTGAACGATGGTGGCATAGCTCTGCACCCACACCCAGCCGCCCAGCTTGGACAGCAGCCGGTAGTACTTGGTGGTGACCTGGCCCTTCACCAGCACTGCAAACACAAGGCGACATGAATCCCAAGGGACAATTAGCAGGCCCTGCTTTGGGGACACTGCCCCCCACTGATAACCTACAGCCCCCAGTTGTGGACCGTTTTGGGGTCAAAGACCCTCTGAGAACATGACAAAGGGATGAGCTTTCTCCACTGGAAGGTGCATACTTGCACATGCACACACATGCGCGCGCAAGATTTTTGCCTACAATCTCAAGGGGTCTGGGGAGCAATCTGTCCCCTTCCCTGTCAAATTTAATAGTCACTGATTTCATTGGGAGAAACAATTAGTCCCCATACGACATTTTGCACCTGGCAGAGTGATAAAATTGGTTCTGCTTTTCAGTTTCCAAAAATGCCACGATTATGTTATAATCCCCCCACACCCTTAATCCCCAGAACCCTTAATAGGCAGCAGGGGCAGGGGGTGATGTAGTTCTTTAAACAAAATAATAAGTACATTCAACCAAGTGTCAAATTATTGTTGATATTTGCTACTCTCCAGAACATGTGTGTATTCACAGTGAGACTGCTGTTCTGTGGCCTTTTATATTTTCTTCCCATTAGCCCCACTTTTCCTCGGGCCTGTTAACTTCCTACGTTGCATTGTAGGAACCACCTCTGCTTGGCTAGTTTCTGAACACCGGGCCTATGGGCCCATCTTTTATGCATGGCTGCATGCTCCAGACTGCTGAGCCACACTCACTCCCAAAGCCTCTGTACTGATTTCCCTCGGGGCCTGGAGGGCACAGACTGGAGGGGAAGGCCAGGGAAGGGGGAGGCCAGCACAAATCTAAAAGGCATCCCTTGATACCCAGGTCATTCCTGCTTCTCAAAGCAGGGCTGGCCCCAGGGCCCTAACTAGCAGCCACCTGAACAGGGATTTGGGGAGGTGGCCAAATCTGTGCCTGAACTAGTTGGCGCTGAAGGAACTCCCTGGGGGCTGCTCACAGACAACCCCTTAGGGGGGCTCACCAAGAAATTCAGCCCTCATCTTGTGCCATTAGGCACAGCCCCCTCACCATCTGCCCAAACCCTCCTGCGGCTCTCCAATGTCTTTTGTGACTTCTTTTCATATTAAGGGTGCCTCTTTATCATCCACTTTAATACCTGCAGTAAAATATTTTGGTGCAGAAGAATATTATTGCAAATGTGATAGTCAAAGAGTTATTAGCCTTAATATATAAAGAGTTCAAACAGATCAATAAAAACATTAAGGTCCTAAAAGTAATACGGCAAAAGAACTTGAACAAACAATTCACCAAAGAATAAATATATAAATGATAAACAAATGCTCAATGTATTTGCTTACCACAAAGCTAGATACCATCCGTTAAATAGGCAGACATTTAAAAAGAAACAAATATAGTATGGTTCTATTTATGTGAAATGTCCAGAATAGGCACATCTATAGAGAGACCAAAAGCCGCTTAGTGGTTGACAGGAGCTGGAGTGGCAACTGATGGGTGCTAGGTTCCTTCTTGCGATGAAGAAAATGTTCTGGAATTCAGTAAAGGTGATAGTTGCATGACATTGTAAATATACCAAAAACCTCTGAAAATGGTTAAAGTGTTGAGTTTTATACTATGTCAAATGCATCCCAAAGAAAATAATGAAATGTCAACAGGCGATGTCAACTAATCTATGGTGGGGGGCATTGTCACGTGCTGATAGAAGCATGAATTGGCATGGTCCTTCTGGGAAGCAGTGTGACAGCTCAAACCCACTGACACACTGACTTCACTTCCAACAACTGACCCTGTTATAAGCATTCTGCTTATAATTCGGGGGGGAAAGGTCAGAGAAACTTAGCTGTGCAAGAATTAGGGAAGACGGTACATAAATTTTGGTGTACTATGCAGCTATTGAAATAATGACTAAGAATTTGCAGTATTATGGGGAATGTGTATGATATAATGATAAGTGGAAAAAAGACACATTCAGGACCACAGAAATGCAGAGATCATATGAGATTACTATGAACAATTATATGCCAACAAATCGAACAACTTAGAGGAAACAGATAATTTGCTACAAACACACAACCTATGAAGACTGAATGATGAAGAAGCAGAAAATATGAACAGGACTGATTACTAGTAAGGAGATTGAATCCGTGATCCAAAACCTCCCAACAAACAAAAGTCCAGGACCAGATGGCTTCACTGGTGAGTTCCACCAAATGTTTAAAGAGGAATTAATACCAACCCCTTTCAAACTCTTCGGAAAAGTCAGAGGAGGAGGGAACACTTCCAAACATATTTCTGAGGCCAGTATGCCCCTGATATCAAAACCAGACAAAGATACCATAAGAAAGGGGAAATTACAGGCCAATATCTCCTATGAACACAGATGCAAAAACCCTCAACAGAATATTAACCGAATTCAGCAGTACATTAAAAGGATCACACACCAAGATCAAATGGGATTTTTCTCCAGGATGCAAGGATGGTTCAACATTTGCAAATCGATAGGATATGCCACACGAAGAGGGTGAAGGATAAAAATAGATGCAGAAAAAGCATTTGACAAAATTCAACACTCATTTATGATAAAAGAAAAAAAAAACCTCTCAACAAAGTGGGGATATACATGCCCACTGTACATAATAAAGGCCGTCTACGACAAGTTCGCAGCTAAAGCCACACTCAACAGGGCAAAGTGGAAAGCTTTTCCTCTCGGATCAGAAACAAGTCAGGGACGCCCACTCTTGCCACTTTTATCCAATATGGAATCCTATATGCTCCCAGCCAGAGCACTTAGGCAAGAAAGAGAAATAAAAGGCAACCCACTTGTAACGTAAGAAGTAAAATTGCTCCTATTTGCCAATGACCCATTATATAGAGAGAACTCTAAAGACTCCATCAAAAAACTCTTAGAACTAAATAAATGAATTGAGTAAAGTTGTAGGAGACAAAATCAATATACAAAAATCTGTTGAGTTTCTACACATTAATAATGAACTATGAGAAAGAGAAATTAAGAAAACAATCCCATTTATAAATCACATCAGAAAAGAATAAAGTACCTAGGAATAAATTTAACTGAGGAGGTAAAAGACCTTATACTCTAAAAACTACAAGACCTTCATGAAATAAACTGAAGGAGACACGAATTAATGCAAAGGTATCCCATGCTCACAGAGCGGAAGAATTAATATAAAATGTCCATACTACCCAGAGCAATCTACAGATGTAATGCAAGCCCTATCAAAATTCCAGTACCATCCTTCGAAAACAACAACAACAACAACAACAGAACAATCCTAAAATTTGTATGGAGCCCCCCAAAGTTGCCTATAAGATGAAAAGCAAAAATAACAAGTGATATTACATCATAATAAAAACCTTCTGCACAGCAAAGGAAACCATCAACAACACGAAAAGACAACCTACTGCATAGAGGAAATATCTCCAAATCATTTATCAGCTCAGGGGGCAATATTCAAAACATACAAAGGACTCTTCCAACTCAGTAGCGAAAAATAGATAAATAAGTAAAAGAGCCCAACTAAAAAAATGGGCAGAGGGTCTGAATTGATATTTTCCCAAAGAAGACACACACAGATGGCCAACAGGTATATGATCCAGTTCATAATATCACTAATCACCAGGGAAATGCAGATCAGAATCACATGAGGTATCACCTCACATCTGTTAGAATGACCGTTATAAGAAAAAAACAAAACAGGGACACCTGGGTGGCTCAGGGGTTGAGCCTCTGCCTTTGGCTCAGGGCGTGATCCTGGGATCCAGGATCAAGTCCCACATCAGGCTCCCTGCAGAGAGAGCCTGCTTCTGTCTCTGCCTATGTCTGTCTCTCTGTATCTCTCATGAATAAATAAATAAAATCTTTTAAAAAAAGAAAAAAACAAAACAAAAAACAAGGAATAATAAGTGTTGGCAAGGATGTAGGGGAAAAGGAACCCCTGTGCCCTATCAGTAGAAATGTAAACTGGTGCAGCCTTTATGGAAAAACAAACAAACAAAAAAACAAAAAAACAAAATAGTGAGGAGATTCCTTTTTTTTTTTTTTTTTTTTAGAGATCCAGAAATATCACTTCTGGGTAATTTCTCTGAAGGAAACAAAAACGCTAACTCGAAAAGATATCTGTGCCCACATGTTTATTGCAGCATTATTTACAAAAGCCGAGGAATGAAAGCACCCTAAGTGTCTGTCCATGGATGAATGGATTAAAAAAATTGTGAGGAATATTGTTCAGCCATAAAACAGAAGGAAACCTTGCCATATGCTACAACATGGATGAACCCCGAGGGCATTATGCTAAGAGAAATAAGTCAAAGACAAATACCACGTCACCTCACACGTGCAATCTAGAAAAAAAGCTCACAGATACAGAGAACAGACTGGTGGTTGCCAAAGGTGAGGAGTGGCAGGCGGGTGAAATGGGTGAAAGGGGTCAAGAGGTACAAACTTCTAGTTATAAAATAAACAAGTCCTGGAGGGGCACTTGGGTGGTTCCGTCAGTTAAACATCTGATTTTGGCTCAGGTCATGATCTCAGGATCCTGGGATCGAGCCCCGCGTCGGGCTGCATGCTCAGCGGGGAGTCTGCTTCTCCCTCTCCCTCGGCCCCTCCTCCCACTTATGTACACACTCTCTCTCAAATGATTAAAATCTTAAAAATGAATAAATAAGTCCCGGGGATGTAATGTCCACCATGGGGACTTCAGTTAATGACACCGTATTGTATACTGAAAGTTGCTAAGGGAACAGACCTTAAAAACTCTTGAGACAATTTGAAAAGAAATTTATAAGTATTTTACTGTAAGGGATGTGAGCTAGACTTACTGTGGTGATCACGTAGCAATGCACACAAATGTCAGATCATTATGTTGTACACCCAAAACTAATATAATGTTGTATGTCGAGTATGTCTCGTTAAAAACAAAAAAAGATTCTGAAATGCGTAGAGTACAGGTAGGAAAAAGTGCACACACATGCACATAAATATTTATACACCTCCGCTGCGTGATCTTGAACAAGTTACTAAGCCCCGTGCCTCAGTTTCCCCATTTAAAACAAGGGACTAATTGTACTTTCTACCTCGCCCGGCTGCTGTGAGACTAGATAATCTGTGCAAAGTTTTAGAAGGGTGGTGCAGACACGCAGCAAGGACTCGATATATATTAACTCACATTATGAAACTGGTCAAATGACAAGTTTCATTTTCTTCTCAGCTTTTCTTGGTTTTCTACATTTCCAAGGAAGGTATTCATTTCATAATAAAAGTGAGCAATTATTTTTCTCATGGTAAGTAGGTAGTTTGTATGAGGGTCAGGAAGTGGAAATGCAGCAAGGATCAGGCCCCAGGCCCCTTATGTGGCCACACAACCGCCCTTGCACCCAGACGAGGGGCAAGGCTCTCGGGGACAGTGCAGACACAAACTCCCTTCTTCCCAGGCTTGGTGGGTGCACCTGCGTGGACCCCCTTGGCAGGGCGGAGATTCCATGGCGAGGAGGGCAGACAGGGGTATAGGAAAGAGCTGTCTTCACACCGTTGCTCCTCTTGGGGTTTACTTTTTTAACAGCAAAATCCACGGTTTCGATTCCCAGCTCACGTTTGCACGCATTGCCTCATTTCACCCCCCACTACAACCATGGGGGGTAGGCATCACCCGGAAAATGGGACCAACAAATCTTGAGGGCACAGCTGAGGCCCCAGGCCGGGTGTTCTGACTCCCTTTTCTCAGAGTGACCCCTGGGGAAGGAGAGATAACAGCCTCCAGAAGGTTCTCTGTAGCTACATGTGGAAGGAAGGTTAGGGGAGACTCAGCCAATTTGCTTTTGGCCCCAAAAGAAAGGCAATAAGATCCAACGAGAGTCCCCTATATGGATTTCCCAAGTGGCCACTACTTCTTCAACATAAGTGCTTGTGAAGCTCCTTAATTTTGAAATCTGTCCGGAGTGGTACCCGTAGCACCCGGGCAATAAGACCCTGTGCTTTCCCTTTACCCTATCTTGTACTTCATACTTTCCTTCTTCTTCTTCTTCTTCTTCTTCTTCTTCTTCTTCTTCTTCTTCTTCTTCTTCTTCTTCTTCTTCTTCTTCTTCTTCTTCTTCTTCTTCTTCTTCTTCTTCTTCTTCTTTCTTCTTCTTCTTCTTCTTCTTCTTCTTCTTCTTCTTCTCTTCTTCTTCTTCTTCTTCTTCTCTTCTTCTTCTTCTTCTTCTTCTTCTTCTGACTTACTTATTTGAGAGAAAGAGCGAGAGTGCAGGTGCACGCATGTGGCGGGGATGGGGCAGAGGGAGAGAGAATCTCAAGTAGACTCTGTGCTGAGCATGGAGCCCAACGCAGGGCTTGATCTCACCACCCTGAGGTCATGACCTGAACCGAAATCAAGAGTGGGATGTTTAACCCACTGAGCCCCTCAGGTCCCCCCCATACTTTCCTTATTTCTTCCCACATTCCTAAAATCTATCCATAATCATCTAAGCTGGATATAATAAAGCCAGCTGATCCCAAATATTTTATATTAGGATTCCAACGGCAGAAGTTGTGGAGATTTTTATCATTTCTGACCCTCCCCGACTCTGCTGTGATGGGGCTTAGATACGGAGACCAAACAAACACAGACACAGATTTTTTTTTTTCTTCTCTGTGACCCATGGTGATAGTCCACATATCAATTCAAGTCAAAATCCTAGACGCTTAGTCATAACATTCCTTGGTTTGCTCTAGCTCCCCCTCCAGGCTGTCGTTCTTAATTAGCTGCCCGAAATGATCCCAGGGTGGAGGGCTATAAGGTAAGGCCCTGCTTGGTGGCGATGGAGATGGAGGCTGGAGATGGACGGGGCAGGCTGGAGATGTCCCCTCAGCCGTAAGCCCTGGGAGCAGAGGCCTTGGCCCTGGCACTTCCAGGCCACAGTGTCTCCAACATTGTGGTCTAAGATGTTTGTGAAATCAGGGTGGCCCATGCTGAGATGGGAGCCAGTGGTCACGGTTTTCCAAGGCCGTGGAAAACCGTGGCCACCTTGGGGTGGAAATTCTGGTTGCATGAATCTGCTATCCAGAAAAACAGGTGGCCTGCCTGGCTCCTCCAGAATTCCTCTTGAAGGCACAACCGCATCTATCAGCCTCTGGCAGGACAGTAACCCTTGGCCCCGAAGACAACATGTATCTCAGTTTTGAGTTTTAAGAGCTGAAAAGGGGACGCCTGGGTGGCTCAGCCATTGAGCATCTGCCTTTGACTCAGGGAGTGATCCTGGAGTTTCAGGATCAAGTCCCACATCAGGCTCCCCACAGGAAGCCTGCTTCTCCCTCTCCCTGTGTCTCTGCCTCTCTCTGTGTGTGTCTCTCATGAATAAATAAATAAAATCTTAAAAAAAAAAAAAGAGCTGAAAAGGACACCAAAAACGCCTACCGTGATTGAATAGTGCCCCCTCCCCAAGTTCCATGTCCTGACCCCTGGAACCTATGAATGTGACCATATTTGGGAAAGGAGTCTCGGCAGGTGAAATTAAGTCAAGGACCTCAGGATGAGATCGTCCTGGAATAGGATGGGCCCTACCTTGAACAAACGTCCCTATATGAGACAGAAGAGGAGAGACACACACGGGGAGCAACCGAGGCAGAGACTGGAGCTATGGGACCAGCAGCCAGCAGAGGCGCCCCCAGAGAGAGCACTGCCCGGGCGACCCCTTCATTTCGGACTTCTGGTCTTCAGAACAGTGAGAGAGCACATTTCCGTTGTTGTAAGCCACCTAGTTTGTGGGATTTTATGAGGGCAGCCCCAGGAAAGAAAACCAGCCTCCACAGGAAAACTGGTGAGCGGGATCCCCATGCTCCTCTGCTAGGAGCTTGCACGTTGCCAGCACAGCGCCCTGCTCTACACCAAGGCACTTTGTTGGCTGGACCACATGGAAAGCACCAGGAGGAGAGCAGTAGCTTCAGGGAGACTGTCCCCAAGGGCCACACTGTGGCACGGGCCGAGCCTGACCCATCCAGCTCCCCTTTAGAAGATACAGTCTACGCATCTGTGTGCCCAGAACTGCTTCCAGGGATCAGGACACCGTGTCGATCACGCTGTGCTTTTTAGGATCATTTCCTGCTCCGTCGCTTGTGGTTCTCCCTTAAGGCGAACACCTTCACCTGCAAGACAGACTCCTCTACCCCCACACTCTGCTTGGAGAACAGGGTCCACAAGGGATCTGAGTATCCATTAAACTTGGTCATCCGTTTCCAGTCCAGAGGCAAGCAAGTCCTGCAGCAGAGGGTCACCTGAAGTGTAATCCCCACAGTAGCCTGGAAACTCTTTTCAAGTCTATCTTGCATTTTAAGACCTTTGTCCCCTGTCCCACAGCCATGCTACAGAGCATTTGCACACTGGCAGTCCGTGTACCACATATGCTCACGGATGGGCTCTGTTGGTGGCAGTGTGCCTTCGGATGGTCACGTGTTAGCCACAGGCTCTCCCACCCGCTACTGCCCTACAGTTGCCCATCCATACATGTTACATGTACTTGTACTTGCCTGGCCCCATTTGGGTTTGTGACTCTTTTTTTTAAGATTTTATTTATTTATTCATGAGAGACACAGAGAGAGGCAGAGACACAGGCAGAAGGAGAAGCAGGCTCCCTGCGGGGAGCCCGATGTGGGACTCGATCCCAGGACCCCGGGGTCACGGGCTGGCCAAAGGCAGACGCTCAACCACTGAGCCACCCAGGTGCCCCTGGGTTTGTGACTTGTGCACCATTTAGGGTGTGGTCCCTATGGGTGTCTACCAGCTGTCCTATAATTCTGTTGCAACAGTTACTGCTTCAAATCTGCAGAGCACATATTCAGGCTTTGAAGCCTTTCTGTGATATTGAAATGTTTTGACAGTTGGCCTTGGCCTGTGTTCTCCGTGCTCTGGGCTAAGCCCACTCTGTGGAGAGGCCTAACTAGAGAGCTAGGTGAAATTCTCCGACCATCTTGGACCGAGAACCTTGTGGACATCATGAGTCTTCCAAACTCCTGTGTCCACAAGAGAAGTACCCAGCGTCCCTTAACAGAAAACATCAAGTTCACGGATATCAATCCCTTTCCAAGCTGTGTATCACCCTCTGCCAGCCCCCAGGATCTGTAGTTGAAGAGAAGACCTCTACTGGCTCCCCTACATGCAAGAGAGAGTCCCTCAGATGCTTGATAAAGAGAGGAAGGACACGGCAGATGCAGATCCCAGCTTGTGGTCCCCATTTCCGGGAGGCCATGTGACTGTCATGCCTGGGGGCCCACACTCAGCAGAGCTGCTGGGACCTTCCTTCGGCCACCATAAGACGGTGGGTGGGGAACAGGGTGGGAGGGTTGGACACATTCTCTAAAGGATCCCTGTTCATTTTTCTTACAGAAGCTTCTGGCGAAAGTCCTGGCACACTCTGACTTGCAGAGCTCATCTGGAAAGGCCCAGGTCCACAGGGACACAGAGGCCGAGGTGCCAGGGCCATGCCAGCCCTGTCTCGCCGACCTCGGGAAACCCGTGCTCCCCCAAGACTGCACCGCCCAGCCCAGCTTCTCTTTATGAAGCTGACTTTCTGGAAGGTGTTGAATTCTCTTTCTTTAGGGGCTGTGCTTTCTTTGGACCCTGTGGATCCCTGCTCTGGGTTAAGATAATATTTTGAACAATGTGTGAAAACCATTTGGCTGACTGTGGTCCTCCAGAGCCACCACTACCTTGTGTCCAACTCTGCTGCTGGCACAGCCCTTCGCCCCATCTCCAGGGATTCCTGGGTTTTGGACGCCAGCATGGAGAAAATTTGGCCTTGGAAAATCGGACAGTGACCTCCCTGGGTGTTGGCAGATGTTTTCTGTGCTCAGTGACCTCATCGACTGCGAAGACTGTTGATGTCTGTATGTCTCCCTATAAGAGGAGGCCAGAACCCCCTCCATGGCCTTGGGGTCCTGAGGGTCACCACAGTCCTGGCCACCTCCAGCCACATTCGGTTGTGGGGGATGCGAGGAAAGTGGCAGAGGCTGCCCCACATGCTGCCTTCCTGGGACAACCATCAGGCCAGCTCCAGCTGTGATGGGATTGAAGGGTTGGATCCCAGGTTGGCAGGGGCCACTGTGCGGATCTGGAACCTGGAGGAAGCCTGGAGGGCAGGAGGCTTGGGCCAGGCCCCTGAGCCCTGCCGTCAGCTGCTGAAGCACCACGTGATGTGACTGAAAAGTCACATTTCCAAATGACGCATCCTGCCTTCTCAGACTTCTCACCCGTCCTCCCCAAGCCGGCCTGTCCAGCTGGGCCTACTATTGGGTAAGGCCACAGAGCTCTGAAAGAAAGTCCCTGTCACAGGCTGAATGGCGTTCCACCCAAATTCCTGTGTTGAAGTCCCATCCCTCAGTACCTCAGAATGTCACTGTATTTGGAGATAGGATCTTTGAAATAATGAAAATAAAATTAAGGAATTGGGGAACCCTAATCCAATATGACTGGCATCCTTATAATAAAAAGAGATGAGGACAGAGGGACAGTCACATGAGAACCCAAGAGCAAGATGCCCATCCACAAGACAAGGACAGTGGCCTCAGGAGACAGCAGCCCTGCAGACACCTTCATCTCAGAGCGAAGGCTTCAGAACTATGAGAAAACGAATTTTTGTTGTTTGAACCCCTAAGCCTGTGGTATTTTGTTATGGCGGCCCAAGCAGACCAATAGGGTCCCCACAAGGATCTGAAGAGCGTGAGGTGAAAACATTGCCCAGGAACCAGAACAGCAGATCGACAGCAGCTGACATCCTGCAGGAGTGAAAGAGTGGGTGACTTGGGTTCCCCCAGCCTCCACAGGGCAGGAGTGTGGGTATGGACAACACCCCAACTGACCAACAGGGCCCCTCAGACAGAGGCGACCAATGCCTGTGTGGTCAAGATGACCAACTGGGCTGGGAGGTGAGGAGCAGCTGGAAGGGAGGGCTGGATGAAGAACACCTTCACAAAACCTGAAGACCAAGGAGAGGAGGCCAAGGAGACACAGGCCCTTGGACCTTTGCTCTCATGGATGCCTCCTCACATCCCTCCCCTCACCACAGAGTGCACTCGGCAAGGGGCCCATCTCTCTCCTGAGGCCTTTCTCTGGCAGAGCCCATTCTGACGGAGATTAACACCCCTGAGAGCAGCCTTCAGCCAATGATGGGCAGGAGCAGGAGCATAAATACCTCAGTTCACTCCCCTGGGCGCCATGACTGAGTCCCAGTCACACAAGCCTCTCTTAAGGCTCCTTCCTCTCTATGGCTTAGTTCTCTCCTCCCCTAACCCTGCTTTGGTTGCTGTCCAAATAAACTAGTGTACGTGAACTCCAGGTTCAGGGTCGGCTTCTGGAAATGCCCCCTCTGGCACCAGTTCTGTGCCTGCGAAAGAGAGTGGAGCCTCAGTGCCTCACGACACAGGGGTTTCAAAATTGCCCAAGCTCCACACCAATAAAGACCTGGCTTCCAAAAACCACGTTCCGCTTGTCGAATGTCTCCCCTTTCTTCATCATCTGAGAGTCCCAGCTTTGGAGGAGAAAATAATGGCTTCCCTGAGGGGGGTGGCCAAAGATGGTTCCAATCCTGGAGCCAAGGTGTGAGCTCTGGAAGACTAATTCCTAACCCTATTTGTGGGTAAGAGCCTTGGCTGTTTCTCGCCGCCAACACTGCTCTGGTTTATATCTGGAAAAGCTGGCAGAGAGGGGTCTGGAGCAGGCTCATGGGGGATCCCAAGGCCATTCCCCATCCCCCCGCAGCCGGGTGGGGATATGCCCTCTGCCTCCTGTCCCTGTGGTGGTTTCTCCACCGTCGTGAAGGCCACTGCACAGTAGCAATCAGTGTCATATTGCTTTTTTAAATTGTCTTTGATTTACCAATTCTAGCCCATTTGGATAAACAAAGCAAAACCATGCTCTCTCTCTGGTTTCTAAATGCTCTTTTTTGGGTGTCTCCTGGAAGCCCGTGTATTCCTTCCCTTTCAGGGTTCCCTTGGGGAATCGAAAGGTCTAGAAATACCAAATTCCAAGGGAGGTAAGGTGAATTTATCATGCAAATGGCAGAAAATCTCTCAAATAAAGTCCCTTCAAAAGCCAGGCAAGCACCTGGGTGGCTGCCTTCAGCTCAGGGCTCAGGGCGTGACCCTGGAGTCCCGGGATCGAGTCCCACCTCGGGCTCCCTGCATGGAGCCTGCTTCTCCCTCTGCCTGTGTCTCTTCCTCTCTCTCTGTGTCTCTCATGAATAAATACATAAATAAAATCTTAAAAAAAAAGAAGCCAGGAGAGCTTGGGAAGATTGGAGCTCCTGATGGAGCAAAGACAGGCCACGTCTCCCCGTCTAAGAGCCATCTTGTGGTAGAAACCGCTCAAGGCTTGGGAGCCAAACAGGTCTGGACTCTTGTCCTGTCTGCGTCGGCCCCTGCCCCCCTACAGGTCTCTGCTCCCTGCAGCTCAGCTGCTCATCTGGGATATGGGTAAAAGGCCAGCATGGATACCTGAAAAGCATCCGGTCTGTGTCGGGGACACAGGAGCCTCGCACTGGTCATCCCTGTGGCCTTCTTTACATTTCCAAAACACAAAGTGTATTTACTTCTCCTGGGGAAAAAAAAAATCCCTGCTCCCCTCTGTCAGCCAGATAGTGCAGGAGATAAGAAATGGGATTTAAAACGAAAGCCTTTAAATTAACAAGGCAGGAAACCACAAATGTTGGAGAGGATGCGGAGAAAAGGGAACCCTCTTACACTGTTGGTGGGAATGTGAACTGGGGCAGCCACTCTGGAAAACTGTGTGGAGATTCCTCAAAGAGTTAAAAATAGACCTGCCCTATGACCCAGCAATTGCACTGCTGGGGATTTACCCCAAAGATACAGATGCAATGAAACGCCGGGACACCTGCACCCCGATGTTTCTAGCAGCAATGGCCATAATAGCCAAACTGTGGAAGGAGCCTCGGTGTCCATCGAAAGATGAATGGATAAAGGAGATGTGGTCTATGTATACAATGGAATATTACTCAGCCATTAGAAATGACAAATACCCACCATTTGCTTCAACGTGGATGGAACTGGAGGGTATTATGCTGAGTGAAGTAAGTCAGTCGGAGAAGGACAAACATTATATGTTCTCATTCATGTGGGGAATATAAATAATAGTGAAAGGGAATATAAGGGAAGGGAGAAGAAATGTGTGGGAATATCAGAAAGGGAGACAGAACGTAAAGACTCCTAACTCTGGGAAACGAACTAGGGGTGGTAGAAGGGGAGGAGGGCGGGGGTGGGAGTGAATGGGTGACGGGCACTTGGGGTTATTCTGTATGTTAGTAAATTGAACACCAATAAAAAAAAGATATTAAAAAAAATAAAAATAAAACGAAGCCTTTTAATTCCTAAAGTTTTCATTTGCTTGGAGGCCTCATGTCCCCCTCATGCAGCCCCACTTGGAGGAGCAACTCAGGTAATTTGGGGGTTTGCCTTCAACTCCCTTGCTGGATATCAGGGCTCCAGATGGGCTCTGGCCTCCATGGAAGGGACTGGGGACCCGCAGGGCGGAGGCTTTCAGAGCAGCCACCTGCCTTCTCCACCGGGAGGGAATGTCTCTCCCAGGGCCCTCCCAGGGGTGTGGAGGCGTGGGCCCTCATGCCTGTCCTCCTTTCTGGACGGTTCTGTGGTGATGGTGCTGCTCCCCAGCCTCAGAGCAGACGCCTCTTCATCTCCCGACCGCTCTCGTTACTCCAGAGCACACAGTCCCCGCTTACCAGCTGCCCGGCAAGTCTCCCCAATAACTAATTCTGTAATCAACACTTCCTGCCCTGTTTTCCAGCTCCCGTATGAGCGAGGCCGACCTACAGATCCCATCCAAACAGTGGGCAGTTGCTTCCTGACCAAGCTGCTTTCAAGAACCACAGGGACGTTTGTATCAAAATTCAGTTATTTAAACACCAAAAATATAAAGGCTGCTCACAACTCCGAGTCTGTCCGTGCACAGCGCCCTTTCCTCGCTGTTGTGAATCAAAAGGGAGCAGAGAAAAGCTGTCTGTCTGCCCAGTGACACCCTAGTAACTGCCAGGTCCACTGGGTCCCAGTCGACACTGACCGGCCAGGCCGACAAGGTGACCACAGAGTGAGCAGTCCTTGGACCCTGCGGCCCACCCTCAGCTCCAAACCAGCAACTTGTCTTCTAACGCCCCCCTTAGTCAACATAAAGCAAAGCAAGAATGGGGGACATGCAGTCTGGGCTGCTCCACCAGGCATCTGCACCCCATTAATCAGCACCCCTGACCCGGCCATTGGCATGGAGGGCTGGACCGTGAGAGGATGAGGTGCTCCCCTTCATGCCAATTATTTGCTGCCTCAAGTTGGATTCTAGAAGAAAAGTGTCACTTCTTCAAACATTTCAGTGGCTAGACCCAACCCCCAGCCCCAACCCCATCCAGATGGTCACCAAACTGTCTGCATTAGCAAATCGAATACTGATTATTCATTCTTTCCATGCTGACTTCTCCCATCCGGGGAACTGTGGTCTTCCCTGAGCTTGCCAACCAGGTGGTGGACAGTGGTCAGAGGCCGGCTGCCGCCGGGTTCAGCTCCAGGCTCTGCCAACTTCTCTGAACTGGCTTCACCTCTCTGAACCTCAGCTCCTCCTCTGTGGTAAAAGGAGGATATGAACACGAGAACCTCCCTCACTGGGTTGGCAACGTATTTAATCACTTAAATCAGTGTCTGACAGTAGCAAGGGCTCTGAACCTGTTGCTTCTTTTGCTGATCGCCCTTACTTGCAACCGGCGTGCAGACGTCACAAAGAAGTTTAGGTTCTAAATCCACCATCTCGAATCCAGCAATTTGTGCACCATCCCACACCTGCCAGGGTTCCACTGGAAGGTGAGGTTGGATGTGTGCAAACTGACTGTGCTTTAGTCAGGGGTGGATGGAGTGTGCTTTAAAATTCGTGTGTGCACAATGGGCGACTATTGCACCAAGCAAGGCCGCTCTCCCGCTCCAGGCGTACCACAGCCCAGCGCAGGTGAGCAGGTGAGGGGTACTCACGGAGGTGGTGCGCGTAGCGGAGGTGGAACACATCGCAGCCGTGCACGTGATGGTAGAGGGTCTTCTCGATCAGGTCCTGCGGCTCATACCCGGTCAGCTCGGTCACCCTGGGGGCGGACAGTGGCTCGGTGTGTTACACTGCTCTGCAGATCGCCTTTCATTTAAACTAATATTGGTTTTGCCAACTAATCAAGTGCTAAAAGGCTCAGGGTGGGGGGTGATGTTGGTTTTGGAAAGGGAGAATGATCTTTTTTACAAGAAGAGAGTCTTTGAACTCTAGCCCAGTACAGGATGTAGCACTATTCATGAGCGGGAATGTTCTGAAACGACTGGTGAGAAGAGCCTTTGGGATGGCTTAAAATGCTTTCCTTTTTCTGGGTGAAGCTTATGTGGGGGCGCTTACAAGTGCACTTTGATGCTGCTATTGGGAGAAAGAACCACTCTCCAGGGGGCTTTTGGGTGACAGTCCAGTGGGAACCATTTTTTTTTTATTATTGTGGTAAAATGTGCATAACAGAAACTTTTGCCATTTTAACCATTTTTAAGTCTGCATTTAGTGGCAATGACTACATCCACAATGCTGTGTGACCAGCCCAATTCCATCTCCAGAGCTCCCCATGCCCCCCCCAACCCCAGCTTCTATCTCTATGAATCTTTCTATTCTAGATATCTCGTAGGAGTGAAATGATTTGGTCTATATCCTTTTGTGTCTGGCTTCTTTCACCTGGCATCATGTTTTCAAGATTGGCCCATGTTGTAGCGTGTGACAGGATGTCATTCATTTTTATGTTTGGGTAATAGTCTATTCTATGGAGATATCACTTTTTTTTTTTTTTTTGGCCACCTGGGTGGTGTCCACATCCCAGCTACTGTGTGTGCGGGCCAGTACGCCCCACACAGGACACGGCTGAACGGCACAGTGGTCTCAGGATGCTCTGGTTGGACGGTGGCATTCACAGACTAGCTGGAGACATGCAAGCCTCACATCATGGGGGGACTCTTGTGCAGGCCCCAGAAGATAGTATATCAACACCCGAAAACAAGGTACATCTGATGGCGAAAGGGCAGCATGTTCCCGGTGCTTTCCTGCCATTACCACCTCTCTGTTCTCATCAAGTCCCAGGAATGTTGAATTCCCACGTCAGCTCTTTGAAGAAAAGTGGCTCTCAAGGTCCAAGACCACATCATCACTGGCGTTTGGATCACTCCATTCAGAGTTGAAAATGGCATGTGGCAATGGTGTCATATCCCAAGGCCTTGGGCAACTGAGTGGGGAGCGGTGCCCTTGGAGGAGGTGGCCGAAACGTCTTGGTGACAGATATTCAAGAACAGTTGAAAGAGGACAAGAAGGTATTGCAAAGGAAGGGAGGCCCTGGTGAGAAGTCAGTCCTGGAGCGGGGAGCAGAGCTAGGGTCTGAGGACGGCCGGGACTGGGGGTCCTGTTGGCTTGATTTCGAAATGTTGGCTGTAAATTAAACGGGGAAACTTGACCTCATTTCATTCCGTAACCCGCTCCCCTTTCTGTTGAGTTCTGTGCCGGCTTCGGGTCATAAATCTCCGAGAGCTTCATATTTCCCTGGAATCGCTCACTATTTGGTGTACACATTTCCATGGTGTTCCTCCGGGGCGGGAAGGAGATGAGGCTGGAGGTAGGTGGAGAGGGAACTTGCCACAGCCTCTCAGGGCTCGGGGGACTTGTCTAAAGGCCACCTAGAACTTCAGACCCCATTAGAGTCTAACTGTGTGGCAGGAAAGCTGAGATCTGGCTTCTCCCCCCCAAAGAAAACCAGGCATCTCTACGGTGTGGGGATGAAAGAGGCTTCCCAGACCCTTTGGAAGTAGAGTTACAGAACAACGGCCCCGAACGTGTAAATGAATCAGAAACACATGTATTAAGTTTCTCATCAAAGTACACGCTGGTTTTAAAAATTAAAGGGAAAGAGAAGGGTCTGGCAGCAAGCCCTCCTGGTTTTTTCCAAACCTCCAGTGTCTGAAGACCTGTCAGAGGGATTTGCCAAACCCCAAACATGGCTGGGTTCACCCATCCTTAGCAAAAGCACCAGCTACAGTTTCAAAGTGAAATACCACAAAACCCCGATGAACCAAATTTCAGGTTATGCTGAGTTCAGTTGTGTCTGGGATTACACGGGGTGGGGGGCCAAGCGGCCACCCCCCAGGCCCCTGTGACTCTACGGCTGCTGGGCTTCAAGCCAACCCCTCACTGTGGCTTCTGGGGTTTGGATGTGGGAGCCGACATCTCCCACCCCGCCGGGCCATTCCGCCGACCTCTGGGTCCCGGGTCAGCCCCCCTGTCCCCCAGCCCAGAGGCCTATCAAAGAAGGAGCTGCAGCAGACTAGAGACCAGAGCGAGAGTGAAGAATTCTCCAGCTCATTCGAAGCATCTCCTAGATGACTGGAGTTCTGACGCTTTGCTAGAAGCCTCTGGCACTTAGCTGATAGAACACAGGGGACTTCTGCAGAGCCGGGGCTCTTCTCAAGATCGCTGTCTTTCTTTCCTACTCACCTCAGGGGTGCAGCCCTGGGTACGACCCTCACCCAGAAGTGGAGGAAAGCTGGTGTTCTCGAAAGGCCCTGCCTGGGGCTCCCTCCAGACACAGTCTGGCCTGTAAGCTAACCTCGGATGCCCTCTTCTGCAAAGCCCTCGCTCGGTTTGTCCTTCGTGTTTCAAAGCCATGTGCATCGAGCGATGTGAGAAGACCTGAGATCTCTTCTCCGGGGACATCTCCCTCTTTCCTCTTCTAGAGAATTCACTGAGCCTCAGAGGCGAATTCTCCTTGAGTTGTCAAAGGAAAACTAGGAGACAGACATAACACGGGAGACCCCAGTCGTATCCTCCCAAGTGTCTAAAATAATGAATTTGTGCAGCTGGAATTCCTTTCAGTTCAGCTTTTAGAAGTGGCTCCTGAATCCAGAAAGAACGCCTTCCCACCGCCTGGCTGTCACTTCCGTCACCCCCAGGCGGCCCACCCAGCCGGGCCCCTCTCCTGGCAGGTGCCCGTCTCTGCTGCAGGCAAACAGCACTTGCCAGCGTTGGACCAGCCCAAAGGTCCTGGTCTCCTTGCCCCAAAGAGTTATGTGTACTCTTCGCTTGGAGTTCCTGGGCTACAACAGCAACCTCTGTCATTTCTCTGCCTTCGAGTGGTTCTGAGGCTCGGAGGTGTGCTAACGATGAACTAGGCTAATTCGTGTCTATGCCTCTTGCCCTTGACGAGATAGGTTTTTTTTCCCCCATAATGGTTTAAAATGACCAATTTTATGTGTATTTTACCACAATAAAAAATGTTGGGGAAAAATATAAATCTTAGCAAAATTATATATATTTATATTTACATATTTCTATTTTATATATATATAAAGAGAGAGAGAGAATGAGATCTCCTTTTTCCCAGAAAGCTCGGGGTCTCTGAACATTTATTCCTCCCGTATAGCTGGGGACTCCAAGGGGCTAACAGGCAAGTGGCTCACCTTGGAGGTATATCAGGCTTTTTTACTTTTACAAATGCTTCATGTCTATTATCAAATTTCATCTTCCCTAACAGCCTGTGGGGAGCCGAGTGGGCAGGACAGGGTTTACTTATTTTTTTTTTTTTAACAGATGAGAGAATGGAAGCCCGCAGAAGCCCCAGAAGCCCTGGGGAGGCCCGGCTGCTCCAGCACACACCTCCCCTTTGCGGCGGGCTTGGGCCTGCGACAGGCCTAGCGACACAACCAGTCAGTGCTCCTGCCTCATTCCCTCTGACTGGCAGGCATCCTCAAGTGTGAGGGGAAAGGACAGTTGAGAGAGACGGTTCAGGGGCCGCTGCGTCTTCGCCCTCCCCTCCAGCCAGGCCAGGGGGTGCCCTCCCAGCCCAGGCCCCGATGGGGCACCTCCCGAGCTCGTGGTCCCAGCTTTCCCCGGGGAAGGCCACCTGTCTGCTCGCAGCCTCAGCCCTGGTGGCTCCGATGGCCTCCCACCAGCCTGCGTCGACAGCCCCCCCACAACCCACACTACTCCGATTTTAAAATTTTCATGGTCCCACCTACGTGACGGAGATGCAAGACAGAGTCCCGACCTCATGGGGCTTCAGAAAAGGCTAACGTGTCCACGACACGTATTACCAGCTCCCACTCCAGTGAGATGTTGAAGATAGAAGTAAATAATATAAAGCAAGTCCCTGGAGAAGCTGGTCACTCCCGAGTCCTAAAGCCGGTGGCAATCCTTGCAATTCATGACCTGGTCCACTGAATCCCTTTCTAACTCGCATTCTGTGACTTATCCCTCACCACGTTTTGTCTCCACTGTGTAGCTTTCAGGCCCGTTGCCACCATCCGTAGGAGCAGCAGGTGCCCAACTCACCTGGAATCCAGGAATATCAGCTTCAGGTCGAGGCTGGCCCTGAACATGAACATGTTACTGTGCAGCTTGATTTCTGTGATGGCACTGGGCGGCAGCGACTGGCCCACGGCCACCAGCCCCACAATCTGGTAGCACGAGTCGTACAGGGACATGTCCAGCATATATTGCCTAATCTTCAGGTAGCCGCTGCAGTGGATGACCTGGGAGAGCAGAGCGGGGGTGAGCCGCCGGCAGCCCCAGGGCCACCGTGGCACCCACGACCCCTGGCTCTGGGCCTGCTGGCCTTCTCGAGCGGGCTGGACTATCCCCAGCCCGGCCTCCCCTGAGCTGCGGCCTGACCAGCTGACAGATGCCCGATTCACCGCTCGGAAGGAACGAGGCTTCTTCCTTAGGAAACAAGATCACGCTACAATGTAAGGGTTGCCTCACCCAGTTGGCTCTGCTCCAGTAACCCTACCGGTTAAGGCTCTAACACCTAATGGATTGATGTATAATTAGCTCATCACCAAGTCACTATTATTTTTTTTAATTTATTTATTCATGAGAGATACACAGAGAGAGGCAGAGACACAGGCAGAGGGAGAAGCAGGCTCCATGAGGGGAACCCGATGTGGGACTTGATCCCAGGACCCCGGGGTCACGCCTTGAGCCAAAGGCAGACGCTCAACCACTGAGCCACCTGGGCATCCCACCAAGTCACTATTAAATGGCACAAGCGAAACACCACGGGAAAGTAACCATTGGTTCCATGATGCTCTTCGACTCCCAGCCCCCCTGGATTTGACGTCTGTTAATGTGAGGTTTATGTCACTTGACAAGCTATGCCATTCCGGGAAATTAAGAATTCCTCCAGGAGAATCAAAAGAGGCTGCCTTTTCATGTATTTTTATTTTGTTTTGTTGGCTCTATTTATAACTCAAGATTTTATCCCCTTGTAATAAGCAATAAGCCAGAGTGGCGGTATAGAAACCCCCGAGGCAGCCAAAACCCACGCAGGAGAGAACGTATAGTGTCCCAAATGTCCCAGGATTGGCAGCATTTGTATAAGTTAGTGTCAATAAAATCTCCAAAGGGTCGCAATCATCACGTGACAACAGCGATGCACAGTCAAAATCCCCAGTTCTCTTTTCAAAAACCTTCCGGCACGACCCCTGAACGCATTGTGTTTAGAGCTGCAACAGACCTGAAAATCCGCCCAGTCTATTGTCCCATCTTACTGATGAGGAAACTGAGGACAAGGTGGGTGATGTATTTTGCTTATGATTAGACAGTTAATAAGTGGCAGAAATAATTCAAGACCCAAGTCTGTTGGGTACAAGGCAGTGCTGACGGTTCCTCACCCTTGGTCAAAACAGGCATAGAGTCTGGGTCAGCAAATAAGAAACGTATCCCCAAACTATAAAACAGTGAGGTCAGGGCACCTGGGGTGGCTCAGTCAATTGAGGGACCTGCTCTTGGTTTTGGCTCAGGTTGTGATCTCAGAGTCGTGGGATCCAGTCCTGTGTAGGGCTCCACACTCAGGGGGAGTCTGCTGGAGATTCCCTTTCTCCCTCTGCCCCTCTCCCCACCTCTCTAAACAAACAAATAAAATCTAAAAAAAAAAAAAAAAAAAAAAAAACCAAACAAACAAAAAAACAGATTGAGGTAAACTTAAAGGAAAGAGTTCAGCCTGGGGTTCAAAGGAGGAGGCTGAGGAGAGGCTGAAGGAGGGGCAGCCCCTGGGGTGGAGGAGTTAAGGAGGAGCACCTAGAGAGGACAAAGGTACAGAGGCACAAAACTGTCCCCCTCTCTTGACCCCACCTTCCCTCCTTTCCTAACGTGCAAATACTCCTGCACAAGGCCCCCATCCCCTCCAGCTCCAGAGTGATGGGCTCACGACCCCTCTCCTCTGAGGTGGGAGAAACGGTTAACTTCAGATTCCAGAGAGGAAGCAGAAGCGGGGAAGGGGGGTGCTCAGCACAGATTCCCCCCACCTGCCCTTGCTTCTGGGAGTGGCTGACTCTGGCGCTGAGGCACCACGCTGCCCTGCTGTGGGCCCTTCTGGGGACCTGCTCCTGGACCCTGGAGCTAGCCAAGCAGGGGGCCACGTCCAGCAGAGAAGTGCAGCCAGGAGGAGCTCTGCCCCTTAGCCTGTGGGCCTTCTGCTGGTCATCTCCCTTCTCTGCTTGCGTCCCCGGTAATCATAAAATGGGGCAATAATACTCCTCTCAGAGGGTGGCTATGACCATTAATTAACTAGATCGGGGATGCCTGGGTGGCTCAGTGGTTGAGCATTTATTTGCCTTTGGCTCAGGTTGTGATCCTGAGGTCCTGGGATCGAGTCCTGCATCGGGCTCCCCGCAGGGAGCCTGCTTCTCCCTCTGCCTGTGTCCCTGTCTCTCTGTGTGTCTCTCATGAATAAGTAAATAAAATCTTTAAAAAATAACAAAATAAATTAACCAGATGAGATGCTGCTGCTGGAAGCTCTTTGCCTTCAGAATGGGTTCTATCCTTAGTTGAGCACATTGTAGCCATCATCACTGGGTTTGGCCAAACATTGGAGGGAAGAAGCAACATTTCTGTGCTCGCTGCGGACCCCATGATATGGATTCCCGGTAAACTCTTGGGGCAGGTACCAAAGGAAAATTCTACCCTTGGCCACATGTGTTCCTGATCTCGTCTGACGAAATCCAGTCTTCTTGCAATATCCTTGTAAGAGACCAGCTCTCATACCTGCTGCAGGAGCAGCTGTGAGCAGCCTCACTAGAAAGTTCTACAGCAGGCATAGTGAAACGTTTGGGTCCCTGTGCTTCGTGTCTGCAGATGTTCGTGGATAGGAAGCAAAATATAAAACAGTGAAGACCCACCATGCCTCCTTCCTCCCTCCCCTCACACGAGGCTCCTCCTACCTTGTAGCCGCTGCACGTCAGGCCTGCATTTCTTTTTGCCAGGACGCACTTCATCCGCAGAAAGAACGACCTCTCGATCTCATACTCTGAAAGCAGGAGTGAGGTTAGATTGGCCAACTGTCCCATGATGCTTCCCCCGATCCTGACCCACAATATCAAGCAACCCCCAGGACCAGGTCAGTCAGCCAGAGGCCTCATCCCAGAATGCCCAGACCCTGACCCAGAGAGTTTCTGCCTGTGGCTGGGACCTAGGCCGGATGGAGACACTGGCCCAGTCCTGGCCTGGCTTCCACATGCTCCAGAGGAAGGCAGCCGGGAACATGGCCATAGAGAGAACTCATGAGACACCAACCGGGAGCCAATATGAGGACTGTAAGTGCAGGGGCCCTGGCCTCGCTCAACATGCCCGTGGTCCCCTCCGGGCAGGCACAGAGAGGCCTGACACCAGAAGAATCGCCTTGGCCAGCCCTGGGGTGGGTGTCTGAGTTGGCCAGGAAGGCCCAGAAGCATCTGACTTCCCTCAGGCTAGAGGATAATGAGTCAGGGTTCACAGGTACAGCCCTTTCCCCAGCAGAGGGAGACAGCCCCAGGGTACCTCCTGCCAGCTGTGCCCGTAGGCACTGATACTGCCTGAGACTACCATGGAATGGGGAAGAGAACCCAAGAGACCCACTCACTTGGTCAGATCCAAGCTTTGCCCTCATAGATAGCCCCGGTCCAACCACCCCTCCTTTCTCGACTGCTCTGACCCTCCCCATTTAATATTTCCCAAAGGCCTTACCCACCAATCTCTGACCTCCCTATTGCAAATGCAAGCGAGTCCCCTAAGGAAACACCCTGTGCTTCAGTGAGCAGATGCCAGTTCTCTGGAATGATGTGCCCATGCCCCTGGGTAAGGGTGAGGGCGCTCCACTCCTAATAAACAGCTATTTGGTGGCAGTTAATAAATTAATTTTTAAAGAAAGGTTACCATTAGCAGTAACCCAGGGGGAGAAAATTGCCTGTAAGGCTCCTCCCCCACCCCACTCTTGGAGGGGCGGTCACATTTACCCAGAATTCCTCTGTAGCCACCCCAGAGTCTGTGAGGCATAAGCTTCCCGGCTGCCTGTCTGCATCATTTCCAGCCACACACTGAGGTGTGGATGCTCAGGTCTAAACAACTGCACCCGGTAGTTAACCATCCAGTTTTGGAGAAAACCAACAACACAAACACCATGAATGAAACAGCAGGACGAGTTCAGATGCGGAAAACCACCTCTGTGGATGAGAAGCTGAGGAGCAGTCCCAGGGCCCCGTGAACCTCAGACCTTATGCACCCAGGTGAAACGAATCCGTGGGTAACCCCCCCTCTCCTGGACCTCTGTGCTTCTCTTGTGTGGTTGCTACACCTCAGACATGAACCCCACGGGACCTGGGATTGGAAGGGTCTCATGATATTCCCAAGACTCATTTGCTGTGATTTTATAAACACTTAATTTAAAGCTATGACATGGAAGGGTAACGTGAAACCAGAGCTCATGGGAGAAAGCCCATTTCTGTGTAACCAACACATTGTGGAACTTTCTAGAACAATAACAACACAGAGTCTTAGGAGCTCTCTTAAGACTCCTGCTGCCTTTTCCAGCTTTAAACAACCCCACAGTTGTTTAAGAATGAGACCCCTTCCCAGCCCTCATTTTGCTAGAAATTACTTCTTCAGAGCTTATCTGTGTGCACGGATATGGCCAGACCGTTTACAAGGACTTAAGAGTTACAGCCAGAGGCCGGACACCTGGTATCCATAGCAGGACACCTGGGTGGCTCAGTCGGTTAAGCGTCTGCCTTGGGCTCAGGTCATGCATGCTCTCAGGGTCCTGGGATCGAGCCTTGCATCGGGCTCCCTGCTCAGCGGGGAGTCTGCTTCTCCCTCTGCACCACCCTCCGCTTGTGCTCTCTCTCCCTCACACACACACTCTCTCTCTCAAATAGGCAAATAAAATCTTTTTTAAAAATGAGTCAACGGACCATAGCTGCAAGGAAGCCTGCATCTCATCAGAAACTAGCTTAGCAGGTCTCTCTCGCTGGTAAGGAAGAATGAGACTCATGGTGACTATGTCTGGGGCTAAGAACACGGGGACCACCGAGCTGTTCCCGCGGGTGGTTTTAAAACAGTGTGCTCGGGGATCCCTGGGTGGCTCAGCGGTTTATTGCCTGCCTTCAGCCCAGGGCATGATCCTGGAGACCCGGATCGAGTCCCACATCGGGCTCCCTGCATGAAGCCTGCTTCTCCCTCTGCCTGTGTCTCTGCCTCCCTCTCTCTGTGTCTCTCATGAATAAATAAATAAATTCTTTAAAAATAAAAATAAAATAAAATAAAATAATAAAATAAAATAAAATAAAATAAAACAGTGTGCTCTTCTGCAGTCTCTCCTTCTAGCCTGAGAACGGCCCTTCTCAGGAGGAGGCAGTAAGAGCGGAACCCCAGTTTTTCTCCAGCAGGCTACCCCAGTCTACCATGTTTGGTGTCTCTTCCTTTGCATTTTGTTCTATGGGGAATTGGGGCCACGTTGGGATCCCAGAGTTCACAGCAGAGAAGAGACCCATTGATCAACATGCCAGTTGGTCTCTTTGGTCTGTCAGAGGGACTTACAGAGCCAGGGCCCCAGAACGAGTTCTTCTGTGTCTTCCTAGCATGGACTGCAAGTATAACTTAGGGAGTGACTCATCTGTGTAACGATGTGCTTCACATCCTCCACCGAATGTCACACCACATTATGGCCCTACACTTACGACAGGAAGACCCCAGTCCATGCATGTGTAGTAATGGTACTGTCAGGTGGAAGATCGTGTCCCCCACATGGAGATAGGCCAGTGAGGTGGACCTGCCTCCGTCTAGACCAGGCTTCTTAACTGATTCATGGTGCCATGGCATAAGCCCCACAGATTCCTACCCGGAAAAACGTATTTAAGTGCAGAAGATAAAATACATAAATACATGAGATCACAAGTGGAACCAACTTATAGTGAAAACAGTTAACCCTAACAGGAAAACAAGTGGTGATGTGGTTGTAAATGTGCTGCTTTATCCACGCATTAAAGAACACAATCCAGTAGCGGGCCTCGTAACTCCAGAAATTTCGAGGCAGCAATGCGCATGAGAGCTAAGTTTAAATATCTGCGAGAACTGTAAAGTGAAATGAAAGTGGGTGGGATTCCCATTGTTGGCAAAGCCACGGGTGCCAGTGGGAGTGAGGAGCCATACTGTCCATAATCTAGAAGCAAAGGGAATGCCACATGTCAACCTGGTAGATAAAGATGTAACTCTCCCCACGCAGTTTCACAGACCCCCTGAGTTCTCTGGGGGACCCTCTGGTTAAGAAGCCCAGATCTAGACCTGTGTCCCAAGGGCGCATTAGGGTCGAACCCTTCGACCACTTTATTTTACCTCCTACCAGCGCCTGTCATGGTCTCTGGCACGAGAAACGGGATCAATAGTGTCGCTTCAAAGGCCAGAGGCATCAAAGCAAATCCCCACGCCGTGTGTTTGCTGGAGAGGCCCAGCTGGGCAGCCCCAGTCACGCTTCCCCTCGGCAGCGTGGGAAGCAAGACCCTCAGGTCACCTCGAAGAGCTTCGTCTGGTTTTCATTCTGGTTTCTTTTCATCTGGAGGAAATACCTTGGAGCAGGTGATGGTGAAGAGGCTGGTGGGCCGCGAGGACCGCTGTCATCTCGTCGTGGTCGGAAGGATGGATGTACTCATAAATGCTGTTGCCCGTGAGCTCCACCTGCCGCAGAGGGAAGGGGAGGGTCAGAAGTCCTCTCGGGGTTGCCCGGGGAGGGGGGGCCAAGGAGGGGCAGGTGTACAGGAGGTATGCACTGCCGGGGACAGGGCTTCGACCTCAGCTCGCAGCGCACACCTTCTCCACATGCAGAGACATGTGTCTTCTCTCAAGCAGCGCCCTGAACCGTCTCCCACGTGGGGACTGGGGCCCAAAGCCAAGACAGGCCTAAGCAGGAGGAACTGGGCCGTGAAGGAGGAAAAGGTGGACCATGGAGGGGGGTGACCTGGTGGCCCTGGGCAGTAGCCTTTATATAGGAGGCAGCTCACAACAGACTGGAGCCAGGGCCTTGCCCTCCACCTCACTCCCATGCTGCCTGAGGAGACGGGCCAGGCCGGGACACCTGACCAGACCACAGTCACTGCGAGAGCCACGTCCTCTCAGAGGCTGAGCAGGTGGGAGCCACGGGGGCTCCACTGCACCTGAGGAGGGCTCACCGGCCGACAAAGGCCCTCTCTCCTTCAGTGCTGAGCTGCTGTGCCCCTCAGGCACCGCCAGGCCTCTCACACGTTGCCAGAAACATGTCCCTAACCTTCTGAATCTGGGATGACTGGGTGACCCAGTGGCTCCGGCCCACGGGTGACCTGCAGGAAAGTCTGGGCCCACTCCAGGTAGCCACATGACAGGGTGGTTATTTCTGGGGCTTGCTACCCCAGCGCCTGGACACCACCTACTTCCAGGCACACCCTGCAGAGGACGCGATGGCAGGCCTGGAGGTCACGTGCATGTTGGACAGGACCCTGCTTTGCAGGTACGGGAGTCTCTAGGAAAACTCCAGCTTTGGGACCTTTCCACCGAGGTCCCTGGTGATTTGATGCCTGAACTGGAGAACTCTTCTATTGTTCTCCCAAACCTAAGTGCGGGGAGAGGGGAAGTTAGAGAGTCTCAAGACCTGGACACCCTTACCCATCCAAAGATGGGCAGTGCCATAGAATGTTCCAGAGACTATGACTGTCAGAAAGGGCCTTCTGAGTAGCAGTGAGTGGATCCTATTTTAGAGACCCAAGAGTGCGGATGAGAACAGTGAATCAGTGCACCGGGATTGGTCAGAAGCCCAGGGCAGTGAGGGCTCTTCCATCACAGCCGGGAGGAGCCCCGAAGCCCAGAGTGTGGAAGAAACAAAGCATGTGAGAACAGCACAGAACCGTGGGCAGGCCTGAAGAACTTTCTCTGCTCTGCCCCACGGAGGGAGGGCCAGCTAAAAGAGCAAAGGGAGGCTTGTGAGTGCCTTGCCCGTAACCACCCCCTCGTTATTTTTAAGTGTGTCATGCTACGTGTTTGTCACTGGTCTCAATCAGAGCAGAGATAACATGATCTTGTGCAAAGGGGCAGCGTGGACCGTGCCACCTCACGCAGCAGGGCAACCGCAGCCAGGCAATTTAATGGACAAGGTCTCCTGGGAGCCACCGGTCCAAATTAGCATCCAGGCCATCGGCTCTTTACTTGGGACCAAGTAATTTACCCCAGTCCTCTGGCCAGTTCTTCCAATTTGTTAAGACGTATGAGTTACCATTTTATTCAGAACCAACTATGTTTCTGGCCCACTAACTAATCTTGTCCCTAAAACGGCTTTCACAGTCCTGTTTTCTGCATGATTCATGGAATGTTTCTTTCCAATATTATGCCAACGGAGGAAGGGAGAGAATCCTGTTACAGAGAGCCTCCCTACCTCCCCACTGGACACTCACCTCCCAAACCTGGCACTTGCGCTAATGGCCCTAAAGGGGATTTGCCTATGACCACAGTTATTATGAGAGTTGATTAAAAAACAATGAGGATTAAGAACTAAATGTTCTTCTTTCAAATCATTTCTATTTATCCTTAAAACATTTCCCAAAAATCAGCAACCAACGGACTTAAACCAGTTAAGTCAGCCATTCAGGACAGGACTATCTCGCCTTCCCTGGGGACAATGATGGAGGTTCTTTGTGAACCTCCCTTGTGAAAGGGATTGGCTAATCAGTAACAGACTGGCTGGTTTTTGTTTTCAATCGATTCACAATTTCAATGGTTTATTTTTATTTTAAAGATATTTTATTTAGTTATTCATGAGAGACACAGAGGGAGAGGCAGAGACACAGGCAGAGGGAGAAGCAGGCTCCCTGCAGGGAGCCCAATATGGGACTCGATCCCAGGCCCCTGGGATCATGACCTGAGCCGAAGGCAGAGGCTCAACCACTGAGCAACCCAGGCGTCCCTCAATGATTTATTTTTATTTTTTATTTTTTATTTTATTTTTATTTTTTTAAATTTTTATTTATTTATGATAGAGAGAGAGAGAGAGGCAGAGACACAGGCAGAGGGAGAAGCAGGCTCCATGCACCGGGAGCCCGATGTGGGATTCGATCCCGGGTCTCCAGGATCGCACTCTGGGCCAAAGGCAGGCGCCAAACCGCTGCGCCACCCAGGGATCCCAATTTTTTATTTTTTTAATGATTTATTTTTAAAATGAAAAAGTCACAAGATTGAATTTTTTATGTGTTGGCCTACCATTTCTCCCTTACTCATGGTTTTAGGGAAAAAAATGAGCATTTCGGTTTGCTCTCAGTTCTTCATCAGAAAAAAGTGTCTTCTTCTTAGAGAAAGTATATTTATATACTTGCAAAACGACTCGCATCTGTCCTTACAGGGATTTGATTTGTGTTTTAATCCCAAAGTAGCTTCATCTGTCTTCAAAGACCCCATTCTTGCCACATGCGTTTGGAGTACGAGAAGAGAGAGGGTCCATGAATTAAGAGGCTTGATTTTCTGAATCCTTGATTCAATTATAAACTCCAAGGCTGTCCGGGAAGTAAAATGGTCTTCAAATAACGGAAATGTTTTTAAAGAACAAATTTTGGAATGATAAAACAGTGCTGACCTTGACTCATAATTATGCTTGACATGGTGTTTCCTGTATTTACATATCTATTCGTGCTTTTGAGTGGCTGAAAGAAATGTGACTACCTCACAAAAAAAAAAAAAAAATTATGGTTGTCGCTATAAAACTTCCCAGGTCTCATACATCAACCTTATTAAAACAGACCCTCAATGTGATATTTTAGTATTTGTAAAACCCTGCTAACTACAAAATGAATTGCTTTCCTACTAAGAGCGTTTTTATGTTTTGCTGAATAGCTTTCCTTCCTGCCAAGAAACCTACGTATGATAAATACAGCACTAAATGGATATATTCTGGGTCAGAAGGGGAAAGTCACCCAGTACTCTGGAAACACACATTACTCTGCTTTGGGTGTTTTGCTGACTATGGTAAATTAAGCATTTAAAAAAAAAAAAAAAGATTTGGGTTTCAGGGTTCAAGTTATGTCAACAAACATAAAACGCTGTCCTTTCTCTTTATTTCAAAAGTGAAAGGATTAGGTCTTATGGCCCCAAACAATGCCATGGCTATTTTTACGGTTGAGGTTCCGGCCGCAATCTCAAATATTACATTTTTCCTTTATATGTCTCACAAATGGCTATTTCACACATATCTATAGTTATTTGCAAATTTATATCAGTTACTGAGATGCTACATAGCGTATTTGACTTTAGTGAAGAAATGTAAATAAACCACTGGGATACTTTTAAAAAGAGTCAGAGGAAATACACATCAGGTATACAGGTTTTTTTTCCTCCTTCCAATATAAATAAGTTAATTACATTAACCAAAAAACCACGGAACTAACCATCTAATAAACTTGTGTGGATAAAGAGTGCTTCCCCAACTCTACTTCTTCCAAATAGATATAAATTTGACTACCTGAATTATTATGTATCATTTGTGTGCGCACACACCAAGTAGAATTTTCAAGCCTGACGCCTGACTCTGTTTCCCAACACTCAGACCGTGGGCTGAGGAGGCAACTTGCATTTTGTGGTTGTCTCCATCACTCCTTGGTTCGGACCGTGTCAAGTCTGACATGTCGCAAGGATCACCATGTTTACTAATTTAAAAGCAAGAATAATAAACTCTGCCCGACTCCTTACTCCAATACTTGTTTTTAAAAAGTTCAATAAAAAGCTTTGAATTAGGATGGGCTTCTAACACATAAAGAATCATTTTTATACTCTCAAGTAGATCATTCAGATACTTATTTAGGTAGTGCAGGGTTTTTTTTGTTGTTGTTGTTTTTTAGAAAAACACCACTTTGCTGTGAATTGTCACAAAGTTATGACAGCCTAAGAGCTTGGGTTCCCCAGGAGCTGCTACCATAGAGTTTAACCCTGAATTAATGTGAAAGATGTTGTTACTTAATGAGATAATGTCATTGAGAGTAATTGAAAGTTCTTGGAACACAGAAGGACGCTATGTAAATATAAGCTATTAGTACTCTCGTTATTCATCAGAAAATCTGTTTAAAGGGATCCTCGGCCTACTGGACGGAATTTTCTTAACACTCTCATCTCTGAGGATTAAAAAAAATCCTTAAGCCTGTTTTAATAAAGTTTTCATGTTTGACATACTTGCCTGACTTTTTCCTGATAAAAATAATCCAAAAGATACAAAAAAATTTTTTTCAAAGGAGAATGTGGGTATTTGACATCCTATTCAATACTTCATTTTACTATTTAAGTAGAGAAGACAGGAAAAAATACACACTGTGATTCTGCCTAGATTTCCTTCTACAGAGTTAATCGTGAGCAGGAGGCAGATTTGAGGGGAAGGTTTGTTGTTGCTTATTTAAACAGTTCAGCATGGAACACTCCCCAGACACTAACGAGGGGCTCGTGTCTGCATTCGAGTGTTTTCGTAGCTGGAGACTGATGGTGAGACAGTCCCGCCAAGAGATCAGGAGGGAAAAAAATCAGTCGTTCTACACAGTCAGTTTGATTTATCTTTTTTAAAATGACACTTCTCACAGATAAAAGGCAATATTCTTGAAAAATGATGGTGTAGGGGCACCTGGGTGGCTCGGTGGTTGAGCATCTGCCTTTGGCTCAGGTCGTGATCCCGGGGTCCTGGGATCGAATCCCGCATCAGGCTCCCCGCATGAAGCCTGCTTCTCCCTCTGCCTATGTCTCTGCCTCTCTCTCTCTGTAGTTCTGATGAATAAATAAATTTCCTCTCCTTTCAAAATTGTGACACCAAGTTTGATTTCTGCATTAATGACCAAAAGGAAATATAATTTTCACTGGGGTTCTGCTTAGATTTCCTTTTGTAAAGCTCATCATTGAACAGGAGGCAGATTTGTCACCTATACGATATTTTGTTCATTCTTGATTACTGTGCTCATATAAATCAATTTCATTTCCCACATAAAAAGAGAAAAATGATTGAGAGCGAGATGTAGGATGCTAGAAGCTTATGCCTGAGTGAACGGGGACGTCCCAGAATGTACACAGGGCCTTAGGATGTGCCAGGACTAAGCAACCCTAATATGTGCCCACCACAGGACACTTTGAAGCAACTTTGTGCTACTTGAAGTATAGTTCTAATGAAACTCTGGAGACACTTGGCTTTTGTGTAGCTCCTTATGATTTATAAATCACATAAAATGGGCACTTTGATAGATTTCTTATCACAATCCTGAAAGAGAGGTAAAGCAGGCAGTATTTTCTTATTTAAGTGGTGGCTCAGAGAGGTTAAGTACCTGCCCTACCAAACAATGAAAACCATCTAACTGCATTTCCCTTTTTGCTTTGACTACTAGGGAGCTCAGATCCAAATTTAATATCTGAAAATAGTGACTTTATCTGTTTTATCATTGTTTAGTCATTTTTAAAGGATGTGAAATGATTTATCTTGTTTGTGATGTTATTATAAGACTAAGCAAAGGCCTGATAAATTACAACTGAAAAATTAAGTAATCTGCTCAAAATCATTCGGCCACAGATTGAATTAGGGCTAGAAACCAGACTGGTTACAACGAAAGGGCCTTAAGTAGTTCTAAATAGGCAAAGTGGAAATTCAGAGAATAACAACCTTGGAAAATATCTAAATAGTACATTTCATGTTCCCACAGTATTTCCCATTCTACAAATATACTGATACCATTAGCCATAAAAGTGTAAGAGCCAAGCCTTAGCAAATTTTAAACTGGAGACCTGGTTTCATAAAGGAAGAGAAGAGTAAGAGAAAAGGAAACACTAAATAATCTTAATATGAAATTCTCTTTAAAGGATTTTACATAAGGATCCCGGGCACAGAAACCCCCTGGGCATGAATAAGGACATTCACACATTGGAAGAGAAGGTTGTAAACAAGTGGCAAGTTTAAAAAATGCATTGGCAGAAAAAGAAAAGGAATACACTAGATGCAGTTTTCCAAATTGGTAATTTTGTTTTTTAGTGAAAAGAAAAAAAGAAAAAAAAAAAAAACCCACCCCAGTCCCGTTAATTGGCACGTTTTATTTTGGCTTAACTACAGAGGGGGCTGGTGCAATACGGATTATTCATCTGCCTCCTGGGAGCCCATTTCCTGTCTCTAATTAATTCTAGCGTGTCTTCAGTCGTAATGAAAAAAAAGCACTCTGATAATTCACAATGCAAAGAAACATTTAGTCCCTATATGTATGAAAAAAAATGTGACTTTTAGAACCACGATCCACGCTCGTTAAACCAGAAACGTGAACGGCCAAAATCAGTTAGACTCCTCCCCTCCCCCATTCCGAGGAGCCCAGACTGCAGCCGAATTCTCCCCCAAACCCTGGGCACCACGGGAATAGATAAAAGCTGAGCGCACCTTTCTCCTTTATGGGATGAACCCCCTTTTAGAGGACAGTTCCAGAAAAATCGGTAATATTTAAATGTTCTAGAGAAAACAGGCCCTTGCTGTGCAAAACAGTAGTAAACTGGGTTTTATGAGTTTCTATCACAAGCATATAAAATGCTTTACTGAAACGACCACTGAACTGGAAAAACTCAGGAAAAATTACCCTGAATTCCATGTGAACACTCATAAATCTACCCCCCTCTTCTCTCTCCCCAAAGCACAGTCTGCATAAAATCCATGTTCAACATCAGTTTTCCTCTCGCTTTCATGGCAATTCACAATACCACGTGCAGCCCAGCAAGCGCAGACGGAAAAACCTCCCTTTGTGAAGCTCTTGTTAGTGGCCGAGTGTTACTGTAGAAGCAGAGTCCAGGCTATCAGATGGAATCTCAGAACAAAGCTGACTGTTGCAAAGATATACTGGTCATTAATCCCAAAGGAAAAAAAAAAAAAAAAGAAAGTAAAACCAGGAAATGTAACATGAAGAAAAGCTCTGCGGGATGGCCTAAGAAGATGATTTTGCCATTTTGGATTATTTCATCCACAAAAGCAGACACTTGAATAGAATCATTTATAAGCTGGGTAAGACTGTCAAGATCTGCCAACATTTAATGTTATATTTTGGTTGTAAATAAAGATAGGTAATACCTACCTGCGACAAGCCCAAATGTACAGAAGCTGTCTCCGATATATACATGATTTTGCCATCAGACGCTACCACGAAAACAAATCCATCCAAAGTCTGTAAAAGAGAGCGCCAGGGTAAGAGTGAAATCTGATAATTGTACTGTCACTGAAGTGGAGGAATGTATAAAATATTATCATCCATACGTATTTGTTAAATGCAAAACGGAGCCCAGGGCCATAAGAGTGATTCCAGGTTACAACACCGAAGCCTTAATTCCCGGGGCCAGGCTCTCAAACGCTTTTAAAGCACTTTAAAAACAATCTTACATCCACATCACAAAAATCATGCAAAACACTTGAGAACTCCTCACATGCTCAGTTTAAATGCAGTAGCTTTATTGTTTAGGGTTTATTTTAGCACTTAGCACAAATCCGGAGTTCTATGGTTCTTAGGGGGAAACCTACCACTATATAGACCATTTTATGTCATAATTGGCAGTCCTTTATACCGCTAGGACATATGCTTTATTTGCCACAATTTTCTAGTTACCCGTAAGTACCATTTGAATAATAAATTCCGAACACTACCACTCCCCTGAAAATAAAATACCCGGTTATTTTAACAGACTATGTCTACAGAATTAACTACTTAGAATTTGCAAGAGATCAAATAACCTTTGCAAAATTCAAGGAGAAAAAGGATCAATTTCTGAAAAATTAAAACTACCTAAATGATACTGCCTAAGCTGGCTAGCCTTCAAAAAAATAAAGTAAAAATTTAAGAGCTAATTAAGACAAATAAAAAGGTAATGATTGTATTTATATGTGGCAAGGATAAAAAGACTAAATTATTTTTGAAAAAGGAAACTGCATTTTTATTTACCCATTCATATTTTAGATCCAGAACCAAAGAAAAGCAATAAAGTTGGTGAAAGATCCATACAACCCACAATGCTGCCCCCATAAAAAATATTCCAAATTAATTTCTGGCCACAAATTCTATTTTTACAGCATGTAATTGAAACCAGATTACCTTCGGTTTTTCTAAATTTACCCCCCTTTGGAGGGGGGCCTAAAAAGAATGTGGTAGAAATGAAACTTGAAAGATATCCTTACATTCTGCTGTCTCAAATACAGTTTTACTGTAAAAATCCTTTGCCAACTAAACTATCATCACCCTAACCTATGCTGAGGTTGAAATCAACATCTTGATTATAAGCCTTCCTTTCTTGTTTCTAACTCAGCTACAAAATATTTTCCCAACTAAATTCCGTTTCCAAAATATAAACTATACGGCAGTTTTTAAAATTATAAACGTTTCGGCACTTTTTGGTCTCTTGCTTAACTCCAAAATCATTAAAGGGATGCATTTATTGAAACAGCATCTGACGGTCAGCCATACGAGAAAAAAAGAAAAAATTATCATAACTAAATTCTGAAAGTTGCCAGCAGTAACTAAAAAAATAATATCCTTAATGGAAAATGTTGAGTATGCCTTCAGAGCTGCAAATGACCCAATTCGCTTGAATGTACATTAACTGTAAACACACCCAAGCACCCAGCGTTCCTGAATTAAAGAAATGCACGGTGGAGGAACCTAGACGTGTTGACTGTGCCCGCCTGGTTTTGACTGAAGTTGTCACTGATGTTAGTGTCACTTATAATATGTTGGAGTATCAAACAAGCACAAGACTGCTGCGCCCGGAGCTGCAAGTGAGCAAAGGGGTGATCGCAGGGCACGGGAAGGACTCCAAGAGCGCCATTTCCCCGGCCTGGCTATGACATCGTTTGTTTCACGCTGTAAAAGCTTCAGGTTTTAAATATTCTCCGAGATCTTCTCTTCCCCAGAGCATGCATTTAAATAAATAAATAAATAAATAAATAAATAAATAAATAAATAAATAAATGTTTAAAAAATCATACTAGGGCATTCGGAGACAGGGGTTTCGAAAAGATCCGCTTTTTTCGAAATGCGGAGCTCTTGGCTGACTCGCTGACCCAAGTCATTGCAAGCTGCCGCCAACTTTTTTTTTTCTTTTAAAGAAAACACAAAATAGAAGGAGGAAATGCAAAACAGCTCTCGGTAAGCATTTTTCGATGGCAGAGACAAATGACGGGTGGGGGGAATGAATCGGATCGTTGATGAGGCTCTGTAAAGGGCGTTTGAAAGATTCTGAGACAAGAGGCGTTGAGGTCCCCACCTCGCGCCGGCTGCTGACTTGGAAGTGGCTGGTCATGCGCACGCTTACCGGGCTAGAGTCGCAGACACTGCGGGCCAAATCCGCCAGGAGCGGTTTACCGGTTGGACTAAAGGACTCTGAGCTGAGGGCTCTAAGCGGCTGACCACAACCCAAGCAAGGGTTCCTTCCCTTCACGAGCCAGGTGACCCTGAGGCCCCACCAGGCGGTGACCTGGAGCACTCAAGACTTGAAGGACTGTGTTGAACCAGGCCCCAGCACTTGCTGTGTGACCTCAGGCATGCTGCTTAACCTCTCTGTGCCTCAATTTCCTCCTTCGGAAAAAACGAAGTTCAAAACAGAACCTCCTCTGGGTGGGTGATGATGCAGGATGCTGCAGTAGTAAACTCTCAATAAATGCCAACTGTTAATACTTTATTATAGACGCTGTCTTCCTTTCATTGCACACCCCCCCCCAAACATATAGGATTGTCAGGGGCTTTAGAACTACCACACTCCGGCTCAGAGGGCCCGATGGATCGATCGTTCCTTCTTTGGCTCAAGCGCCTGGCACAGCATCTGGCACAGAGCAAATGCTCCATAAAAGTTCCCTAAGGGAAGTTAGGTTGGAAGGAACCCCGCGCCCACCGGCGCCCCTAGGCCTAGATTTCGCTGGCTAGCGAGTCCTGGGGCTAGTGAGTCTTGGGGCTGGGAATGATGAGATGCAATGCGGGGTCCAGGTGGGGCTGCCTGGAGGTTACTCTGGCTGAGCTGAGTCCACCCCCAGTCTCTGCCTTCAAGGAGGATGCACTGGACAAGGGGGCGGGTGGGGAGAAGGGGGAGTCAGTAGCCAACTGCCTCGAGGTCCAGGAGCTGTCTCTGGCCTCGGGACCTCTGCAGCCTGATGGTGGCCTTTGGATCCCCCCGGGGCTTCTTGGGGAGGGACACCTGGAGACTGGGGTGACGGGGTCAAAAGGGAGCCCAAACCGCCTGCAGGTCAGCGCTCCTTAGGCGGCTGGAGGCTAAGGAGGCTTTACCTGAAGCAAGTGCGATCCCAGCTCCTTGGCGACGCTGTCCAGGGGCCCGGCGCGGCACGGCTGTCCCCACGCGTCTCCTAAACCTGGACCGAGGAGTAAAGCAAATCAGTAAACGCCAGCGCGGCTGGAGAGGCCCCCACACCCGAAGGGCGCGCAGCACCTCCCCACCGTGCGCCCGGCTGGTCCCTCGGAATCCCCAGCGCCCCAACCCGCCGCCTCCTGGGCTCCACAGCCACTGGCTGTGTCCTTGCCGTGTCCTTGCCATCGCCCCTTTGCCGGGGATTAAAGAGAAAAAAGGCCAGAGGAGATAGTCCCGCCAAGGCCTTGGGTCCAAGCGCCCCCAGCGCGCACCGAGCTCGTCCGCACCGAGCTCGTCGCCAGGCCCGTGGCTCCCGTGGGTCGCCCATGTGCTCACGGCTCTGAAATTGCCGTTTCATTTGAAATGCCATAAAGTAATCTAATCTGCTTTGAAATCGGCCATCCTTGAAGCCAAACGGGGGTATCGATTTGACCTGTAAAAACTCCCCCATGGACCTTCCCTCACTGCCTCCCTTTGCTGTGTCACCGGCGACCACGCGTTTCCCTAAAGATGGAGAGGCCCAGACGGAAAGCCTTAGTCTTAGACGTCTTGGAGGCAACTTTTCCTGCCTTAAAAAAAAAACAAAAAACAAACTTTTTTTTTTTTTTAATTTTAAACCACGTATAATCCCTCAGACTCCCCAGTCCTCACAGGGGCCTCGGGAGCGCCTTCCCTCTTCTGATCCTAGTGCTCCAGCTTGGGAAGGCTTTACCTGGGGGCTTCCCCGGGGGGCGAGGCCTGGTGGGGATGGGGAGAAGGCAGTGGGAGTCCTGTAGGTACTCCACGATAACTGGAAGAATTAGGGTTCCCCAGTTCTTAACTGCTCCCTCACCCGACTTCCTGCTTCTCCCCACCACCTCCCTGAAGGTCAGGAGTATTTCAGAAAGTGCACCTGGGGAAAGGTGGCCCAGCCCAGCGAAACCTCCTCTCCTGTGACCCCAGAAATCCCAGGCTTTCTTCTGCATATTCAGGAGAAAGTAGGAAACCCAGGTGAGGTCTTGGCACTAAGTGCCAGGTGGGAGAGCCCCCAGCGGTTACCTGGAGTCCTTCCCATAAGGACTGGCCAGCAATGGTCCAGTTAGCACCACTGCCCAGGAGCAAGGTGGAGAAGGCCAGGGGCTGCTGTCTCAGCCTGCACCCCATTGCCTCCAGCGGGAAGGCGGCCCTGGGCTCCAGGCCCACTTGTGCACCATCCACCCCTGGATAAGACCCCTAAGGTGTTAGCTGTGGGTCTCACCGCAGGTATGTCCTCTTCCCTTCCTCCTCCTTTCCTCCCAGCTGATCCCCACTGCAAGTTGGGAGTGCGGGTTGTGAAGCCAGAGCTGGATGCGGGGAGTGTGGAACCTCACCTAGACACAGCAAATTTGGGGACCATTCCCCTGCACTACAAAACTCCAAGCAAGTGGCCTAGAAAGTTACCACGTAGGATCTCCCCCGCTGTGCCCAAGGGGGTCAGACATCTCACCTTCTGGAGGCCTCCACCCAAGCGTGAGGGAGCCACCCAGCCCCAGAGCCCCTCGGGAGCCCCAGGTCCTCTGCAGAGGCTTTGGGGATCCTCCCTGCAAACTCTGTTCAGTAACTAAAAAAGCGATGACCTTTAATTTCTCCTCCTGGGCTGTAGGAATTAGGGGCTTATTCTGGTCCCCCCGTAAGGAAGTGGCTAATTTCCACATATCCTGATCCCCCATACAGGATCACAGTCCCTCAGCCTTGACCATACGAACAGAGGTGTCTTCTTAACCCTAGAAAATCACTGTCTGCCCAATTTCACTCCCAAGGATGACCATAGTGACCATAGTAGGGCACCTCGGGCTCTCACTAGCAGGACCTTCCCATCCCCCCCCACCTACACAGGATGGCTTGGTGGGGGTCAATGTTTACTCCATCAAGGAGAAATGGAAAGAATTAATATTTAAAAGCCTTGGGACTTGAATTTTAAAAAAGAATTTAATAAAGACCCAAGAATCCTGATTTCTGAAAATGGACAAATGTTCCCTGGTAACTGTCCTTTACCCAGCTCCCTGGTCCTCTCCCAGGTTTGGACCACACTAGCCTTGCCTGGCTCAGTAGGAAACTGAACTCCCAGATTAGACTTCTTGCAGTGTCCGCAGCCAGGTGACCTAGGGAAATCTGTACCTTAAAGGTACAGACCCAAACCAGACTTGCCTGTCCAGCTCTCCCAAAAGCCTTGTGGAAGGCTCTGGCCTTACATGTCAAAATGCACTGGGTACACAGAACAATTTTTCACATAATTCAAATACCCTGATACTTCAAAAGAGCCAGTTCTCTTCTATCATTACAATTTTCCCTAGAATTTCCTGACCCCTCTGCTTTGCTGGTAGGTATTTGGTCTGAATGCCCCCTCTAGACCTAGCCCAAGGTGGCAGGGGTGACAGGTTCCCCTGAAGTATCCTTGCCCCCATGCCATCTCAGCCCAGGCAATGGTCCTGCCAGCTCTTACATTAGAAACCTCTGTGGATGAGACCTTTCCAACTCCACCCATAGAAATCTACTTTAGGTTGAATGTGGAGACTAAATACTGTAAGGTTGGTAACAAGAAAAAAAAAAGTAGTCTTGGTACTATAAAGCCATATGCACCCCGAAAAAGTGAGGTGCTGGGCATGTGGGCCTTATCTGGACTTCACAAAGGACTTTATTTCAGGAATGAAGGGAGACAGGTAAGACTTAGCTAAGTTCCTCCAAGATTATCAGTGGTTGGTGGTCCATCTCACCTGATCCTGGGAGCACCCACTGTTTACTGGCTGTGGGGGCAGCAGCAGGGTTGGGGGTCAGGAGGGGGGAATCCCAAGCCTGGCTTGTGGTTCCCCTGTCTGGGTTTGCTGTCCCAATTGCCCTACGTGTGTCACCAGGGAAGTCCACTGGAGACTCCATGCTACTGAGAATCCAAAATCCAGATGTCCAGGCCATAGGAGAGGAGGTCAGCCACTGGCTCGGGGTGGGGGGGTGGAGGGATGGGGGGACAGGGGACAGGGAGCCAGGAATCCCCTTTCCCCCTCAGCCTCTGATGGTTTGTGGGTACCTGTACCTTAGTATCCACATTTGGCCATTTGGCTGACTGGCTGCTTGGTTTACCAGGTTTAGGACACCTGGGTGGTTCAGTGGTTGAGCGTCTGCCTTCGGCTTAGATCATGATCCTGGGGTCCTGGGATCGAGTCCCACATCAGGCTCTCGCAGGGAGCCTGTTTCTCCCTCTGCCTGTGTCTCTGCCTCTCTGTGTGCCTCTCATGAATGAATAAATAAATAAAATCTTCAAAAAATAAAATAAACCTTACCAGGCTGTCCTGCTACTGAAGCTATCTAAATATGGTCTCTCCTCTCTGGGTGCTCCATTAGTCACTCAACAAACAGCTGTTGAGCACCTGCTGTGCAACCCCAGAGAAAGGGTCTGGAGTTTGGTAAGAACTCCTAGGATGACTTTCTGGAAGGCAGCCTTAGCTATCTGAAATGGTGACAAGAATACGCCTCACAGGAATCTTGCGAAAGCTAAATGAGGTTAAGAGGGGACCATCTGACCCTGTCACCACCCGTCTGTGGAAAACTGGATCTGGGATTGAGAAAAAAAAAAAAAAAAAAAAAACAGAACAGACCTTTCGGAAGCTCCCAGGAGACACAGAGGAGAATCTCACCTCCTGCTCCCACTCCCCGTTGAAGATGCCAGCTGGGCCAGTCTAGATGGTCTGATCTCCAGCAAGTGCCCTGACCCCTAACCTTTATTTCTCAACTCTAAAGTGAGGGGGTTTTGTGGGATTAAATGAGCTAAACCAGAGGGTGCTGAGCAAAGCTGCTGGAGTCTGGCGGGAGGCGGGGGCGCTCCCACTATCGGGGTCCAGCCTTCTCTGGCCTTCCCACTGCTAGCCCGCCTCCTCCTCCCCTCCTCCAATTCCTAGCCCCTGGTCGGGGAGAGAGGAGGGGGAGGAGGCATGTTATTGGGGAGCATGGGCCATCTGAGGACACAAGGTCACAGTGACTGGCTGCAACTACTCCAAAATCGAGAAGGGTGCCCCCCCAGGTGGGGGTTGCTCTTCCACCTCAATCCCCCTACCCCAGGGTGGAACCCCGCCCCACGGGTGTTTACACCCCGGCTTGCCGGCTTGCCGGCTTGCCGAGCCTTGGCAAGGATGGGGCCAGGCCGGGGGCTACCGCGCCGCCTGCTCCCCGTGGAGGTTGCACCCCGGGAGCCTGGGCTGCCTGGCCGCCCTAGGGGTGCCCCCGGCTGGCGCTCCTTCCTTGCTAACTGGTCTCGGTTCTGGGGTTCCTCCGAGCACTTCAACCTCGGGCCTTGGAATGCTTCGTTCTCGGGGTCCCCAAGAAGCCCGGCTTTTGGGCTTCTTTTCCAGACCTAGGGTCGCACAGGGCGCCAGGAGCAGGGTGGGAAGGGGGTTGTGGGGGCGCCCCAGGAAGGCCTGGCGGGGCCGGCCGGCGGCGGAGAAAGGGAGGGGGCTTCCAGCCTGGCCTCGCCTGGCTGCCGGCCAGAGGACGTGCTCAGACAACAGACAGGAGGCCCGGGGTCCCCCAACGCCCAAAGAGGAGGCCCGGCCCGGCCGCGCACGGAGGAGCGCGGGTGGCCCGGCGCCTGGGTTCTGGGCCCCTGGAGCCTACTCTGCCGCCCGAACCTCCAGGGCCCCCGCCCCGGAGTTCCCTCCACCGCTGCCCACAGCGGTCCGCTTGGAGACTGTTAGCTTCCCCTCCCGGAGCCCGAGGTGGAGAGGGTTGTAAAGCTCCACATTATTCCAAAAAAAAAAAAAGAAAGAAAGAAAGAAGAAAGAAAGAAAGAAAGAAAGAAAGAAAGAAAGAAAGAAAGAAAGAAAGAAAGAAAGAAAGAAAAAAGAAAAGAAAGAAAAGAAAAGAAGAAAAGAAAAAATATCTGTATTATTTCAGGTTTCGGTAGAGAAAAGGCTCGCTCCTATCTGTTTAGGTTTAGGGCGAATTTCTTGTCACCAAACTCTCTAAATCAAAGCGCTTCCATTCCCGACAACAATTTCTAGGCGTCTGCCTAAATCTAAACCCAGACAAATTCCATCACTGGAATGATTCCGGCCTCAAACCCCCATTATTTTTGTGTGAGAATGACAGTGTGTACTCCCTTCCCCTGCTCTCCCCAGCACCTGTCCAGAGTCTTCAGGTCTGGGAAAGGAGGAGGAGGGGCTCTGTGCTCCTTGGCGTAGTTAGCCTCAGTTTCCAGCTCCATTCCTGAGCTGGGACCACAGGCCAGTCCCTCGTGTCAGCTGTCTGTGTGCAAGGGCCCAAAAGGGGCACCACCCCCTATCCCACTGCTGGGAGTCGAATCCTGGCTTCTAGGAAGGAGCCTAACCAACCCATCCGCCTTGGAGTTCCTGTGGCTCTGACTCAGGCTTCCTGAGGCCCAGTGTCATCACCTGAGGGAGGAACTTGTCCTGAACCCTGCGTGGCATGGTCACCATGCAGCTCTGGCCCAGAGTTCTCCCACCGGGTGCCTCTCTGTTTCCAAAGCACCCCCTCTCCTGAAGAGAAGGCCACAGTGCAAAGAGGGCGGGGAAAATTGTGGGCCCCGCACTTCCCTGAGCCCTGCGTGTACCAGGCCTTCCCAGCCACCAGTGAACAGACTAAGTTTTAAATTCTGAGTCCACTTCCAAAGCCAGCCTTGCTTTCCCTCCCTCTTCCCTGTCTACCTTCCATTTCTTAGCTATTAAGGGAGGGGTGTGTGTGCGCGTGCGTGTGCAGAAAATAGCAGGTCTTGCAACTGCAGACAGGGAATCCCAGAGGTCCACAGAGTGGGGGCACTCTGCCATCTAAGCTGTGTCTGGCTCAGGAAAAACTTTGAACTCCCAGGAAGAAGTGACTGGAGTAAAGTCAGATGTCCACCTGCACTGCCTGGTTCCTCACACTCAATCCCAGGAAACTTGCACAGATACGGAGTTCTTAATAGGCCTATTTTACAGACAAGGAGAAGTAGGTCTAATGGGGCAGCTTAACAGAACAAAACTTTGAACGTCCCTAAACATTGCCAGCACCCCTAAGCGTGCAGTCTGACCTCCCTGGGGACTGTCCACCTTGGCTCCTATGCCTCCTTCTGCCCCTGTGTGGGAGGCTCCGAGCTCCTCCTCTATCTTCCCTCTGGCCCAGGTGGTTTCAGCTTGAAAGGAGCCATGGCCAGCGGCCTCCAGCGCAGCGAGAGAACAGCCGGTGGTGGCCGGTGGCTGGCGGCCACAGCAGCGACCGGCTGTTCTGGCCCGTGCTGTGGGACCCTGGGAAAGGCCGGCCCCTCTCTGGCCTCAATTTCTCAGGGACCAAGGGTTAGTCGGCGATGCCTGCGGTTCCTTTGGACTGCGCTATTCACTTTCTGACTCCCGAAGGCCTAACTTGGCATCTAGATCCTTCCTCACCCAGGGGTCCTTCCTGCTCCAGGACTATGGAACAAGCGGGTTCCACTGGCTGCATCATTCGGTCCGCAGCCGAGAGCCCGCGGAGCAGATCCCGGAGCTCCCGCCGCTGCGCAAACCTGCCTTGGCCCTAACCCTTCCTGATGCTGGTGCCCGGATCCCGCCCGATCCGCCAGGCCCTATTCCGTTCCCCGGCGCGGACCCAGGCTCCAGAACAGAAGCGAAATCAATTACAGCGCGGCTTCCGCAGGCCGCGCTTCCGAGCCCCCAGGAGGCGGGGTGGGGGTGGTGGTGGTGGTGGTAGTGATTTTGCATAACTGAGGTCTGTCTAAACGCGGCTTTCTCTCCCCAGGCACCCAACTTTACAACTCCGCGCCCCAGACTTTCTTCAGGGGAGCAGTGCTACCGCCCAGAGCTGCAGGCCCCAGGCCTCTGGACCAAGCGAAGAGTCCCGGGCCTCCGAGTCCAGCCCTGCAGGCAAGTGCCCCGGTTCCCTGCTCAGGCCCCGCGGGAGGCGCGGGTTGCAACCACTGCCTCTATCCCAGCCCTGATCAATCCAGACCCCAGAGGTTCAGGGCCATTTCCAAAAACTCTAGCACCAAACAACTATTTCCGGATCCCTCCCTGAGTTCCAACTGCCATAGGCACTCCCAGGAGGCACACAGGTCCCCCCTCAACCAGGCCACTATCCAACAAAGCACAGGGGCCTGGTGCTTGAGTCCTGGACCCCCAGCTAGCCCACCCCTGCAAAGGGCTCAGGGCCAACAAATTCTGAGTCTCCGGGCCTTAGAGACTCGCTTCCCAGAGTTAGAACACCCAGATCCAATTTTTAAAAATCTATAAGAAGCAGTACACCCACGACTTCCCAATTTTTAGCAGGCTTTCCTGGAAATTCTCCAAACAATAAATGGCTTACAATTAGCCCTCTTTCTGCAGAACTTTCTTTCTAATTTCTGGCTCACTTGAAATCATTGGTAACAAATCATTTAATATTCCAATCCTGGCTTCTAATGTGCTTATTTCCAGTATGGAAGTGAGAGGCCAGGGTCCTGTCCTGGTTCCCCACCTGCTTGCAGCATGCAAAGTAAGAAATAGCTCAGTCAAAAAAAAATTTTTTAAAGGAAAGAGAGAAAAACAAAACCCGACTCACCACCACTCCGTCCCGGGTGGGAAGGAGAGTCAGACCTCCTAAAACCCAATTTTCTTTTAATTGTAATATTCTGCTTCTCCGGTGGTGGGTGTGGGGATCACCCTTGGACAGAGTAATAGCGACCACCCGCTTGACAACTCCAGTAGGAGGGGCTGGAGTGGGGGCACCTCTTTATATTGGGGACAGAAAAGGAAAGAAGGTGTCTGGGGCTGAGGTGGAGGTACAGGTCACAGGCTCCTGCACGAGGGAGGAAGGTGCTGGAGGCTGCAGGGCCAGCTGGGAGGCAAGGGCTAAGCCAGGCGACCGCTTCTGAGCCTCCTGGACTCCGCGGTCATCTGTGCCGCAGGGCTGCAGGTCGCGCTGGGCGCCTGGCCCTCTGAGCTCCACCGGGGAGGCAGTGTGAAGTGCAGCTCCAGACCCAGAGCCAATTATTTCTAACCGGCTTAGGGGCAACCAACCCAAAGGTTAAGCTTACTGACTTCTGGTCGATTGCCTGGCCAGGCACTGCCTTAATGGAGGTACCCTGCACCAAGAGCGCAGCTGTCTCAGCAATGCAGCCACCACCGTCCCGTGTCCCGTGGCTAAAGTTGTTTCAGCTCCCCAACCAGCTTCTGGAGCTCCACTCTGCCCCAGAGGTCTTGGGAGTGTCCAACCGGCACCTGGTGCAGAGTGTCCCAGCCCAGTGTCAGAATTTATCGCGCCCGGCTCCGGCAACCCTGGCTGGGGACAGAGACACTAAAAGGTGATCGGTTCAGAAACACCGGGACACCAAAAGGAACGCTGCGGTGCGGTGCCCAGGCCTCCCTCCCTAGCGTTGCTGCTCAGAAGTGCCCAGCCTGGCAGCCATGGTCTCCCGTAGGCCATGTGCTAGCAGGGAATGCTGGCCAGCACGCCATTTCTTACCACCGGGAGTCTGCTTGGACCCGTGGGTCCTGGTGACCCTTGCCCACCAGGGCACCTGCCCCTCCCGGTTCATAATTCCAATCAGGAAAAGAAGATTGCTCTGGCCGGCCTGCCATTTTCCTACTAATGGCCTCTCTCCTGCAAAGTTTTAGTCTCTCCTACCCATATCGGCCCTGTCCAGCCCCAAGGGAGGCAAGCAAAGAAGGAGCAGCCAGAGAGCCCCAAACCTGAGGCCCAGGCTCCAAATAAATGCCCTGATCACTGTTCGGGCCTTCAGGGCCTGGGCCTCCCGGTGCGCTCTCCTCTCCCAGGTCAGGAGCAGCAGGCGTGTCTCACCTCTGGCTGGGGTGCACACACTTCCCCTCCACAGGAAAAGAGATAGGAATGAAAGAAGGAAAAAAATAAAAAGGGGCAGTTAAACAAACGAAGAAAGAAAAGAAAAGGAAGGGAAAGGACGAGAAAAGGAGAAACAAGGAAAGGAGAGAAGAGAGAAAGCAGACTGGACTTGTATGATCACAGAACAATTCCTGATTCTCCCCGGGCGACACTTGGGCCCGAAGGCGGTCTAGTCCCCGCGGCGCCCGCCGAGACCCCGACTCCTCAGTGCAGCAGGAGCCCCAGCCCCCGGCGCGGCCTCCCCTGCACTCCCAGGCCCTGGCGCTCCAAGCCAGCTCCAGCTCCCGGCTCGGGCCGAGGCTCCGGGCTCCCCAGCGCTCCCGGCCGCCCACCTGCGGCCTCACCTTCGGGGAAGACAGCCCGCATCTTCAAGTAGCTGGTGGTGAGTCGGATGATGGACGCCTTGTCCAGCTGCGAGGTGATGGCCGACGGCAGCGGGAGCAGCTTGGCCAGCTCGTAAAACTCTCCATTTTCCTTCTCCCTCCTGGTCTTGGCCGCATTCTTGGACTTCTCCTTCATCGCGCCGCGGCTCCGGGCATATTAGACCCGGCCGCGCTCCAGGCCCTCGGAGCGCCCCGCTCCGGCTGCAGGGATGGGGAAGGGGCCGCGGGGGCCAGGTGAGGCTGGGGCACGGCCCGGGGCAGGTGCGCCGGGCGGGCCTGGGGCACCGAGGAGCCTCTCCGCAGCCGCCGGGCCGGGCCGGGAGCTCGGGCAACCGAGCGGCGCCGCTCCGCGCTCTGCCCGCCGCCCCGGGCGCAGCCTCCTCCGGGCGGTGCTGCCCGCGGTGCCCGGAGCCCGACTTCCCGCTCACTTCTGCTCGCTCCTCCTCTCCGCCTCTGGTCTCTCGCGCTCGGCTCCCCGGGAGGTGCAGGGTGGCCAGCAGGGGGGCAGCGGTGCCGCTCAGTCCTCGGCCGGGTGTGCGTCCCCGCGGCCGCGAGGCCCCTCCGGGCTGGAGGGCGGCAGGGGCGGCGGCGGCGGCCGCGGAGCCATGGGGCGGGAGGGGAGCGGCGGGCGGCCGGGGCGGAGGCGGCGGAGGCCGGGCCGGGCGCGCACTCCTGCCCTCCCCGGCGCTTCCCTTCGCCTGGAGACGCGGCGCCCGGAGCCCGCGATCTGTCGCGAGCCGCAGCAGCTCCGCGGTCCACGTGCGACCGAGCCGCGTTTGTTTATGGCGGACCCGCCTTCGGGCGGAGCACTCGGCCGCCGCGGCCCGGGGAGGGGGGCCGGGGGGAGGGACCGCGGCGGGGGCGGGGGCGGGGGCGGCGAACCTCGCCTCCGACCCCGCCGCGGCCCGGGAGCCCCAGGCGCGCCTCCGCGTCGCGGCCTCCGGGGACCCTCCCAGGAGAGGCCCGCGCGCTCCCGGCCTCGAGGAAGCCCCGGTGAGTGCGCCCCGCGCGCCCCGCGCGCCCCGGGGACCGGCTCCGGAGAGCGGGCCGCGGGCCCCGGGCGCTGGGATGGGCAGCGGGGAGGGGCGGAGCAGGGACGGACGCAGGGGAGGGACGCGCAGGCCTCCCCCGTGGCTCCGGGACGGGTCCTGGGCGCGCGCGTCCGAGGGAGGCGGCTTGACCCGCCGGCTTGTGCGGTTCCGGGGAGCACCAGCCCTCGGAGCCCCGCGCGGCTCCCGCGCCCTCGTTTCCCCACTTCGCGGGGCCGAGGGCCCAAAAGGGGGGGGAGGCCTGACGGGGAGACCCCTCCCTCAGGGTGGGGGGCGCCTCCAGAGTGCCCCTTCTGCCCTTGCTCTCCTGGGAGCACTAGAGCGAAAGGGGATCGGCGCCTTCCGAGGAGGGGCTGCAGGCCTCGGGGACGCGCGGGCCAGACGACAGGAGGGAACCGGCGAGCCGGGCCCAGCGGCCAGGCCTCGCCCAGGGCGGCGGCGGGAAGGCATCCGACAGTCCCCGCTTCCGCCGCCCGGCTCAGCGCAGCGGGGATTTCGGGGAATCGCGGCCGGGGCTGTGCTTCAGGCGGGGGGTCGCCGAGCTGAGTAAGCGAGCGAGCACCGGTGGGGGCCAAGGTGGTGGGCCAGGAGGCGCGCTTGGAGACGCAGCTGTGGGGCGTCCTGGTGCCTTCCCTCGGGGCCACACTGGACCCCAAAGAGTCCTCTTACCCCATCCCCCGCCCCCGCAGCTCTGCGCCTGCAGCCCCGGGACGGATCTCCTCCAATCCCCGACGGTCGCACCGACCCTCACCCTTCTAGCAGTTTGAATACTGCAGCCACTGTGCGGAGGTGCGCGCTGGGGGGACGCCGGCCGCCCCCGCGCGGGGGCACAGAGGGCAGCTGCAGCGGACGCAGGACACCGGGTCTGGCGGGTCCCTCGGCCGAGCGCCGCAGACTGTACGACTGTGGAGGGCCTGGCTTCGAGGTTGGCTCGGGGAGGAGAGACGCCGGGGCTCCCGGGCTCCGCGCTGGGATCTCCGCTTCCAGGGCCACCTCTCTCCCTCCCGGCCCGGAGGAGCCTGCCGCTGCGCGCACCCCCGGAGAGGGGACCCGCCTCCCGCCCTCACGTCTGGAGAGCGGGCCGGTGGGCCACCAACTCTGCCGCGGGCGCTCCGGACCTTTTCTAGGGCTCCCTATGAAGGGCAGAAATTCCACCGCGTTGGAGGCGGGCGAGACCTTGTGTGCGGGCTCCGGCTTGGCCCCCACCTGCCCCGCGCCCCGCGGAACCCACTGCCACTGCGGTGGCCTCTGCTCCCGGGGCTGGCGCTCCGAATCCAAAAAGCAGCGCGAAGTTTCGGAGCTGGTGGCCTCCCTCAGCCAAAAGCGGAGCGCAGCGCGGGTCCCTTGGGGTTCTGGATCTAGGAGCACTTTCCTGTTTCCAGCGGCGCGTGCAGAAGGGTCTGGACCCGGCGCGAGCGGCGAGGGTACGCGGGACCCAAACGCAGGGCGCAGGGCCCGCTTCCCTGCCCGGACTCCAGCGCCTGACCGCGCAGACACTTGTCTCGAGGCTTCCCGGAGAAGCGGCTCCGAGAGGAAGGGACCGCCGGCTGGGCCTGTGCGTGCGCTCCGGCACCTCCCTGGCTTCGGGAGGATTTAACGCTTCCCTCACCCCCACGATTTCCGATCCTCAATTATGGACCCGAGAGAATTCCCCCCATCTTGAAAAGGATTACTCGGATCGCAGAAACATGGCTAAGTGGAAGAGGGAGAGACCCAACGAGCAACGAGAACAGAAACTTAAACCAAATTTCCCGGATTTTCCCAGAAAAGCGTATTTGAGATCTGGTGATCTCATCCTCCCAGCCGCTGTTCTCACATCAGCAGGATCCCTCGGAATCGTGGGGGTCTGAGAGGCGGCTTAACGGAGCCTTTGGAGACTCCTAGAATTGTGGGGGTGAGACATTTCCATCCCTAAGCCTGCCTCACCCCCCAACACATTCATTCAAGATACACACCCGCGCACACGCCCCCGCCCCACACACATCACGATGGGTCTGGGCTTCCTCCCTCGCCCCCATCACCGAAAGTACCCGAAGTACTTGGACGCAGACCTGTAGGTTTTCCCAGGTGGTAAGAATAGTGACGTCTATGTGGAACAGCGAAAGGATAAGCTCCCCTCCACCGTCCGCGCCTGGGTGGGTCTGTTCCAGAGCCCCTTCTACCGGAAGGAAAGCCTGGGACCCCTATTACACTTAGAAGGGACATCCACAGGCTTTGTGTAAAATAGGAAAAGCATTAAATCCGGGCTTATTAGAGTGATCAGGAGCGTCAGCGGTGGCCACTGACTGCGACACCTGCTGTGTGTCCCTTGCTCCAGGGCTCCCGGTGCAAGTAATAACCCCCCCTCCCCCCATGCTTTGGTGCTAACTCCAAGTGCCTCGCCCAGAGCATAGAGCTACTTCTCCCCTGCAGGGAGCAGGGACCAAAAAAGACCCTGACGTCCGGGCATCACCCAAAAACAGTAGTTCCCCTGCTGGCCTGGAAGGAGCCTGCAGACTCTAGAATGAAGGGAGGCTGGGGGCAGGAAGGCTTGTGGGAAAGCCCCCCCCCCACACACACACACAGTGAGGTCAGCAAGTTCTGGTAGTGCGGCCTGTTCGCCAGGTGCCCCCACCCCCAGTCCTGCTTCCCGCACTTCGGTGGACCCCAAGGTGCACCAGCACGCCTCTACATACGCCCCACCTCTTAGAAATTTTCCATTAGGAAACTGATCTGGAAGAAATTGAGGCCCCAAGAGGAAAGGGGCGGGCCCAGGCCGCCCCACATCTGCTTGGATTTTCCGCTTCAGATGCTCCGCAACTGTTTTTCCCCGTCCCCGGCCGCGCCCGGCGCCTACCTGAGGCCCATCCCCCGCGGAAACTGACTTTTCGAGTGAGATCAAGGGGGGAGACGCGCAGATGTTCTACCGGGGATGGGCTCCTGGAGAGGCTGCTACAGTGGCAGGCGGGAGAAGATCAGAGACTTTGTCACTAAGGAGGTGGGGGAGGGGAGAGAACGCCTCCCATCCCTGGCACTAGATGTGGGGGAGAAGGTGCCGAAGATGAGGTTTCTAAGCAGAACGAGGAGACAGAAAATCCAGGACTGGAGCCATCTATCTGGATCTATTCAATTAGTCTACACAATTAGCAAGATATGGTTACTCCAGAACATCCCGATCGCCTCTAGTATCACCTGTATGACTATCCTGGCTAGGAGTTGTGTTTTTGGTCCCAGATATCCAAAAGAAAACTCCGATTTTTCACTCCTTTCCTTGGGCAAGCCCCATAGAATTTATCATCAACTTTTCCTGGAGTCATTGCTACTGCCAGAAAGATCAGACCACAAATACGGTATCACTGCTCATTGTTTAAAAGTAATTAGTAGTAGCCAGAGCACTTTCATAGTGACTCCATTCCCCCAGAGGTGTCCTAAAGCCAGTAACTGGCTCTGCTCGCCTATTTCCAAGTAGAGGAAGAGGAGTTTATCTGTTTTTTGTTTTTTTGTTTTGTTTTGTTTTTAATAAGTTCCTTCACTGCAAGTTACTCCTTTGGAAAGAGTGTTTGCTTTCAACTTGGTGGGCAGTGTCTCTGATGATCTGATTATACTGCAGTGACCAGGACAGATCTCCCCCTGTGCAGGGGGTCCAGAGGGCTCGGGCCTCCACACGGTGCCTCAGGCAGTTTGGGTGTGGGGAGGCAAGAAGCAGAGGCATTCCAGGGTGGGGCTGCAGGGGGCGGGGTGGGAATCATTCTCACCTTCTGGGTTCCTACCTGGGCCTGCTCTAAGTTGACTCTGTTCTGGGGAGTCTGAAGAGAGCATGGTCTTTTTTTTTTGGACTCCGGTGTTTAAGACGACTCTAGGTTCTGACATTGGGGTCTGGAGGCCAGGGCAGTGCGTCTTGACCTAGGAATGGAATAGCTGCTGCCCACTTCTCTCCCTCCCTCAGGGGAATGCATTTAGGGGAACAAAAACAGTGCCTCCGGTAATTAATTATAGCAATTAATCAAGTCCCTGAGCCTGTGCCACAGGGGGCCATGGAAGCTGCCCCTTCGGGTAAAAGAGGGCCACTCATTTCTTCTACTTTTTTTTCCCTGTAGGTAAGGGGGGTAGCCTATCTTTTGCATTTTCCTTCCCTGTCCCCAAGCCCGGCCTCACTTTCTCTCCATTCTCTGAAAAGATGCCCGGGTGCTTTGGTGTGCCCCTCCCAATACACTCAGACTTCCAGTGTTCTCCAGGGAGGGCAGTTTACCCCTGGAAGTCAAGCAGCACCCCAGACCAGCATCAGGGCTCAGTGATGGTTAGGGGTCTTTGGCCGAGAGAAAGAGAGAGAGAGTGAGAGAGAGAGAGAGAAGCGATCTGAGCCGACCTAACCCCACCCTTCCAGGACCCGGCTGCCTGAAGTCTCCCCAGTCCGCTCTGGGCCCGGCTTCACAGAAACGGCGCCTCAAAATCACAGTTCTGGGAGGAGGTTGCCCGTGGGTTCCAGGCGAAGCCCCGCTTTTCGCCTCCCGCCAGCTGGGGATTGTGCCTGGAAACCTTTGAGCTGGAGGAGTCTTAACAGTCGGGGGTGCGTTGAAATTCCGCAGTGGTTGTACCAATTACACACCACCTTGAAACCTGAAAACCAGTTAGTTCATTAAAGACTGTGCCAAAACCCACCTTTCACTTTTGAGATCAAACAAAAATTCCCTTTAGAATACAAAACATTCCCCAGAAATAAATATTTCTGCACATCAAAGAGCACAAACCTGATGGGCTTAATTTTTTCTTCTTCTAGCTGATCTTTAGTATAATAAGGCTGATTACAGAATAGGGCTATTTCAGAACTTTGAGGACACAAACTCGTTTCATTTAATTAATACAACAGGCTTATTAGCAAAGAAAACTGAATATTGGGGAACCTTCTCCCTAAACAAATCTGGAAAAAGAGGCATGCTTATTCATTCGTGGTTGCGTAGGGAGTTAGAGAAAGGCCAGCAGGCAGGGGGGCAGGATGGATTGGCCCCCTCCAGCCTGGCCTGGGACGCGAGGCCGCCCCAACCCGGGGCGTGGGCGTCTTACTGCTTCGCGAAGATTTTCATTTTTTATTTTCTTGCACAGGCCGGCGCGGTAGGCGGGTTTCCTGAGAGGTGTGTGTGCAGGAGCACACTCTTCCCTCCGGGGAGGAGGAGGAGGAGGAGGAGGCGACTCCCGCGGCAGAGAAGAGTCCCGCGTCCTGGGTTCCGGGCACACCCAAACCGGACTTCAGGTCTGAGCGGCGGCGGGGCCACGGCGGCGCGGAGAGTGCACCCCATCCGGCCAGGCCGGGAGGCAGTGGGGGGACCCCTCCCCTCTCCAGGTCCTCCCCGGCTTTGGGGAGCTGCAGGCCACCCTCGGGGACACGGACGGCGGCAGGGGGCAGAAGAGCCAAGCCTCTTTGACGCTAGAGGTCTTCTTAATTCTGCAGAGGGGACTCGGGACTCCTGCCCCCGGCGCTGGGTGCGGGCTCAGAGGGCCGCTTGGTCCCTCCTCTTTCGCGCGCACGGTCCGCGTGGTTAGAAACGCGGCGCGCGCGGGTCGGCAGAAGGGGGCGCAGTGCTCACGGCCGCCTCAGGGACTCCGCGTGGAGGGTGGAAGACTCGGGGAGCCCCGGCGCATCAGAGCGCGCGGGCTGCGGGGTGGTGGCAGGACACGCGCGGGCTGGGGCGCACGGCGCGCAGGGAGAGGGCGCGCACTGCGCAGGGAGTGGGCGGCGCACGAGCACGCGCGAGCTCGGCGCCCACGGCCGGGGCGCAGCGGACCCGGAGGGGGGCCTGCGATCGCACCGGCCGGGAGCGGGGGTGCACAGCGCGTGCTCGCTGGGAGGTGCGTGCGAAGCCCCCCTGCACGCGTGAGGCGGTCAGGACGTCGTCCCCGCCGTGGCACCGGCAGCCGGTGCCCACTTCCATCCTTCCCACTCGGGTAGCTCGGCCTCTGCCCCCCTCTTCGCTCCCAGGTTCTCTCCATGCGGGAAGTGGAGACCCGAGGGAGACGGGATGCGCGCGGGGCGGGCGGGAGAGGAGGGAGGATGGGGACCCCGTGGGTGGGAGGATGTCTGGGAGACCCTGAAGGCTGGCGCTTTCATCTGGGCCTCTCTAACGCCCCGTGGGTCACTCCCTCTCTCGTGCGCATTTAGCCCGGTTCCGGAGTCAAATTCTTGCAGGGAGCCTCCGCGTGGTCCCCAACTGGGCACCTCCACCGTCCTTTAACTGCCCCGAGACAATTCATTTAAGGTGCCAGAGCAAATACCCCGGAGGAGAAGGCATGAGGACAAAACACGATTTCCGTATAAAACGAATGACTAAAAATTAGCAGTTCTTCTCGATCCAAGAATTCCCCCCACCCCCCTGGCAAAAGCATCGGTTAGCTGATAAACTACAAGGTGGAGTCAAATGGTGCGGCTTATGAATATTTGTAGCCTCAACTCCAGCACCGTCTTCGTTTTTTAGAGGAAACCAAATAATCCTGGTTGTTGCACTAACGCTGTTTTCGCCCTGCGGGTGTGGACAGAGACACTATTTAATCTTGCTATGGAGTACTCTGTGCTGCTCCGTCCGCGGCTTTTGAGCGGCACCTTCCTCGCTCAAGGCGCAGATTTGCACACTGAGGAGACCCTTCTCCTTGCTTTCCCCGTTATGGGAGCGCTGGTCAGGGTCCCCGTGTGGCTCAGTGGAATTATGCAGGTGCTACCCCGCTCCCAAAGTCGAAACCAATTTAAACCCTTTAATTCTGGTGCTTTGAGAGATCTAGTTTCAATCTTGCTTAATTTTATTTATTTTTAAATTTCTATTGTTTGTTTTTATGTTTTTTTTAAAGATTTTATTTATTTATTCATGAAAGATAGAGACAGAGGCAGAGACACAGGCAGAGGGAGAAGCAGGCTCCATGCAGGGAGCCCGTTGTGGGACTCAATCCTGTGACTCCAGGATCATGCCCTGGGCCAAAGGCAGATGCTCAACCGCTGAGCCACCCAGGCCTCCCCTATTTTTATGTTTAATGTAAGCTCTACGCCCACCCTTGGGTTTGAACTCAGAACTCCAAGATCCAGAGTCGCATGCCTTATGGACTGAGGCAGTGGAGGGCTGGTGAAAGGGGGGGGGGGGGCTCAATCTTGCTTTTAATGTTGGAGAGATCCTACAGTCTCCAACCCTTGCGCAGAGCTTGCAGGATGAGAGAGGTGGATACTTGGAAGAGTTTGGTGAGAAATCTAACTTTTGAATAAATGCAAGCCAGAGTGGGGTAAGGAACAGCGCAGAGGTGAGTGGCATTGGAAGATTGTGGCTCAGGAAGATCGGTTCAGTGACGGGGTAGATGCTGGCTGCAACTGGCGAGGCCACAGATGCCTTTTTCCAATTGTTTGGGGACTGTCAGCATTGTCTGGGCGGAGCAACAGCCCCAGTCACCCTTGAAGCACTTTTAAAAAAGGTAGTGAGCACTGAAAAGCTGCTATGTGAGTTGGCTTTATGTCCCTGGCGGTTGGATGCCTGGGAGGAACAAGATCAGTGCCATTATTACCCATGCGAAAATAATCTCAGTGTTTATTGAAATCTACTTAAAATAGTTGACCAGGAAACACCTTCCTGCTTAAGCAACATAAAGGGTGCTCCACTGAAATCCAATGGGCTTGTTTGTGTTTCTGTTTAGCCTCATGTCTACACTGCATTTTTGGAGAAGCTGTGGCCTCTGACAGACAAGCAAGTGGAAGCCAGGGGATCTGCATCTGCTGGAACCTCAGGGCCAACTAACCCTGCCTGTCTGTTCTTTAAGGATACTTGGACTTTGCTTGCTTGAGATCAAGGAATTGGATTTTTTGAAAATAAATCCCAGAAATGGAAATTCACACTCAGTATCTTGCACAAATATTTTAATTTCTGAGTGGCCTGGGGTGAGCCAAGAGGATAGGATCCTTTGTGCCATAGCCATGGCGGATCCTGAAAGAGCAGAAAACCTTCAGCTCAGGGTGGAAAGGCAATAATTTAGACACACAGAGAAAATTCCCAGCTAGAAGGGGAAAAAAAAGACTCCATCTGTAGTCAGAAGATTTGTATGTGTACAAAAATCCTTTGAATATTATTTGACAGTAAATGTCTTTTTCTGGTTCTGTTTGTTCTTGAATTTCTCAGCAACCTTTTGCATGTGTGAATCTTGAACTTCGTTCCCAGCAAAGTTGACTAATGGATCTTTTAGGAATTCACGCTTTAAAGTTGACTTTCTGTGTTGGTCGTAGAAGCTACTTCACTTTAGATACTTTATGGGATGTCTGTCAAGGGAACTTGGGGTAAAATTTCTCAGGAGTGTCTCTAAAGACATTATTCATAATTAAAAAATGATTCAGAGAAATCACCAGAAAAATTATGGCAAGTTATGTTCAAACATGTTTTCAGGCCATGTGGAATAAATAAAATCATTAAGGTCTGGTTGGGTAATATTGCCTCCCAGCTTTACTCTGACTGTGCCAGGAGGACTTGATATAGTTTCTTAGATGTGATAGCAGCTCACGGGATAGGAGCCAAAGGACATCCATGCTTTCTCCAGGTATTTCTTTTTTTTTCTTTTTAAAAATATTTTTTTTTTTCTGAGAGATAGAGAGCACAGGGATGGGGGGGAAGGAGGCACAGAGAGAGAAGGAGAAGCAGGCTCCCCACTGAGTAGGGAGCCTGATGTGGGACTGGATCTCAGGACCCTGGGATCATGACCTGAGCCAAAGGCAGATGCTTAACTGACTGAGCCACCCAGGTACCCCTCCAGGTATTTCCGTATTGATAATGAAGTTATAGGGATCCCTGGGTGGCGCAGCGGTTTGGCACCTGCCTTTGGCCCGGGGCACGATCCTGGAGACCCGGGATCGAATCCCACGTCGGGCTCCCGGTGCATGGAGCCTGCTTCTCCCTCTGCCTATGTCTCTGCCTCTCTCTCTCTCTGTGACTATCATAAATAAATTAAAAAAAATTTAAAAAAAGATGTTTAAAAAAATGAAGTTATAATTCCATCCCCTTCAAAGACCCCTGAATAGTATAGTCCAAGAAGTGGGCCAAGTAGCACTAAAAGGAATGTCTTTAATAATAGGATTTTTGTAAAGGGGGGAAATAAAGACTGGAAAACTCACGTGACAGAGTCTGATAGAATGAATCTATTGAAACACAAACGCACCTGGTTGTAGGTAAGTTGAAGTTCAACTTGGCTTTCTTGGTTGAACTTGGTTTCTTGGCTCCTCGATGAATTTCCCAAGACAAATTGCCTTGCATGAAGCTTTGCCCTGCAAAGAAAAGCAGTATATGGAGGTCCCAAGGGCTTAGCATTATGATAATGCTCTAAGCTGGTAGTTATGTGGGTGCAACCGCTTCCTGACAGCAGAGCAGGGCTTGTGAAGGCTGTCTAGTGGCCTGCTCTGGCTAATGCGACTTGGGAGGGTATCCCCTTTCCGGTCTTACTTTGGGCATTGGTGATGGACTGGGACAATGCATGTCAGTTGCTAATGTTCCTACAGAGAATCAGTGTTTAATAAGCCAGTTAACTTAGTCAATAATGCCAACTAAAGAAGCAGCTGCACTTGCTAGAAAATGTTCCTGTTTATGTACCTAAAAGAATAGATGCACTTTCCAGCCCCATGCGTGGTCACTGCAGTGTGACTTACTGGATCATTTTGGACTCTTCACTGTCAGCTAAGTGATGGGCCTGTGCGGTGACTCAGTGTGAGGGTGGCTGAAACAAACGGATCCAGGGCTGTGTGTTCCAGGCACTCATTAGTCTTTGTGGTCTAGAGCGGGGCTAAGTTAGAAGCTGCTCCTACTTTATCCAAGGAAAGGAATACTGTTCTTTGACTTGAGGAGCCCTCACGCACTCCTGCTTGCACACAAGCTGTTACTCATTCAGAAAACTTCCATGGGGTGGCCACAGTGTGCCAGGCACCCAGCCAGGCATTTGCATGATAAAAGTGAGTTCCTGCCAGAGAGGCCATTCCTAGTCCCCGAGAATGCTTTGGAGAATGCTTTGATTGAGAGTGTGACCTGCTAATGTGTGTCAAAGGCCTTAGAAATGTCCCCAGGTTTTGAACCACTTAATTCTATTTCTGATTATTTGTGCTATGGAAAGCATTTCCAAAATGAAAATGGCCTTTTTGGCTTTTCAAGATTATTTGTGTAATGGGTAAGGGTTCAAGCTTTGGTGTCACATCTGGGTTTGACTTCTCTCCACCCCTCAGTTTGGGTGTCTGTACAATGGGGATAGGAACTATCTCATAAGGAGGTTATGAGTTTTGACTAAAAAAAGAGTGACATCTACAGTGAATGTGTAGGGCCTAGCACATTGCTTGGGTGAAGGAAGTACTCAGTAAACTGTATAATGCTACTACTACTGGCATTATCATCTTGGCATTATTTTTATTATTAAACTTTGGAATATTAATACTGATAATATCAAACTCTGGAAATTCTATCCTAAATGGGTGGAGTCAATGAATTGTGTTGAGATTATATATAGAGCCAGTGAAAACTTATGTAGCTATTAAAGATTATGTTTATAACAGCATGGCATGGCATGGTAAATACCTTCCTAGAGTATGAATCCTAGTGAGCAGTCGTGTTTCCCAGGCTGCCTAGCAGCTAGGGTTCCTGATGTGAATTAAGTGTGGTCATGAGATGCATGTATGTGAGAAGTAAAGTGCAAGTCATGCTTCTGTCTTTGTGGTTTCCGCTGGTAGGCACCATCAGTGAATACAGGTTGTTTTGTTTTAAGATCTTATTTTTAGGGGCACCTGGGTGGCTCAGTCAGTTGAGCATCTGACTCTTGATTTTGGCTCAGGTTGTGATCTCATAGGTCATGAGATCGAGCCTCACATTGGGGTCCCGGGTCGGCAGGGACTCTACTTGAGATTCCTTCTCTCTGCCCTTCCCCCATCCTCTTTCTTTCTCTCAAATGAATAAATACATTTTTAAGATTTTAATTTTTAAGTAATTCTACACCTAGCATGGGGCTTGAACTCATAACCTCGAGATCAAGAGTTTCACACTCCCCTGATTGAGCCAACAGGCACCCTAGTAAATACGTTTCTGATGTGTGTGTGTCAGTGGTGACATGGAACTCAGACGCTGAAGCCCACAGTTCCAGTGGTGATTTTTTTCATCCTTGGCTGGAAGCTGATAAGGGCAATACTGGATTTAGCCAACCATGCCTGCAGTGCTGTCCACGCCCCAGAGCCCGGAAGAGCCAGAGTCTCCTCCAGTACTTCCAATAGTTTTAGAAGCACCAAAGTTCTTCCATCAAATCTCTTGCTGCCTGAAAAAATAATCTCCATTATTGTCAACTAAATCCTGACCAACGTATGCTGGAAAGTGTGCCAGTACCATGAAATGTTGTATGATCACCGACAAAACAACAGAACTATAGAGAGACAAGTACCAGAAAGATATCCTTAAAGCATTGATCCTGAGTATCGTTGGGTAGTAAGACTATGAATAGTTTTTCAATTTACTTTCTATTGCCTTTTTTTTTTTTTTTTAAAGATGCTTTATTGGGACGCCTGGATGGTTCAGCGGTTGAGCGCCTGCCTTCGGCCCAGGGCATGCATGATCCTGGGGTCCTGGGATTGAGTCCCACATTGGGCTCCCGGTAGGGAGCCTACTTCTCTCCCTCTGCCTGTGTCTCTGCCTCTTTCTCTGTGTCTCTCATGAATAAATAAATAAAATCTTTAAAAAGATAAAAAAGCAGCTTTATTGAGATACAGTCATGTACCCTACAGTTCACCCATTTAAAATGTACAACTCTGTGGTTTCTGGTACATTCACAGATGTGTGCAGCCATCACCACAGTTTTAGAACATTTTTAATTGCCCCCTCCAAAAAAAAAAGAACCCCACCCCGTTAGCTATTAATTCCCTATCTTCCTGCCCTCACTACTACCCTAGGCTACCACTAACTTACTTTTGTTCTCTAGATTTCCCTACTCTGGACTTTCATATGAATAGAATCACACAGAATGTGCTGTTATGTGTCTGGCTTATTTATGACTTTGCATAATGTTATTGATAGTGTAGCATACACGTTGTAGTACCTATGAGTACTTCATTCCTTTTTACTGCTAAATAATCGTCTACTGTGTGGGTAGTCCACATCTGGTTTGTCCATGGGTCTGTTGACGGACATTGACATTGTCTTTACCTTTTGGCTGCTGTGAATAATGCTAGTATTTCCCTCCAACCTTTACTTTGACCATATAACAATCTTATGATATATATTTAGCAAATTTTATAACAAAGAAAATCTGACCTGGGTAACTAGTACACTTGAGTTTTGTATTCAGAAGAGGGTAAGACTGTAGATTGCATCCTTGGATTGGCCAGCTAGCTTAGTACACATTAAAACTCTGTTCCAGGGATCCCTGGGTGGCGCAGCGGTTTAGCGCCTGCCTTTGGCCCAGGGCGCGATCCTGGAGGCCAGGGATCGAATCCCATGTCGGGCTCCCAGTGCATGGAGCCTGCTTCTCCCTCTGCCTATGTCTCTGCCTCTCTCTGGGTGTGTATGAGTATCATAAAAAAAAAAAAAAAAAAAAAAAAAAAAAAGAACTCTGTTCCAGGGCAGCCCTGGTGGCTCAACGGTTTAAACGGTTTAGCGCCACCTTCAGTCCAGGGCTTGGTTCTGGAGACCCGGGATGGAGGCCCGCCTCGGGCTCACTGCATGGAGCCTGCTTCTCCCTCTGCCTGTGTCTCTGCCTCTCTCATTCTCTCTCAGGAATAAATAAATAAAATATTAAAAAAAAACTCTGTTCCAAGCCAGATTTACAACCTCTGTAGGCCCCCCTGTCCAGCAACCAGTCTGTAATTGGCACTTTTGGTGAGCAGAAGTATGGGAAGATTGACTACGAACTCATCTCCACTGTTTGGGAAATGTCTCTGAAGCCGGAAGGATGGATGTGTGAACCACACCCAAGTCCTGAGATTTGACTTTTGGTATTTTCACTTTAAAAGGTGTATCTACTGGGGTGCTGTAGATGTTCTATATCTTGATCTAGGTGGTGGTTACATGGGATTCGTTTGAAAAATGCACTGAGCTTTGTACCTCAGACTTGTCTGTGCTGTGATATTTAACTATGTGAAATTTACACCCTAATTAAAGAAAAAAAGAAATATAATGTGATTTCCCTCCTATCTCGTCCCTCATATCTATTCCTCTCCCATTTCAGCTGCTGCTGTTTCCTTTCTGACCATTTCCAAGTGACCACAGGCTCTTGCCACACAGTTGGAAAGGGACAGAGCTGGGATTTAGTCCAGCTCTTACTAACTTAGTGTGGAGTGCTGCTTTCACTAGGAACTCTTCCAATGCCTAGAATCGATATGATTTTTGAGAATTGGCTCCAAAGCCTATGGCCAGTAAGTACTGAGGCTGGTCTAGGGCCCAGGTCTCCCAGCCCTGGGGCACGTGTACTATGTCTATACCATGTACCTCTTTACCCCCAGCACCCAGCATCGTACCAGGCACGTAGTGGATGGCCAGTAAATATTGGTTAAGTCAATGCGGCCCGAGAGGGGTTATCATCAAAGGCCAAGCAGGCTGTCCACGTGGCATTGCTAGAAAAACCAAGGCAGGAAACTCAATTCTTTTTTTTTTTTTTTCCTTTGGCAACACCGATGGATGCTGGTCTGTCACAAGAGCATGGAAAGTTCCCACTGGAGATATCAGAACTCTCTGGCAAACCCTGCGAAGTGTTAATTTTAGCTTTCAGTGACTGATGCCCTTGTATAATTTAATGGGTCAGGAGGAGCATGAGCCAAGATTACTCACTCAGAGAGGTGTCCTTTCCTGTAGAGTCCTTGGCGAGTTAATTCAGTTTGTAGACACTGGCTACTTCCACATTTACTTGAAGAGAATTTCTGCTGTTTTGAGTCTAGTGTGAGCATTATGAGCTCTCCCTTAAAGAAATTAGTAATTTATCCTATCAATCAAATGTTCCCAGAGTTCATTCATTAAACATGAGTTCGACTCACAGTGTCAAATGCTAAAGGGCTATAGTAATGACCGTAAAATAAACAAAATACTTGCACGTCCCTGGATATTCTGAGTTGAAAGATACATAGGTTGAATATCAATTACTTGGATTAAAGAAGTGCAAATCCACAGAGCTGTCCACGTCTACCCGGTTCTTCTCCTGGTATTCCTCGTGGAAAATGAGGAAGTTCCACCCTGAGGGGGAGATGCCTGTAGTTCAGGAAAAATAATATCCCAGCAGCTATTCACAGCTGCCCTGGTGTCACTGGGGACCGGGCTGTCCAGCAGAGCACACATTCAAGATGCATAAGAGGATCGTGAGCCTTCTCAGAAGATTTGTGCTATTTATATGACCAGATCACACATGCTTTTGATCCCGTGCACTTACTTTGTTCAGAGTCTGCTCAAACACTGGATGTAACCCATCACACCTGGTCTCAGGTGCCTCAGCTGATGAAGGATAATTTTGAATTGCTGCCATGGCAGCTGCCATAGGCTTGTTCGGTGAGGTTTGCTTCATTCTTTGACTATTTTATTGCATCCTTCCCTAATTAAGAAAAGTTAGTGGAGGGGTGCCTGGCTGGCTCAGTCGAATGAGCTTGGGACTCTGGATCTTGGGGTTGTGAGTTCGAGCCACACATTGGATGTAGAGGGTACTATAAAACAAACAAACAAACAAACAAACAACCTTTTAAAAAGACAAAAAAAAAAAAAAAAGAAAAGTTAGTGGGAAATGAAGACGAGAAACCATGGAACTCGTGAATGCAATTAGAAGAATCATAAAGGAATCATGAGATGCTGTAGATAGTGTGGGTCTTTAGATTCAACTGAACACTCCAAGAAATTGAACTGCCCAACTCTGGATTCAGTTGCGAAGGAAAAGAACAATAGTAGAGAATATGTATGCTGGAAATACGTTAGAATTACATCTAAGGGTAGGCAGATAGTTAATGAGGGAAATTTTATCTCCGTAGAAATATTCTAATATAGAAGAAGAGAGGATAGAATTAGATTACACCATTTAAAAAATATTTTATTGGGTGGGGGTGACTGGGTGACGGGCACTGAGGGGGACACTTGATGGGATGAGCACTGGCTGCTATTCTATATGTTGGCAAATTGAACACCAATAAAAAATTTAAAAATATTTTATTTCTTTGACACCAAGAGAGCACAGGCAGGGGAGCAGCAGAAGGAGAGGGAGAAGCAGGCTCTCCACTGAGCAAGGAGCCTGACATGGGGCTTGATCTTAGGATCCTGGCATCATGACCCAAGCTGAAGGCAGACACCCAACTGACTGAGCCCCCCAGGTGCCCCTAGAATATACCATTTTGGAAACCTCTGATGAAGTTGTAGATTTCATCATCAATCACCTGCCCATCAATGGCTGCTAACCATGGGGCAGGAGGGAGGCTGGGGAGGCAGAGACAAGAAACAGACTGAGCTGAGGAAAATTCAGAGATCTTACCTGCCTCCTGATGGAGTATATATCCCTTACAAAATAGTCTTACCAAAATCATCAACTCTGAATCGGATTCAGTCCCTAACTAGACAATCTACCAGTTTCCAGGAAATACGGGACGGAAAAATATGTTAAAAGACATCAGGGAGGACAGCCTGGGGGTCTCAATGGTTTAGCGCCTACCTTCAGCCCAGGGCCTGATCCTGGAGACCCGGGGTCGCATCCCACGTCAGGCTCCCTGCATGGAGCCCACTTCTCCCTCTGCCTGTGTTTCTGCCTCTCTCTCTCTCTCTCTCTCTCTGTCTCTCTCTCTGTCTTTCATGAATAAATAAAATCTTAAAAAAAAAAAGACATCAGGGAATGCTACCAGCAAATCTAGATTGTGGGAGACTATAGGAGAGATATTCCAGTTTCTTCGACAAATAAATGGCAAGGAAAAAAAGGTAATGGGGAGCAAGCAGGGAGGGAACCTGTGAGTGAAAGGAGTAAGAGACCAATGACCCACATGCAAACTGGGAACTTTGCATCTTAACTCATGCAAATCACCGGGTAAAAATATATAAGAAAACCAGGGAAATGTGAAAACAGACTGCGTATTTGATACTGTTGAAGTATCAGTGGCAATTTTGTAGGTATGATAGTGGTACCGTACCTGTATGTTTTTGAAAAAGTTCTTATCTTTTAGAAATACATACCAAACTGGGGCGACTGAGTGACTCAGTAGGTTGACCAGCTGACTCTTGATTTTTGCTCATGTCATGATTTCAGGGTTGTGGGATGGAGCCTTGTGCCTGGCTCTGCGTTCATTGAGGAGTCTGTTTATCCCTCTCACTCTGCTCCACTCTCTCTCTCTGTTGTCTCTCTCTCTAAAATAATCAAATAAAATCTTTAAAAAAAAAAAGAAATATGTACCAAGCTATTTGAGGATTTCAAGATGCATCTAAAAGAGAGCAAGTAATGTTCACCCTGCTTATGTTTAGCCCCTGAGCCCTCTTGCAGGAGTACATTATAGACCAGCGCTGGGGGCTGCAAAGTAGACTCGTGTAGCTCTGTTACTTTCTGACCTCCTCATGAGAACAGTCTTGGGACAGTGTGCATTTGTGTAGGCTCCCCTTCCTCCTCTGTTATCTCTGGGACTTCAGCTGGTCTGAGCTATGCCTTGAGGAGTAAAGGGAAGCAGGACCATCTACAAGATTTGCAGGGCCCAGTACAAAATAAAAATGTGAGGTCTCTTGTTCAAAAAGCAGGAAAACTTGGGAATCCCTGGGTGGCTCAGCGGTTTTGTACCTGCCTTCGGCCCAGGGCGTGATCCTGGAGTCCCGGGATCAAGTCCCGCGTGGGGCTCCCTGCATGGATCCTGCTTTTCCCTCTGCCTGTGTCTCTGCCTCCCTCTCTCTCTGTGCCTGTCATGAATAAATAAATAAAATATTTTTTAAAAAGCAGGAAAACTTGACATTGAAGGTAGTAAACTATAAATCGTTTTCCTTTTTCCTGTGGTCTTTCTCTCCATCTGTCACAATGTTTTTGTGTGTGTGTGTTTTTGTTTGCTGTTTAATGTCATTTCTCCCTTCAGGGATGAGCATGCTTTCAGGGTGAGTACAGACCCTCAGAGGTGCCCAAGGACTCTCCCACCATGTGACTCAGTGATCTTGCATGTGGCTCACCAGCTGCCCAGTCCCCGTGCTACTAGCCACCAGACCCATACATTCTGCTGACCCAAGGTGGCTAAATGGAGCCAGCTATCTCTCTTCCGAAGGGCCTGCCTCCTGAACCCAAGGGATGCCAAGGGACATCCCGCAAGGGCATGCCAGGACATACCTGCTACCTGTGCCAGGACATAACTCACTACCTGCAGCAGGAACTGGTGACAGGGCACTTCAGTCAGTTGCCCAAAGAGCGTGCCCTGTTGCCTGCAAATAGTTACATTTTTATTTCATGCTTTACAATCATTGTATCTTTTATTTTATTTATTTATTGCCTTATTGCTATGACTAACCTTCCAACACAATTTTGAAGAGGAGTGTCTAGAACAGACATCCTTTCCTTGTTCCTGATCTCCAGAGGAAGGCTTGCAATATTTCACCGTTAAATATGATGTTTGCTGCAGGTTTTTTTGTAGATGCTGTTTTTTCCCCGAGGTTAAATAGGTTTCTGTCTGTTTCTGTATCTTGGCTTCTGTTGTTGCTGTTGAAAATTCACTTGTCGACCTAATTGTTGCTCCTTTCATTTTTTTTTTTAATTTTTTTTTAAATTTTATTTATTTATGATAGTCACATAGAGAGAGAGAGAGGGGCAGAGACATAGGCAGAGGGAGAAGCAGGCTCCATGCACCGGGAGCCCGACGTGGGATTCGATCCGGGGTCTCCAGGATCGAGCCCTGGGCCAAAGGCAGGCGCCAAACTGCTGCGCCACCCAGGGATCCCTGTTGCTCCTTTCAATGTAATGGTTTTATGCTCTAGCTTGCGGGTCTTTGGTTTTTATCAGTTTGACTGATTTGCCCACAAGTAATTTTCTTTGTGTTTTTCCTGGTTCCATATTTTGGGCCTGTCTGGGGGACTTCACAGCTAGTATTTCTTCCAATATTGCTTCTCCCCATCATGTCTTCCTCGCTCCGGTGAACCTACCTTAGATCTCTACAGTCTTCCTGGGGTCTCAGTTGAAAGTCTGGGTTACTTACCAGGACTCCTCCTCTCTGGCAGGCCTGGGATTCTAATTTTTGCATCTCCAGCCCCGTGCAACTGGTCTCAGGTTCCTGGGGCTGCCATAATAAATCACCACACACTTGGTGGCTTAAGCAACAGAAATGTCTTCTCTCATAGTTCTGGAGGCCAGGAATCCAGGATCATTAGGACCATGCTCCCTCTGAAGGCTCTGGGGAAGATCCTTTCTTGCCCCTTCTATCTTTGGGTGATCCCAGGCCTTCCTTGGTTTATGCTTGGGTCCCTCCGGTCTCTTTTTATGTGGCCACGCAGCCTTGCCCAGCGTGTGACTGGGTCCTTGTCTCTTCTTCTAAGGACACCAGTCATTGGATTTAGAGCTTACTCTGAATCAGGATGCTTTCATCTCAAGATACTTAACTAATTACGTGTCCAAATAAAGTCACTTGCTGAAGTTCTGGGAAGACATGATTTTGGGGGAGAAGGGTGTACTACTTAATCCACAAAACTACTGTAAGTTCTGCTTAGATTGTTAACCTCTTTGCAAGCCACCTTCTGATTTGTCAGCTCTGGGCACTACATGCGTCAAGCAAAAACCATGTAGAATGTCAAGCTCATATCTCTGCTGTTCTTCTTCTTCTTTTTTACCTGGAATTTTTGCACCTCAAGTACTGACAGTCTTGGCAGTCATAAACTCAATAATTTTTTTTCCTCCCAGCTTAATGTGACCGAGGCAAACCTCTGGCAATGCTTTTCATTCATCATGTGTAGACTGTGCTTCAAACTGGAAGAGGTTCCAAGGGAGAAAGCAGTGGCCAGTGGGGCTTCCATCTCAATGCATTTCTCTCTACTCTGGGATCTCTGCAGGATAAAGCCGGCCGGTGTCTCGATTATTCTCTGGCTCACTCAGACAGTTGCCTTTTGTCTCTTATCCAGCTTTTGTAGTTGTTCTTAGTACAAAGTTTGCTCTGATACTTCTTCATAAATAGAAATAGGAGTCAGATATGGCATTTCTTTTAATCTAGGCTTGTGTCTACAGCTTTGTGTCTGGCCAGGTGAATGTCTCAGGTGCATTGCTCTTGGAATCCCAGTGGCTGAGAGACAGGCCTCCCCTGCCTGCCCTCCCTGAGCCCTGCCACCCCCACCTGCTCCTTTGTACTGTGTTTAGAGAGAGACATGCAGATAAGCTTGCCTCTGTTCTCTGTTTATATGGCTGCTGCACACACTTCTGAAAGGTAAAGAAATAAATGGAGGAGAAGGATTTTGGAACTAGTGGGACATATCAGAGCTCCACAGGGCTCTGGTCACCTTCTTGCTGTATAGGATTCTTAGTATCAGGCATATAAAAGGAACAACTGCATGAGTAATCCACAGAGTATCGCTTTGTGTGCTGAGGTCTGAGAAGCCAGAGCAAGAGAGGAGTAATGTCTAGGAGGGTCTGTTTCTAGAGTGAGCTTTCTCATAAGGTGGTATGGATGTTGCACATCCTGCCGTACGTAATCCTCAAAATCTATTGTAGAAGCTAATAGGTACTGTGATTAGTCCATTTTACAGATGGGAAAAGTGACGCATGGGGAAGTTGATTTACCTGCAGCCTATATCTGGGTAGATATCCTTTAATCTCTCAGTTACTTTGTACTCTATTTATTTATTTATTTATTTTTAATTAAGTTTTTATGTTTTAATTCCAGTTAGGTAGGGTTAACACATTTTATTTTACTTTTTTTTATAGGTAACATATTGTAGTCTGTTTATTCCATTAGTAAAGCTACATTTTTAACCATTAAAATGCAAACTTTAATGCAGATGAATTCTGAATGAAATGAATGAGACCTTTTGTAACTTTTACTTTTTACAGAATTGCAAACTTACAGAAGCATTGCAAGAATCCTGTGAGAAGCCCTCATAGTCATTTTACCTAGATGCACCAATTGTTTACATCTCTTTCTATTTGATTACTCACTTTCTCTCTCTCTCTCCCTCCCTCAATCATTTTAAAATAATAAATCAGAAACATTATGCCCCTTTACCTCCAAATATTTGTGTATTTTCTAAGAACAAGAATAGTCCCTTCTGTAACCTCAATACAATTATTAAAACTAGGAAATTTACTGTTGCAACACTGGTACTATTATTTAATCCAGAGTTTATATTTGTATTTCATCAATTTTCCCAATAATGTTCTTTATAACTACCCCCCCCACCCCCGATCCAGGATCCAGTGCAGGATCATGTACTGCATTTAGCCGTCATGTCTCATTAGTGTCCTTTAATCTGAAACAGCTCCTCAGCCTTTCTGTCTGTTGTTTTTCATGATTAGATCCAGGCAGTCCATCTTCGGCACGAGTGCCGTGTGCTCATTGCATCCCACCAAGGGGTACGTGATTTTCATTGCCTGCTGACTTTGAATTTGATCATTTGGTTAAGGCGATATAATAATTTATTTATAGTGATTTGATTAAGGCTTCTCTGCTGTAAAGGAATCCTATTCTCTTTGTAATTAATAAGTATTTGTGCAGGAGCTACTTTGAGGCTATGGAAAACCTTGTTTCTCGTCAAACCCTCCTGGGCTCTGACATTCTGTGTCTCCCATGTGTGACATTTCTCTCTCCCTCTGTCTTTGTCTCTCTTCCTCTCTCTCTCTCTCCCCTTTTCTCTTTTCCTCTCTCTCTCCCTCCTTCTCTCTCTCTCCATCTCTCCCTCTCTCTCCCTGTCCCTCTGTCCTCTCTCCCTCTCCCCCCACCTCATCCATTGGCTTATTTAGCTTGTTTCTCATTTAGTGAAGCACACCTTAATTAGCTTCCTGAGAAAGGATGCATGGGAGGACCCAATTTTAAGATTTCACATATTTGTGTCTTCATTCCATCCTTTATGTCTTCATTCTATCCTCCTATTTGAGTTGCTAGTTTGACTAGTTATAGAATTCCATATTGAAATTTTTTCTTCAGAATTGTGAGTGCATTACTTTACTATCTTCCAACTTCTAATGTTGCTGTTGAGAAGTTGATGTTGTCTCATTCTTAAAAATTATACTATTTTTTTTCCCCTCTGAAAGTTAAAAAAATGTTTTAAATCTTTGGTGGAAGCACTCCCACCCCACCCTCCCAGCTCCAACTCCCCTTCATGGTGCTGGATACTCCCTGGCTGTTCAGTCTGGAAAATCATGTTCTTTGGTGATGGCCATTGTTGTGGGTGTTCTTTCTTTTCTTTAAAAGGTCTACAAACATCTTTTATAAAAAGATTTTATTTATTTATTTTTATTTTATTTATTTATTTTTAAAGATTTTATTTATTTATTCATGAGAGACACACACACAGAGGCAGAGACACAGGCAGAGGGAGAAGCAGGCTCCATGCAGGGAGCCCCACGTGGGACTGGATCCCGGGCCTCCAGGATTACGCCCTGGGCTGAAGCTGGCACTAAACCACTGAGCCACCCAGGCTGCCCATAAATAATATCTTAAAAAAAAAAAAAAAAAAAGAATCGGACACATAACCCACTGAACCACCTGGCCATCCCATGGGTATTCTTTCTTTGATGATTTCGTCCTCTCTATATTATCTGTCCTCTATAGAACACTTATTGTTGGGTGTTGACTTCTGCATTGATTTTCTGGTTTTCTTTCATACTTTCTTCTTTTATTTGTCTCTTTGACATTTTATTCTACTTCCTGGGGTATTTTTTCAACTCCCTCATCCAACTATTGAATTTTTCATTTTAGTTAATACATCATTACTTTCTCAGACCTCATTCTTGTCCTCTGCATGTACTCTATTTTCTGTCACCCTATTCTTGTTTTATAAATGCATTGTATTCTTTTGGAGAATTTTGCTATATAAATTTTTGAAGTTTTCTTCTGCTCCCACATTTGTCTTCTTTTTTTTTTTCTGTTTGTTTTCTGCCATCTCATGTCAGAATTCTAGGAAAAAAGTCTCTAAGAGGATATTAGAGGATGGTGTCTTAAATGATAAAACAAAAACAGAACAGAGGAAAACATGGAGAACAAAAACAAAGGAAGAGATCCTGGTTTGTCTGCATGTCAGAGGAGGAGTCTGATTGGAAGCCTTATGGATTTAGGTGGGACATGTGGGTAGTGGGGCTTCATGATAGGGTGATTGAGAGGTTATCTGGTTTTCTCATTGGTTGCCCCACTTATTAATATCTGTGTCTTTTCACTGGACCTATTTAGTATCTTCAGGGACAAATCCTCTAATTTTTTGCCTGGAGAAAAGAAACCTTATATCCAATGTTCTGTGAGGTGAGTAGGGGAACATGACTGTCCAGCATGTAGATGCTCACTTACTTCTTCTGTTTTCCTTTCAGGTCCTACTCCCGCTTTCCAGTCTACTTGCTCTCCCTGAGGTCAAGGTTTTTGTAAACGGAAGATTTTGAGACAGAAGCACTTAGAAATGAAGCTTACTTGAAAAAGATCTGCAAGACTGTCCAGGGCAGGGGTTAGAAGGACTAGATCATCATACAAAATACCACAGGAATTTATTATTATTATTATTATTATTATTATTATTATTATTACTACTACTATTATTTAAATTTATTTATTCATGAGAAACAGAGAGAGAGAGAGAAAGAGAGAGGCAGAGACACAGGCAGAGGGAGAAGTAGGCTCCATGCAGGGTACCTGATGTGGGACTTGATCCAGGTCTCCAGGATCACTCCCTGGGCCAAAGGCAGCACTAAACCACTGAGCCACCGAGGCTGCCTGGAATTTATTATTTTTAAAAAAGATTTTACTTATTTATTCATGAGAGACACAGAGAGAGGCAGAGACATAGGCAGATCAAAAAGCAGGTTCCCCATGAGGAGAGCCTGGGACTCGATCCCAGGACCCTAGGATCACACCCCAGGCCAAAGGCAGATCTTCAACCACTCAGCCACCCAAGTGCCCTACTACTGGAGTTTAAAGGAAAAAAATTCCACATAACTACCAAGACTACTGAGACTACAATTAGTCTGTGCACAGCAGGAAAAAAGCAAGTTTGCCACACGATTGTCACATCCAAAAAGGTCCTGGGCAGCCCGGGTGGCTCAGGGGTTTAGCGCTGCCTTCAGCCCAGGGTGTGATCCTGGAGACCCGGGATAGAGTCCCACATCGGGCTCCTGCTTGGAGCCTGCTCCTCCTTCTGCCTGTGTCTCTGCCTGTGTGTGTGTGTGTGTGTGTCTCATGAGTAAATTAATAAAATCTTAAAAAAAAAAAAAAGGTCCTGACAAATTTGCAAATAGCAGCATCACAGAAGTGTGAGATCAAGTTGTTTTTGCTTGGGAGTTAGTAACTTACAGGAAAGTCACCAGATTCCCTTGATTTAGCTGACCCTGTTTTTGTTTGTCTCAGATATGATGTGCTTTTTTCTTTATGGCATGAGATGTCCATGATTACCCATAAATGAGATGCCGTTTTGTTTCTACAGTTCCACCTAGTGGTCAAGTTTCTGGCCCTAAGGCACATAGTTAACCACATGGGTTTGTTTTGATGATTTTTTCATTTCCATATTCATTAACCTGATATTTTGTTTGATTTGATTAGTAGTTTTATTTACACAAATGTAAATCAAGGTGAAGAAGAAGAAAAAGAAGCAGCACTCCCTTTTTTAAAAAGATTTTTTAAAAAGATTATTTATTTGAGAGAGAGAGACAGAGACAGAGACAGAGACAGAGAATGAGTGGGGAGGAGAGGGAGAAGCAGACTCCCTGCTAAGCAGGAAGCCCCACATGGGACTCGATCCCATGACCCCAGGATCACGACCCGAGCCGAAGGCAGACGCTCAACCGACTAAGCCACCCAGGCACCCCTAAAAAAGATTTTATTTATTTATTCATGAGAGACACAGAGAGAGGGGCAGAAACATAGGCAGAGGGAGAAGCAGGCTCCCTATGGGGAGCCTGATGCAAGACTCCATCCCAGGAACCCCAGAACATGCCCTGAGCCGAAGGCAGATGCTTGATTGTTGAGCCACCCAGGCGTCCCCACTCTGCTGGCTTTTTTTTTAAATAACTTTTTTAAAGATTTATTTATTTATGATAGACATAGAGAAAGAGAGAGAGAGAGAGAGAGAAGCAGAGACACAGGAGGAGGGAGAAGCAGGCTTCATGCCGGGAGCCTGACGTGGGACTCGATCCCAGGACTTCAGGATCATGCCCTGGGCCAAAGGCAGGCACTTAAACCACTGAGCCACCCAGGGATCCCCCCCACTCTGCTGGTTTAAATAGTCATGGGCCAACCCAGATTCAAGAAGATGGAAGATAATTTTTTTAAAGATTTTATTTATTTGAGTGAGAGAGAGAAAGAGAGTGTGAGCAGAGATAAGGCAGAGGGAGAAGCAGACTCCGAACTGAGCATGGAGCCAATGTGGAGCTTGATCCCAGGACTCTGAGATCATGACCTGAGCCGAAGGCAGATGCTTAACTGACTGAGCCCCCCTGGCACCCCAAGAGGGCAGAAGACAGTTAACATCTCTTGGTGTGGAGAATGGAAATAAACTTGGAGTCCTCTTTATTCTGTCAAACTAAACAAAATCCATGTTAGTTGCCTAGAGCTGCCATAACAAATTGCTACAAACTTGGTAGCTTAAAACAACAGAAGCTTGTTCTCTCAGTATTGTGGAGGCCAGGTGTCTGAAATCCAGGCAACAGCAGGGCCATGCCACCTCCAAAGGCTCTCGAGAAGGGTCTCTTGCAGCTCCTGATGGCTCCGGGTGCCCCTTGGCTTGTGGCAGCACCTCTCCAATCTCTGCCTCTGTCTTCACATGGCTTCTTCCCTGTGTGTGTCTCTCTCACAGATCCCCAATCTCTTTCTCTCTTTCTCTGTCTCTTTTCCCCTTTTCTCTTGTAAGGACACCAATAATTGCATTTAGGGCCCGTCATATATTCAGGATGACCTCACTCAAGAGCCTTAACTTGGCTGCATTCCCAAAGACCCTATTTCCAAATGAACTCCCATCCACAGGTACTGGGGACTCGGACTCGGTCATATCTTTTTGAGGGACACAATTCAAACTACATAGCACGCGTGACTCTTTTTGTGTATCCTGCTGGGATATGTTGTACTCTGTGGATATGTGGCTTCACGTTTTACATTGTTCTCGAAATTTTCACCAGTATCTTTTAAACTAATAGCCCTCTTTTTTCTATATTTTCCTTTTGGACTCACAGTCATATGTATATTAGACCAGGGGCACTGGGGTGGGGGAGGGGTGGTAAAAGGCCAGAGAGTAAATATTTTGGGCTTTGGAGGCCACGCGATGTCTGTCACAAATACTTAACTCCGTTGTAATGTGAAAGATGCTGTGGACAATATATCGACAAATATGTGAGGGTGTTCCAACAAAACTTTACTATGAGAACAGCTGGCCAGCTGAAGTTGGCACCTGGGCCAGAGTTTGTCAATCCCCATGTGCTAGCTCCTCTCATTCTTATCTCCACATCTGTCATACTTTGTCATATTTCCTACTCTTTCTCTCTGCTGTATTCTGGATAAGTTCTTTAAAAAAAAATCTTTTTTGTTGGAGTTCAATTTGCCAACATATAGCATAACACCCAGTGCTCATCCCGTCAAGTGCCCCCATCAGTGCCCCGTCACCCAGTCACCCCCACCCCCCGCCCACCTCCCCTTCCACTACCCCTTGTTCATTTCCCAGAGTTAGGAGTCTCTCATGTTTTGTTACTCTCACTGATATTTTCACTAATTTTCTCTCCTTTCCCTTTATTCCCTCTCACTAATTTTTATATTCCCCAAATGAATGAGACTATATAATGTTTGTCCTTTTCCGATTGACTTATTTCACTCAGCATAATACCCTCCAGGTCCCTCCACGTCAAAGCAAATGGTGGGTATTTGTCGTTTCTTTCTTTCTTTCTTTCTTTTTGGGGGGGGTGTTGAATTCTATATATTTTATTTTATTTTTTAATAATAAATGTATTTTTTATTGGTGTTCAATTTGCCAACATACAGAATAACACCCAGTGCTCATCCCGTCAAGTGTCCCCCTCAGTGCCCGTCACCCATTCACCCCCACCCCCCGCCCTCCTCCCCTTCCACCAACCCTAGTTCGTTTCCCAGAGTTAGGAGTCTTTATATTCTGTCTCCCTTTCTGATATTTCCCACACATTTCTTCTCCCTTCCCTTATATTCCCTTTCACTATTATTTATATTCCCCAAATGAATGAGAACATATAATGTTTGTCCTTCTCTGATTGACTTATTTCACTCAGCATAATACCCTCCAGTTTCATCCACATTGAAGCAAATGGTGGGTATTTGTGGTTTCTAATGGCTGAGTAATACTCCATTGTATACATAGACCACATCTTCTTTATCCATTCATCTAAATATTAATAAAATGACTGCTGAAGAGAAAGCTCAATGGATAAATTAAAGATTTACACTCTTCAGGAGACAATTAAGGACCTGGAAGCTCTACATGAAGAACTTATCCAGATGCACTGTTGGTGGGAATGTGAACTGGTGCAGCCACTCTGGAAAACTGTGTGGAGGTTCCTCAAAGAGTTAAAAATGGATCTGCCCTACGACCCAGCAATTGCGCTGCTGAGGATTTACCCCAAAGATACAGATGCAGTGAAACGCCGGGACACCTGCACCCCGATGTTTATAGCAGCAATGTCCACAATAGCCAAACTGTGGAAGGAGCCTCGGTGTCCATCGAAAGATGAATGGATAAAGGAGATGTGGTCTATGTATACAATGGAATATTCCTCATAAAGACTCCTAACTCTGGGAAATGAACTAGGGGTGGTGGAAGGGGAGGAGGGCGGGGGGTGGGGGTGAATGGGTGATGGGCACTGAGGGGGGCACTTGACGGGATGAGCACTGGGTGTTATTCTGTATGTTGGTAAATTGAACACCAATAAAAAATAAATTTATTATAAAAAAAAGAAGTTCTGTTTGTTCTCCCCCCAGCCCCTGCCCCCCCGATTCTACCAATTCATGCCCAGTGGTCCTGTTGCTTATTCAACATTATCAGTGTTGCTTTCTTCTTTATTCTGCGTGCCATTGGCTGCCATAGAAGCACCTATAGTGGCTGGAATTCTAAAGTTGTTTCTTGTTTCTGTTAGCCTTCATTCACAGTGGCTTGCCTTCTCAAATATTTGTTGATTTTTGCTTCTGAGGTTGTGCTTCATTCTAATTTGTGGGATTCCTGCAAACTAACTTGGGAAGGTTTCCTCCAAAGAGAGTCTACATTTACTTTTGCCAAAAGATGGGGAAGCCCCCTTTCCGCCACCCCAGAGCAATTTGTAGTCCTTCAAAGATTTTTTTCCTACCATAAGAATCTCAGATTTCAGTCCCCCTATGGGACCCTACCTCAGACTCCCTGTAGCCTTAGGTTTAGGCCACTTCCTGTCACTCATGTTCCCAGTTACCCCAACCTCATCTCCCTGCCTTTTATCCAAACCCTGAGTATTCCTGCCCTAGTCCTTAGTGGCTCCTGCTCAGTTTCTGATCACAGAAACCTGGTGGCACTTATCTATCCTCCTACCGCCCCCAATCTCCTTTTCCCCACACCCCACCCACTGCCAGACTCAGCTTTCCCTGTCTGTCTGTATCTGTCTATTTTATCATATCCCTGCAGATCTCTTCCACCTCCAGAAGTACATCATGTATGAGATCTTGCTGGGGAGCAAGTCAGCCCCAAAGCACCTAGTTTTTCATGGTCTGGAGACAACACATTTGTGCAGCTCAACTTACATGGACACACACACTTTGGTAACTTGTTTCATGCCTCTTTGGATGGTAACAAATAGGCTTACGTGCAGCCTCTAAGACCCCTCGCTGCTCATAAATGGAGGACCTTTGGTGCCGACCAGATGGTGATCTATGTGGAAGTACATATCCCTGGAACAGGGTAACATTTTAGTTCACTTCAAGTTGGAATCACAAGGGACCCTCTCTAGGCATAGCCTGTAGCCCAGCCAAGTCCTTGATTACTCATTTCCAGCCTAAGTGTTATCTCCCTGTCCTGTCCAGTGGACTATCCTGCACACCCGCTGTAATACTTGCTCTGATAAAAAGTTAGGGTAAAAAAAATAAAATAAAAAAAATAAAATGTTAGGGTAAATGTGTAAATAAAACCATGCTTTGGGCATCCCTGGATGGCTCAGCGGTTTAGCACCCGCCTTCAGCTCAAGGCGTCATCCTGGAGTCCCGGGATTGAGTCCCACATCAGGCTCTGCATGGAGCCTGCTTCTCCCTCTGCCTGTGTCTCTGCCTCTCTCTCTCTGTATCTCTCATGAATAAATAAATAAAATCTTTTTAAAAAATTTAAAAAATTTAAAAAATAAATAAAACCATGCTTAAAGTGTGGCCCTTGCCAGCAATATTAGTGTTTTGACCAGGGGCAAGTCCAAAGGAAAGAAGCTCTAATTGCAAAATTTAGGACATTGACCCTCATTGTTTTGGAGGGTCAGAGGGGAGGAGTATTGCAATTTTGAGCCCTTCTGGATCCCCGGAAATCACACTAAGTGTTCAGTGGCCACTTGCTTAATCTGACAACCGAGTGCTGCATTTGGAGAGATGGCCTATAATTTTTCCTGGCTTTAATAACACAAACAGCTGAAAGAATGTGGTGCAGAATCCTCTTACATATGACCCCCTGCTGAAAAAACAAACAACCTACTACACACTCACATTTATTTAAAGCTCTGAACAGAGTTATAATGAGGAGTGAGTTTTCCAAGGGTGTGATTTATGAGCCTTTCACAAATGGGTTTTAAATGGGGGCACTGACAGTTCCACTCCAGCTATGGCTGGGGTGGGGGCCCTTTCGGCCCAAAGCAGTTGAAATGAGCCGGCGGGAGGCAGAGGAGAGGGGAGGCCAGGTGGGTGGATCAGGGTCACCACGAGCCAGGGGCACACAGCCAGCCCCAGCTCTTCCATCTGTGAGCTGCTTCACTCAGCAACACTGGATTATTCGTTTTTGTTTCTCTCAAGGAAGAAATAACACATGTTGACATGGAGATTGAAGGTGGGCTCTCTCCTGTGCCACAGACGGCACCAGCGATGGAAACATTAGCACTTTTTCCTGCCTGTGCTTCTCTTTCCGTAGAACTGTCTGGCGGTGAAGTTAACATTCCATTCCGCATGATTTTTTCTTTTTCTCTCTCTGCTGTGCATTCCAGCCAGGAGAGTGAAGATGGCATGGTCGGTTGAGAAATGGTGCCCTAATAGTATGTCCACATCCTAATCCCTGGAACCTGTGTGACCATGACCTTGTTTGGAAAAAGGACTCTGCGGATGGGATTAAGTTAAAGATCTTGAGATAAGGAGATCATCCTGGATTATCCAGGTGGGCCCTCGGTGCCTCAGTGCCACCACAGGAGTTCTTGGGGAGGCAAAGGGAGCCTCAGGGACACAGGGAGCGGTGGGGTGGACAGAGATGGGAGTGAGATGCAGCCACAAGCCAAGAAATACCAAGGACAGCCTGAGACCACAGGACACTGGCACAGCAAAGGAAGGATCCTCCCCAGGGTCTGCGAAGGGAACACAGCTGGGCGGACACCTTGACCTCACACTTTTGGCCTCCAGAACTGTGACAAAATATGGGTCAGTTACTTTAAGCTGCTAAGTTTGTGGTCATTTCTTAGAGCCTCCCCAGGAAATGGGTACAGGTAACTCTGCCTCTAACACCCATTCCAGAAAATTGATGAGGTTATAGCTCATATTCTAGTAGATATGGCTCCTCACTGCTCTGCTGAGGGCACCTTTTTGCAGGGGCCGGGCTCGCTGGGGTGCCCTAGATGATAGGACATGCAGTAGAGCTGTGTGCTGATAGTGTTTTGGGGTGGTGGTGATGGTGGTGGTGGTGCAAAGCTAGAGGACCCAGAGTGAGGGAGGAAGAGCAGCAAGGCAAAATGGGAGAAGGCCACAGCTGCTCAGGAGAGCAGGGCTGCGTGGCCATGGGAGGCCTCTCCAGGGAGGCCATTTAGAATCCCTGCTGCTTGGAACAGGCTGGGGAGTAGGGGGGTGGGAAGGGACAGGCCAAGGGGGGCAAGTGGTGTATCTGCTGGCTCCTTCCTGTCTGTCCCAGGCCAAGATTATTTCCTCTGTCTAGACTGTAGTTCCCAGTAGTTGCTAGAACCTTCATAGATTGGGTCAGACCCGACGCTGGGTGTCAGAGCTGCTCCAGCTCTGCTGTGGGGGGTGGGGGGGCACAGGTGGAGGCTATGCTCAGGCCTCACCCCTGGGGCCTGCGAGGTTTGTGAACATGACAGGATGAGTCCTCCCTGGGGCCACTCCAGCTGGCACTGGAGCCAGGAAGCTGGCAGGACTGGGCAGGCTGGGGCCTTGTAAACTGAGTCAGGCATCACCAAGGCTTTGAGTGGGTGGCCAGGGTCAACTTCCTCTTGCCTTATTGACTTCCACAAATGGGGGAGACCTGAAGGCTCGTTGACCCAAGCACACACACCCTGCCTGGGTCCCCATTGTTACAACTCCGGCGTGTGATTCCACTGAGGTGTTTGTCACCAGTTTCCGGCTCGTTTCATTCTCTCTTCAGCTCCCCTGCTCCTCATCCCAGCTGCTTGGCCTTTTCTGTTTCCTATTGTCCCTTTGCATATATATCCTCTTCCATCTTATTTAATTGCATATCCAACTTTGCTGTCCTTTGGGTTCAAGACTGCCCTCCTATTTCTGCATTTGGTTAGACACTCTAAGAGAAATTCCCTTTAGCATATGGGTAGGGAATTGGGAAGGAGAAAAACGTTCTTTAGCAGACAAAATAGGCATCAGGGACACTGTTTTTTCTCCCACGTTTCAAGCAGAAGAAAAGACTTTGAGGGAAAAGAACTTAAGTGGTTTTTAAATTGAGTTTTGTTGGATGAAGGAAGGGTCCAGGTCATGCAGATGTAACCCATGTGTGTGTATAGTCGAACTGTGGGGCCCCAGCTGGGGTCTCATGTTTGATCCACAGATCCAGACATGAGGGAATGGCCTTTGTTGAGCTGAAGCCCTGAAGGCCCCAGGATGCAGGAGGAGGGCAAGAGGGAAGGTGGACTGTGCTCTCAGCTCTGAGTGGGAACCAAGATGTTTCCTCTCCAGCCGAGTGGGGTCTGGCTGAAGAGTGAGTATTTCTGGGTGCCTGGGAGGGAGGTTTTCATGATGCCAACCACCAGGTCTCTGAGATGAGGCGGTCCTATGGGCATGGACTGTGGGATGGATTGGAAGCCAGACCAGAACAAGGGTGGAGTTGTTGGGGTGGGGTGGGGCATCACCAATGCCAAGAAAGGGGGTGACTAGAGTGGACATACAGGAAGCAGAGGCTTCTGGAATTGCCTAAGGCTTAAGCCTGGGATTCACCTGAAGAGCCTAAATTATCTGAAGAGATACTGTAAAGCAATGTGTTTTAAATGGCAAGGAGCTGAAATTTACCTTGACTTGCCAAGATCAATATATCCTCCACCAACAGAAATGGAGGCTTGAGAGGTAATCAAAATTATAGAAAAACGATTATTTGCCATGCCCCTTGCAAATGCAAGTGTCAGCAGGGATCTTATACTCGCTGCCCAGGCTTACTCCACAGCCTGTTGGTACCTGCCCCTGCCCCTGCTCTTGGGCAGGTTCACAGCTGGCTCTGAGGCCAGGAGAGGCCACAGGGAGTCCTGCTCACTGAAGACTCAGGTTTTCACAGTGCTTCAGAGATAGCACCTGGGAGCAGCAGTGGGCAAAAAGGATGGCCATGGCCTTGACAGAGCTGGCTGTGTCAGGGCCAGTGGGCAGCAGTTTTGTGCCAGTAAGGGCAACAGTGAATATATAATGAGCACTTTTTTTTTCCCTCCTCAATCCAGCACTGATCACATTGAGTGCCCATTTAATTCAGACATTGATAATACCAAATGTGACTTCATCTTCAGGTGAAGAAGGTAGTTTTACAGAGCTATCAAACCATCACAATGGGTCCTAAATCACAGGCCTAAGAGCTCTGGCTTGGGGGCAGCTGGCCTGTTCCACAACTGAAAGAGCACTAGTGGTTGACACACTGAATCCTGGGGTGTCACAGACCCTCCACAAGGTTCCCTGGGGTCATTGCAAGGGCCCTGAGAATCTACATGAATGCTATTTCTCAGCAATATATCAATGCCTCAAGTTTTCAAATGGGTGCAGGTGGTGAGAATGGAATGAAATACACATTTATTTCATGACCACTTGAGAACTCAAGAGTTAATTTTTTTTTTGTTTGTTTGTCATGGTAAATTCTCTAAACCAATGGGAGCTGTGACTGGGACATGTGTCACTTGAGTGTAAGACACTGTCAGTGTCTCACTTGTGTCCTTTTTGGGTTCTGTGGCTGACTTCCAGCTGCCTAAGGGCTCACTGGCCCCAGCAGCCTTTAGGCCATAGGAGCCATAGCATTTGCACCCCTTCTTGGCTGCCCTCCACTTCTGACTCTCCAGAGCAGGTATATAAATACCCCAGGTCCCTTGCCCCTTGCATGGGATCATTCTGAAGTGCAAGTTCTCCAACCATGACCCAGCACACCTTTGATCTTCCCCTTGTCACTGTTCCACTTCCTATCAGTCATGTGCACTTCTTGTACCTCAGAATAAACCACGTGCCTCCAGCCCCAGTCTCACAATCTGCCTCCAGGAGAACCCAAGCCAGACAGGGGATGTCTGAGCAATTTATTTTTTCTCTCCCCCCCTTTTAATTGAGGTATAAAGTATGTACAATAAAGTACAGAAATATTAAGCAAATAACTCAATATCTCTATTTGCATATCCCTCTGTAACCACCACTGTAACTACCACCCAGACCAAACTATAGAGCATTCCTAACATCCCTGCAAGCTCTCACACCCACCCCATTATTTCAGCAATAATATCCTGAAAAATAACTACTATTCTCACTTCTATCCCCTCTAGATGAGTTTTACCTGTTTTTGGACTTTATACAAACAAAATTATACAGTAAGTGCTCTTTGGGGATATGGCTTCTTTTTTAAAATATTAAGCCTGTGAAATGTAGGCACCTGAGTGGCTCAGTTGGTTAAGCATCTGCCTTTGGCTTAAGTCATGATCCTGGAGTCCTGAGATCAAGTCCCACATTGGGCTCTTTGCCTTGCGGGGTGCCTGCTTTTCCCTCTACTTCTGCTGGTCCACTCCTCCTGCTTGTGCTCTCTCTTTCTTTTTGTCAAAGAAATAAATAAAATCTTTTTTTAAAAAAGTCTGTGAAATGTTATTGCCTACAGAAATTGATGGCTATTTTTTTTGCTGCTGTTTGTTATAGCCCATTGTATGAATATCAGACAATTTAAAAAAGTATTTCAACTGTTAATAGACATTTGGGTTGTTTCCTTCTTCAGGCTATTGCAAATAAAGCTTCTTGTACGTGTACTGTGGTGCACCCAAGCACTCATGTCCCATGGGTATACGTCCAAGAGCAGAATTGCAGGGTATAGACTATTAGATGTTTAGCTTGAGTGGATATCTGCCACATACTTTCCAACTCATTTGTAACAATTTACATCTCTATTGGCAGTGTGAAAGTTCTAGTTGTTCCAATCTTTGGCAACACTTGATATTGTCCGTCCTTTAAATCTTAGCCATTCTGGTAGCTCATTGGGAAAAAAAATTGACCATTCTTGGAAAGATGACACATCTATATGTGGAAATATGGCCATCTATAATTTGCTCTGCAATCTTGGGGAAAAGGTATAATTTCCCTTAATTCTCTCTCTCCTTCAGGATATCAAGTAGATTCTACTTGGCACTTCTATCTTGAAGACGTCTGGAGTTGCTGGTTTAAGCCTGATTAGCCTACAAAGAAAGAATCCTTGGTGACCTTTTTGACCATTCTGGCATTCACAAACTGTTCCTTCTCCGGATGTGCGTGTGGACTTAGCCCTTCTTTCCAGCTGAACTTTTTTTTTAATTTTTATTTATTTATGATAGTCACAGAGAGAGAGAGAGAGAGAGAGAGAGAGAGGCAGAGACACAGGCAGAGGGAGAAGCAGGCTCCATGCACCGGGAGCCCGACGTGGGATTCGATCCCGGGTCTCGAGGATCGCTCCCTGGGCCAAAGGCAGGCGCCAAACCGCTGCGCCACCCAGGGATCCCTCCAGCTGAACTTTTTGTCAATCAGGACTATAGTTTAAATGTCTCGTATATTGTACAACATCTGGTATAATCTGGGGCACATAATAATGCTCAGCAACTACTTGGACCAGTCCTCTGGCTCACAAGGTTTAGGACCAAAGACTCCCTAAACCTTGGGTGGTTATCTCAGATAGCCTGACCCAGCCTCTACCCCCGGAAGCTAAAGGTGGACTTTGCATTCCTGTACCAGGTGGGGTTCGGTGATGGAAACAGGACAGGGAGGGCGGGTTATCAGAATAGAAACTTGCAGGAGGGACCCATGGATTAGGGGCTCAGAGCCCTGAGCAGAGGTCCTTGTCTGCCAGTGCTATCCTTCTGGCTGGGTACAAAAGGCTGTTCCTGGGAACATGGAAGGGACAGAAACCAACTGCGGCCACCAGAGTGAGGGGTGTGTGCCCATGCAATGCTGCCAGGGACAGCAAACAGGAAGAGAATTCCAGTTCTTCCTAGAGCCTTGCAGTCTCCTATTGGCAGTGCCTGACAGCCATGTGGCAAAGAAGCAATGAAACTCAGAGCCCTTGAGAGAGAAAAAGCTTAATAATTGGCACAATTAAAGACCTAGTTTTTACCAGGTCATTCATTGTTCCTACCTTCCTACCTGGGACCTCCAGGCCTTGCAAATTCCTGGAATATGGCCAGGATTCCTCAAGGGAGATGCCCTAACTTATGTCCTCCCACTCTAGCCTCTTCAAGCCACCTGCAGCCCACAGTCCAAAAGAGGGAGGTGCTTCTTCATGCTGCCAGCTGGTGAGCTCCGTGAAGGTGGCCATGTCTGGGTCAAAGGTGCTTCTTTAGGGATAGTCCAGACCTTTGTCTCCGAGGCGCCAGGAGTGCTCATCCCATGCAGCAGACAGAATGCCCTTCCTGCCAATCCTGGCTGCAACTGTCACTGGGGAGGTAGCAGTCACCTTTTGCTGTGCAATGCTCGGGTAACAATTCCTAGAACTGTAGATGCTTACAACAATAAGGGCTTCCTTCCTGTGCACACAATGTTCACTCTGCCTCATGTTGTCCTTCTCCTGGGCCCCGTGCTGAAGGTCTAGGACCCTGCTTTCCTCCAGGACAGATGGGTTCTGTGGCAAAGAAGGAGTAAATGGCTTCATAAGCTTCAGTTCAGAGGCATTGCACATCAGTTCCACTCATATTTCATTGGCCAAGCCCAATGTGGGGTGAGGAGATATAGTCCTTCCCACAGCGAGGGCAGCAAATACTTGGAATAATCATATGAGGAAGACTCGAAGGCACCCTGGCCATGCAGAGAATCTCAGTGTCGACATGCCCACCCCCCCACCCCCGGGTTCAAACCATTCCAGAAAAGGCTCTTCTTCATGTTAGCACATGGAGATTGGCTATGTGAGAAGATTCTCATGTGAGAAGAGCAGCCAGGCCACCAGTGTTCAAGGGCCCAAACTATGAATTCCAAACTGCAAACTTAAGAACGCCTTTGCCTCCAAGACTGCACCATCCTTTGCAATGCCATCTGATGGGGTGAGCTTATCTCCCAGAGCATGATGCCACTTGTCCCGCCCTCAGCTGGGTCAAGTGCTCTGAGACTCTTTGGTTCGACTGTCAGAGATTTCCAGTATTCTAAAGAGTAGGCAGGGGGAGGCATTCAGGAAGAGGTGAAGTGGCTCACCATCCAGGGTGCAGAACAACCAATGTGTGCTGGAAGAAGAGAGCTGAGGGTGCTGAGCTCCTGGACAATCTTTCCTGTTTTTTCTTTTTTAATATTTTATGTATTTATTCATGAGGGACACACAGAGAGAGGCAGAGACATACGTAGAGGGAGAAGCAGGTTCTCTGCAGGAAGTGTGATGCAGGGATTTGATGCCAGGACCCCAGGATCATGACCTGAGCCCAAGGCAGACAACCACTGAGACACCCAGGTACCCCCAACCTGTCCTGTTTTCAGCATCACACTGTCCTCTTGACTTCAGACATACTTGTTCTCAGGAACTGAGAGCTCTGTGGCAGGAATACTTCCTCCCATCCACCTCTCTCCAGCAGGTGGGGTTCAACTTTCTTCTTCCTGCTAAGTCAGATACCATTTGTCCATTGTTTTCACCTTTCAAAATATTATTAACTTCTCCTATCTTCTGATATTCCTTCTCCTAACCTTTTGCTCTTGATTTTTCCGTCACTCTAGTGGGGTTTGAGGAGACCACAGACATTAGCATGTGTATGTTGCAGCTGCTGGGCTTACCCAGAAGCCTGCCTACAATTTCTCCCTGTCTAGGATGCTCTAGATTGCTTCCCATGTGGAGGAGGCCTTCCTCCTCAGGGGCCATTAGGGCCAGGAGTGGGTCAAAGAGGACCCCTGTGGGGTCCCTGTTCTCCCTGCAGACCAACCAAAATGCTAAAGCTCATACTTACCTAAGTCACAACCCCCTTGTTTTATAGGCGAGCCTGAAGCGCGGAGAACCAAAGCAATCTCCTGCCACCCCACAAGCAGTCATGGGGCAAAATGACTTGGTTAGATGTGGTCAGGAAGAACGAGGTTTGGGCGTGGCTGGGGAAGAACGAGGTCAGGGGTGTGGTCAGGAAAAAAAAAACGAGGTGTGGGCGTGGCCAGACAGAATGAGGGCAGGAGTGGCCAGAAAGGAGGTCTCAGCAGGGCCAAGGAAGAAAGAGGTCTGGGCGTGGCCAGAGAGAAGGACTGGGCGTGGCCAGGGAGGAGGATGGGGCGTGGCCAGGGAAAGGTTGGGGCGAGGCCAGGGAGGAGGATGGGGCGTGGCCAGAGAAAGGTTGGGGCGTGGCCAGGGAGGAGGATGGGGCGTGGCCAGGGAGGAGAACTGGGCATGGCCAGGGAAAGATTGGGCGTGGTCAGGGAGGAGGACGGGGCGTGGCCAGGGAAAGGTTAGGGTGTGACCAGAGAGGAGGATGGGGCGTGGCCAGGGAGGAGGATGGGGCGTGGCCAGGGAGGAGAACTGGGCGTGGCCAGGGAAAGGTTGGGGCGTGGCCAGGGAAGAGAACTGGGCGTGGCCAGGGAAAGGTTGGGGCGTGGCCAGGGAAGAGAACTGGGCGTGGCCAGGGAAAGGTTGGGGCGTGGCCAGGGAGGAGGACGGGGCGTGGCCAGGGAAAGGTTAGGGTGTGACCAGAGAGGAGGATGGGGCGTGGCCAGGGAGGAGGATGGGGCGTGGCCAGGGAGAACTGGGCGTGGCCAGGGAAAGGTTGGGGCGTGGCCAGGGAGGAGAACTGGGCGTGGCCAGGGAAAGGTTGGGGAGTGGCCCGGGAGGAGGATGAGGAGAGGCCAGGGAGAGGGAGGATTGGGCATGGCCAGGGAGGAGGACGGGGCGTGGCCGGGAGAAGGAGGACAGGGCGTGGTCAGGGAGAACAGGTCGTTTTGTGGAATAGGATCGCCTTTCAACTGTGACGTATTTCCATTCATTCAGACGTTCCTGCAAGGTTTTGTTAATTATTAAAATGGAATTCATCAACTACGAAATGCCGTGTAATTTTCTTTCTTTCCTCCAAGAGTATGCCCAACCCGTAGCCTAATCCTCTTTTGCAATCTAATATGCTCCCTTCTTTGTCATCCCCATCCCCCAAGGTCTCCGACTTGGTCTCTGACCTCTCTGCCTTCCCTCCTCCTCCTCCCCGGACCTGCCCTGCCGCTCCTGGAGCTTAGGAGCCGCTTGCTCTTGCTCGGGAGCCACCTGAGTCCGCAGACCCGGAGGTGGTCACTCCAGGGCTCCTCCGCCCGGACTGCCCTCCTCTGCGAGCCCGCGCGGGTGGCACTAACTGGACCCAGTCACGTGGAGTCCTGAGCGCTGGGAAGGCAGGGACCAGTTTGCACCAACCCCTGCAGTGTCCCTGGGCCACACACACACACACACACACACACACACACACACACACACGGGGAACGGCCCAAAGGATGAAAAGGTGGAATTCACATTAATTTTGCATTTCCTGGGGATCCCTGGGTGGCGCAGCGGTTTGGCGCCTGCCTTTGGCCCAGGGCGCGATCCTGGAGACCCGGGATCGAATCCCACATCGGGCTCCCGGTGCATGGAGCCTGCTTCTCCCTCTGCCTGTGTCTCTGCCTCTCTCTCTCTCACTGTGTGCCTATCATAAATAAGTAAAAAAAAAAAAAAAAAAATAATTTTGCATTTCCTCAGCTTGAGTTCCACCTTTCAGATCATTCCATTTCTCATCTTTTATTATTATTAATATTAATTTTTAAATGCATTATCACAAAAAATGTACCTGGGCCAATCGTCATTTCCTTTCGGTGGACTATTTGGTATTTTAGCACGAAAATAACTCTATGAGAGATGAGCAAAGCCATTAGGTAAAATTAATTGGCATCATTAAAAGCAAATTGTTTTCCTGGAAAGCTCAGATTTTAAGAGCTGGTGCAGGGCAGCCCTGCTGGGGAGCAGCCGTTCCCGGGGTTGACTCTGCTCTGCTCTCTGCTTTGTTGCCCGGCTGCTGGTGGTTCTCACTGGTAGCCGTTATTAGTGGCGGTGACACATTAATTGAACCTCACTACTTCCAGGTGTGTGGCACACTCCGAGGTCACCGGTGCAGGGGGGGCTTCATGTGTGTTCAATTACCGCGGCGATATGAAGGAATGCAACATGTCATACGTTAAAGTGTCAATTACCACCCCTCGCGGGGCTGCCCGCAAACTAAACCAATCAGCCCCCTTCCCTGCGGAGCATGTTCTGTTTGGGCTGGAAACTCTGCAAACTGTGTGCGTGTCGGGGAGAAGTAGGGAGGAAACAGAACTGAGAGAGGAGAGCTAATGGGTTGGTAAATCCATCCCGAAAATTCAAGCAACGTGTTTGCATGTGTTTCAGGACCCCAGGGTGGAGTGTTGCAGGAGGTGGGGCTCCGTCCTGAAGCCATCGAGGACTGGAGGAATGGACTCGAGGATACACCCCCCCTTGCTGGGGGCCCAGGGATGCCGATAAAATATCCGTCCTTCTGTACATCAGGACAGCGCTAGCTTCTGGCACTTACGCTTCAAATGTTTACACTTAGCATTGGCATAAATAAAACAAAGATACCTATGCCTACCTATAAGTTTTGGCCCATGCATATTAATCTAGAACTGGGATCACTTGACAGTTGAAACATGGAATTAATTTATATAAGAAAAATGTTTAAAAATAAACTTTTCATGCCTTTTCCCCTTTGGGTTCATTCAGGTGTGCATGAGGCACGACACCCCATGAAGGCCCAGAATTCTTCCTTCTTTCCTTCCTTTTCTTTCTTTTTTTTTTTTTATCTTTTTAAAAATTTTAACCTTTTTTCTTTTCTTTTCTTTTTTTTTTTTAAAGATTTTTAGGGATCCCTGGGTGGCGCAGTGGTTTGGTGCCTGCCTTTGGCCCAGGGCGCGATCCTGGAGACCCGGGATCGAATCCCACATCGGGCTTCCGGTGCATGGAGCCTGCTTCTCCCTCTGCCTGTGTCTCTGTCTCCCTCTCTCTCTCTCTCTCTGTGTGTGTGTGACTATCATAAATAAATAAAAATTAAAAAAAAATAAAGATTTTTATTTATTTACTCATGAGAGACACACACAGAGAGAGAGAGAGAGAGAGAGAAAGAGAGAGAGGCAGAGACACAGGCAGAGGGAGGAGCAGGCTCCATGCAGGGAGCCGGACATGGGACTTGATTCCAGGTCTCCAGGATCCTGCCCTAGGCTGAAGGCGACGCTAAACCGCTGAGCCACCGGGGCTGCCCCCTTTTTTCTTTTCTTAAAAGGCATTCTTTTTAGAAATCATTATAATCAGTTATTATAATTAGGATTTACTATACTGTCTTCCTTTTCCAAACATACTGTGATCAATCATGTTTACCCTCCTTTAGAACTGCCCTGTATGGAATAAGTATTATCTTCCTTTCTCAGAGCAACACAAAGAGGGTTAACAGTCTCATTCAAGGTCACCTGACAAATTATTCTGTATTAAAAACCATGGTTGCTTAAGCTCCACTCTTGCTTAGACAAACAAGCTATGTTTTTACTCTTCATTAGTGTTTTTTCATTTTGGGTGCTGGTCGCCTTCTTCCCTATGTTGACCTGGGAGTCCATTCATCAGTCAGCAGATACTTAAACGCCCACTTTAAAATGTGTTAATTGTAGGAAAAAGATTCTTTGGTTGGAAGAATACAGATCGGATTCCAAACCTCAAAACCACACTGAATTCCCGTTACTAGGAAAAGTGATCATTGTTGGTACAACTTAATTTAATGATTGTTTCTCATCCTTTCTCTTTCTGCATCTCCTCTTCTGACTCTTCCCTTCTCAAGGCCTCTTGCTTACTCATGTTGTGTTCTCCTCCAAATTTGGACATTGGCCACCAAATACATGGAACTGTGTGGAACTACTGATAGTCAACCAGCTTTGACTTACAACACTGGCAAGTTTCAGATGATTCAACCTACTACAAAGCTACTACAGAGCTCAGGGGCTTTTGCAGTTATAATCAAACGGAATAATACCTGAAAAACAATTTTGAAAATAGCACAATACTACACATCTAAGGGGCATGTTACTGTTTTTACAATCATAATTATGACCTATTTACTTCTGGAATTATTCAATAATTTCCTTATAAAAGCCCTCAGTTAGGATCCTTTATTTTATTTTATTTTATTTTATTTTTTTAAGGATCCTTTAAAAGGAACCACCTTTCTCTGTTGGTGAGTGGGGCCTGGTCCAGAAGGAGCACAGCTGGGCTTGTGCCCTCAGGAACTCTGCCATGGACAAAAATAAGACGAGATCCCTTTGTGGGTCAGCCTACCCCACAGAGAGAGCAAGTGAGAGCAGGTGTGCCCAGGGGGTGGTCCTTCCACCTGTCTAACTCACTCACCTAACGCTAGCCTGAACATATCTTCACATTACACGAGAGCAAAACTCTTTAGTAGATGACCACATCTGCATTTGTTATTTAAAAATAACAAAAGACAAAGAAGAGAAACTGTTCTGGTGTTCTGCCCTTGACTGAATTTGAGCCACTGAAGACTCAGCCCCAGCCCCAGATGGGCTGGGAGCAGGGCTTTCTGGACTTTCCTGCTGGGGCTGCCGCAGAGCCCAGTGGGGTAAGTTGGCCACAGCCTGGTGCCCCTGCTTTTCTGATGACTTGGGCTCCAAGGAGGGGCAGGGGCCAGCTGGCTTGATCATATGTCTTAGTCAGGTTAGGCTGTTGTCATAGAATATCACAGACTGGGGAGCTTGAACAATAGACATTTATTTCTCAGAGTTCTGGAACTGGAAGCCAAAGCTCAAGGTGTTGGCCAGTTCAGTTCCTGGTGAGAGCCTGCTTATTGGTTTGCAGATGGCTGCCTTGTTGCTGTGTCTTCACATCCTGAAGAAAGAGGAGAGTAGGAAGAGGGAAGGAGGGAGGAAAATCTCTTTTGTGAGTCTTCTTATAAGGACATTAATCCTCTTCATGGGGGCTCCATCCTCATGACCTAATTACCTCCCAAAGACCCACCTCCAAATGCTATCACTTTGAGGATTAGAGCTTCAACATCTGAATTTGGGGAGGATGCAAACATTTGGTCTGCTGTACCATGTTAACCAGGCAGTATAATGAAATCCACTGAGCCGACTTATTAACAGTCTCAGCCTCTGTCTCTTCCATGTTGACTCAGAAGCCTTTTCCCTTCTTCTTCAACTTGTGCATCTTTTAAATACTCTGTCTTGGTTCTCTAGAAAACTGAGCTTGAGGCAAGGATTAGGTACTAATGCTTTATTTGGGAGATGCAATCTCAGGGCAGTGAGAGTGAGGGAAAGGGGAACTGAGAAAAAACAATGCAGAGAGCCACGGAGAAAGAACAGTTGCTTGGCAGATATACTCATCAGATCCACAGATGTTACTGTGTCTCAGAGTAGTCTATTGGAGGAAGAAAGGGAGAAGACATTTTTCTCCCTGGCTTCCTCCAGTCTTCTGCTTCCTTTGGTCTACATCTGCCCTTTGGGGAGTTAACTCCCTTATACAGTTAATTGTCTCTTCCAGCTCCTTCCCAGCCAGGCAGAAATCAGACTTTATACCTTGTTGTGTAGATCTCATCCTACTTCAGTGAATCCACAAGAGTCAGGAGGAGCCAGAGATGTTGGGCATGGAGCTACCTGGCCTCGGGCAGTAGAACCTCTTGGGCCCAATGGAATTGGTCTGCTTCTGAAGCCAAGGAAACAGTCAAGGGCCCAGAAGGAAGGTGAGGCTGAGAATCTGAGGGGCACATTAGGTGAGCCCATTCACGTGCTGATTAATAAGTAATCATTAATGCCTCCTTGGCTTAGGCCCCATTAGGACAAGCCATGCTGTGGGCATTAATCACACACGTAATCAGGAGGATTTCAGCCTGGCATAAGTTACACACTCAATACCACAAATAAAATGCCATGGGATCCAGGTGAGGGGGAACATTTATTTAAAAGAAAAGATCAGCATTCACAAGTTTACAAATGCTTATTAACTTTATGAGTTTGAAGTTTTCACTATTAGAACTATCAAGGTGTTGTTTTATCTGATTTTAAGTAACAGGAAAAAGTCATCTCTAGTTTTTATTTCCTCAGTCACTGCTTCCACAGAGATTTGCTGAGAATTACTATGGCCACGCAGGGTGCTTTCTTAAGCGGTTTTATTCAGGACTCACCGTGGCCCCATGGAGCACGTTTATGACCCCTGTTTCCTACAGGTTAGGTAACTTGCCCAAGATCGTGCAGCTTTCACGCCAGGAGGGTTCTTTTCCAGGGTTCTGATTTCAAATTCATTGCTGTTTTGCTGGTTGTATGATCTGAGGAAGCAAACAAGAATGCAGTGAATGCCCATGTGGCAATCAATTTTTGAGGGTGTATTGAGGAAGGGGTTCACGACTCAAGCATCTTTAGTAGTGAGCCGCAGGTGCTGATGAGCTCTGTGTGGCACATGGGTGATCCAAAGAATACGTGGTTTAAAAGCTAAACTGGCTCTGGCCCACATTTTACTTTTTTAAAGAAGTAGATCCACTTTCCCCTCATTTTGTTTGCATCAGTGTTAAATGGAACAGGCATGTGGGATTTGTTAGCCTAGTTTTGCTTCCTGGAGGTGACAAGAGGTGAAAGTGAGTGTGGTTTGGAGGGTGGTATGGGATGAGTACCTTGCTGGCCCCTCAGAGCTGGACAGGGACAGAGACAAGCCAGGAGGTGATGAGGCAGGATAAGCTTGGAGCTTATTGCCTGTGAAGTCTGTTCTGTGACTTTGGCAGCCACCTGGGGATGGGGAGCAGGAGCTGGCTAACAGGATTCTTAAAACACCATGAGCCATTGCAGGGAGGAGAGAGGAGCCCACAGCACTGAAGCAGCACCAAGTCCTAAATGAATTGAGTGGAGGTGAGTGGGTGTTCAGGGAATTTAGATATGATTTGTTTACTTATTTATTTTTAAAGATTTTATTTATTTATTCATGAGAGACACACACACACACAGAGACAGAGAGGCAGAGACATAGGCAGAGGGACAAGTAGGCTCCCCATGGGGAGCTAGATGCAGGACTCGACCCCAGGACCCCAGGATCATGACCTGAGCCGAAGGCAGATGCTCAACCACTGAGCCACCCAGGGGTTCCTAGATATGGCTTAAAGTCTTGGCTTACATGCATCCTGGCTCCGAGAGTTAGAAGGCAAGTGTAAATATGGGTCAAAATGCACAAAGCAGGATACTTTTGCTGGGATAATCTGGAGAGACTAGGTTTGTAAAGGAGTCTTCATTGCATTGTGGTTCATAAAACCAGCCCAATGCAAGAAGCCAAAAAAGGTTTGCTTTATGTCCTTCATCAATTTTTTAAAGGCCAGGTATTTCTGTTGGCCAATCCTTATCAGATCCAACACTCGTTTTGCCCTCGCCACCGGGGCAAGTGTTCTCATATCAACCACAGCGTGTGGGGCAAGGAGTGCGTTCGGGATGCCATTTCTGAATCACTGGAGTCTCCTAGCAGCTCAGCAGGAGACAAGGGATGGAATCGGGTGAGATGCTGATTACATGACTTTATTCCCTACCCTGGAGGTAACCCAAGTCCAGAACCCTGGGTTTCGTTTGTGACTTGCTTCTTCTTTTTCTTGCTTCCTCAGAAGGTGCTGTGGGCACGTCTCCATCATCCCAGGCTGGCTTGAGATCAAGCCTGGAGTCAGGAAACCCCTCCTTTCTGAGTCACGGAGGCCTTTCCTTGGAGCCCCCTCCCCCTCAACAAATAAAACCAGGGCATGGAGATCATTATGCCGCACATTATTAGGCAAAATTGGATTAATTAACCTCGTCTGGCCTCTCAGCTTGGGAGACAGAAAAAAAACGAGGCCTAGTTCAAATGCAGCATTTTGAAAATGTCAGCCATGACTTGGTGATAAATATTTATAAATATATATGCTACATATCAACAGGGTGGCTAGTGTATTTTTACATGTAAGTACACAAAGGCACTCTGTTGTTAATACACATTCAAAGCAGCAGCCTTGAAAGGGCCATTATGGCTTGTACTATGAATGTTTATTAAGAATAATATGCAAAACGGGGCTTCATCTGAATGGGACCATTGACGGGGTATCAGAGCAACCAGGGCTGGTATGGCGGATCGTCAGGAATGATAATAATGTTCCTGACAGGACTCACCCTGGCCTGAGAGAGTGGTGTGATGTGTCACTGGCCCAGGCCACTTCTGGTTGTGGGTGTTTGTTCTGGAAACATTGACTTAGCGCTTGAGCTTGCCCTAGACTATAGTACTTAGGACCTGAGTCATGGAACCATATAAAGGGTTTTCCCCTCGAATTGAGCTCCAAGTAGTAATTGGAGTCTTACATGTACATCCCACCTAAATCCTTTCCTCTTCTCCACCCTCTGAGTAGGAAACATTTCCTGGGGATTTTCCTACGTGTATCCTTTCCCAGCCTTTCCCTTGCTTTGCTTAGTAGAGACAGAGTCTCTGAGCTTAATTTCTTCTGGGTATTCCAGGATTCCTTTCTTGTTTTAGAAGACTTTCATTCATTCATTTAACTAATATTTATTGGGTGCCTACTGTGCCAGACATGGACCTGATGCTGGGGCCACACTGAATGGGTAAGATAGACATGGTTCCTCCTCACCTTCCTGGGAAGAGGCATAAAAAACAAGTCAACAAAGAACAAGGATGACTTCAGAGGGACGTGTCACCAAAATTCAAGTGGGTTCCATTAGTGGGGGATTTGGTTGGGAGTGGAGGGGTGGTGTTTTAGGATGGTAAGTCCAGGAAGCATCTTCAGGAATGACAAGTGGGTTGAGAGGGACCTGTATGAAGGAGTCAGCCTTCCACAGCCATGTGAACATCTGAGGCTGGAAGGATCTTCTAAGCAAAAGGAACATCAAGGACAGAAGGGCAATGAGGTATGAACTTGGCATGTTCAAGGATCAGAGAGGTAGAAAGATTAGTATGCAGAAGCCAAAGGGCAAGGGGCAGGTGGCCAAAGCACCGGAGAATGTCCACCCTGGATGTTAGTCTTGGGAAACTGAAAATGGCTCCTGGAATGCTGGCTTCTCTCAGCCTGGAGTTATCCATGCTCAGAACATTCTGGAAAGCCAGGAGATATTTTTCAGGTTGTTGATTCAAAATCACTCCTGTTCATCATTTTACTTAGAAACATACTGGGAAGCAGCCATAGTCCAAGGATTTGAGGTATTTTTCCCTACTCTAGATTTGAGTTTAACTCTGTCTGCCATAACATTTTTCATCATAGAGCTTGATAGAACCTTCTTTTTTGATCCCAGTTTCCCTGGAAGCCTCCAAGGTGACTTATTTCCCTTCAGACATTCCTTGCCTCACTTATCGCTCAGCATGGTTAAAAGATAAAATTTAAAGAATCAACTTTATTTATTGTTCCAAGAATAGTTGACATCACGATCAATATATCTGGACAGAAGCTATTAACATTTTAATGAGTTACTCAGTAATATTCCAAAGATGTGTCAGCGAGTCATGGCCCCTTTGATTAAAGATGTACTTCAGAAACTACTGTAAATATATATAAGAAAGGCTCAGAATGAGGAGCTGTCACCCATCAATCCTGGGAAGAAGAGTGAGGATTCATGAATAAAGAAGCTCACAAGGTGACTGTCCCTGGGCTGTACAGTTTACTCTAAGAGAAATAAGCTTTGAAAATGCCATTGGTTTCCCCTAAATGACAAAGAGATCTACCTTTGTCAGTTGTCAGGTGTGTGTGTTGGGGGGCTGGGGAGCAGTGCTGCTGTAGATAAGTTGGGAAAGAAGTGTCTGCCCATCTTTATTTTAGATTCAAATCTGGGACATGAATGAGAGGAGGCATAAAGCTTTGGAGGGGAAAACAAATCCAGAAAAAGGGGAAGTTATTGAAAAAGAGGACCAGGCAGTTCTGAGACTGAAGGGCGGCGATGACAGAGACCAACAGAAGGATGCGTACCCATGTTCTTCTAGTCCAGTGTGTTGAATGCTTTGGCATGAAGACCTTTTGGGTTGCCTCTCTCCTCTCCTTCATCCAGCTCCCTAAAATTTCCTGGAAAGGTACTCCCAAGGTCTCTTGGATCTCATTGGGATCTAGACTACTGTAATATAAAGCTCATCCCTTCCCCAGGGAAGGTGGCTCCTGGGATTCTATTCTGACATTGGCATAGTCCTGGCAGGGTGGTCTCTGGAAGGTACAGTTAATTCTGTGTTTGTGGCAAGGGATGAGGCCATATCACAAGACCAGCTTACCTTCTAGTGCAGACACAGAAGTTATGGTTTGTCCTTTGCCTAGACTTGGGCTTGGGGGAAGGGAATAGAAAACTGAGAAGATGTAGGGCATTACTGATACTTATCACCTTGTGAAGTTCTAGTGATGAGCCATTGACTCATGAACCAGAGCACTGGAGATTGTGGGCTTCAGCAGCTTGAATCTATGGCAGGGAAAAGAAGTTGGTAAGAGGGGGTGAGGTAGGGTTGAGGGTGAGCCGAGGAAACCATCCAAAAATGTTAATGGAGTTCTGGGCTGGAAGGAGGATATGGGGTGGGATGGGGAACTGAAGTAAATTAACCAGCATGCTGTGTTAGCACAACATGGAGTCTGTGAATGCCAAGGGAAATTAAGTCAGAATAGATCCAGCATTTTCCATTCACTCTGCCATTTTGCTCTTATTTTTCCTTTACTGAAAACAGGCGGACTTTGAAGTCTGAATGACCTGAGTTCAATCCAGCACACCTATTTACTAGCTGTGAATTTACTTCTTTGGATCACATAGGTTCAGCATTTGTAAAGTGTGACCAATAATACCGTTGCTACCCTACAGAATTATAATGAAAATCAAACAAGATAATGCATATAAAGCACTTACTTCAGTCTGGTGCACAGTGAAAAATGCTGTCTAGATGCCAATCTGTCTTGTTGCTAACAACGGTGACATTAGGCTGTCTCTTAGCTGATGGGAAAGAAAAAGATGAGTGACACCTACACACTCTACACTCTCTATACTATCTTTCAAATAGAGAACAATAGGTCTGGCAGCTGACCTAACCATTGCTCTTATTTTCTCAGGGATGACAGGTCAATGGTGTATTTCTCCATTATTCTAAAATTTGACAATATTTTACTGGCTGTCTACCATAGACTCCTGATTTTGGCAACATAGTGGATGAAGCAGATATGGAATAGCTCTAGATGCAAATGCCCATAAAAATCCAGATAACTAAAGCAATTAAAAAGTCATAGCTGAAAAAAAAAAGGGGGGGGGCGGGAATCCCAGTGCTAGAAACACAGAGGGAACTGGAAGCCAGAAGGAAAGGGAGCAATCTGTCACTAAAGTTCGAGCTACTGGGGTGGAGTCTCACCTGAATTAGGTCTTAGCACTCAATTTTGGCACCCACTTAAGGACAGAAAACCTGGAACTCAGACCTTCTGCATAAAATCAAGACTCTCCAAGGGCAACACCCTCTGAATGGGGTACTCAGAGACCAAAAAATATTTTTTTTTTCTATCCAAGGCTCTGAGTGAGGGGGGGGGGACTATTTTATGAGAAATTAAAACTTAAAGCCCAAGCCAAATGCCATTTATAATATGAATTTACCTCATTTGTGTAGAAATTCCTAATCTGAGGCTTGACATAAAATCCTCAACAAAGAATCTCATTAGAAGAAGCAATCCCAGATGACGATAAGTTCATAACAACTCTAGGGCAGGACATCATGAGCATGGGTCGACAGCAGAGTCAGCAAGAAGGAGGACCCATTGTGCGTCAGCCATTGTACCAGGTGCTGGGGAGATTGCAAGCCATGTAGGGTAGCCCAGGAGGATGGGTCCAAAGGAATGGTCCACCACAGCCTACTCTGTAGCTATTTATGGGAGAGGTACAAAGTACTAAAGTGTCCCTAAAAGGTTTATTAATAGAAGGGTTACTTGTGGCTTTAGTCTGCCCAGTGTTCTTTCCCCTGCCTCTGGGGAATAGCTGCTCCCTTGTTTTGGTTCTGGCAAGACTGCCAATCACATACCCCACTTCTACGCATAGTTACAGACACAGGAGCCTGTTTGGTCAATCCTAGTATCCCATCCCCTGGCTACAGTGAGTGACTCAGAACCCAGACATGGGCATGGGACCAAGGCCAGAGCCAGAGGGTCCATTCCTAAGGTTTTAGATATAGATGCTGGAAGACAGAAGCTTTCTCTGTCCTTTTGGTTTGCTGAGATGGAATAGCATAAGGCTGGATCTATCTGTGGCTATTCCTCACAGCTCTCCTACCCCTATCCACCCAAACCACATGCGAAGAGCCCATCTGCAGTAATGACAGTGAGAGCTGACATTTATGGAGCAGTCAGTAGGGGCCAGTCACTATTCTGAGAATACCAGAAGAACGCAACTAATCCTCACATCACTCTTGTGAGATAGGTTATTATACTCATTTTGCAGATGGAGAAACTGAGGTACAGAGAGTAAGTAAATTGGCCCAAGGCCACACAGCTAAGGTTATGGAATCTGGACTTAAACTCCAGTAGTTGGGCTTCAGAGCCTTGTGCCTTAACAATACAGAGAGAGGGGCAGGGGCCTGAGAGAAACAGGTGGATGGATGGATGGATGGATGGATGTGTAGTTAGCCAGATAGATAGGAGATTTGGTGATAACTATGTGGGTCCCTGGAATATCTGAGACTAGCTCTACTCTAGGAATTCCCAATTTCTTATGCAATTAAATTTCCTTTTTTTGGTATAACTTGGCTTGAGCTGGTATAGCTGGCTTTGCTTTATTTTGTGTACGTCCAACACACTTTTCCATTGTCTTTCTAGTAGTAGCACCAGGCTTTGTCTTTGGGAACCATTCCCAGTTTCCAAAGTTTTCTGATAGAGCTTTCTCCAAGGCGCCTCACCCTCTGCCATCCACATGGATGGAGCACAAGACCCAGGCCTGGCCAACCAGAGTGTCCTCTCTCCTGGCCAGTGATTGGTTCAGGAATGGCCATGTGACTGAAGCTGGCTCCATCAACCTTCCTTGGGAATTTTATTCTGCAAAGGATGAGGGAAACAACCTCTTTCTTCTGGATTTGCTTGTGCCAGGAGGGTGAGCATGGGAGCTGCTGGAGGGTTCCTTGGGTTGTTCTATTCCCCACAGCTGACTTCTCCCCTGGGGTGTCCCACAGCTGCCTCTTGCTCAGCTTAATCCCGTCTCAGCTTAGCAGCTCCTCTCCAAACCTATCCTCCCTTACCATTTGGGAGTGAATTTTGGGCTTAAAACACAGAGAGATGAATCCATCCAATTTTAGGTACCATTGCTAGAACTTGGGACCCCTTAACTCAAGATGGGGCTTAAGTAACTAAAGTTTCTCGTGTATCATCCTTCCTGCCACCTCCCCTCTCCCCACTGCCTGGCAAACATCGTGGGCCTGAAGTCTATGCCAGCCCACTGAGCCCTGTGATTCCAAGACCCCATGCTTGGTTTGAAGCTCTTCTGTTACCTTCTTGAAATTCTGAATAATTTTTAAATAAAGGCCCCCACATTTTCATTTAGCATTGGGCCCTGCAAGCTATATGGCCTCCTTTTCCCTTCAAACGTTCTGTTCATAGAGAGGGCAATGCACCCAAATGGGTTTCAGTTGATTTTCCTTTCCTTTCTTTGACTTGTCTAAGCTCTTCAGCAGAGGAGCTATCAAGCCAAAGGAGAGTAAGAAGGAGAGGGAAAGGAAGCAAGAACCCTGAGTTAATCCCAAACTGGTAAGGCTGCTTTGGAATAGTCAAAGATGAACAGTGTGTGGTGGTCCCTCATCTGACACAGGGGTGTGAAAGACGAGCTTCTCTGGGGTGAGTTAGAGCAGGAGACTCTGGGGCAACAGTGATGCAAAGTGGGGGGTCCCTGAAGGACCTGTGATTTAGCTCCTTACCAAATGCCATCAGCTAAGCTGGACTGGGAAATCACGCCACCTCAGAGGATAAGACTCTGTACTTGAGTCTCACCCTGGAAATGACAGAAACCAAAAAACCTGACTGAGAAAAAGAACTTTCAGCCAATAGCTTGTTTCTACAAATTGCAATGAAGCAGCCACTGGCACTTCCAAATAAACACAGTACCAATTTCCATCTCTGTGCAGCTTTATTTAATGCCTTGTGACATCTGACATCCCACATCACTCCTCAGGCACTGAAACAAGAAACTGCATGTCATTCAACCCCTAACGCAGATGTGGAAGTTAGAGCATAGCTTCCCAAGGAGGCTGTTGTTATCGTCACATTTTTCTCAGGGGACATCGGGGACACAGGGTGGGCAGGAACACCCGAAGAATATACATTCTTCCCTAAACACCCCAATTCCAAGTAGTTGATGTTTCTCTACGGAAGAGAGAAAATTCTTGAATGTCTGGAATTGTGCCCTTCCCCCCACCCTCTAAGCACATTATTCTTATCAAGACTTTTCAGTGTATGACTCCCCTGAAGATGAAGATTGAGCAGCTGGGCCCCTACTCCAGACGTTACCCTCCTTTAAAAATAATTATCAGAATCTAGGAATAAGGGACACCTAGATGTCTCAGTGGTTGAGCATCTGCCTTTGGCTCAGGGCATGAGCCTGGGGTCCTGGGATTGAGTCCTGCATTGGGCTCCCTGCAGGGACTCTGCTTCTCCCTCTGCCTCTGTCTCTGCCTCTCTCTCTGTGTCTCTCATGAATAAATAAATAAAATCTTTAAAAACAACAACAACAACAACAAATCCAGGAATGTGTCTTCCTTTCATCGCCCCCAAAGGCAACCCATTAGGTGGTATGTCCTCAATCCTCCCCTCACCCCACAGCCCATGGCAAACACCAATCTCCTTTCTGTCCCCATGGATTTGCGTATTTGGGACCTTTCGAGCAGACACAATCACAAGATGTGTAGTCTTGGGCTACTGGCTTCTTTCACTCAGGATGACATCTTCAAGGTTCATCCACATGGTAGCGTGTACCAGAATTTCATTCCTTTTCATGGCTAATACTCCAGTGTATGTCCATAGCCTGCACATGGTTGTTTTGGGTCTATTACCTTGATCTTCTGTGACCAGAAAGTCTTGTTGCCACTATGTCTTCTGCTTGGTTTTATGCACGCAGAGGAAGGTGGCTCCCTGGTTGGGAAGTGATTTGGTGACACTGTAAAGCTCGCTCCCACCTCTGCTGTGATCCGCAGTGGGACAGGATATGAGTGCCCAGAAGCATCGATAGCAGCACACGAGGAGTGTTAGGAGCACAATGACATCGTGTTGTCAATGAGGCTTGCCATACAGACGTCTTGAACTTGTGGGTCATCGTTGCGAAGAATGGAGTTTGGACCCCACAGAGTTAAGCAAACACTAAGTAGAGAAATAAATTTGGGGCTGGGGTTCTAGCCGGTCAGGGGAAAGGTAATTCAGTTAGTGTTCTTGGAGGCTGCTCCTAAAATAAACTATTTGGGGAACTCTCTAGCTGGTGTGGAATTATGTAAATAAACAGAGTCTCTCGTTGGGAAGGAGGGTCCCTCACCCCCGACTAGCTGTAAGGCTGTTATTATTTCATTTCATTTTGGCGATGAAGGACTTGACCCAACTTTTCAATGTCCTTCTCAAAATTTCCTTACTCCCCTTCTCCTCCCCGTGACGGTCACTCCCATTGTCCCCAGCTGACAGCGTTTCCTGTGTTCTGTGAATGCTATCAGATAACACCCAAGCATGGACCCGCTTTCCATTGATAAAGTCTGAAAGCCGAGCTCTCTCTATCCTCTCTGGTTGGATGAAATGGTCACTAAGCTCTGTTTAGTGTTTTTCTTTTTCTTTTTTTTTTTGACCAAGAGGCATAAATGTGCATTTGAGATGAAGACATACGGTTCTTGAGTGAAATGGGGTTTTATAAATGGGGGTGTTTGTTTATGGGTTTGAAACATTGAAAATCAATATTGTACCGACTCTCGGGAGGAAAACCAGTTGTGTTTTCTCCCTAATGAAGTGTTTGAGATGGTCGTTGCAGAAAATAATGATGGGGGTTTGTTTTTAATGGTTCCTACTGGGCATGTCAGGAGCTGACTCCCTCATGTGCTCTCCTGGTTTCTCTTGTTTTCTCTCTCTCTCTCTCTTACACACACACACACACACACACACACACACACACACATTAAAATCTTTATTGAGGGGCGACTGGGTGGCTCCTTTGGTTAAGTGTCTGCCTTCAGCTCAGGTCATGATCCCAGAGTCCTGGGATCTCCAGGACCTGTGTGGGGTTCCCTGCTCAGCAGGGAGTCTACTTCTGCCTCTCTCTCTCTCTGCCACTCCCCCTGCTTGTGCTCTCTTGCTCTTTCTCTCTCTCTCCAATAAATAAATTCTTTTTTAGAAAATAAAATCTTTATTGAATCTTTGCTCTGTCCTGTGACCAGGACTCTGAGACTATTAAAAATAAGTACTATTTGTGCCTGCCTTCTGCCCAGAGGGCAGAGCCCGTGTTTGCTTGGCATCTAGCCCAGGTCCTGGCACATAGTAGGTGCTTCATAAATGCTGACAGATGGAATAAACGTACCTCCCACTTGGCTGTCTCAGGATTTCCTGGTCCTGGCAGCTCTGGAAGCCTTTCACTTCTGCTGGCATGAGGGGATGGTGAGAAGTGGACATTCTCAACCTGGCCAGCAGCAGTGCCTGCCAGACAGGGGAGCGAAGCGACATGCTGATGCAATTCAGTCCTCCAGATCCGGCAGCCCAGCTGGGGTGTAAGGAGCCCCATGTTTCCTCTGGAACCCCTCACAGGCCCTCCCCTGTAAGGACAACAGTGAGCAACGCCAGCGTGGCCCTGTAACAGGGCCCACTCTTGGCAACACCAAAACCAAAACGGGGAAAAGAAAATGCAGCTACTGCCAGGGTGACAAATGGTGTTCCTGATGTCAGCATCATGGATGACTTCATAGGAGCTAGAAAAGGTGGGTTCTCTCCAATTCATGGGAAGAAGGAGCCCTCATCCACTCTTTTAACTGCTTTGCCCCGAGTCAGAGCCTAGCCCAGCTTCTGGAACGTTCTTTCTGTCTTTTTTTTTTTTTTAAGTTTTTATTTATTTATTCACAAGAGACACACAGAGAGAGGCAGAGACATAGGCAGAGGGAGAAGCAGGCTCCACCACGCAGGGAGCCCAATGCAGGACTCCATCCCAGGACTCCAGGATCACTCCTCGGGCCGAAGGCAGGCACCAAACCACTGAGCCACTCAGGGATCCCCTGGAACTTTCTGAAGCCCTGAGGTCAGAGGCTGGATGGCCAGCTGTGAGCACACAGGGACAATTCTCTGCTTCTCGGGACTTGTCATCAAGGGGTGGGGATGCTCTTTCCTGAGCCAAGGTGTGTTTTAGATGGGACAGAGATAACACACTGCTGTGGCATCACTGCCAAAGAGGAATTTTTCAAAGTGGATTGACTATATTTACTCAACTTTGACTAACCTTTTAAAAGAGCATTTATTTGGAGGACACTCAGGTACACGTATGAGGTCATGCTGAATTAGACCGACCAATTGCAGTTGGGATTCGATGTTACTTGTCCTAACCAAAGTAGAACGTGAGTGTGTCTGTGGAGTCCACCAGGCATCTGAGCCTGGATGGAAGTTTTAGGACAATCTCTGGTGTGCTGCTTAAGAGGAGAATAAGTTTTAGTTAATTGGTGGTCAACTCAGGATCATAAGAAGAAAATAGAGATATTAATGATGATGATAGTAATAATAATAGAGAGGATGAGAAAAGATTTATCATGTCAGTTATTTCTTTAATTTGGAGGAAACTTTTGAAATAGAAATGACACTCATACTGGGGCTCTCCAGGGAAATAGAGCCAACAGGATATGTGTCTAGAGATACATATCCTCTTATTCATGAGAGAGTCAACCTCTCTCTCATGATTTGTATAGAACCAATAATATATGTTATATGAGAGAGAGAGAGAGAGAGAGAGAGATTTAAGGAATCTGAAGCTGAGTTAAATGCCCCACAATGAAATAATGGTTTAGTGTCATTATTTTTTAATTTCTTGTTTATTAAAAATGCATTCATTTATTTATAGTTTTGTGTTCATCATTCGTGTTTCTCAGCTGGAGAACCCCTAGGTCAGGGTGCTGGTCATGCAGCCACAGAACCACCTTCCTGTCCTTCCTTCCAGGTTCGTGGTGGCCCAGCGGTCTCTTGGGGACACAGCACACAGCCACACAGCACTGCCCACACAGGGCACAATGGGAAGAGGCTGCTAAGATAAAATCCTCAGGTCATCTGCAGAGCAGTGCCTGGCCCAGACCAGGGAGCCTGTGCAGCAAAGAGCCCCATCAGAGGAGATGCTGTAGATGCTCTTCCGGGAGAAAGCAGGCAGGGAAAGAGCATTTGCTGCGCACCTACCGGTTGTCAGGCACTGTGTGCCTAGGATTTCATTTAATCTCCAGGAGCCCTTGAAGTAGGTGTTACTATGCTCACTTTGTAGATGAGTAAACTGAGACTCCCTGGCCCAAGGTCACCCAGTGTGTGATGGTTAGTTTATGTGTCACCTTGACTGGGCCATGGGGTACCCAGATATTTGGTCAAACTTTATTCTAGGTATTTCTGTCAGGGTGTTTTTTTAATTTTTAAATATTTTTATTGGAGTTCGGTTTACCAACATATAGTATAACACCCAGTGCTCATCCCATCAAGTGCTCCTGTGAGGGTGTTTTAGAATGAGATTTTTATTTTATTTTTTTGAGAAAGAGTGTATGCACACACAAGCAGGAGAGGGGCACAGAGAGAGGGAGAGAGAATCTTGAGTAGACTCTCCACTGAGTGTGGAGCCTGATGCAGGGCTCAATCCCACGAACCAGAGGTTGTGACATGAGTCAAAACTGAGTCAGATGCTTAACTGACTGAGCCACCCAGGTGCTCCTGAGATTAACGCTTTAATAGGTAGGCTGAGTTAAGCAGATTGCCCTCCCTAGTGTGGGTGGGCCTTATCCAATCAGTTGAAAGCCTGAGTAGAACAAAAAGGTTGACTCTCTCATTAATAAGAGGAAACTCCTTCTGCATGACCACTTTGAACTAGGTCTTTCCTGCCTTTGGACTTGGACTAAAACACAAGTTCTTCTTGGGTTATGATTCTACAAACTTTTGGATTGAAACTATAGCATCAGCTCTCTTAGATCTTCAGTTTGCCAAATGTAGATCATGGAGCTTCTCAGCCTCCATAATTGCATGAACCAATTTCTTAAAATAACCCCCCTTTCTCTTTACACACACACACACACACACACACATACACTGTTGCTTTTGTTTCTCTAGAGAACCTTGGCTAATACACACAGGTAGTTGGGAAGCTGTAACTCTGTGGGCTTGAGTCCCATCTGGAAACCTTTTCCACTATACCACATGGCCTCAGCATGTGCCAGAAGATGAGACGGTTTTTCAGCTGGAATAATGCAGGCTTGCTCGGGGTTGTTGATGGACCCTCAGTGGTCCTCAGCCAAAGCTCTGTCACTGTCCACATCTTCTGGCAGGAGTGTCTTCTCCAGATGGCCTGGGGTGCTGAGGAAAGGAGATGCGTAGCTCCCAGGACAAGGACACAACTTGTCAGCCTCCTAGTGGACACTGCGGCCCATTTATAAGGCATGGAAAGGGCTTTGGTGATAGGAATCTGGATTATGCCCAGTTTTCAGATCTTTTCTTCTCCCAGCCACAGGACTGAAGGGTTCCAGCAAGGTACTGCACATCCTGGAAACAGTAGGAAAAATTAATATCTTGTGTTCTATCATGCCCTGCACTAGAGAAGCCTTCACTCCAGGAAGGTCCATTCACTCAACAAAGACACTGACTGCCTCCCATGGAGCAGGCATTAGATGTTCTGGGGGAATAAGGCAGTGATGGATCTCAGAGAGGCATCAGAGAACTTGGCCACAGATAGTGGGATTCTGTACTGGCCTAGTGAAGTAGTTGAGGAAACTGGGCCTCCGAGGGATACGTAGAGAACTCTTTTGTCCTTACATATCATACTCACTAATCTGATGTTCGGCTATTTAGATATTAATTCCTTTGGACATGAAAAACTTTTAAGATGTTGAGACTTTCAGGAAAGTCCTAATGTCAGGGAAAGGTAACACCATGAGCCATTGCTACTTGAGAGTCAGGGTTAGTAGATGCCTGAACAAGAATATACAGGATGCACGCTAAAATGAAAGGACATCAGGAGGGGCCAGGGCCCAAGGAGGGATGGGTGTGCTCAGAACAAGGTTGTTGGTGGTGTGACCTGCACACACTGACCCTCCCTGGCCCTTCATTTCTGGAAGTAGCCCAACCTCACTTGGTGACCCCTCTCTTTTCCTCCTTGTTGCCACATCTGTGCTTTTGTTCCGGGTACCATCTTTGGGAAGAGTATTCCATCTGCTGCTAAAGAGTAAACCTGATTGGCTTGTGCTAATTAAGGTCGGCTCTTGCAATGGATTGAGTTAAGGATGAGCTTGGGACTCAGGTCTGGCCAATGAGATACTGCAGGGTGGGGCAGGGGGCATTTCCCAGGGACTCTGGGAAAGCTTCCTCGCTTTTGAAGGGAAATGGGGTGAAGACCACATTTCCTCTCCCACTGGGCATTGATGTGGCTGGGTGAGAAGCCAAGCAGGAAAGAAAGACCCCAGAGTCTGTCACTGTGGCTCCGCTGAGTTAGAGAACCCTGGAGCCACCTCACCCAGCACCCTGGTTACGTGGAGAATGCATCTCGTCATTGTTTACATCATATAGAACTTGGTGAGTGTTCACTCATTTGTTGAACAATTGCTTTTTTGAGTACCTGCTCTGTATCCAGAATTGGATATATTCTGGCAGTGGAAAAAAGAATATTAAACAATAAACGTGATAAATAAGAAACGGGAATAGCAAGTGAGTATAAATAGGGTGGTCAGGGGACGCCTTATGGAGAAGGTGACATTCAAGACCAAAGTAGCATAATGAATTCCCTCCGTGAAGGCGAATGAAATAAGACTACATAAAATAAATTATTTGAGCTCTTTCTAGCAAAGGTTCCTTCTAAGTAAGTGGTTCTCAGCTGTGGGTGTTTGGCCTCCCCCTCCCAGGGACATCTGGCAATGTCTGCAGACATTTGTAATCATCAGGACTGAAGGAGATACAGCTGGCATCTAGAGGGTGGAGGTTAGGGATGCAGCTAACCATCCTACAAAGCACGGCACAAAATCATCAGCGCCCAAGTATGAATAGCGCCGAGGTCGGGAGCCCTGGTCTAGACAGGCAAACCGGCTCTTGCAGCAAACTCTGGGAAACCAAGGTGCATCCATCTGTCCCTCCCCTGGCAGCTTGGGCTGAAGGGTGGACCACACAGAGCTCAGGAGGAGCAGATGGCAACGCCTGGTGCACTCAGCTCCTGCAGCCGGGCACATTTTGCTGACATGGGGTAAGAAAGAGGAAGATGATGATTTGCACTAACTGGCGCAACCTACTGCCAAATCACAAGGGAAGGAGAGCGAAACACATCCCGAGAAACTGTTTATGGAGCAGGAAGGGTTTAGTGATTTTACTGCTCAGATTACCATTCGGATATCAGTTTCATCATCACCGACCTCCAATTTCCTGTTTTGCTTATCTTAGAATTACTTTTTTTATGTTTGCACAGCCCATATGGCTTTGGCTTCAAGTTGATTAGATATGGAGCTGGTTTATAATGGATTAGAATGCAGGATTTGTTTGCTTTGTAATATTTTAAGAAAGAAATGAAAGAAGCTGCAATGATGGAGAGAGATATTGTATATTTACAGTCTTATTCTTTTTTCATTACCGGAAAAGACAACTACTTAGGAATGTGGATTATGGCTCTTGGTCACTTTTTGATTTGTGTTTCACTTTAGGGTTTTCCTGAGTTACAAATCCCTACAGATTTGTGGGACTTAAGAGGTACACTTGCACATTTATTTTTTTCTTTTAGCCTTTTTTTTTTTCCTTCCCCTGGAATTGGTTTTCTTTCCCCTTCATTTCTGTTTCCCTACAAGCCAATGTGTTTGTCTTTTTTCCTGTGTTGCCTGTACACTTGGAAACATTGTTAGAATTAGTCCTGTGAAACCAATGGCCTGTGTCCCAGTTATTAAACACTGGCCCACTGTCCATTGATACTTAGCATCTGGACATCCTATTTCAGCTCATTTTTGGTAAATATATATATATATATATTTTTATCATTTCAAAGTACCATACAAAGCCAAATCCTGCTTTTTGTTAGATTCTTGGAAAAGCACCATATGCCATGCATGGCTTTTCAGGTAAGCAGAGGAAGTCTGCGAGGGCTGGTCCTATGACAAGGACACCATGAAGGCAGGTCTACACACACCCTAGTGGCTGAGAAGATGGCATGTTTTGGGGACCAGGAGGGAGGGCTTAGACTTCTGGGTCTTTCTGGGTCTCAAGGTTTCTAACCCTTGGCATATTTCAACATAATTAACTTTAGGAATCCCTTGTCATTGCTAGAAACAGTGTGTGTAGCCATGGGCTGAGAACTTGGGATCCAGGATTTTTTTATCTGATCACCCTGGGTCTCTACTTCCAGCAACATAACCACATCAATGTTTAGGGGACTTGGTAGGCAGTTGTTGTGGGTTGTGCTCCCAGAAAAGCTATGTTCAAGTCCTAACCCGGGTATCTGTGAATATGACTTTATTTGGAAATAGGTTTTTTATAGATGTAATTAGGATTAAGCTACAAGAAGAGGAGACTGGACACAGCAACCACCATGGGAGACATAGACACACAAAGGAAGATGGATGGTCATGTCATAACAAAGGTAGACTGGAGCTACCCAGCTGCAAGCCAAGGAACTCTGACGGTTGCCAGCACCCACTAGCAATTAGGAGAGAGACATGGAGCAGACTCTGAGTCTCCAAGGAGTCAATCCCACCAATACCTTGATTTTGGACCTCTGGCCTCCAGAACTGTGAAAGAATACACTGTTGTATTAAGCAGCCTAGTTTGTGGCACTTTGGTATGGCAGTACTAGGAAACTGAGATAGGAGCTCATTATGAGCAACAAAAGGATTCTTCAGCCTCCAATTTCTAAGAGAAACTGAGACCCAAATGTACTTACCCCAGAATAATGAAATTGAACCTATCTTAAAAACTGTGGGAAAACATACCAGTAATGGCCAAATGGATCCCATGAATTAGCCAATAAAAACAGTGGGGGTAGAATACAGGTATTTTGTAGTTTTAATCAAAACTAAGAACTCAGGAAGACACAGATACAGCTTCTACACTCAATTGGATGCCTGGTGTTTACTAGGTTTAGCTGGAGAACTGGTCAACCTGGACGGGGTGTGCAGACCAACTTTGAATTCTTGTTTTACCCCTGCCATTGAAACCAATTGGCTTTTTACTCTTTCATTGGAATACCCCTCTTGGGAAGCACCCTTTCTCTTGCTTCTCACAGTTCAGCTTTCATGCAGAAGCTGAGAGTAAATTAGTTGATAGTAAATATCCTGTACTCGGTCCCCAGTGCAGCCCCCTCGAAGTGGAGAACGTATCCAACTATCTTTTGTGTTAATCACAGGAATATGCTGGCTGCTGGACATGGCTATTCCTAGAAATAGTTCTATCTCGAGCCCTCAGTTTGTTGAGGGCTTATATATAAGGCAGAAAGAAACAAAAACAACATTTCTGCCTCAGGCATGAGTCTAGGACTGTGGAACATTGTTAAATTCCATGCCAGTGCCTCAAATATCCATGAGGGTCCACTTTGATGGTGATGGGTGGCCCTATAGCAATCTGACAGCACCATAGTGGTTTTCTAGGAGCCACTGTATCAGTGGACTCCTTAGCCTGGTCAGTTGTAGCACATCTGGATAGATGATATATGTGGACACTAGCAAACTCTATGGGCTACTTTGAGCTTCTTGGGTGCATTAATTTCAGGGCTTCTAACACCCTGTCAACAAAATACTGGTACACTTTGAGTGTACCTAGATGACAAATGTCTCCTAGGCACCTGAGAAATGTACTAACCCTGGTATCAAGGGGGCATCCTTAGGGATTTGCTTCAGTGCAGTGAAAGCTCTTACAGAGGTACTTTAGGTGGGTTCACACCATAGGTATGTGTCTCCTGGAGTTGTTGGATGGGAAAGAATCCATTGAGGGGAAGAATGAGTAGTCTACATTGGGGGGGGGGGGCAGAGGAGAGGGAGGGGTGATAGATGTGATATGATAAAGAAAAAATGCTTCATAATCCCAGTTAACTCATCCAAGCAGCTGGTCAGACCTACATGATAACAGAGGAGAGAGTTACCTGTACTAATTGATCCTGTGGTTTGGCAAATAAATATGAATGCCAACCAAGAAGTACCACATATTAAAAGGAAAAATGGCCCCAAATGGGAAGACTAAAATGGTTAACAGAATAATTAAAGCCAAAGAAAGCACATACTAGGCACCAGATAAGAGCGCAAAGCAGAATTCTTACCCAAAACTTTAATAAGAAACTTGGAAAATTTTTAGAAGATATTATATCTATAAAATGAGAATGGTTGCACTAAAAAAGGAGCAGCTAAAAGATGTGGAAGAGTTTTTTAATATTAAAAATATTACTACTGAAATGAAACCTCTAATAAAAGACTTGGAAAAATATAGTAAAGGCAATCTTCCAGAATTAAAAAAATGGAAAATCAGGAAGAAAATGTAAGTTACAGGGAGACCAACTCAGTCCAGTATTTCATCAGATGGCAATTCCAAAAACGCAGAAAAAGAAGTTAAAGGAGAAAATATTAATAAGAAAATAATAGAATGAAATTGCCAGAGCCTAAAAAAGAATCTACCAGAGCTGAAGAGAAACAAATGCTCAGCTAGAAAGTGCTCAAATGTTGGGCACATTGAAAAAGTCAAGTCTCACACCTAGACATATCCTTGTGAAATTTCCAAACAACCTAATGTAAAGAGAAAGCCCTAAAAACTCACAAAGAGCAGCTATGTACAAATAGAATAGAATCAGATTTGCATTGGATTTCTCATCAGCAACACCAGGTGTTAGAAAACAGTGGGGTAATGCCTTCACAGTTCTGAAGGAAAGTGATTTCAAACATAGAATTTTAACCTGTCAATCAAAGGAGAAGGCAAAATAAAGGCATTTCATACATGAAAATACTCAGAAAGTTTTACCTTCCGTATAATCTGTCTGGAAAAATTACTTAAGGATATGCTCCAGTAAAATAATGACAGTAATCACTGGTGCTTATTGAGGGCTTACTAAATGCCAGGCACTGTTTTAAACACTTTACATGCATAATTTCACTCTTACAAATGCTGAGTTCAGTTACCATATTTATCATCCTAATCCCTATTCTATATACAAAGAAGCAGGCACTGAGAGATTTGGTAACTTGTCCAGGATCATGCAGCTTCTATGTGGAGGCCCTGGAAGTTAAACTGGGAGTTGGCTCCAGCCTGGCACTTACCCACCATGATGCACTGACCCTAAGAGCTAGGAAGAATCCAAGGAAAGGAAGGCAAGTCTGCAGACTCAAAAGACCCTAACCCAGGAGGAAATGGAAAAGACATGTCAGGGTGAGAGTCACTCACTGGATCTGGGAAGCAAACATTCCAACCTAGAACAAGAAGAACAGACTGTGGAAGTATGACTTTACAGTGAAATTAGATTATCTTAACAAGTATGTGATTGAGCTGGAGATCTTATGAGGCAGTGAAGGAACATGCTTCTTTTATGAATATTTATTTATTTATTTATTTATTTAATGAACAAATATTTTAAAAGACAGTTAAAAGCCCATCGAAACCAAGGACTGTATACAAGGATGTCATAGTTTGTTTCATGGGATCCCTGGGTGGCGCAGTGGTTTGGGTCCTGACTTTGGCCCAGGGCATGTTCCTGGAGACCCCGGATCAACTCCCCCATCGGGCTCCCAGTGTGGAGCCTGCTTCTCCCTCTGCCTCTCTCTCTCTCTCTCTCTCTCTATGTCTATGATGAATAAATAAAATATTTTTTAATTTTTATTTATTTATGATAGAGAGAGAGAGAGAGAGGGAGGCAGAGACACAGGCAGAGGGAGAAGCAGGCTCCATGCACCGGGAGCCCGTCGTGGGACTAGATCCCGGGTCTCCAGGATCGCGCCCTGGGCCAAAGGCAGGCGCCAAACCGCTGCGCCACCCAGGGATCCCCTAAATAAAATCTTAAAAAAAAAAAAAAGGATGTCATACTTCAAATGTGGAGCGTGATTGGAAGAGTTGATGAGGGCTAAGAAGAGAGAATCCAGTTGACCCTGATGCCTGACTCAGTCTCCCTGGAGGGGCTCAGGTGGGTGGCATTTCCTTCTCCATGGTTGAGTCACATCACATCGTTCAGAGATCAATATTTGCATAATCATGGCATTGTGAACAGTCTATACTGGGTTTGGGATTTGAGAACCAATTTTTAGATCAAACTCTCAGTTATTGATCTAAATAGAATGCCGATGATCAAAGTTTGACTTGGCTGAAAGAGAGGAAAATGTGGAATGAAGTAGAGAGACTACATTTCTTCATCACAATGATGCAAAGTCCAATATTGTCTAAATTGATGGATCAAGAGATTTTAATATATTGTTGAAAGCAGAGTTTTCTCAACCTTGACACTGTTACGATTTGGCTGGATAATTCTCTGTTGTGGGGGCTGTCCCATGCACCATGGGATGTTTGGCAGCGTTGCTAGTCTCTACTCACTAGACGTCAATAACACTTCTAAGTTGTAACAGCCAAAAATGTCTCCAAGCATTGCCAAATGCCTCCTCCAAGACACCTGGGGAGATTGCCCCTGTTTGAGAACCTGCTGGTTTAGAATTACAAATATAATCAGTAGAAGAACTAAAAATGAGATAAAGTTAACAAAAATTGGGAGAGGGTAGATGTGTTGTGGGTTATAGATAAGCTAAATCATTCATCTTTCATAGCTCTAAGTTATAAGATTCTGGTCTAAAATCGATAAATCAAGAAAAGGCACTATAATTTTCATGTGACATTTTGAAAATTATGTGTGATAAAGTAAAAAAAAAGAGCCTCCTGGTAGTTAGGCTGTGTGAAGAAACAATGGAAACAGGAGCCCCCAACTTGTAAAACCATGCTATGCAGTCTATGTCCCTTATAAGACCATGGATGTGCTCCTCTGGCAAGTTGCCTGGTTGACAAATTGACTGACTCTCCCAAAACTCATCCCATGATGGGCCTACAGATGGGTCCGTGCTAGTTCCTACAATTTTACTCCTCCTGACAAGCACCACCCCCCCAACCTGAGGGGTTGTATAGTTTCCCTATGTGTTTTCTACTCCAGGCTAACATATCTCACTATGTTTGCCCACAAGTATGTTCCTGGTGGTCTTGGGCTGGCAAGCTTTAACATACAACACTTAATTTAAAATGTCAAGGCTGGGCGAGGAGATGGGGTGGCTGGGTGATGGGCACTGAGGGGGGCACTTGATGGGATGAGCACTGGGTGTTATACTATATGTTGGCAAATCGAACTTCAATAAAAAATATATATAGAAAAATAATAATAAAATGTCAAAGCTTGCCCTGTTGGTTACTTTTGCTCTGGCCTTCCCAAAATATCTACCTGCCAGTAGGGATATTGGATTTGATTCAGAAGCCGTGCAAAGGTAAGGTAAAGTTTGGCTTGAGAGGATGTTCCTAATTCCTTTATCACTGCCTTCTTCTTCACATCCTGAGGGCAAACCTGGAGGGCCCAGCTTTAAGAAGCAGTGAAGACAGGACCCCTCTGCCTTTGGAGAGGGGAGCCTTCTGTTCATATCCTGCCATGGAAAGGACTCTTACATGCTTGGTGCATTTGGTTTTTACAAGAACAAATATGGCTCTGGTGTTTCTCATTGTACCAGAGGAGAAGGTGAAGCAGAGAGAGAATCAGTGACTTACTTGCCCCAGGCCTCAGGCCCAGGAAGTAGCCAGTGGGTCTTTATATGTCCAACATGGGTTCCTCTGTTCTCCCCAGGCCAGCCTGGGCCAGGGAGGGCAGGGTAGGGGTGAGTTGAGATCCATCCTGTGTAGGCCTGAGGAGATCTTGGGTGGGAGTGAATGTGCCAAGGGCTAGTGGGGAGCACATTCTCAGGGTAGGATATTTGCACATGGCCCTACACCCCTGTCGCTCAGGACCTCATGGTTACCATCTTCATACCTCCTGGGAGCCATGCTGCTAAGTTGTCACCTGGAAGGAAATGCTTCACCATCCTTCCTTCTTACACTCACTTCCCCTCAGGCTCTTGTTTCCACAAGTGCCTTTTCTGCATGGCCCAGCTCACACAGCACTCATTGGCTACCCGGGCACATGTGCTGAGACCTGCGGCCACTCGTGCCCTGCAGCCTGGTCTGCTCTTACGAGTTACTCACCGTGGTTTGGGGCCCAGGAAGTGAGTCAGGAAGTCAGCCCTCCCCTGGCACCTCTGAAACAAAAACTTATTTCTACAACCCCATGAATCTGCGTTGGGCTGTATTCCCACTGAGACGCCTACAGGGCAGGGGGTAGGGAGCCTACCATCCGCAGGGAGCACTCCGGGGAAGGAGAGCAACGGAGGCCTGTCTTACTGATCCTGGTGGCAGGGAGGAAGGCTGGCCAAGTGCAGGCTTCCGAGCAGAGCGGGTTGGGAAGGAAGGCGTGTTCTTACCTTTCCAGAACATTTGTCTACACAGGCTGTGGTTTCAGGGCCCTTGTGAACCGCCTGAGATAATGATGCAGTTCTTCAGAAGCTGATGTCTTTTGAGACCAAGATGTCAGGTCCCTGGATCTTCTTCCCTGCACCTAGTTTCTGCCTTTCTTGGGGAAGAAAAAATTAAAACAACCCAGAGGCCCAATGCAGTTATTATTTCAGATAATTCCCACCAGAACAGTCATCTTACCTTTCTTTGTCTCTGCCTCCAGTACCATTTGGCCTGCATTCAGGGTGGCTAAAGGGAACCCAGCTCCCTTGAGGGATCCGATGGGGGAGGGGAGCATCCAGGTGTCTGGGATCCCCTGCATGTTTGTCATCATGGAGGCCAGCCTTGTGTCCCAGGGAAGGCATGGCAGGGACTGCTGTCATGATCAGGGACTGCTTGATGCCTTCAACCATCAGTTCCAGAAGCAGAAGAGCCCATTCTTAGAAGTTTCTGGCATCCAGACTTCATAAGAACCGGTCACTCATCTACTTGCATATATGAGCGCTGTCTGCGGAGGCCACGGGGCTATGAGTCCATGGAATTTGTCATGCCATGTCACCCCTACTAGCATGTCTCCATGATGGTGCAGCGGGCAGAGAGTTGGTGGAGGGGATGGGGACACATTGCAAAAGCACAGACAATTCCTGCCACTCCCTTCTTCCCTTCCATGGTGGGACCAGCTTGGCTTTTGTTGTTTGAGAATTCCAGGGAAAGATGAGCTAGTCACAGGTGGGTCAGCCTCACG